>NW_026294413.1:90474372-91080441 GCF_007827085.1 Peromyscus californicus insignis
TAAAGGCATGTGCCACCACTGCCCGGCTTTAAAAAGTTTAAGTATCTTTTACTTATATACAGTGTAGCATAAGAATAAAAATTAATAATTAAAAATATTTTTAATTATAAAAATTTAAATATAATTAAAAATGTAATTAAAAATATTCTTTACATGTAATATAGTATAGAACTAAAAATTTAAACGGGCATCTTCTGTTGGTAGTGAGCCCTTTCTCTGTTCAGTACCAGCCTGTATTTAGTGCAAAAACCGTAAGTTCATTGAGTCGAAAACCATTTAAATTCCTCTGCCAGGGATCACATTAATCAGTAAGTGGTGAGACATAACCAGGAACTTTCAGAAAGATGGCAAATGTTTTTCCCATCAGCGATAGAATTTCAGTTCAGAGTTGTAAATGACCCTGTCTGTGTACTTGGCTATAAAGCAATGATGTCAGCTGACTGGGATTTGAGCACATGGGCTGCTAGTTTCTAGGTCATGTAATGGGCTTCTTCTGCTCAGTTGATCAGAAGACGTATTTTCTATAAAAAGATTACAAGCTGGGCGGTGGTGGCGCACGCCTTTAATCCCAGCACTCGGGAGGCAGAGCCAGGCGGATCTCTGTGAGTTTGAGGCCAGCCTGGGCTACCAAGTGAGTTCCAAGAGAGGCGCAAAGCTACACAGAGAAACCCTGTCTCGGAAAAAAAAAAAAAAAAAAAAAAGATTACAAGTCTTGGCCAGGTATGGTTGTGCACACTTCTAATCTTACCTCCAAGAGGCAGATGCAGTTGGATCTGTGAGTTCCAGGTCAGCAGAAATGAGAGAAAACAACCGTCGGATGTGGCACCTGTTATTTTGAGTGCAAAGAAATTGCATTCATACACTTACTGTAAGACCAGAACACAGTTAGAACTGGGGGTATTTCAGTCACTTGAAATCTGCTGGCTCCCAAGGCAAGCCTAGTAACCTAAAATGGCTTTGAATTTGAGGTCCTCCCACCTCACTTCCTGAACTGTTTGGATTATAGGCATGCGCCACTGCACTTGCATGAGTTTTTGGTTTTGATTTTTAATTACCTTGCAGGTTCTAGCCATGTGTTGAGAAACTATGTTCAAAGCTACTTTAAAAATTTTAAATTTAGCTGGGCGGTGGTGGCGCACGCCTTTAATCCCAGCACTCGGGAGGCAGAGGCAGGTGGATCTTTGTGAGTTCGAGGCCAGCCTGGTCTACAGAGCGAGATCCAGGAAAGGGGCAAAGCTACACAGAGAAACCCTGTCTCGAAAAACAAAAAAAAAAAAAACAAAAAAAAAATTAAATTTATTTTTGGCAATCACACATGTATATATTTTGATTATATTTACTCCATCACCTCCTTTTATCCCCCTTCCATTCCTGCTGAGCCCCTTAATAAGTTCCCCTTCTACTTTTATTATTTATTTATTTGACTCACTAGTAATTAGAGTTGCTTGCGTGAGTATGAAGACAGGGCAGTGCAAATGTAACAAGTAAGTAACTTACTGGAGGATGGACAACTTCCCAGGGTTGAACCACTGAAGAAAGCCACTCTCCTTTCCCTCAGCAGCTGTTAATTGCCAGTAGCTCCTTGGGGAGTGGTGGGGCCTCATGAGCCCTCCCTGATCCATGATGTTTTTTTTTTTTTGTTTGTTTTATTCATTTAGAAAGAGGTGTGTGTGTGTGTGTGTGTGTGTGTGTGTGTGTGTGTGTGCGCGCGCGTGCGTGCGCGTGCGCGCGCATGCGTGTGATCAGAGTACAACTTGTTAATTTTCTCCTACCACTGGGCTCTGGGGGGCAAATTCCAGTCATCAGGCTGATGTGGTCAGTGCTTTTCCCCTCTGGCACCACAATGGAATGCTGGCAGGCCCAATCTTGTGCAGGTAACCAAAGTTTCTGTGAGATCAGGAGATCACGATGACCATGTCATGTACAGTGTTTCATAGCAGCCCTCCCCATCCTCTGACTCTTAACAGTTTTTCTGTTCCTCCTTCTGCCATGTCCTTTGAGCCCCAGAGGGGGATGTTGTGACTGTTTTGTTTAAGGCTGAGCACTCAGTAGTTATTTATTCTTAGCATTTTCACCAGTTATAAGTCTTTACCTTAATTGACATCTACCGAAAAAAGAAACATCTCTGATCAAGGCTGAGGTAACTAATTGCTAATATAATGTATTTAAGAGGCAGTTTGAGAACATGTTCATTTAGCAAAACATCAGTAGGATCCTTCCTAGGGCTTATGACCTCTGCAACCTGGTACTTTAAAAACACCACCACCACCACCACTCCCCCAAACAAAAACAAAAACAAACCAGGTATATAGTACTAGGCATGAATTCCTTCTTGTGGGGTGAGTCTCAAATCCAAGCAGAGAGCAGTTGGTTAGCCCATCACATCAAGGGTACATTTTGCCTGCCAGTTCAGTACTGTAGCGTGCAGAGTCCCCAGCTGGGTTAGACTGTGATGAGTCTCCTACCCCACCCTCAGATGCCTGCATAGCAGCTCCAGCACTAGGAAAGCTAGCCAGCAAGGAGGAAACTTCAGCTCATTTCTTGATATCTTTGTGTCCAGCAACCAAAGTATGTGATGTCTTTAGCAATAGTGTCTCACCATTAAGTCATGGTGGGCAGTCAGGAGCAGGACCTGTGTTACCTGAGACTTCCGAACATCTCTAAACAGCTCATAGAGAGGTATCCCACACAGAACAACTGTAAATGATGGAGCTTACACCGAAGTTTTAATTACTGAGTGAAGAACAAGTCATTTACAACAAGTCAATTGTGAAGAAAATGCTGCAGGTTATACCTTTTTTCTCCAGAATAGGTCAGTTACCAGGCTCCTGTAAGACTTCCTTGTCCGTAAAGGTCATACTCTTTGTAAAGGACATAAGCTTTTAGACAGTTGGGTAGTGGAAGAAATGACATGAAGACAGGGCAGCGCAGACGGAACCGTCCCATACACTTCCGGATCTTAAGGCGGCACAAGTGTTGTAGAGAACGAGGGTTTGCTGAAACAAAAGGAATTGCTTTGTTTTTTGGTGACCTGAGGGTTTAGTGGACAAATGTATTTGATAATCTGTGTTAATAACATTTCTGTTTGCCATACTGTCTCTAGGGAAACAGCTCTTCAGTTCTCATCACAGCCTTCCATGAGGATAGTTTCAGAACCACATCAGTTGTGAGTCTGGCTTGTGAGACTCCCAAATCCTTCAAGTACTTAAATATCAGCTTTCCCATCTTATCTCTTTGCTGAAAGCTCAAAGACCCCAGGAGAAACGAGATTAAGAAAATCTTAATTTGACCCAGGCAAGAGAATTCATTTAGGGAGCTTCATTTTATATGCTACAGGGTTAGAACTTAGCTTTCCCTCTTGCTATTGCCAATTCATAACTTATAATTCCTGGATGAATATTGTTTCCGTAGCCATAGGTTAAATGGATTGAGGAAGAAGTGTTACCTATCTACAAGTAAGTAATTAGATTTCATTTAATGGAAATTGATGATAAGCACACATTAAGTGTAGTTATAAATAGCACCGTTGTGAAAGAATAGCATTTTTCTATTCTTTTTAGGTCAACCTTTTAATCCGAAGAATGTTCTAAAAATATAATAAAGATAAATGTTTTGGTCGGAATTTTCTGTAAGAAAGATACTCACTCAAGATAAAATGTATTTCTGACCAGAGCTTCTGTTTTTCAAGCACAGCTTTCAATTTTGAACAGATTTGAACTTGATCAACATAATCAAGCATCACACGAACAACTTTTCCAGAGAGATGCTGTAGCCATGACAAAGTTATGACTTCACAAAACTGGGAGGAGAACAAGCAGAAAGCAAATGAAAAAGCACTGAGCATCTGTAGGGTAGCAGAGTCATGAAGAGTACTAAACTCAGGCACTAGCTTGTCTGATCTCAGGTGGCCTCAGAACTCCACAAGGTAACGAGGCTTGGCAGATCGGTCCATAAGTTTGTTGCTTGGTTGTCTGCAACAAAGATAGCTTTCTAGCATCAGATGTGAGTGGGAGTCTGCACAGATACCCAGATACCCTTAAAGAAAGGGTAGACACGTGGAGCCTTCTGGCCAGCTGGAATATGGGTGTGTATTTCTCCTGTGAAACACAAAACTGTCTAGTTGGAGGATAAATTAGTTCTGGTTCTTAGAGAAGAGAATGAGACACTTTGGTTATTTAAAAAAAAACCATTTAGCGTATGGGAGTCCTCATGCATGTGCATATTCTGAGGTCAGAGGACAATGTTCTGGAGTTGGTTTTCTCCTTCCACTATGTGGGTTCTAGGAATCAAACTCAGGTCATTAGGTTTGGTGTTAAACACCTTAACTTGATGAGCCATCTTGCAAGTCTTTTGTTGTTTTTTTTTGTTTTAAGATAGAGTCTTAACTGGGTTGCTCGGGCTGGCCACAAGTAATGCCTCCTGAGTAGCTGGGACTCCATGTATGCCATCATGCCGGGCTGACATTTTATTAAAGCTTTTATTTTTTTGCATTTTCTGTTATTTAGAACCTAAATCTGATCCTGATGCTAGAACAATATGACAGTTTCTGTCTTTAAATAATTTATGTGCCCTTACACAAGATGTCAAAATGAGAGTTGAAGTTATAATATATGAGCTGTTTGGGAAATAATACCAGATGGTGTATGCCTAAATGCCAGATCAGTGTGTAAAGTAACTTGTACCCTTATTACCTAAAATAAAACCTTTCACTTCATCAAACTGTTTCAAAATCTTCCATTAACCATGTTATTTGTTTTGAATTTTTTTTTGCGGGGGGGGGGGGGGGCATGTTTTAAGACAGGGTTTCTCTGTGTAACCTTGGCTGTCCTGAAACTCACTATGTAGACCACACTAGCCTCAGACTCATATAGATCCACCTGCCTCCACCTCCCAAGTGCCGGGATTAAAGGTGTGCACCACCACAGTCCAGCCCTTGTTTTCAAATTTTGATAATATAAATTCAGGTATGTGTAGAACATCCACTGTATGCTAAGTTCAGACCTAAAAGCCAAGGAAACAAAATGAACAAGAGCTTCATTTGTAAGGAGGTGCAGAATAGTTAAAATGATGATTCTAGATAAATGCTATAAAGGAAGTCTCCATAATAAGTGAGTTGATTGAGGGAGGGAGCTACGTAAGGTGCATAGGGAAGGGCCTGTGGGAGCGGACACTTGAATAAGACCTGAAAAGTGGAAGAAGCCACTTGAAAGCCCTGGAAAAAGTTGAAGGTGAGGAAATAGCAGAGGAGGTAAGGTAAACCCAAGAAACTGCTATGTGAGTCTCTCCCTATCAGAAAGACAGCAAAAGGAAATGGGCTGATCAAGTTTGAGAGCTAAGAGAGAGCTAGCCAAAGAAACACAGTGATTAGAGGTATGGGGAACTTAGAAACATTTTAGCTAAATAAATAATTCACAGAAAAAGTAGCTAGAATACAAGATTGTGTGCATTCTTTAAAGCCTGGGCTACCAAATGAGTTCCAGGAAAGGCGCAAAGCTGCACAGAGAAACCCTGTCTCAAAACAAACAAAATAAACAAACAAAAAACCCCTTGCTCTTGTGTTCAACTTGTGAAATGTCCTCATAGTTCTGACTAAAGTCACTTTCTCCTCTGAATTATTTCTGTACTTCTTACATCTCCCTACTGTTAGGTTTAGTTATTTTATGATATATCATACTAGAGTCTTCCCAACATTGAGCTTTTCCAAGGGCATATTGTGTCTGTTGTTACAGTTCCAAGGCTACAGACAATGCGTTTAGGGAATACCACCAGTACTGTGGACTTACCAAAGTATCTTTAATAACTGTAGATGTCCAGCCTTCAAAAGTGCAAAATCGATGAACTCTGTCCCCGTGAGGACAATCAAAACACCGCTCTGTGTCATACCCATAATTCAACAGCATCCTGAGCATGACTTCATCTTTGAGTGAGTACTGTAGTGCTGATGGGAAATGCAGAGGGTTAACTCTGCAGAAGTAATTGACGTTGGCCCCGTGCCTCAGTAGTAGACTTATGAGCTCATAGTTGCCCATCCTGAGAGCTATCTGGAGGCAGTTGACTGGGTCTTGATTGGGTAGAGCTCCAGCACTCAGAAGCAGCTTAACGGAAGGGAGATCACCATTTGAAACAGCAAAATACAAGGCTGACTTCCTTTGATCATCATAATGTTTACGGATTCTCTGATCTAGCATGAAATTTACATCAAATCCAGCCTGAATGAGAAATTCCAGGCACTGGGGGTGTGCCCCAGCTGCTGCGCAGTGAACTGGACTTATCCCACTCCTCTTGATGGCAGTAATATCCGTAACTGGAACCAATATCTTTAGAGCTCTGGGGAAAAAAAATTTCAAAATGCACTCAGGTTGTTACAGTGCAGAGCTAACCTGTTTATGATCCTCTTATCCCTACATTGAATGTATATGTTAATCAGGTGGTATTTAGAATCCCTACCAAAAGTGCTAGTTTCTTCAAGAAACTCAGATGTCAAGTAAAATTTAATAAAACTACTGTTTAAGTTAAAACTGAATCACCTGAGACCCAAGACTTCCCATATTTCCCAAGCAGCTCTTTAAAAAAATTAGTTATTACTATTTCCTGTTACTTACAATTACAGAATTGAACTTACAGTAAGTGGCCTTTGTCAGCTGCCACATGAATGGGCAGGTGGCCTGAACTTTTAGGAATGTTGGCATCAGCTCCATACTCTAGCAAGAGAGTCACAGAATCTGGATTTCCTCCTCTAACGGCTTCAAGTAAAATAGAGGAGGAATCAGAAGCCTGGCTGTGAACGTTAGCCCCTAAAAAGAGGAGAAGTCTCATTAGGCAAAGATTCTTTTCCACTCTATTGCTTAAGCAACCTTAATATACCATTACCTCCACTAAAAAGTGGCTCAGCAGTTAAGAGCAGTTGTTGCTTTTCCAGAGGACCAGGGTTTGGTTCCCAGCACCCATGAGGTAGTTCACAACTATCAGGAACTTCAGTTCCAGGGGATTTGATGCTCTCTTACCTCTGGGCACCATACATACATGTGATGCACATACATGCTCGCAGACAAACACTCATACACTTAAAAATCAAACATTTTAAAACAGCACCTGTTATAGTAAAACACTAAGAATCAAAGACTAAAATATGTGCTCCCTTTTCCCAAGTGCTGTATAAAATAGTTGGGAAGAAAACCATGGGATAAGTAGTTTCTAAGTTACAGTTTGGTTGACTTTCAGAGTCATTCAATAGGTCGTTTGGCACTTGGAACTCCAGTAAGAATACTTGGTAACAGGTAGCTTGCTTTTGAGACTGGCTTAGAAAAGCCACCCTAACCCATAACATGCTTGCATGTGGAGTGGCACAACAAGCAGCTATTTCCATGTCATCTAATGATACTTTGATGAAAAGGGACATTTGTTATTTTTCAAATTATTAGAGACTTCATATAATAAAGGACCCTAATTCTTAAAGTTGAGGACTGTTGATAGCTACAAAGGTAAATGTGCCCACACTTCGTCGAGTATGTAGGTTAAGTGTCTCTAGAAGATCTAGGGCAGGGACTGGGAGGGGAGCTGGGAGCTGAAGAAAAGGAAGATGTCTGAGTCGATGCTAGATGTCTAGTGGAGCTGAGCACATTCTGAGCATATTTGGAGCTCAATAAAAAGGATGTGCCTTTAACTTAGAGCAGACTCCTTCATCACGAGGGCTGCACAAGAACCTCCTTCCTAGAATGCAGTAAGCAATCTAATAACCATTTTTGAGTGTTCACTATGTCCTGGACAGCTGGGGCTGCATAGAGAGACCCAGTCTCAAGAATCAAAGATAAATAAAAAATAAAATCTTAAAGAATTTCTAAACTTCACAATGAACCTCAGAAGTAGGTTCTAATATCCTCATTTAAAGGTGCAGAAACTCAGGCTTTCTGAGTTTAAGTTCCCCAAGGACACAGACCTAGTAGACAAGCAAGGTGATTAAGATATTTGTGTGCACATCTCCAGATCCAAGCTTACTTCTATGAGACCATGTTGCTGTTGCAGCCACACAGGGTGGTAAAGTAATGTGATTTAGAGTCAGATATGACTTCAGGTGCTGACTCACTGGCCGGCAAATGGTGGTTTGGTAAAAGATTGAAAGTTTGTTGTCTTTCCTCTGTCTCTATGTTTAAATCAGTGATCTAAACAAAGGCTTACTCTTAGGCTAGAGATGTAGTTTATTATTAGAGTTCTTTTGAAGAATGCAGAAGACTAGTTTAAACCCCAGCAAAGCGCGCGCGCGCACACACACACACACACACACACACACACACACACACTCACGACAGACAGACAGACACAGAGTCTGTCTTTCCTCAAAGATGGAAGATCTGGTGTTTACTTTTTGTTATTCTAGTGAATAACTTTTGACATCTCTTAGATCACATATGTCAGGTATCATGCTAAAATTAAAGTCATTTGTTAGAGATCTGTTTCCTGTATAGAAAAGGAGTAAGTGTACAAAGAACAGGACTGTTCTTTGATATAGGGGACTCTGCCATCTAGAGTATTGTAGACTGCGACTACATATTACTAAAAGCCAAAGATTCTGGATATAAAGAGAAGAAAAAAAGATACACTGTTGGGCCTTCATACACTGTTTTATTGGACACATTAATGATGATCTCAATGATTTATAAGTTTTCTGAGCCAAGGGTCTCCGCTACTTAACCCAAAGTCTAGAATGCTCATCACTATAATACAGTGCTGAGGTAAGGGAATGGGGGTAATGGAGGAAGTGTTGCAGCTGGTACAATCTTTGATCCTCTTTCCTCAAGTGTGGGATGAGGTTGATACCTGCCTTACATATTTAAAGGACTGTGTGTAGCACACAGACAGCTAAATGCCTGTGGGATAGAAAGTACTCAGTAAGCATGACTTATCCTCTCTTCTCATGGTTATTACTAGAGCAGAGGGCTAGGACCAAAGCAAAGCAGTCAGGAGGAATTTGCTATTATCTTAGTAACTTGATGACATATTGCCTCATGAAAACCTTGGAGGGGGTGGAGGGAAAGAAGCCAGGAGGGGGAGATGATAGCTAGATAGATGATTGATAGATAGGACAGATACAAAGTAATATTAGTAGAATATTCCTGTACACTGTGTGAAGATACTTCATTGCGATTGGTTTAATAAAAAGCTAAATGGCCAATAGCTAGGTAGGATTTTCGGAGCAGAGAGAATGCTGAGAAGAAGGGCAGAATCACTAGGAGTTGCCAGCCAGAGACAGAGGAAGCAGGAAAGCAGCATGGGCCATACAGAGTAAAGGTAATAAAGCCACGAGACAGAAAGTAAATGAATAGAAATGGGTTAATTTAAGTTATAAGAGCTAGTTAGAAACAAGCCTAAGCTGTCGGCTGAGCTTTCTCAATAAGTCTCTGTGTGGTTATTTGGGAGCTGGCTGGATGGACAGAAAACGTCCACTTACAGTAGTGGTTTTTTAAAATAATTTATATTTTATGTGCATTGGTGTTTTGCCTGCATGTAAGTCTGTGTAAGAGTGTCGGATTCCCTGGAACAGGAATTATAGGCAGTTGTGAGCTGCCATGTGATTGCTGTGAATTGAACCTGGGTCATCTAGAAGAGCAGCCAATGCTCTTAACTACTGAGCTATTTCTCCAGCCCTGGCTAATAGTGTTTTTTTCTTTTTTCTTTTTGTAAGCTGTGAGCAGCTACTGTCTACTGGGTGTTTGTGTGGTTGAGACAAAGTTGAGAGAGAGAGAGAGAGAGAGAGAGAGAGAGAGAGAGAGAGAGAGAGAGAGAGAGAGAGAACACACGAACGAACATGGATTGTTCCAGAGAGAGAGACAGAGAGACAGAGAACGAATGAACATGGATTGTTCCAGAGAGAGAGAGAGAGACAGAGAACGAACGAACATGGATTGTTCCAGAGAGAGAGAGAGAGAGAGACAGAGACAGAGAACGAACGAGCATGGATTGTTCCAGAGACTTGGTAGGAAAGGACAACCAGCACAAAAGTTTAAAACTCTTAGCATGATGAGGGAGTATTGGGCAAAAGTCATCTACAACCTTATAATTTGCAGAATTGTGTCATAAGAATTCAATCTCCACATTTAGGCTTTTAAAAAATGTTTTGTTTTGTTTTGATAGGGTTTCACTGCATAGCCTTGGCTTGGCTGTCCTGGAACTAGCTCTGTAGACCAGGCTGGCCTTGAACTCACCATCTGCCTCTGCATCCCAAGTGTAGGATTAAAGATGTGTGCCACCACTGCCCAGCTGAGTTCAGGCTTTTTAACCGCCAACATTCACACACAATTTTCTCAAACACTGGTCTTTACAAAATGTTAAAGTCTGTTATTTTGAAACATCCCTTCAAGAGGGACTCTTTGGGAGTCTAGAGAGATGACTCAGTGGTTAAGAGCACTGGCTGCTCTTCCAGAGGACCCAAGTTCAATTCCCAGCACCCACATGGCAGCTTACAACTGTTTTAACTCTAGTTCCAGGGCATCTGACTCCCTCTTCTGGCCTCTGTGGACTTTGCATTCATGTGGTAAATGTACATACATGCAGGCAAGACACTCACACACAAAAAATAGAAAGAAATAAGTCTTTAAAAACAAACAAACAATAAATCCCACCCCCCCAAAGCAACCCTTGGCTCTCAGTCCTCCTGTAATCAGTCATTAGGTCAACCTTGCCTTTCTGCAGTAATAGTTCCATGATTTCAGTGTGTCCACCTTGAGCAGCAAGGGCAAGAGGAGTAAACCCGTAGGAGCTCCGTGCATCTGGGTGGGCCCCAGAAGCCAGCATCAATTTTACCATGTCCCATCTGCCTAGCTTGGCAGCTTCATGGAGAGCAGTCCTCTCGTTGGCACATCGCAGATTGACATCCGCTCCATGGCTGATCAGCAAGGTGGCCATGTCGTAGGAGTCTTTCAGAACAGCTGGGAAATTGTGAAGTGGACATTATATTAATGTGATGTAAGGTAAGTGGTGTATAGCTAGTAACCCTCAGCTCCTTAAAGAATTCTTCCCCTCCCCTCACACTCCAGCATTTTGTGTTTAGGAAACACATTGTAAAATAAGGCAGATGCCGGGCTGTGGTGGCGCACGCCTTTAATCCCCAGCACTCGGGAGGCAGAGGCAGGTGGATCTCTGTGAGTTCGAGGCCAGCCTGATCTACAGAATAAGCTCTAGGATGGGCTCCAAAGCTGCACAGTGAAACCTTGTCTCAGAAAAACAAAACAAAACAAAAGTAATGTTCGTAGTGCTTTATATCAATGCAATGTTTGCTTTGTAAGCCATGAGTAGTTACTGTGTACTGGGTATTTACATGGTTGAGACAAAGTTTAATTATTTTCTCAAGAAAATGGGAGCTTAGTGGAGAGATTCACAAGATCCATAGGCAGTCAATGGTTGCTGGAGGATACTGAGACATTTCTTCAGCGATAGACCACTTGTAAGTTGTCCGTGCTCCTGTAAATGACCTCGTACCCATGCTTCTTTAAGCAGCCCTAATTAAACTCACTGGATCATCAAAAACAAGGGCATGAAAGGGGGGGCAGAGCTGAAAAATGGGAGGGGATTAGAGGGACGGGAGAGGGCAGTGGGGGATGGACATGACAGAGTCCATTATACACATACATGAAATATCGTGCCTAAATGCCACATCAGTGTACAAAGCAACCCCTGTATTTACCACCTGAAAATACATCACACAGCATAAAGCTTTTCACTTTGCAGAAGTGTTATAATGAAGCCGGTATTATGCGTAAGTAATGTATGCTTTTTTTTTTCTTAAAGAACGAAAGGCCAGTGAGATGGCCCCGCGGCAGAGGCACTCGCTGCCATGCCTGGTGACCTGGGTTCCATCCCTGGGTCACACATGGTGGAAGGAGAGAAACAACTTCTGCAAGTTGTCATATGACCTCCACACACGTGCCGTGTCAGTGGACCTCCCAACCACCCATAGGCAATGAGTAAACAAATGTAAAAATATTATAAAAAGGAAATAAAATGCATGTTTACCTGTAAATTCCTTCGGAAGGACAGAAATGCTAAGGCCAGTCTAAACTTGACCTTGCTGTCTACTAAAATTGCTCCTTCACCCGTGACATGGAATGGTGGTGACAATTTTTGCTTACATGTTAATTCTATTTTTGGAATTGTTTATGAAAAACGACTTTACTAAAAGTGAACTCTGTATTTTTAATGAGAGTCTAAATGCTTAGTACAGTCCTAAGATGCCCGCAGCTGCTTAGCAGGGGCCACTCACAGCAGCTGAAGCCACCTCAGCAAACGGATGGACGACTAAGATGTAATTTCAAAATGTGTAGGGGAATGGCACTGCTCACGGGAACTGAGAGTGTGGACCTGGTTCCCAGAGTGTGCAGTACAGAATGCTCCCTGGGCTTCTTTGCGCCGAAAATGATCATGCAGTTAGCAACAACCACAACAAAACAGTGTGCTGGCCTGGATCCCCGCACCACCAACACACAACATGAATAAAGGAAAGGCAAAAATCCAGAGAGGAACCCAGCCTTTCCCCATCATTGTGAACAACTTCAGAGGTTAATGTGTGTTTGCTTTTCACATGTCACTTTTACATACACTACCATCACGCAACACACTCGAGGTTTCGAGAGGGGGGACTGACCCGCAGTTTCTCTGGTGTAGTGCTCTGTAGTGTATGCACGGCCTTCTCAGAAAGAGTCAGGGCCATGGAGACAGCTTCGAGCAGTGTGGTGTTGATAAATTCCATTTGTGCTGGATTTAAAGAGCCAGCCACTAGAATTCTTCATCTTTCCCAGCTATCTTTGCTCTTCCTCCGAGGATTTTTTTTTTTTTTTTTTTTTTATGTTTTGTTTCTTGGGACACAGTTTCAAAATCCATGCTAGCTTTTTTTTTTTTTTTTTTTTTTTTCGTTTTTCGAGACAGGGTTTCTCTGTGTAGCTTTGCGCCTTTCCTGGGACTCACTTGGTAGCCCAGGCTGGCCTCGAACTCACAGAGATCCACCTGCCTCTGCCTCCCTCCCGAGTGCTGGGATTAAAGGCGTGCGCCACCACCGCCCGGCCCATGCTAGCTTTTAACCCACTGTGTGAGTTAAAAGTCAGGAACAGTTGGTCACAAGCGAAGTCACCACAACCAGTTGTCTGAAAGCTAGAAAGCGGGTCTCTGTGTCTGGCCTGCAGGTACCGAATGGACAGGGCCCTAACTGTAAAAGCCTGTGGGGATGGAGGAGACCTAGACCCTTCTCCAAAAACAAGGTGTTCATTTACCTGTAAGAAGAGGAGAATTGCCTTCCAAATTCTTAGCATTTGGATCGCAGCCATTGAGAAGGAGAAAATGGGCATTTTCTAGGAGGCCACCGCTGACAGCCAAAAAAAGTGGTGTTTCACCGTTGTGGGTGGTCTGTTCCCACACACTGGGTTTGGAAGCTGAAACAAATTCATCACACCACACAGGTTAAGATGCAGAAATAAACTTATTCTTCAGAAGCATCAAGAGGAGTGGAAAGGAGTTTACCATTCAGGGTTATTTCTAAGATGTTCTTATTTAACTGCACTGCCGCCTTATGCAGAGGAAGCCAGCCGTCCCCATCGGCTTCATCAAATGCAGACTGGTACTTGGTTAAGTGTGCCAATGCACCTTCCTTACCTGGTACAAGGAAAACAAAGCAGATTCACATTTGGCACACACAGGAGCCCACGCTACTTCTGAAATCTACCACCACGGCTGGAGTGAAGAAGAGTCCGAGCACCATCTTCAGTGACAGGCAAGTTTAGCCGTCATAGGACCAGCACCGAGGCTTTGTACCCAGCATCCCTCCCACCCAGACCCAGGACCACCCCCAGCTCTGTCTGCACAGGAACTCTGGCGTTCTTTGATAAGTTATGTTGAGGTATTCTCCCAGAAAAGGCCACTTCAGATTCTGGGCCCCTCAAATGCCTGGTCTGTAGGAGACTGTTTCCAGGCTTTTGGAGCATGGAAGGAAATGCTGCTGCCACCGCTGTACCTCAGTATACATTGAAGGGAGACTAGGAAGAGTACTTAACTGTCTCTATTGCTTCAACTATCTCCTTATAGTCAGCACTCGAAATGGAATGGGATCTGCATAGAAAAAAATCTGTAGTTATAAACCTGCTGTTTCTGATGGAAGCCCAAAGGAAAAGGCAAAGACCGCAGTCATTACTCAGGGATGAACTCTCATAGGAGGCAGCCAACGAGACCCAGTGGAAACACTTGCCACGAGGGTGGGCGTGCAGCTTAGTGTTAGAGTGCTTGCCTAGCATGCAACATCCTAGGTTTGATCTCCAGTGTACATGTGAATGCATGCACACACTCACCCATGCACACTCACATACGTGTGCTTGTGCATGAGTACAAGGGTTGGGGGAGTGAGAGACCATTTGTGAACTGTAGAACGTTTCTCAACACATTATAGGGAAACCGCCTCTCCAGGTCTGCCATCCCTCATTAGACATAACTTCTTGGAGGCAAGGAGACAGGTCTAGTTGGGAGTCTAGACTGCAGTGTGTGCCTTCAATAAATGTTGCCGAACTGACTCAAACCTGTCTGACATTGAAATAGCATTGTACCACATGAAAAAAAAATTGCTAGCTACTCTATGATTTAGCAAAAATTATTGTTAAAAAGTACATAGTCAGGGTGTGAATTCCCCATAGTCAGAATTCTTTCTCAGGAAACAGTAACAGTTTAAATTCTACTTTTATCAAAATATCTACACATGAAAGCATTGTATGTGAGTTTTTAAATTTTGAGACAGGATCTGACTGTGTAGCCCAGGGCTGCTTCAGACCCCTGCCTTGTGTCTGCCTCAGCAGGGATTGTAGGCATGCGCCACTGTGCCTGGATTCAACACATGCATCTTAGATGATTTTCTCTGATTACTCAATGAGTCCAGGTTGGAGAGAATGACTTTTCTTAGACGCTTGGTCCTGTTCACAACGTGGCCAGTTGATTCTCCTTTAAAACAGTGCTCACAGGTGTAGTGCTGTATTCGTTTCCATACATTCTGTAAGAATGACTGCACTGTTACTGACTTAAAACAGCACAAATCCGTTACTTTACAGTTCTTCGGTTCTGGACGCTCACACAGATCTGGCTCCTCCTGAAGGTTCTAGATAAAATTCTCTTTCCTTGTCTTTTCCACCTTCTGGAGCCATCACACGGTTGGGATGTGGACCCGTTTCCTTCTTCAGGTCCTTGATTGGGGGTCCTCCCTCCTGTGACACCTTCCAGGGGCTCCCCTCTTCCTGCCCCCACCCTTCACCTTTCAGGGCCCACCTGGGTCACCACGCTAGGTGATTAGCATCCTTAACTCCGTTTAGCTTTACTTCAGTTTGCTAGATAAGGTTTGTGTACTCAGGGTCTAGGAATTAGGGAGTAAGCGCCTTTAGGCGGCCACTATTCCACATAACACAAGAATATTCTCTCCCGCCCCCCCCCCCCCCAAGACAGAGTTTCTCTGTGTAGCTTTGGATCCTGTCCTGGATCTTGCTCTGTAGGCTGGCCTCAAACTCACAGAGATCCGCCTGGCTCTGCCTCATGAGTGCTGGGATTAAATGTGTGCGCCACCACTGCCGGCAAGAATATTCTTGTTTTCTTTCGTGTGTGTGGTCCGCGTGTGTACATGTTCACGTGTGTGCATGACTATTCATGAGCACGAGCAGAGGTCCCCATCTGGTGTCCTCCTCCACCGCTCCTCCACCGCGTCTTTCAAGATAGGCTCTCTCACTGGGAGCTCATCATTTCAGTCAGATTGGCTGTTGAATGGCAATGAACTGTGGGTACTGACATGTCTCCGCTTCCCCGAGTACTAATGTTGCAGATGTGCACCACCATGTCTCTAACTTATGTGGGTGCTGGGGACCCACACACCTCATGTTTGTGCTGCAAACTTTATCCAGCCTCCATTCTAGATTTCCAACACTAGCGAGTGCCTGGCCCAATCATCAATCTTCTCTGGGTATTGTAGAGGTTTCAAAATTTAGTAAATGAAATTTATGTAATGACTACCATTTCAGTTTCTGTGAAATATTTCCATACTTTAGTTAGTCAGAATCTCTTACACTTTTAGACTAAAGGTATTAATTCAACATCAATTGCTTGGTTGTGCGTTTTAAAACCACAATCATAAGGCTGATGTGACAAGACAACCTAGTAAGTCTGATTTATTTGTAAAACTTTAAGCATTTAAATACTGTTTTAATCATCATCCTAAAGTGAACACCAATGTCTAGGAATAGTGGTGTGGTGGGAATCACAGACTGTGGACCCCCCGGCTCTTCATCAGCTGAGTGAACTTGAAATAGTTACTTTTCTGTGCTTTAGTTTCCTTCTTTCTAAACGAGAAAATGAACAGGACCTCTGCATAGAGAAGTAATGAGAATTAAAATTTAAGTGAGTTAATAATTATGAACAGTTCATGGCATATTGTGATCACACCATAAATTTGTTACAGTTAGAAAATACTATAGGATGCTGGAAATACGACTCAGTGATTAAGAGCATGTACTGTGCCGGGCGGTGGTGGCACACGCCTTTAATCCCAGCACTCGGGAGGCAGAGGCAGGCGGATCTCTGTGAGTTCCAGGCCAGCCTGGGCTATAGAGCGACATCCAGGACAGGCTCCAAAGCTACACAGAGAAAACCCTGTCTTGGAAAAAAAATAAAAAACAAAACAAACATAAAAGCAAACAAACAAAAGAGCATGTACTGCTTTTGCAGAGGACCAGAGTTTGGTTCCCAGCACCCACACTGGGCAGTTCACACCCACCCCTAACTCCAGCTCCAGGGGGGCACCCGTACTCAAATGCATAAATCCACCCCCCCACATCCAATATACAAGATAAATCTTTAAAAATCCTATAGGTTTGATTTAACCCTCATTTTCATATTTAACTGTAAGATCATTTGAGGTTAAAAACTATCCTGCTTTATCTGAGCAGGTGAATAGAGGTTGCCATGCCAAGCAACCTGGGTTTATCACCCAGAAAAACAATGGTTTCAACCTCCGAAGGCCAACGTTGCCGATCAGAGAGCATACATGAAGCTGTGCATGACTGTGAACTGTCCACACCGAGGGTAAGGGCGAGTCTTACGCCGTTCAGAGACCTCGTGGCTGTTTCCTACCATACTGCCAACAAAACTTGAATCCCTTCACCCAGATGCATCAGTCTCTTCTGAGGTTACAATCGGTCCTTGGATCTGGGTAGATGAAGACTGGGCTCCTCACCTGCCTCGCTGAGGGAATTTTCCGTGTGTCTTGGTTGGGTTCATGTATGCCTTTAACTCCCTAAGGACAGTTGGGTATGGTCTTCTCTGCCCCTCCCTAGCCTTCATTCATTTCTTCCTCCTGCTTTCCAGTGTGCATCTTCTCACCCAGAAATGTTGTTACCCCCTTCAACTATTTTCTTTACTTATTAAATTCTTAATCTTTCCAAGACTTTTTTCTGTGCATCTGGGCATCATATCCTATACACACTTAAGTTGCAGTTATTCGTTGGGAATGTAGCTCAGTGGTATAGTGCATGCTTTGCAGCCCTGTGGCCTTGGATTCAATTCCAACCACTACTGAAAAAAAAAAAAAAAAGGACAAGTATGGTGGTTTGAAAGAAAATGGCCCCCAAAGGAAGTGGCACTATTAGAGGGGGGGCTTGTTGGAGGAAGTGTGGCCTTGTTGGAGGAAGTGTGTCATTGTGGGGGTGGGCTTTGAGGTCTCTTTTCTCCAGTTTCACTAAGCGTGACAGTGAGTTGACTTCCTGTTGCCTGCGAGATGTAGGACTCTGAGCTATTCCTCCAGCATCATGTCTGCCTGCATGCCGCCATGATAATAATGGACTGAACCTCTGAAACTGTCAGTGAGCCCCAGTTCAATGTTTTCCTCTAAGAGCTGCCGTGGTCCTGGTGTCTCTTCAGAGCAACAGAACACTGACTAAGACCCTCCCTGTGCTCTCTCTGCCTTCCCCTTCCATTTTTGTCACATTAGCGTTAGGATCATGACTCGTCTCAACTGTTGAATACTTCTTAACACCCGTTGCCCATGAGGAAGACATTACCTCTCATCTTCTGATGTGGGCTGAGTTAGTCGTGGCTTGTAAATATCCAGCAAACTCCGTTGAATGATGAGTTGGGTGTCAAAGTCAGCATCTGCGTCCTCATCACTGTTGGAGTAATCCATGTGCAACTTGGATAGGTTCACTTTCAACTCAGAGTGAGTTCAGGTAGTTTTTCCAGTTGTGAAAAGATTTTCAACTGCTTAAAAATATGGGTGACATTTAGAAAACTAGAAAGTTGATAGGATTGAATAATGAAGAAAATGCAAATTTTGAAAACAAAATATTCATTTGAAAATTTCCCATGAATTTAAATGTTTTCTGGATTGCCATAGAGTCAACGTAAATTAGAAGTTTCTGTAAATAGACATTTATTTAAAGCTTATTCAAGAAAACCTTCCTTTCACATGAGACTTAGGTTATAAATCATTGCCAACTATATACACCAAAGGTTAATGTCTAAAATATGTAAAGAACTGCAAAAATTAAGTACCCAAGCCCTCAAATGATCTAGCCAATCTGAAGGCTAATGAACTGTATAGATAGTCCTCAAAAGAAGAATTTAAACGGCCAGTCAATGAGATGCCCCGGTGCCAGAAGGTGCTCACAGCCTCTGGGGGAGAAAAGACATCAACAGCCGTACCCAGCACTGGATCCTGCATATCACAGGAACAGCATGTTTAGGAAGAGATGCCCAGGAGTGTGAGAACTAACCACTTTCTGATGGGCCATGAGACCTGCTCCACAGGAGGGACTTCATGCTCGGGACTGTCAACCTGGTCATCCTGCTTGAGATCAGAGACTTTTGCGGGGGGTGGGGGGGGTGTGGTGGGGGTGGGTGGGAGTGGACCTAGCATTGTTGTTTTACAATTGGCACACTGCCAAACTGCTTTCTAAATATTTATGTTTATAACCATAGATTTGTGCCGCTCTACTCTTTGCTACAGAAGCTCCTGTTTCAATGAGTAGTGGTTAATATAGAAACCCACACATGGTTTAAGTGTGGGGTATAAGTAACTGTGAGGGCTCAGCTGTGGGTGACTCCTAGATATCCACACCCCCCATCTCAAGGCACACTGAGGAAGAAGGGGCAGGAAGGATGTAAGAGCTGGCAGCTGGGAGGGGGGGAGCTGCAAAGTGACTTTCGGACAGGATACAGCTGTTGCACACGGGATGGCCCCACACCCATGTACATATCCGGGTGGCACTGATTGGGCTCAGGTGGCGTTTGATAGCAGTGAACTAGAGGACATGAAGCTGGGAGGGGGCCAGAGTGGGAGGTACCAAGAGGAACTGGAGAGAAGTAGTGGTGAATGGAGATCAAGACAGCTTGTATAAATGCATGAAATTTGCAACGAATAAATAAAAATACGGTTTACCAAACAAAAACCAACCAAAAGAAAATGGCCAGCAAACATCTAAAACACTGTTCAACGCCAGCTTCCTTAGCCATTAGGGAAATACAAATTAAGCCTCCTTTGGAGATGGCTCAGTTCATACACTGACATGAGGACCTAGGTTTGCAGCCCAGCACCATGTAAAAAGGCGGGTGTAATGCACACATTTCTAACCCCAGTGCCAGTTTAGACAATCGGTGAGCACAGGGGTAAACGAAAGTGTGAGGCCTGGTGTCAAAAAATAAGGCGGAGTAGATCTCTGTGGTCTCCAAAACAACACAGGCTATTGTCGTCACCCTGTTTACTCACAGTGACTCCTGGTTCATGGCTATCAAACGCCACCCGAGTCCAATCAGTGCCGCCCATATGTGAACATGGGCGTGAGCCCATCCCCTGGAGCGTGAGCAACCTACCAGAAAGCCACATCCCTAAAAGAGAGTGACCTTCTCCCCGTCAGCAGCTATCAACTGTCAATAGTTCCTCAGCGAGATGCACTGGCATTTAGCCTGGTTTCATTTTATGAAGGTGCTGTGAGTAACCACAGCTGCTGTGCACCAATGTGTGCAACAACTATATGGTGTCTGAAGTCTCACTTTGCAGCTCTCCTCTCCTCCTGCTGAAGACGCCACATCCTTTGGCTGCAGGAAAAAAAAAATCAATCTCAAACAACCAGTAAAATTTATCCCTGATGGCTAGCTTTCACAGTAACCATGGTTACCTGCAAGAGACCTGCACAAGATCAAACTCATCAAGTTCTGGTGTATATGGAACAGACAATCTCTGTCCCATCCCTTATTGCAGAGCTACTGTCAGCTGATATATTCTAGGTGAGTGAAAATCATTTTTTAAAAAGATGTGATTACTGATAGGATTCCCATGCTCCAAGGCATGGCCCCACATTCACCCACGCACGTATGGAGAGCACTAACTGAACTTAGTGGGTTATAAAAAAGAAAAAAAAACCCACAAAACAAAAAAAGGACAAGAAGCTTGGAGAATGACATGTTGGGGGAAATATATGACCATATTTCATTGTATGCACTCATAAAAATGTCAAGAATAAATAAAAAATTAAAAATGAGGTGGACAGCAATAGAGAAGTAGATCCCACATCGTCCTCTGCCTTACACACACACACACACACACACACACACACACACACACACACACACGCACGCACGCACACACTACATGAAATTAGACAGGGACCATAAGAGGAAATGGTTTTAAAGGAGGGGGAGGGGAGGAAAAGAGAGTGATGGAAACATATGAAAGTCAAAAGGGGAACTGTATGGGGAAGGAAGGGACTCAGAAAGAAAGACAGGGGAGGGCAATGTCGGGGAAGGGAACAAGTAAAGTATAATGACGGATGCGTCTGAAAATCTCACAATCAAACCTGTTTATATGCTAACTTCAAAATTTAAAGCAAAACGGTAAAAACAACAAAAACAAACAAGAAACTACCTGTGAATAAATAATTAAATGAAACTTTAAAGGGATTTAAAAAAAAGCCCAGGCCATTTTTGCAATACAGAAAGTGTTTATTATTGACTTATTGTGGACAGGGCATGTGAGTTTTTCCTCAGTGATTCTAGCACCCAAAAGAAGATCTTCCCTATACAGTGAATGTTGTGCTAAAAATACTATTTTATCTAGTAAACACTAAAAGTGACATGCTAGGGAATGAATGCACCACAAAGAATAGGGATAGCAGTAGTTAAGACGAGCCAGTGTACTAGGCAATATCTAAATGGTTTAAAAAGAACATTACTATAGAACAGGCTCTAAAGACTTATTTTTACCTTTTTAAATATCTTCTAGGACTGCTCTGAAGTTTCCATGTTGCAGGTATCTGGATCTCCACTCCCCTCTGGTGACCATTATAAATAGCTTTACTATAAATACTTAATCATAAGACAGTCTGGCATGTTTTCCTTGTTTTTCACACGTGGGTTTGTGCTGTCTGGAAACATGACCTCTTTTCTTCACTGCCAGATTCGTCAGATTTAAAAGATTTCATCTTATTTGGGAGATGGAAAGTATTTTCAGGGGATTAGCCATGGGAAAAAAAAAAATCATTTTCTTAAGACTTAGGCACATGGCCACTGGAGACCAGAATTTCTCACTTAAGAGGTGTTAACATTCTGACCCGCCCCTTGAAATCCTGCTTCTTGGGCCACACTGCGTCCTGGTGTAAAAACCTCCTTTTAAGGAAAACTCCTCCCACGAGGTGTGCACCCTTGACCTCTCTCTCTCTCCTCTCTCTCTCTCTCTCTCTCTCTCTCTCTCTCTCTCTCTCTCTCTCTCTCTCTCTCTCTCTCTCTCTCTCTCTTCTCCCCCTCTTCCCTGTCTTTCTCTTCATCTCCCCTTTATAATAAACTTTCCACATGGATGCAGTGCCTGGGTGTGAAGGACTGTCCACATGCTGCTGCCTCCTGCATCTGCCCAGCATTTTTCCCCTCATGAGTGGGCCCTGGTCTGGCCAGCCTTGGGTCCTCCGCGTGCACAATTCATAACATTGGTCCCCAGTGTGGGGCAATCCCACTGCCTTCTGCCCACTGACAAGCTCTGGGACTCTGTTCTGCCCACCATTTTTCCAACTGGAACACCACCAGGGACCCTGTGGGATTGGTAAGATTCCTCCCTTCCCTTCTGGCCATTTTCCCACAACTGAGGATTCCTCTCAGTTTGCTTGCTGGTACCACACGTCTTTCAGGCTTTAGGCCCCCTGGCCCCTGGCCCTATGCGGCAGCATATGGAAACGGCCTGTGCCCACTCAATCCCGCGGCCCACAGCCTTTGTCACGATGGTCCACGGGCTGTCTTGCACCGTTATCATTGGCCCTCGCTGACCCTCTGGGACACTCGAGGTCAGTTTACAAGGCCTTCTACCTAACTGTGGAAAAATGTGCCTACCCTACCCCAGCTCCCTCCTCATCACCCACCTCCCCATGCTCCTCCAGTGTCTGCTAAGCAATTATGTCATCACCTGTCGCTAGGTTCCTTTCCACAACACGTAAAATTGCCTGCCAGGAAAAGCTCGCTCTCTCTGCCTGTCCCTGGCCTCTAATTCCTCTCCTTGTCCGTAATTGTATCTCTTAAATGTTTTCCCAATGCCGCTTAACTCTGTTGCCAGGACCTGCTATTCCAACCGAGGGAACTTGGCGTGAAGCCCCTTCTTCCCCTCTGGCAGCCTGTGGAGTGGCCGCAGAAATGTCTGTTCACTTGACTGTATTTCTGCTGCTGCCCCTGCTCGCGCTGCTGGGTCAAGCCAGGCGGAGCATAGACCCCTGCCCCCACGCCCGCCCGCTTGCACCATGCTGCAGCTCAAGGAAGGCGTCCCTCTCTCCCGCCAGGCTGCACTGCTACTCTGTTTCCCAGTCGGCCCCACAGCACCGCCTCCGAGCTCCAATGCGTTCCAGTAAAGTTTCCCAAAAAACTTTTCTCCATCTTTCTTTCACAAAGTCTATTTCCTATGTGTGAATGGAAATGTATGACTGATATGGCCATCTATATTTCTTTCTGACTTTGAAACACTTCAGTTTATCTGTTCCTTATCTGCTCAGACATGAACACATGGTCAGGCGCATATTTGATAGGGGCCGATCATGTGGTCAGGCAGCGCCATCTTAAACAAGGGCAATGATGTGATCAAGCCGTCGTCCTAAATACGTCAAAATGGACAGGTCATATGACCTCACTGCCATCTTTACTAAGGGCACCAGGAAGTCACTTCCTGACTCAAGTTATGGGCGGGGCACGCAGCCCGATAGATAGAGTTCCAGTCAATGGAGTTCCAGTTGTGGCCTGGTGTTTGTTCCTCAATGGCCGCTTGTGTGGGTGGGAGAGCTGTCTGGGTGGGGCAGAGGTCCAATCGTGGCCTGTCCTTAATTCCTCTGTGACCACTAGTGTGGGTGGGACCCAGAGACGTATGCATTCCCCTCTGGGGCATCAGCAGAACCATTATATTAAGATTTTAAAATTTCAGATCTTAACATTAATACAATTCTGATACACTTTGGGTCACAAGCGCAGGATTTTAAATTTTTCTTGGTTGTTCATTACCTGCTTTTCCTGATTTGAATTTCAATGCTGATTGGTAATACTAAGGTATTTAAAACTTTTTTTTTAAGATTTATTTATTATGTATACAGCATGTATGCCTACAGGCCAAAAGAGGGCACCAGATCTCGTTACAGATAGTTGTGAGCCACCATGTGGTTGCTGGGAATTGAACTCAGGACCTCTGGAAGAGCAGTCAGTACTCTTAACCTCTGAGCCATCTCTCCAGCTCCTGGTATTTAAAACTTTTATGTCATTTTGTAAGATAATTCCTATAGGCCTCAGAGGATTGAAAGAGTCATAAAACCTAGATCCACTTCACAGAGGTTGGAAGGACTCCAGATAAGTACAGCTTAAATTTTCTCCACTTGTCTATTCCAAAGGATGGTATTTTTTCTCTTTCCTAGTCTTGGGACTCCTGCTCTTCCCAATTACTAAGAATATGGGCCTAAAAATTCCAAATAAGTTCATAATTTTTTTTGAGGGTTTATATGAGCGAGAATTGTTGAGACCAAGGTTGGATAAAGCACAGGGACAGGTAGCCAAACGAATGGAAACACATGAACTATGAACCAATGGCTGAGGGGTCCCCAACTGGATCAGGCCCTCCGAATGGGTGAGACAATTGATTGACTTGATCTGTTTGGGAGGCACCCAGGCAGTGGGACCAGATCTTGTGCTCATTGCATGAGTTGGCTGTTTGAAACCTGGGGCCTATGCAGGATCGCTTGCCTCGGCCTGGGAGGAGGGGACTGGACCTACCTGGACTGAGCCTACCAGGTTGATCTCAGTCTGTGGGGAAGGCTTTGCCCTGGAGGAGATGGGAATGGGGGGTGGGCTCGGGGGAAGGTGAGGGGGGCGGGAGGGGGGGAGAACAAGGGAATCCGTGGCTGATATGTAGAACTGAATTGTACTGCAAAATAAAAAAATAAATAAATAAAACCACACACACACACACAAATCCCACAAATCAATACTGGACAATTCATGTATTTCTTCTCACTAATGGAGAATTGAAGAATATTAGAAACTTCTTTATTTAAATGAATAAGCCATATCAGTTGTTTCATAAATACCTTTTGTTTGTAGGCAATTTTAGAACCTTCATGTTGGTGTTTTAGTTTACATGAAGTCCCATTCAGGTGTCTGGTTTTCATAATCTTAATATGGGAATAATAATTCAAAGAAAATAAATGTATTTTGTGGTGAAATTGAAAAAAAAAGTTCATAAATTTTAACTTCTGTTCCTAGTTTAAATTTGTCTCAACAGGTTTCCACTTGGCTGGCGGACACCTCCAAGCTTCAGTTGCTGACTATACTGCTGCAGACTTGCTAAATGGTGATGTGGACCAGCCCAACCACTGTAATTGTTCCTTGTCTCTACTGCTGGGTCCGATAACCACGTGCTTCTGACAGATGCCCCACTGCTCAGCCTTTGACCAGCCTTTTAGCTTTTGTTGGGGCCCTGACAACAATACCCCAATGCCAGCTTGCCGCAGTTACCAAAGAGAATACATTGTCCCATATTCCTTGTCCAAAATAGGCTGAAATGCTGGGTCAAAAGGAAACCCCTGGCATGGAGGACCAATTGGCTATCTAATGCCCATTGATATTTATTAATTAAAATGGTTCTGCAATAAGATAAGAAACCTGACTTTCTTTATGCTGAACTAGGGAGGTATTGTATGACCTTAAGAAATTATTATTATTTTTTTTCAAGACAGGGTTTCTCTGTGTAGTTTTGGTGCCTGTCCTGGATCTCACTCTGTAGACCTCAAACTCACAAAGATCCACCTGGCTCTGCCTCTTGAGTGCTGAGATTAAGGCATATGCCACCACCGCCTGGCAAGAAATTATTATTTCTATATAAATCATTTAGGATGGACTTTCTGGTCCACCAAGAGGGTCTTTTTCCTTTTCTCAGAGTTGGGCCATACCCTGACTCACAAGCCCCCTTTCTCCTGTTCCCATTTGGCCTTGGGATCTTTCCCCTGTCACTCTTCTTTGCCTTCTCAGGAGACAGCTTAAGAAATAATTATTTCTATATAAGTCATTCAGGATTATAATCTGGCTGTATTCAAAGATCAGTACCCCCCCCCACATCCTTGCTAACTTCATTAAGCTATAACTGAGAAACCTGTATATTCAGATTTAAGTAATGTATATGCTCTCAAAGTTATAAATACATCTAACAGATTTTGTTCTCCTGGTCCTCAAACACCTGTAGAAATCTGAGAATATGGCATTTAATATGAAACGTTTAATGATAAAGAGACATATCAGCTCCTGTATCTTCTCCAAGAAGATGGATGGCCACAGAATTTCTACCTGGAAGCTCATGGCAAGGCTGACCACACAGCAAAAAGCTGAGATCCTGTCCAGACTGTGAATAAGTGGAATAATGGAGGACCGATAGCCCCATACTGCAAAGTCAAGGTGGGTCAGTCTCCTCAAATTTCTACTCCATATCTGTCAGATCTTCTGAGCCTACCATCTGAACAAATGCTGCTTTTGGGGCCTCTGTCCCCAACAACCATGGAAAGACTTGGAATTGCTGCCTAGGTAGCTGGAAAACTCTCTCACTTCTTCTTAAATTTATCCTTCTCAGATCTGACGATGTTTGATGACTAGGGTATCAGTTTAAGAGCTCCAGACTTCATGGTACAGGGTAGACTGGTTTCAGATATAACGCCAGAGGTTCAAAGTTTTAACAAATGGTTCCTAAGGTTTTTAACCCTTTTGCCTTGATGTAAATCCATTCCAGCTGTCTTACAGATACCTACAGGCTCCTGGGAAAAGTTTTGCTGCTGCATCAAGAAATCTAGTCTGATGAAAACTAACAATCTCCAGAGCCCACTTCTGACCCCACCTATTTTTTGAGCATATTTTGCAGATTCTCTTTTCCCACCTGACTTCCAGAGAAACAGCAGATGCCATGGCTTCTGTACTCCTGATTTGATGTGCCACTTCCCCCCAAGCTCCTGGAACACCACCGCTGCAACCTGCCTCCTCAGCTCCCTCAAGGAACGTTCCTGAGATCTTCTGCCACGCATGACTCCCGGTTCCCCCTCCCCACTTCACCCCTTGTCAGCTTGAAGCATTCTCAGGAATTCAGCACCCTTGTTCCCCGACTTGCTCCCATAACTCAACTCTTTTATAATAATCAAAATGGAGGAATGTTAGTATTCTGTTTTGTCCCTTGAAATCCTGCCCTTTGGGGCCACCCTGCGTCCTGATGTAAGAACCTCATTTTAAGGAAAACTCCTCCCCTTCCTCTCTCTTCCGATTTTCCCCCCATGAGGTGCACACCCTCAATCTCTCTCTCTCTCTCTCTCTCTCTCTCTCTCTCTCTCTCTCTCTCCTCCCCCTTTCCTGTCTTTCTCTTCATCTCTCTATTATAATAAGCTCTCCACATGAATGCAGTGCCCGGGAGTGAATGATTTTCCATGAGCTGCTGTTGCCCCCCATCTTCCCAGCATGCTTTCCCTCATGAGTGGGCCCTGGTCTGGCAGCCCTGGGTCCCCCACATGCATAATTCATAACAAGAGGAGCCAGCCATTTTGCTCTGATGGCATTATCAAAAGTGACTTAACTGCTGTTCGTCATAGCACTGACCTGGAACCCCAGTTACTAGGAAGGCTGAGGCAGGAAGATCCCAGGATCCAGGCCTGTTTGGGTTACAAAGTGAGTTCACAGCTAGCCTGGGCAACTTAGTGAGACCCTGTCTCAAAATGAATAGTAAAAACGCAGGCTGGAGCTATGGCTCAGTGGCAGAGTACTTGCCCAACATGCACAAGATCCAGGTTAAATCCCCAGCACCATGAGATGCTATGTAACAGAACTTACGTTTAAATTTGTGTGTGTGTGTTCAGGTGTTGCACACACTTGTGTAAATGTGTTCAGGCAGAGATCGACCTAGAGGTGTTATTCCTTAGAATCCACCCACCTTTTCAGAGATTGTTATTTTATGCGTGTGTGTGTGTGTACCTGCATGTATGTCTGTGTCCCTGTGTATGTAGGTGCCCTTGGAGGCCAGAAGGATCCCCTAGAACTGGAGTCACAGGTACTTATGAGCCACCTGATGTAGGCGCTGAGAACTGAACCCAGTTCCTCTGCAGGAGCAGCAAACACTCTCAACCATCTTTCCAGCTACCTTCTTGTTTTTGAGGCAGTCTCTCTTTCTGAGACCTAGGGCTTGCTAACTAGGCAGGCTGGCCAGTGAGTTTCAGGGGTCTGCCTCTCTCCACTTTCTCAGCCCTGGAATTACAAGGTGCATGTCAGTACATTCAGCTTTTTGAAAACTTGAAATTAAAAAAAAAATTATGTGTATATGTGTTCGTTTGAGTGTGGGCTTCTGCACGTGAGTGCAGTGTCTGCACATGAGTGCATGTGTCTGCACATGAGTGCATGTGTCTGCACGTGAGTGCATGTGTCTGCGCGTGAATGCAGTGTCTGCACGTGAGTGCATGTGTCTGCACGTGAGTGCAGTGTCTGCACATGAGTGCATGTGTCTGCACATGAGTGCAGTGTCTGCACATGAGTGCATGTGTCTGCACATGAGTGCAGTGTCTGCACATGAGTGCATGTGTCTGCACATGAGTGCATGTGCTTGCACAAGCAGGAGGAGGGTGTTGGATCCCTGGGAGCTGGAGTTGCGGGCCATTGTGGGCCACCTGGTGTGGGTGCTGGGAACTGATCTCAGGTTGTCTGCAAGAGCAGGCTGGTATTTTAGCTGCTGAGTCATCTCTCCAGCTACCACATTTTGTACTTGGGTTCTGGGGACTGATCTCAGGTTCTCACGCCTGCATGGCAAGCACTTTACCAACCAAGTGATCTCCCCAGACCTACCACATAATGCAATTTTGACTAAATTTTCATTTTGTTGAAATATTTATAAATCCTCAGTGTATATTAATATTATCAATGCACACTAAGTACGAAGAATATCAAGTATTAAAAATAACAAAGGGGAGACAGAGTCAGCAAGATGGCTCAGAGGGTAAAGGTGCTTGGTATGCAAACCTGATGACCGAGTTCTCTCCCTAGATTCCAAGGTGGACATGCGTCATTAACTCCCCAAAGTTGTTCCCCGATCCTCGCACCTGCACTGAGGCATGCATACCCCTCCCACCTCACTCCCTCTCCACACATACACTAACACTACTACTACTAGTAATAAAAATGTCAAATAAAGGGGACACTTGATATTTCCAATGCAAATGAAATGCCAAGAGGGACAATGTTGCTGCAGCCGTGGAGACTGGCACTGGCCACCAGCCAGCTCTCCTGTCACACCCTCACTTCCTTGTCAGTCTCAAGAGAACTCTGAGACACTGGAGTAAGTTTTACAAGTATGAGATACAGGCTATGGCTCTTTGCCTTAATAGTTTCCTCACTGTGCTTTCAAGTATTTAAATGGTCATGCATGATGGTTTCAGGTAGCCAAGGAGAAAGTATATAATGATCGGAGCTTTAAGAAAGGACATTAGGGAAAGAAATACTTTCCAATATAAATTAAATTCTATCCACCCAATTGTCCAAATCTTTCTGTGTTTGTATCAAACTGTGAGAAACTAGATAAAATCTGCAAAGATTTCCATATGCTTCAACACAGCACTTTGTCTCACATTTTCTCTGAAGGTGTCTAGCTGAACTCAAAGGCATCTGGTTACAGGACTTTTCTAATCAAGGGTGGAACATCAGACAGAATGAGGTAAAGGCCCGTTCAAGGAATGACACCACAATACTCAGTTTGGGAATTTTTTTTTAAGTAAGTGAAAATTTAAAAATTATCAGATGTTTTCTAAATTTGTTCAATTTAGTTATCCAGCTGACAGAGCAGAGCCACACCACGCTTGACCCAATGTTGAATAGGCAGGTCTGTTTCCAACAACATTGCAATAACAAAGTTGGTAGAATGTCCTGTAGTGGAAAGAGTTCCTTTACGTTCACTTGTCTTGTAGAGGGGACAGATATAGGCATTTGTCTTTGTAATCTTGGACTTTTCATCTTGAAAAAGAAGAAAAGAGAGAGACATCCATTAAAGAAAGAGGAAACAGCCATTGTTTCTAAAAGAACATTTGTTTACTTTGTAATAGAATGGCCAAGATCTTTAGTATGATACTTGAAAGATTTAGGTTTTTTTTAACAGTGGGTATATCGAGGCAAGCACTTTTATATGGTTAATGAGTCTGGGTCTATAAATCAAG
Organism: Peromyscus californicus insignis; assembly: GCF_007827085.1. Taxonomy (NCBI): domain Eukaryota; kingdom Metazoa; phylum Chordata; class Mammalia; order Rodentia; family Cricetidae; genus Peromyscus; species Peromyscus californicus. The sequence continues at coordinate 90,504,096 of NW_026294413.1, forward strand.
AGTTGATTGAAAAGTTTTGCTCCTATGGGACTGAAGGGATGGCTTGGTAGTTAATATATGGCTCAGGAGTTAAGAGCACTGACTTGTTCTGGGACCCCAGTTCAGTTTCCAACACTTGTATCTGGCAGCTCACAACCTTTTGTAACTCTAGATATAGGAGATCTGATGCCCTCTTCTGGCCTCCACAGGCACCCGCATACGTACATACATAGCACACACAGACAAACACACAAATTAAAAATTAAACTCTTTCAAATAATTATGTGTATACACATGTGTGTTTCTTTGTATGGGGATGGGAGTATCTGAATATGAGTTCAGTTCCCCACAGAGTCCAGAGAGAGGGCACTGGATCCCCTGGACTGGAGTTACAGGCACTTGTAAGCCATCCAACATGGGTGTAGGGAAGGCAACTTGGGTCCTCTGCAAGAGTAGCAAATGCTCTTAACTGCTGAGTTATCTCTTCAGCCCCATAAAAACCAATCTTACAAAAACAGTTTGGATCTCTGGGAAGGTGTGAATCTCCAGAGGATGAGGGAGGGAAGGAGAAAGTACCCACACAGGGAGTGTGTGATAGAGGAGATTGGGGAGAAACTGCTTAGACTCCAAGAGCACTCCTGAGAACTGCACTGGACATTCTGAATGACAAGTGAAGCAAATGCCAAGAAGTACAACAGCCCTGCAGGGGTGGAAGGAAGCTGGCACTACCTGCCAGCCAGCTTTAACAGGCCAATTAGAAGCAGCTGAAGGTCCTACCTGTTTTTAGCAGGTTATTAATAAGGAAAATATACCAACTCCCGTAAACTCACAAAATAATCTATGTATAATTCCTAGAAGAGTTTTTCTAAATGAAAGGCACCCTTGTCATCGTTGAATAATGTTAGTAGAGAAGATATTTGATAGGTTGGGTGGTGACTGTAGGTAATTGGTGAATATGTTCATCCACTGTTATTTAAGACTAGAAAATTGGGGCTAGGGGGCTTAGGGGGCTTAGGGGTCTAAGTCAGTGGAAGAACACATCTTCACATGTGGGAGACCCTAGGTTTGATCATAAGCACTTCAAAAAGGAAAACTAAAAATAATTTTTCAAAAATTAGAAAAATGAATGAGCCTCATTATTCATTTACTTTTAGAAAAAAATGGTGGTAGTAGAAAGAGCAAGTGCCTCCTCAAAGGGGTAAAGTTGGCCTCTATCCCATGGTTTCCATACGGGTCTTAGATCGCCTGGTTGGCTCCAAGGCCTATGGGCCTCTTACAGCCAGAAAATGCTGGGCACTGGCAGTCTGCATCAGATCCTGTGCACTCTGACACTTAGCAAAGGCACCCAGCCAAAGTGTGGGAGGGGGAAGAGGCTGTCGCTCTGTGAGTCCATCACGGAAGCGTGAGGATGTAATAAACAGGATGGTATCTTAAAAAGATGGGTAGTTTTTAATTTATATGCTATGTGTGTATGTCTGTGTGTACGTGTGCCATGTTTGAGCTGGTGCCTGCTGAGGCCAGAAGAGGATATCAGATCCTCTGGAGCTGGAGTTACCAGCTGACAGACATGGGTGCTGGTAATAAACTTGCGTCCTCTGGAAGAACAGCAAGCGCGCTTCACTGCTGAGCCAGTTCTCCAGCCCTTAAAGCTGTATCTTGTATAGGCTAACAGAATAAAGAAGCAGTGATGGTCCCAAAGTAATATAAGTGCTCCCAAATAGTTACAGCACAGACAGTCCATCTTGTATAAATCACAAATGAATTAAAACCTAAAAGGTTTGGGTAAAAAGTTATTCAGGAGAATAATTATCCTCTAACTATATTCTGTTACATATTTACTTGGTTTTATCCATATGATGGGCATCAGGTCAAACAAAAGTTTGGGATATTGTTCAGCAAGCAATCCACTGCAAAGAGAAATTGATGGATATTAGTAGTGATTCTGAAATTTACTCATTAGAACCAAGTTGCCATTTGGACATTGACCAGAGATACAGGACGCAGACACTGTGCTACCACACTCCACACCCACGATGGTCACGCCGTTCCCAGTCCACAGAGAGTGTGGAGGCTCACAGACAGAATAATCTTCTCCGGTTCCTGACAGGGTCAAGGGTCAAGTGTAAGCTGGGCATGCTGACTCATCCCTCTAAGTTCAGTGCTACAAAGGCTGAGCCAGGAGCACTACCATGAGTCCAAGTCCACTCTAGGATACAGAGTGAGACCTCGATAAACAAGACAAAATAAATATAAAATAAAGTAAAGAAAACAGGTCTGCTCTCTAGAGAATCTGTTTTCCTTTTAGTATGCTACATTTTTTTTTCCGGTTAGGAAGGAAGGAAAGTTAAGCAATTGAAGAAGGAGAAGAAAAATGGCAATGAACTGTTGAGGGGTGAACCAGCCATGGTGGTGCACACCAGGACGACAGTGCTTGAGAGGATGCGGCATGGGGATAAGGAGTTCAAGGCCAGCCTGGACTACACGTCTGTGGGGAATAGAACTCAGAAGTGTACAGGGCTTAAAGATGAGAGGCTGCCATGAGTCTCCGAAGAGACTCTGAACTTTGGAATTGTGACAGTGTTGAGACTGTGAGAGACTGTGGGGACCTTTGAAGTCAGACTGAATGCATTTTGCATTATGATCTGACTATAAGACCATGGAGGCCAGGGAGGGGAATGAGCCCCTTCAGTAACCCTGTCTTGAAATTATCTCTATAGAATTACCATATTGCTTCCTTTTCAGTGGTTTTTCCTACCTCATTTTCCACAGACTTGGGAGCAAAGTCCAACCCTGTTTTTGAACAATAGATCATGCCGATAAATGAATTGTTAAGGACCAGGCTCTAAGGGAAATGTTCTGCCTTTTCTTCTCATCCCTACTTTTTTTAAACCAGAAAAAGCTTAATAGTTTCCTCTCTGTTTCTAAGAATAAAGCTAGAAATCTGTATACACACACACACTCAGATACACACAGACATACATACACACACACACACACACACACACACACACACACACACAATCAAATGTCAGCAGAAGATTTCCATTCACTAAATGGGAGCTTTATTAAACTGTCAGTGGTTAAAAATTGATTCAGTCCTACACATTACAAGATGGAAGGGAGCCGTTTTTAAGTAGAAGCAGGAAAATAATTTCAGCTAACTTTTTTACTAATGAGACCACCAGAATATTAGCTAAAATTGTTAGGACCTAAAAATAATCCCTCGTCGATTTTCCCAGTCTGTATGATGACTTGTGCAAGGATTCTGAACATGTTACTCTCATAGAAGAGACCCTTTGCTTTGTTTGTTTTTTTTTTTTGTTTTTCGAGACAGGGTTTCTCTGTGTAGCTTTGCGCCTTTCCGGGAACTCGCTTTGGAGACCAGGCTGGCCTCGAACTCACAGAGATCCGCCTGGCTCTGCCTCCCGAGTGCTGGGATTAAAGGCGTGTGCCACCACCGCCCGGCGAGACCCTTTGCTTTGAAAGAAGACAGGAGACCACTATCATATCTATGACTAATCTGTGGTGGCAGACGGTTTGAGTGGAAAGCACTAACCTGGTCCTGTCCCACCGTGCTCCATCAAGGTATAACCCATGAATATACACGCCGTCTTCTGGTGCACTGTCAGAGGCATGACGAGAAATCACCTGCAAAGAGACCCACACTATTAATGTTGTTCACCACATGCCTTCATCTCATGAAGAAAACTCTGGCTGAACAGTCAGGGTACATTAAGAAAAAAAAACCTGTTAGACTATAAAGTTTTTCAGCCATAATGTCTAAAAATATACAATATTATACAGTTGCTCTGTGTGTGTGTGTGTGTAGGCATATGAGCATGTGTATGAATGGGTGTGTGGAGGCAGAGGTCAACCTTGGGTGTGATTCTTCAGGAGCCATCCTCCTTGCTTGGTTGGCCAGTGAGCCCCAGGTATCTACCTGTCCACTTCTCCAGCACTGGGATTACAGATGCATGTAATCTGGCCAGCAGTTTTACATGGGTTCTTTTCTAGGGATAGAAGTCAGGTCCCCAGGCTTGTGTGTTAAGCATTTTACTAACTGTGCTATCTACCCAGCCACATATAATTATTTTGAAGCATTTTATCACATTATTTTTTGTTAACATAAGAACAATACTGGGTTATTTGTACCAAATATTGACATTACAACAGTTCTAAAGACTGTAAGACAAGAGTTACATAATTTATAAGACACAAAGAATAGAGAAATAATTTGGTTATATTGAACCTTTATATATAAATTTTGCATATTCTTCTTGCTTAAGCATATGACTGATTTAGCATCACACTATTGAGTTAAAGGAGTGACCTTCCGTACCTCAAATTCGTAGCCTAGCAAATCAATAGGGATGGTGTATTTTCTGGCATAATTCTGCATCGCTCCGGTCAAAAAAGCTTGGGTGAAAAAGAAACCAGAGATCCAAAACACATTGGGTTTTCCCAGAGAGAACCATTCCTGCAAAGGGAAGCAAGACACATTACGTCTATTTTCACGCAAGTGTCACTGCACATACAATTCCTGATTCTGATTTCCGTCTATGTTGTCCTCACTTTCCCTGACATCCAATGCTCCCTCTTTCCTCCTTTCTTTTTCCTAGTTATTCTTGAAAATTCAAAATGGTTTCAGCATTAATTTGAGTAAGTTTAACTTGAAAGAGTCAAATCTGCAAAAGGCCAACTGTAATTTTGAGTATTCATTACATTGTTGAGCCCAATGAAAAGCTGCCATCTTTAGAAATTTTAACCTGTAATTAATGTTATTTCTCATGCTAGTCCAGCTCTTGAGGCCGGGTAAGCCCCTTGTTTGCATGTGCACTGCCCACTCCAGATGCTCAGTCTTCTTCCTGCTCCAGCGTGACCTGTCCTCTTGCTCCTGTCTACTCAATGTCTGAACAATGTCGCCGAGACACTTCTGACCAGGCATAGTTTGTCATCTTGCATAATTCTGCAACGGCCCACCAAAGCAAAACCAGACCTCCTAGTCTCCTACTCAAGATTCTTTTCCATCTGGCCCCACGGTATATTTTCAAGTGTGCCTTTTACTTTCAGGAATTCTTCACTCTAATTAGCCAGGCCTACATGGTGGTCCTGGCTATGCTGAATGAGCACCGTGGTTTTTTTTTTTTTTTTTTTTTTTTTTTTCTGCCTTTCTTTCGCCCCTCCCACATTCTCAGTCTGAGTCTTTCTGCAGGCAGAACTCTGCCTAGTCCTGGAGTGGAGCCTGTGGTTAACATCTGGCCAATCACACTTCAAGTCACTGCGGCAAGTGACACAGTGGAAGCCAAGATGCAGAAGCGCTTGCTGAGCCCTTGCTAAAGGTTTCACCGTACTCTCAAGCATCCCTCTAATTCCCCACACGGTGCTTTTGTGTAAACATAAACTATGAGATGAGAAAGCACAGGAGCCGAACAGCAGCTTCATCTTTGTGCATATATATGCATGTGCAGCCTGGGAAGGGAGATTCAAAGAACTTCTCTCACACTTCTTTTTTTGAGATAAGATAGAAGACAAAGGACAAATGGTGATAAATCTAAGCTTTGGGCTTTTTTGTGACTTCCTTTGAGCATTAAAATCACAAGACAACATTAAACAGTAGAGTCTGGGAATCACAGACTTAGAACTTTTATAAATATGTCACTTGAGTTTGACTAAAGTAAAATTTCAATTTTCTACTCAGTACTTCAAAACATGTGCATTTTATTTATTTTTAATTAATTATTATTTTTTTGGTTTTTTTTTTTTTTTTTTCGAGACAGGGTTTCTCTGTGTAGCTTTGCACCTTTCCTGGAACTCTGTAAACCAGGCTGGCCTTGAACTCACAGAGATCCGCTTGCCTCTGCCTCCCGAGTGCTGGGATTAAAGGCATGCGCCACCACCGCCCGGCATTTTATATATTCATACATTTTGCTTAGATAACCAAGAAACTACTCATCACATTTCTTTCAACCTAGGGACTTTAAAGTGACCACAGTTGGTTACTAATCTCTCTCTGCTCAACAATGACAAGTATATATTTTGCTATATACAATATATACTGTGCTATATACAATATTTGAATGAATGTTTTTCATTTGAATAATACATATTTTAAGTATAAAATTATCTATCAACTATCTATCTATCTATCTATCTATCTATCTATCTATCTATCTATCCTCTATCTGTCTATCTACCTGTCTGTCTATCTATCTATCTATCTATCTATCTATCTGTCTGTCTGTCTATCTATCTGTCTATCTATCTAATACTTTACCTGTAAAAAGGTCAGTCGGGCTAGGAAATCTGTGATGTAGCTTCCAAGGGGCTTCAGACTTGGGTATGATCGTTCCGCCCACATTTCTGGAACCTTCCCAACAAGCAAGCTGCTTGAAAGTGCTTCCAATGCAGAGTCCATTACAACCACACCTTTAATAGCCTTCTTAAGGTCCTGTAGAGTATTGCGTATAGTTCTAATTAAACTGCAATGAAAGAAACTGTGTCATCAACATATACTTGATAGTAAACATCCATGTACAATCTACAAAAGAAGAGACAACAGGAAACAGTCACAGCTTTGTGGGAGGGTTCCCCAAAGCATGGCTATGCCAGTCGATAGGTGGCATATGAGTTAAATGTAGGTGCCATTTGAATGAGCATTGTCATTTTAGCCATTACATACTTTTTTTTGAGACAGGGTCTTACTGTGTAGCCCTGGATAACCTGGAATTGGCTATGTAGACCAGGCTGGCCTGGAACTCACAGAGATCCCCCTACCACTGCTTCCTGAGTGCTGGGATTAAAGGTGCACACCACCACAGGCGGCACACTATTTTGAAACACAGAATAAACCAGTAGCATATCAATTTATTATTATTTGATATTCGTATCAAATAATATCAAATACTTTTCTGGCTATTATTGCTCAGGACTAGATAACTTTAAAAAGTATATGTTGATAAATTATAATTGTGTATGTTTATGGAATATAAGGTGGTGTTATAATTTTTAATACAATTGGAAAATCATGTTAAACTCATTAACAGATCATTGCAAATAGTTCATATTTTATGCCATGAGAACATTGGAAATATACATTTTTATGGTATTCAAATGGAACATGTACAAAATTATGATCTGTATTATGCAGGCTGTGTGACTGATCTAACCAATCAAGCTTTCCCTTCTGTCTAGTGAGACTCTGCACATCTTGACCGCCATCTCCCAATTCTCCCATCTCCCAGGCCCTGATAACTACTATTCCACTCTGTCATATAAGATTAGTTGTTATCCACAAAAACGAGAACATGTGTATTCATCTTTCTAGGTTTGGCTTATTTCATCTAGGAAATATTCTTCAGTTCCATCACTGTTGACACAAATGACAGAATTCCTTACTTTTAGGAATAAATACTATTCATTGTGTGGTGTAACACATTTCCTTTATTTTTTGATGGATACAAATTGATTCTATAGCATGGTTATTGTGAACAGTGGTGTAGTAATCATAGGAATAGAGACCTCTTTTTGACATATTGATTGAAAATCTTTGGGTAAATACTCAAAAATGAGACTTCTGGTGGTATGGTAATTTTGTTTTTGGTTCTTGAGGACCCTCCATGCTGTTTTCACATAACGGATGTATGGGTTTACTTTCCACTGGCCGTTTTCATGAGAGCAAGGGATGGCACTTACACTTTTCATTTGCGTCTCTTCTAGGTGCTGATGCTGGTGCTGGCCTTCCTTCTAACAATGGCCTTTGGATAACTTGTGTGAGAATGTGTGTTCAAGTCTCTTGCCCATTGATTAATCTGTAAGTTGTGTGAGTTCCTTACATATTTTACACATGATTGCTTCCTTTGATATGGAGAATCTTTGTATTTTGAGGGAATTCCATTTGTCTGTCTTTGCCTTTGAGGGTTACAGTCTCAGGCTTGTTTGTCTGGTATTGGTGACTGAACTCAGGACCCTGTGCATTCTAGGCATGTAGTCTATCACTGAACCACCGGCCCAGTACACTTTCAGGTCTTGGGTTAAATCTTTATCTATTTGCAATTCGCTTTGTATGTGGTATGACATAGGTCCAATTTCCTTCTTTCGCCCTATGCACATCCGGTTTCCCCAGCACCGCTTACAATGAGACCATAGCTGCTCCAGTGAGTACCACTGGCACCGTTGTCAAGTATCAGCTGACTATAAACGTACGTTTTCCATTTTCTGAACTCTTTCCTCTGTCCCTCCCTCCGTCAACGTGTTCAGTCACCACCATCTGATCGTGCTCCTGGAGTTTGGGTAGTGTGATGTCTCCAGCTTTGCTCTTTTTTGCTTATAACTGCATTAGATATTTGAGATACTTTCTGACTCTTTATGAATTATATGAATTCTAAAATTGTTTTTCCTATAGCTATGAGACAAGACCTTTGCACTTTTATAAGGGTTTCTTTGGATTTATGGACCATTTTGGGAGGATCAAATTCATTCAAGCAAAGAATCACCTGAGAAAAAATATTAGGTAAATAATATTACAGATAACATGGAAATATAGAAAAAAGTTGAAAAAAGGTGTTATGCAAGCAGGACAAAGTGGCATAGCCCTGTAATCTTAGCACTTGAATGACTTAGAATTTCTTTGCGCTTGAGGCCAGCTTGGGCTATATAGTGAGTTCAAGGACGGTCTGTGCTATATAATAGCAAGACCCTGTTTCATAAAACCCAAAAAAGTATTATGCAATGGCTGAAAAGGGAAACCATGTATCAAAGTATGAATTATGTATTGATTTATAAATTTTCAAACACTGTTTTCTACTTAAGTCCAACTGCTGAGTAGACCATAAATATACCTGTAGTGATTAATGAAGCCCTACTAGCTGAGAGACTGAATACTATTATATATATATATATATATATATGCATGTATATATATATATATATATACACACACATATAATTATAGTATTTATATAAAAATACTGAATTATTGTTGGAGATATGACTCAGGGGTAGTGCATCTGCCTAGCACATATGAAGCCCTAGGTTTCAATCTTTAGAACCACAGAACAAAGAGGCAAGCAAACAAATAAATTATGCTCCCCTCAAAACCCAGAGTTAAACAGAACAACATGGTATTTTCATATAGTTTACTTTAGTATTTCAACAAGTCTAGAAAACAAAATAAGCATGGAAATATTACAGAAAACTCATAACAAAAACAATTTTCTCTTTCTTAATCCAGTTTTGAATTATAAAAAAATTCAATAAAAGTCAGCGCAAAAGTTTGTTTATCATGGGGTACTTAATCAACTTCAGTAAGAAAAGGGAGCCAGACATAGTGGTACACATCTGTAATTTAGCATCTTCAGAGGTGGAGGCAGCAGGTTTAGGAGTTCAAGGCCACATGAGCTACACAGCAGGCCAGCTTAGGCTATACTCTGTCTCAAAAACCAACCAACCAACAAATAAATAAGGTCAGGTCTAAAGGTTAGTTGATAGCTAATCTGGGCCACAGCACTTAAAAATAAAGAGAAGGAAGCACATATCAGTGACAGAAACTGATAGAAAGGACAGATAGACCCGTCCATGCTCACTCTGTTTAAACTATTTTTAAATTATGTGTATGTTTGAGTATCTGTGTTTGGGTAAGTGCATATGAGCGCAGCTGCCAGACCAGAGGAGGGAGCTGGATACCATGGAGCTGGAGTTACAGCTGGTTGGGAGCTGCCTGGTGAGGCTACCAGGAACTGAAGTCAGGTCCACTGGAAAAGCCGCAAGTGATCCTAACCACTGAGCCATCTCTCCAGCCCCATCTTTACTTTGTGAAGAGGACAATAATAGATGAGAAGTTATGTGATTAATGACTACTTCTAATCAATAAGAGTAGATATCTTTTTCATAATCATTTTTACATGATAAAAGATTCTCTCCTGGGGTAAAAGGCTATGATACTTAAAAAAGTAAAATTGGACATTTTGATAATTTCTTAAGATATTAAAATTCAATAGCAGTAAGTCATTTTGTCAGCTCTGGTTGGCTGCTTCTGACTTCCGGGGGATTTACTCACTTGTTAAACCGTTCCATTTCTTGCACTAACACAGTATTCATGCTCTCCTCATACCTCACAGGATAATAGCGTAGTGCTTTTTCAATGTCAAAATCATTGGGGAGCTGAAAGAACACATGTTGAAAATCACAAGTTACTCTCAAAATAGACACTAAGCTTCATTCAGCTATAACGTCAATAATAACTAATACATAGGTAATCATTATTATTTCCACTTTACAGATAGGAACATCTTTATTTCTAAAAATCTGTACAGTTTCTTTTTGCAAACTCAGTCTTGTTTTCCATGGATAAAATGTATTTACAATTTCATAAATGTTTCATGTTCACTTATAATTGATTATCACTTACCCTCCTATCAAATGGTTAATCTTGTAAACACAGAAATGTTCTAGGGCACAGGGAGAGAGAGAAAGCCACTTAGTGTGTGGTTCTGATGTCATATTTACAGATACTTGAGGTGATGAGGTGGTGAGGACTTTGGAATGTTCAAAGTCCTAAGACATTGGAGCTCACACTCCTGAGGTGGCAAGAGAATTCCCAGTTAGGGAATGCTCGAACTGAGAGTCAAGCTGCCCTTTGCATCCTAAGAATCTAAGTGATGCCGTCTAGTGATTTTGACTCAGCACTCCCCCAAATATGTCTTAAATCTTCTTCCAGGTCCTTCCTAGGAATCTTACTGGAGACAGCATTCACAAAGTCAACTGCCTTTCCCCACAGAGGTAAACCATAGAAGCAGGTGTGAAGAGAGGCATATTGCAAAATCAGTAGCTTGGAGGCCAGGACTGACTGTGGCCGCCATCATGGTGGCAGACAGTGGACCTCCCTCCCTACTTTAGTGACCACAGCCAGGATTGTGTGGGAATCCTGCGCGGTACAGCCCATGGCCTCTGGAGGCAAGTGGAATAGGGGCCCGATTCTGCCATGTCAGGGTGTCTGACACTGAAGGGTGGGCATACTTACAGTAGCTACATTGGAAGGGAACTATAAAGATTGCCGCTGAGGGTCATAATCTGTTCACATTCCCCTTAGTCACTGGAAAAGATGACAGTAGAGTGCCATCTGCATTACCTAGCAGGCTAAGTGCACTGGGCTGTACCATGGAAAGGGAATGCATAACTGCAGGCTGAGCACTGATATGACTTCCTTGTGACAGTCACCTCCGAAGGTACAGATAAAATAAAATAAAAAAAACCCACCATGTTCTCCCTGAACCAGCAAGTTCAGAACATTCCATTAAAATTTTCTTTTTACTTTTGATTTAGAAATAAAAGTGAATGATAGGCACAGTAGTTCATCCACAACTCTAGTTATTAAGGACTTAGCTATATAGTAGGCATTTTACAAACTACTTTAAATTAATGTTCTCCTTAATGTCCTCAAAAAGCCTTATAACAACTGCAACTACTCTCCACCTAGCAGATTTGGAAACTAATGTATGAGAAGTAAAGTATGTTGCTGAAAGTTGTAGTCCGGCTTCATGGAATTTCCCATCCAAATGCAATTTCTATTACAGCAGAAGCACCGCATTTCAAACCAAGTGTCACCTGGTAGAGGATATCTTCAGTAATTTCTAACAGGATCTGGTCAGTACTTCCCGAGGAGCCTGATTGCTTGGAGCCTCCCTGGGTGAGAAGCAAGGACTCAAAAAGGACTTTTGTTTGTTGAAGATCTTTGGAGATATCAACATTGTCATGTAATCCGAATATCTCAGGTTCTTGAGTAAATGGAAGTTTCTAGGGAAAACAGATTCAGCATGCATCATATATTCACTAGGCATCAGGATATGCCACTCCAAAACATGCCACCTTAGCATAAGCATTGCTTTGAGCTAAAGGCTCATTATGTTTGGGGTTTTCTTCCTCCCCTAATCTGCCTAACAGCAGGGCGTTTGCAATTTCTCCCTTGTGTTGTGCCAAGAAGAGGAGAGTTCTTCCTAGAGCCAGAACTGTACTGGGGTGAATCTGCAGTTTCTACTAAGATAACTTGATCTTCTATTAGTTTCCCTCATACGTTTCTTAAGTACTTTCTCACAATTTATTGCCCCTTAAGATCCAAGGCTTTTCCTTTGTTTTATCCATGTATTTAAATGGCTTTATAAACCCCAAAGTAAACTGCATCTTTTGGTTTTCAATCCCTTCACTGAAGCTTCCGTAGACACAAAATATTAACATCAATACAAATTATATGTTGTTTCTCCCACGAAACTGCCTTTCATCCAGGGAATACCATAAGGGCAGAGGAAAGTGTTGTTCTTTTCCTACTACAAAGCATCAATTCCTGTTATAGAATATTTTTTTAAGGTGTGTTACTTTTGTTTATGTTGTATTTATTTAACTCTGTGAAGCTGTGTTACTTTGCCTGTGTAAAACACCTGATGGTCTAATAAAGAACTGAACGGCCAATAGTGAGGCAGGAGAAAGGATAGGCGGGGCTGGCAGACAGAATAGATAGAAGGAGACATCTGGGAAAAAAGGAAGAAATAGCCAGAGAAGGGGGAGGACATCAGGGGTCAGCCACCCAGCTACACAGCAAGCCGTGGAGTAAGGGTGAAAGTAAGACATACAGAAGAAAAGAAAAAGCCCAGAGGCAAAAAGTAAATGGGATAATTTTAAAGTTAAGAAAAGCTGGCAAGAAACAAGCCAAGCTAAGGCCAGGAATCCATAATTAAGAATAAGCTCTGGGTGTGATTTATTTGGGAGCTGGGTGGCGGCCCCCAGAAGAATAAAAACAAACAACAACAAATTCATAAGGCAGATGTGCAAACAGCAAAGGGTTAAGAATCAACTAAACATCAAATACCAAAAGCTTCAGATTCTCTGATGTCCAGTAACTACCTGGACAAAAATGAGTCTGAAGTTCATTAGAATCTTGCTTGTCTAAACCTGTACGTTAGAGGGTACAGATCATCGCTCAAAACACACACACACACACACATACACACACACACACACACACACACACACACACACACACACACACACACACACACTTTCTCTCTCACACATTCATACTTTTTCTCTCTGTCGCACACATACACTCGCACATGCACACACACACACACTCACACATATTCTCACACACACATTCACATACTCTCACATACTCACTCACACACTTTCACAATACACTCACATACACTCTCTCACACACACACATTCACATACTTTCTTTCACACACACTCTTTCACACACACACTCATACACACACTTTCATACATACTCTTTCGCACACACACACATACTCATACACTTTCTCACACACACTCACACACATTCACACACTTTTTCACACACACACTTTCTCATACACACATTCACACACTCTCTCTTTCACATATACACTTTGTCACACACTTTCTTTCTCACACACACTCTCTCACACACATTCACACACACACTTTCTCTCTCTCACACACTCTCACACAAACACAAATCTGTTTTACCCTCGTTTCAGACCACCATTTACCTTAATGAACTCAATGTAGTCCTCGTAAGTGCCTTTGGGAGGTGCAAAATAGTTGCCACTGGGAGAGAACTTGTAATGAGGGTTTTCGATGATGTGTAAGTTGTAGAAGTCTGCCAGCATGGTCAACAGGAGACGTCTGTCCCAGTCGTCCGTCACTCTTCCTCCATAGTTACACTCCCCGGTCAGGTAGGAGATGGCTTCAAATGGGATTGTGTCATATTCATTTATAAACAACTGAAGCAAAGACAGAAGTGAAAAAAAAAGTAGATTCTTTCATTTCATTTCCGGTTTAAAATGGCTTCTCTTCTCTCTCCCTCCCTATGTAGAAAGGGAGTTGAAAGAATTATTACCGAATGTCCGGTGTTCAGTATTTTATTTTGAATGATTTTGTCTCCATTCTCCATTCTTCCGATATAAAGACCTTGATATTTACTATTTATTTACTCTTACTCTATAGTCCGAGCTGGCCTCAGACTCAAGCCAATATACCTGCTTTAGCCTCCCAAGGCTGGGATGACCAGGGTGAGTCACCGTGCCTAGCTCATCCGTTGATTATGTATGGGGGTGTGCATGCATCTCAAGTGGGTGACTGTGGAGCCCAGATCAGGATACTGAGTGGTTTTCTTTATCTCTCTGCTTTGCTGCCTTGAAACATGGTCTCAGTGAACTGGAAGCTTGCTGTTTTGGGCTAGGCTGCCTGGCCAGTGAGCTCTGGGATTAGCCTGTCTGGGCATGCACATAGGTGCTGGAGATTCTCAGTCAGATGCTCAGGTAGATCACGTGCTCTTTTCCAGTGAGCCATCCTCCAGCCCTCAAAATGCCTTTTTCTTGAAAAAAAAATTACATGTGATCATGTGTGTGTGTGTGTGTGTGTGTGTGTGTGTGTGTGTGTGTGTGTGTATTTATGTATGTAGTATGAGCACATGGGAGTGTAGGTGACCCCAAAGCCAGATTGACATTGGGTCCCCTGGAGCTGAAGTTACAGGTGGTTGTGAATTACCCAGCATGGGTGTTGGGAACTGAACTCAGGTCCTCTGCAAGAGCAATATGTGCTCTTAACCATTGAACCATCTCTCCAGTATTCATAATGCATTTTTAAATGAGAAAAATACTTAAGTTAAATAAGTGACATGGGAATTGCTACAGCTTTTAAAAATGAATCAATCCTAACAAGCCTTTTTGGGTATGAATTGGGGTCCATTTTTATCTGTGAGAGGATACTCAGCAATGACTGGAGATCAGTAAATTATAACTGTGGTAGGTGTGAGTTGCTATTGTCATCTCTTGGGTAGAGGTATGGGATGCTCTGAATGTACAGGGTAGCTGCCCACAGTCCCAGATACCAATAAGGCCAATGCTGGGGGCCTGAGGCCTATTTCAGGACACCTTTCATGGTGAGATAAAAACAGCAGTTTTAAGTCTTAGTGCCGTGTCCTTGTTCCCATGGTGACATGGTTTCAATACATAAGTTTCCTTGTAATCATAGCAATAATAGTAAAGCTGTGATTTGCATGGCTTTCACACTGTCTTACACATATGCTATTAACCCTGCAGAACATGAAATAGAGTTAGGAAAATGTGAAGTAATGGAAAGACTTAAATTTATTTCTTCCACTTCTAGATCCTGTGCTTGGCCCAATATACAGGGGTAGTGTGTGTGTTGCAATGGTATGTTACTTGCTGAGAGAGTTTTGCCTGTCTCTAAATTATAGAAGAAATAGTGCATGGTTGAGAAAGTATTTCCTAAGTTCTCCAGAGCCCAGTCAAAATAAGGGCTTAGTCTTTTTTGAGACCCTCATGTTTTTGGGAGGAAGATAATTGTCAAGAGATTTGAGAGAGGGGGCTGAGAAAAAGGGAAGGTTATCCTTGGAGGGAATGAATTATGTGCCATTTGAAAAAGTTTCCCCTTCCTTCTCTTTGGGGGAGGACACATGTATGTTCAACTGGGTCCCCCCAAACTGGAGGAGACCCCTAGAGAATGGAATGTTAAATTTGTACCATACGCAAGAAACAGAGACAGCTCTCTCCCTGATGTTTAACCACTTAGCTGCCAGTTTTTTCTTGGGCCTTTTGGAGAGATACCCTGCCATTGTGACCAGATGACGATGGCTTAAAGATGAATCTCATTTCATGTCCTCACCACTAGATATGAAAGATGGATCTAGCTGATGTCTGTGGATTTCAATGCTAGTTTTGGGAAGGGTGAGGTCATGAGACTGACATCTGGGGCCTGGTAGATGGTGAGTTCGCAGTTGTTTATAGGTTGTATGGAAAATATTTTAAGCAAAATATTCTCCTACCTCCTACAAGTTTCAAAAACAATGTTCAAATCAAAGTCATTCAACATATATTATAATTTATAAGCACTGATCTCAGCAACTATAACGATTTTCAAAATAAAGGACTTATTTCTGTTTAAGGTTTCTGATTCATTATTTTTAAAAGACTTGATAAGATACTAACAATTTATTTTTCACTCTTTTTTCCTCCTTCAGTGCTGGGGTCCAAACTTGGGCCTCATGTATACTAAGGCAAGTGCTTACTTCTGAACTACATCTCCAGCCAAGTATCAATAAGTTCCACAAGAAGAATCTGTTATCTTTATTATCAAGTCTGCCCTCCGTGTCGCGAAGTGTGGCCTGGGGACTGTTAGAGCGCTCTTTTGTAACTGCTTGTTCTGGTCTTACTACCTGCAGCTGTCGGATGCTGATGCGTAGGTCTGACTCATTAAATCCATACGGGATGTTCCAACCTAGAGGACCGAATTTCTTTCTCTCTTGAACAAGAGCATGAAAAAAGCAAACTCCAAAAAGCAACTTCTCCCATGCCTTTAATGCAAAAAATGTACAAGAGAAAAATATGGTTAGATTTCCATCGGTAAAACTAGAAAAATAGATGATTTTTCATTACGAGATTCTACGTTCCCATGTCAGTACAAACTTCTAGTTTAAAAAGGCATGTATCTAAAGGTATACTTTCTATAAAAAGCATTCATCTTATGCTTAATTCAAATATCCAATAAGCAAGCCATAATAATGTTGAACGTTACTAAAATAAAAATTACTACTATTTTATAAAAATGTTGGTTAATGATACCTGCCATCCACAGCTGTCTCTAACCCCAGCACCCAGTATTATTTTGTGGATTTGTGGGCATGTACTTGAGACTGTAAGTGCAAAAGAATGACTAATGAGGAGAATATGAATGAATTCCAATATGCAATGCTCAGTTTTATTACTTTTCATTTGGAGAGCACTAGGGAAAGCATTTTTAGCTGATCTCTCCATGACACTGTCCAATGTCTAATATGGATGTCACTTGTACCTCCTGTATCAGTGCTCTGAAGGATGCTCACCCATCTCTTTAGGTCTTCCACAGTAGATTTCAAGTACACTGATGACATGTACTTCAAGTTAGAACACCTCAGATACAGCTCTAAGTCAATCGCTCCCCTCCTGTGATGCACTGGTATAACTGTTTCCTTCCCTCCTTCCCTTCCTTGGTGAAGGTCACCACTATTAACCATAAAATTATGATACATGGCATGGACACTAACTTTGGGTCTCACAGACAACAATAATGGAGTGCCAACATCGCTTGATCAATGTTATAATACAGAAAGTGCGAGGGGGTCTCTTCTCCAACACAGCACCATTTTTTATTTGCATAATCTGAGTCCCAAATTAGCTTTGCTTATGATTTCCTGTCTTTGGTCCTCTGTCTTCTAATTGTAGGGATCACACACTGTGCTGCCTTCTCCGTTCTGGTAAGCTCTCTTCTAAAACCATAAAGTGTCTTCTTAGACTTACAGAGTTACTGTGCAGAAGTAGGAGCATAGGAATCATCGTTAAGCAGAGACAGTAGTCTTTCAACTATTCAGTCCTTTCTCCTGCCTTCACTATTATTTTTTTTCATCTTAAATAGGCAAATATAAAATAGTTAATGTTGGAGCTAGGTATGATGGCACATACCTAGACTTGCAGCACTTAGGAGGCTGAGTCAGAAGGACTACTGTGAGTTTGAGGCTAGCCAAACCCTCACTCAAAAGGTTGTGGAGGGTCTGGGGAGATGGCTCTTGTAGGGAAAGCAGGTTCCAGTCCCAGTACTAATGTAAAAGCCAGATACGGTAGTGTGCCTGTAACCCAGAGTCGGGGCCAGAGACCTGAGGGTCCAAACAGTTCACCGGCAAGCCAGCCAGCCTAGCCAAAATGGCAGGCTTCAGATTCAGTGATCTCCTGCCTCAAAAAATAAGGTGGAGAGCAGCTGAGGAAGACAGCCAATATCATCAATAAAGTTGTAATTTCGTCTTTCCTATGTATATGCTCTTTTGGGGGGGTGAGATTCTTAGTTGGAAAGAATTCAGACAGGAAAAGTGCATGCTATCCTGGGATCCCCTAAAGTCTTCAATACCATGTGCAAAATTGTACATTTATTTACTTGAGGGGTATTATGCTTTACAGTTTTATCGACTTGTTCATTTATATTCATGCTATCACTCTATATAGTGTTGCATTTTATGAAGAAAATTTATTTCAAATTATATCATGTACTTTAATCATACTTACTTCCCTTGTCTCCCTACTATGTTTATATGTTGTGTGTGTGTATGTGTGTGTGTGTGTGTGTGTGTGATTAATTACAAGACCTACAAATAAGAGAAAATATGTGATATTCCTCTTTCTTTGTCTGGCCTTTTTTGCTTAATACGATGATCTCCCATTGCATCAATTTTCTAGCAAATGACATACTTTCATTCTTATTTTTGGTAGAATAAAGCTCCTCTATGTATATATGCCACATACTTTCTAGTCATTGAGCTATTGGCAGACACGCAAGTGAGTTCTACAGCCTGCCTGTTGTGAATAGTGCTTCAGCAGACGTACTGTGTGGATGCCCTGTGTGTATCGCCTTAGCATCATTTGGATATTGTGCTGGTTAGTCTTCTGTCAGCTTGACACAGCTAAAGTCATTAAAGAGGATGGAGCCGCAATTGAGAAAATGACCCCGGAAGAACAGGGTGGAGGCATGCCTGCCGGGAATTTTCTTAATCAGTGATTGATGGCACCATTCCTGGGCTGGTGGTCCTGGGTTCTATAAGAAAGCAGGCTGAGGCCAGATGGTGGTGGCGCATGCCTTAAATCCCAGTACTCGGGAGGCAGAGGCAGGCGGATGTGAGTTCGAGGCCAGCCTGGTCTACAGAGTAAGTTCCAGGAAAGGCGCAAAGTTACACAGAGAAACCCTGTCTCGAAAAACCAAAAAAAAAAAAAAAAAAAAAAAAAAAAAAAGGAAGAAAGCAGGCTGAACAAACCTCGGGAAGCAAGCCAGTAAGCAGCACCCTTCCATGGCCTCTACATCAGCCCCTGTCTCCAGGTTCCCGCCCTGTTTGAGTTCCTGTTCTGGCTTCCTTCCATGATGGACTACAGTGTGGAAGTGTAAGTCAAACAAACTCTTTCTTCCCCAGCTTGCTTTTGGTCACGTGTTTCATCACAGCCATAGTAACCTTAATGAAGACAGACTTTATCCAGAAGTGGCGCAGCTGGGTCACACGGCCACATTAGTTTGAGGAATCTTCATACTAACTCCGCAGTGGCTGAACCAATTTGCACTTCCACAAGCAGTGTGTAAAAGGGTTCCCTTTTATCCACATCCGCACCAGCAATTTTCTTGTCTTTTAGGTGATAATCGTTCTGGTTGGGATGAGATAAAATTTCTATGTGTTTTCATTTGCATTCCCCTGGTGGTTAAGATGTTGAGTGTTTTCCCATGTGTTTACTGGCCATGTGCACGTCACCTTCTGAGAACTGTTTGTGGGCTTCAGTCGCCCATGTGTTGGCTGGTTTGGGTTTACTGTGTAGTTTCATTGCATCTCTCCACCACCATGGTACTGTGGTCCACGAGGGCATCTCTCCACCATCACGGTACTGTGGTCCACGAGGGCATCTCTCCACCATCACGGTACTGTGGTCCACGAGGGCATCTCTCCACCGTCACGGTACTGTGGTCCACGAGGGCATCTCTCCACCGTCACGGTACTGTGGTCCACGAGGGCATCTCTCCACCGTCACGGTACTGTGGTCCACGAGGGCATCTCTCCACAGCCCCGGTACTGTGGTACCCGAGGGCATTTTAATGCGAGTCTATGTTGTACATCGAGCGTATTTCCTCCGCAGCTCTATGTTCTCCTCTTTCCCATCATCCTCCCGGCTTGCTCCCTTCATTTCCCTAAACAGCTTTGCTTCTGCTTTCATGTCACACACACATGCATGGTTCATTACACAACATGGAGGAAAACAGGAGAAAGTATTTTTTGACTTGGCCACTTAATATGTTTATATCCCCTGCATCCATTTTCCTGCAAATGATATAATTTCATTATTCTTTACGACTGAAAAAGTCCATTGTGTCTGTATACCACAGCTCTACAACTTGGCTGTTGTGAGTAGTGCTGCAATAAATACTGTGTGCAGGTGTCTCTGTGATGTGTTGTCTTGGAGCCCTCTGAATAAAGACCCGCATGCGTTGTACAGTAGATCTAATTTTAGTTTTTTAAAAAGATTTAAAATTTTTATTCTATGTATAATGTATGTGTCTGATTCCCTGTATGTACACTATGTGTGTGCAGTGCCCATAGAGACCAGAAGAGGGCGCTGGCTCCCCTGGAGTTGGTGTTACAGATGGTTGTGAGACACCCTATGTGGGTGACTGAGCTATCTCTCCAGCCTCTCATTTGTTTTTTTAACGTCTGCTATTCTAACTTGGGTCACAGAAACTCCTTTTTTAAAATATATATAATCTATTTTTATTTTATGTGCATTGGTGTTTTGCCTGCATGTATCTCTGTGTGAGGGTGTCAGATCCCCTAGAACAGGAGTTACAGACAGGTGTGAGCTTCCATGTGGGTGCTGGGAATTGAACTCAGGTCCTCTGGAAGAACAGCAGTGCTCTTAACTGCTGAGCCATCTCTCCAGCCCTGAGGACCCCTTAATGTAGTTTTAATTTGCATTTCTCTGATAGCTAGAGAGGTTGAGCATTTTTTCACTTGTTTATTGAACGTTCGGTATTTCATCCTTTGAGACTGTTCATTTCATTAGCCCATTTACTGACTGAGTTGATAGACTTTCTCCAGCTCTCCAGGCTGTCTCTTCCATTGATTAGCTGTTCCCTTTGCTACGCAGAAGGGTTTAGTTTCATGGCGTCTCATTTGTCAGTCTCTGCCATTATTCCTGAGTTACTGGAGTCCTGTTTGGAAAGTTCTCAGCTATGTCCACATCTTACAGTGTTGCCTCACTTTTTTCTTTAAAATTCTCAGAGTTTCAGGTCTTGATTCATTTAGAGTTGATTTTTGTGCAGGGTGAGAGGTGGGATCTAGTTTCATTCTGCATGTGGGCACTGCTTGTTTCAATCTGTAGCCCAGGCTAGCCTAGAACTGCTTATGTAATCCAGGCTGGCCCCATACTTGCAGCAATCCTCCTGCATCAGCCTCGCGAATGCTGATGTGACAAGCATGTCCCATGTTGTCTGACTGTGAAGTGGTTTTAGTTATACAATGGAAAAACTAGTATTTGAAATCATTATGACTAGAATGCAAGTTCTTCAAAGGCATGCTTCTCTGCATCTGTATTCTTTTTGCTTCATAGCTAGTACTTTGGGACATGCCCAACACACATATTTGCTGAAAGAATAGTTAAGTTGCATAATATAAAACACTCTTGGACTTTAGTTTATAGACTAAATTACATTCACTCAAAAATATTTCCGTGTCTACTACATCATAAGTAGAATATAAACCACTGAGAATAAAATGATGAATCATATAGAAACAATTTTTTATGTTAGAAAATATACCCAGTTTAGAAAACATATTAAATAAAAGCCTTGTATTAGCATGTTTCATTACTCTAAGAACACAACTGGGGAGTCTTGGAAGCTGAACATTACCAGTTCTTTGCCCGGGCATCCCTTGAAAAACTGAGAGTCAGAAATTGGATCAGAGAGATATGATTGAAGGAGATTTAGCCGAAGACCCGTGGGAGGTTCGTTAGTCATTTTTACTCCATTCTGTAGAATTGTTACTGGGAACTAAGACAAAACAAACAAAGTATTATGAAAGATGACAATCTCAAGCCCTAAAAATGCAGATATCAGTGGATTAACAAAGGAGTATAGGAGCAGAATATTCCAAAAAGGTTAAGAGTTTAAAACTTAATTAAGAAATACAGTATAATAGCTAAATAAATGTACTGGACTCTGTCAAAAGAAACATACTTTTGGAGATGGATAGCTTGTGAGCCAAAGCCTAAAAGTTGAATTGCAGACTTCAGGTGAAAAGTCTTCACATATCTTTTCCAGTGTGGGCATCCAGGAAACAGCAAGGTGACAGTTTTGTAGACAAACCCAAGTTCCTTCTTCTACTGCAGCTGTGATCATTTTGGCTGCAACCGGCCCTTGTCCTTGACCCAGGGAAATAGCTTGAAACTTATTTCCGGACATAGATTTATCATTTGCAAACTTCAGCAGGCCTACAAGGGACGGGAACAAATGACACCACTACCACTCTAGTCCAGCTTACAGTTCCTGTGTGCATGTGTGCTTTATCATGGAAAATCCTGTTGTCATTCCCTAACCACCAGATTTGTTAACAGACTTATAATCATAATATGCATAACAAATGCATGTTGAACAAAATGTTTTTAATTATAAGTTATAAGCTTACAATATATGCTGGACATGCAGTACATTTATATATATGCAGGCAAAACATACACAGAAAATAACTTGTGTGTGTGTGTGTGTGTGTGTGTGTGTGTGTGTGTGTGTGTGTGTGTGTTACAGTATATATACTTACTGGCCATGGGATCTGCTCCTGGAGACAGCACAAAAATTAAGGGAATGGTGCAATTTGAATCCAAGTAACTCTTTGTCAAATCAAATGGTGGAGGTTCTACAAATTTTTTCCCTAGCTTGTCAGTTACATAATTTGTTATAGCTGGGGTTATCTGGGGATAGAGAAGATACAGTCTTTTGAGAAAGTTTTACTGCATACCACAGATTTACTGAAAAACAAACAAAAAATAGAGTGTAATTTCCAAAAGGCATACAGTGCATAATAGAAAACCATTAATTTCCTTAATATGTAAAAAGTAATCTGTAAACTGAGGACAAGAAAAGTATTCCAAAGAAAAATGGACAAAGGAGATTATCTTTTTACAGAAAAAGAAATATAAGTAAGTCTTAAACATAACGAAACATGGGTCTGGACTGGAGAGATGGCTCAGCAGTTAAGAGTGTTTGATTCTCCTCCAGAGGACCTGAGTTCTGTTTACAACATCCACACCTGTCAGCTCACATCCATTTGTAACTCCAGTTCCTGAAGATCCTATATCCTCTTCTGGTCTCTATGAACACACACACACACACACACACACACACACACACACAATTTTAAAAGATCCTTAAAAATAAAATCCTTTCACTTAGTATGGCAGAAACTGTAAACTATCTGCGATTTTTGCCTCCTTTAGGTAATAGAACCCCATGTATTTCTCAGCATTTCTTGTAGACAATATCACATATGACTGTTTCAGGTAGAAAGACACAAGAACAAATTATTATTATTGTTTAATTTATTTTATTACATATATTTATTTGTTTTTGTTTATGTGCTATATAGGTCAGAGGATAACTGTGGGAACTGTTCTCTCCTTCCACTGTGTGGGTGCTAGAAGTCAAATTCAGAGCATCGGGCTTGGTAGCAAATGCCTTTATGCACTGAGCCATCTCAGCCCACAAGCAGAAATTATTTATATTATTTTCAGGTCACATTTTTTATAAGGAAGTTTCCTTCAATACCTTATTTCCTTCTTCAGCAGATGTAGTGTTCATGAGGAAGTGCCAGTCTTGCCGACTAAGGGACCTTTCTAGATGAGCAAAAGAACCTGAGTTTCCAGGTGATCTCCAAAGCTAAGCTAGCCCAGCAGGGTAACCCCAAGGCAGAGGGACAATCTGATACCTGCTGGGGTTCCATAGCAAAACTGTCTCAAAATAAGGATAAGTAGGATAAGGGCTGGAGAGATGGCTCAATGGTTAAGAGCATCTTTGTCTCGCAGAGGACCTAGGCTTGGTTCCCAGAACCTGCATGGTGGCTCACAACTGCTTGTAGCACCAGTTCCAAGGGATCCAATGCCCTCTTCTGACCTCCATGGGCACTAGGCATCACATGGTATACAGACATACATGCAGGCAAAACATTCACAGTCATAAAATAAATAAATATCGTAAGGAAGGAAGGAGGGGAGGAAGGAAGGAAGGAGAAGGGAAGGGAAGGGAAGGGAAGGAAAAGAAGGAAGGAAGGAAGGAAGGAAGGAAGGGGATGGGAGGGGAGGGGAGGAAGGAAGGAAGAAAGGGAAAGGGGAGGGGAGGAAGGAAGAAAGGGGAGGGGAGGAAGGAAGGAAGGAAGGAAGGAGAAGGGAACGGAAGGGAAGGGAAGGAAGGAAGGAAGGAAGGAAACAAGCAAATACATTAAGCCGTCTTGCCATTTGTCTTTGGGCTGTTGAAAGTAAAATTAACTTCTCAGCAGCTGTATTTTTTTGTGTCTTTATTATAGTGTGTTATTTTATACTCATATTTATTATAAGAAAAATATAAATTATAACCATACTTAGATATAATATTTTGCCTCTCATGCTACTATATAAACAAACAAAAGATGTCTTTTAAGGCCACAATACCCAAATATTTGGTCAAATAGTAGTCTACACTTTTTAGCTGAGACTAATATTTAGATCAGTAGACTAAGTAAAGCTGATTTTTCCCTCTGTAATACAATGTGGGTAGGTCTCATCCAGTCAGCGTAACAGGTTACAGGACAAAAAGGCAGGGGGCAGATGTCTTCTGGACTGCCTCTGGAGCTGAGCAGCACTGTCTGTGTTGCCTTGGGTCTCAGGTCCCCCAGGCTTCCTGGCCACTTGCCAGCTTCACCATCTCAGGACCCCCTTCCTCAAACTCAATCAGTCTGGACAGCCCCGAATGACACATGTTTTGATTCAAGTTAGTTCAACCCACCTTGTAGAAACGGACTGACCATATAGTACCTGCCTGTGCAGTGCTTCAAGTCTTGAACATACACAGCAAAACAAGATATGGGTTCCCACCATCAAGAGTTCCCTGCTCTAGCTAGAGAGACCCTACCAAATCAACAAGTATTGTGAGTTCTAGGGAGGTAAGTCCAATGGCGTGTAAGGTAAGTTCAGCCTTCAAAGCATGGATGGCAAAGCAGTAACCCCACAAGAGGTGGGACTAACTCCACGTGCCTCCCGAGAGCCAGTCTGTGACGCACAGACAGGTGTCCCCAGATGCAAAGCAAGAATCTTTTTAGGTCAGTTCACCAAGGCTTTTTGTTCTTCAAGAAGAAATTACCCTTGGCTTATGGTAGTTTTTAGCTTCGTAAACTTATTTAGCTTTTAAACTTTTAACACTTAGCTTATACAGACATTGCATAACATCCCAAAACATAACCCTTTCTGGCCTAATTCTATATGCTTTTTTTCTACATTTAAATTTTAAAATATTTATTTTTATTTAGGATTTTGGAAACAAGGTCTCACTCTGTAGCCTAGGCTAGCCTGGAACTCATGGTGGTCCTCCTGCCACATTTTCTATAAGCAATACCCAGAGAAATGGAGGGTTTCCCCCCTCCTTCTTCCCACTCTGGCTAAAACTGTGAGTAAGTTCATTTCCTCTAGCTTACTGCTGTCTCTAGGTTTTCAATACCAGTCAGAGCAAGCCTGAGATTCTGGTTACACAGTGTTTGCTGGTTAAGAGGCCCATCACCATGGTGTCATCACGTACCCCAAGGCAGTTGTGTTAAGACTGCAGCTTCATAAACTGCAGGTTATCTGGTTCTCAAATTTGTCTTTTACCTTATCGGGCCTCAAGCACCGAAGAACTATTATTTTCTGCAGTTCATTCAGCGTCTTATCCATTGGTTCTGGAAATTTCACATTGTGCGGCTCTTTGCTGTCATAGATTTCCTGCCACTCCTTTATGTGCTCACAAAAATGTTCCCTAGTGGAAAAAACAATTATTTTTTCATTGAGAAATATCTTAAGAGATGATTGAGCAAGGGAAGAAAGAAGACATCAAGGGGACCATGTTAAAATTACTAGAATACAGGAGTTGTTCATTTTGTTTGTTTTTGGTTTTCGAGGCAGGGTTTCTCTGTGTAGCCTTGGCTGTCCTGGAATTCACTCTCTAGTCCAGCCTGGCCTCAAACTTAGAGATCCACCTGCCTCTGCCTCCTGAGTGCTAGGATTCAGGAGTTGAGGGGAGGCGGAGAATGCATTCTATCTATCTAGGAACAGGTAAATAAACCCTTCTGGCCGAGTAGAAGGTGTGAGAGAAGAAGCCAGAGGCCTTGATTCAGACAATGCCGCTCGAGTCAGAGTTCTGACACGCTTGCAGGACTCTGGCCTCGGTGACGACAGACTCAGTTGACTCCATCCAGCTGCGAGTTCTTCTCTGACAAAAGTACCACGTTATTATTTCAATCCTGAAAAAAAATGCCACTTTTTATTGCTCCCTGGACATAAAAATTGTAACATCTTCACAAAGAAGAGCACCATGTAAAAAGAAATAGAGAGTGATATGCAGAAAAGTAAAATAACCAGAACTGTTTTTTTGTTTGTTTTATTTAAAATTTTTTAATTCATTTTACATACCAACCACAGATCCCCCTCTCATCCCTCCTCCCACTCTCCCCCCCCAACCCCCCCTTCATCCCCTCCTCCAAAAGTGTAAGGTCTCCTATAGGGAGACAGCAAAGCCTGATACATTCAGTTGAGGCAGGATCCAGCCCCTCCCCCTGCATCAGGGGTGAGCAAGGTGTCCGACCATAGGTAATGGGCTCCAAAAAAGCCAGCTCATGCACCAGGGATGGACCCTGATCCCACTGCCAGGGGCCCCTCAAACAGACCCAGCTACACCACTGTCTTCTGTATGCAGAGGGCCTAGTTCAGTCTCTTGCAGGCTCCACAGCTGTCAGTCTAAAGTTCGAGCATTCCTATTAGCTTGGCTCAGTTGTCTCTGTAGATTTCCACATCATCATCTTGATGTCCCTTGCTCATAGAATCCCTCTTCCCTCTCTTTGACTAGACTCCCAGAGCTCGGCCTGGTGGTTGGCTGTGGATCTCTGCATCTGCTTCCATCAGTTACTGTATGAAGACTCTATGATGACAGGATATTCACTGATCTGATTACGGGGGAAGGCCAGTTCAGGCACCCTCTCCACCGTTGCTAGCAGTCTAAGCTGGGGTCATCCTTGTGGATTCCTGGGAATTTCCCTAGCACTAGGTTTCTCCTTTACTCCATAATGTCTCTCTCTATCAAGATATCTCTTTCATTGCTCTGCACTCCATCCCTCCCCCAGCTCAACCATCCCATTCCCTCATGTTCTTATTCCCCATCCCCTCCTCATCCCCAGTTTACTCATCCGGATCTCCTCTGTTTCCCCTTCCCAAGGTGATCCGTACATCCCTTTTAGGGTCCTCTTTGTTACCTAGCTTCTCTGGGGCTGTGGGTTGTAGTCTGATTATCCTTTGCTTTACATCTAGTATCCACTTATGAATACATACCATGTTTGTCTTTCTGAGTCTAGGTTACCTCACTCAGGATGGTATTTTCTAGTTTCATCCATTTGCCTGCAAATTTCATGATGTCATTGTTTTTTTACAGCTGAGTAGTACTCCATTGTGTATATGCACCACATTTTCTTTATCCATTCTTCAGTTGAGGGGCATCTAGGTTGCTGCCAGGTTCTGGTTATTATGAATAATGCTTCTATGAACATGGTTGAGCAAGTGTCCTTGTGGTATGATTGAGCATCCCTTGGGTATATGCCAAAGAGTGGTATCCTTGGGTCTTGAGGTAGGTTGATTCCTAATTTTCTGAGAAGTTGCCATACTGATTTCTAGAGTGACTGTACAAGTTTGCACTCCCACCAACAGTGGAGGAGTGTTCCTCTTTCTCCACACCCTCTCCAACACAAGCTGTCATCAGTGTTTTTGATCTTAGCCATTCTGACAGGTGTAAGATGGTATCTTAGAGGTGTTTTGATTTGCATTTCCCTGATGACTAAGGATGTTGAGCAATTCCTTAAGTGTCTTTTGGCCATCTGGGATTCTTTTGTTGAGAATTCTGTTTAGATCTGTAACCCATTTTTTAATTGGATTGTGTGATATTTTGCTGTCTAGTTTCTTGAGTTCTTTACATATTTTGGAGATCAGCCCTCTGTCAGATGTGGTGTTGGTGAAGATCTATAGGTTATTGTTTTATCTTATTTACTGTGTCTTTTGCCTTACAGAAGCTTCTCAGTTTCAGGAGGTCCCATTTACTAATTGTTGCTCTCAGTGTCTGTGCTACTGGTGATATATTGAGGAAGTGGTCTCCTGTGCCAATGCAGAACTGGGTTTTTTCAATGTCATCAATGGCTGCCATTTAGCCCATAGCTTTGAATAAAAAAGGTCCGGAGTCTGAGCCCAGATGCCTCTGCTCTGGCAAGTGACCAGTTTAACCTCACACTGGCAGATCAAACTGACCCTGACTAGCTTTTCCACAAAGAAAAGACTCCAAGGATATCATCAGCAATGTGAGTGACCTGAAGATCTCCATGTTCACGACACACATACATCAACACCTCTACTTCATCAACTTGAGGTACATTCTGTGTGCTGGGTGTTATGGATTACTTGCACTTTCATGCTCTGTTGTACTGGCCTGGAATTCACATTTAGACTAGACTAGCCTTGAAGTCAATCTTGTTTCCTCAGTCTCTGGAGTGCTGGGATTACAAACATATTCCACCATGCCTGATTGCTTTATGTGGAGATGCTTCAGCAGCGCTATTTCAGTCAAACAGTTAATTGGGAGTTGGTTTTTTTTTTTTTAAAGATAATTCCCTTTCTTGTCAAATTCTTTTTCTGTATCTCTAAAAAGGGGGGGGGGAGGTTCCCCACCTCAGGACTAAAGATTGATAAAATGGAAACAATTAAATGAAAGCTCCCCCCTTTAATACAATCCTTAAGGGAAACGAATACTGAGGCCACTGGGACCATTTCTGTAGTTAGAAAGACTGCTGAGGTAGGAAGGTGCAGGGACACCATCTCAGTCTCTACAGAATGATTTAAGACTGCAGCGTGGAGGCATCACACACATCAGACTTCTCTTTCTGACACTGTCAATCACAGATTTCTGGATTCTACCTTTATTATCACTCCTGATCCCTCACAGAGATGATGGCTTTTTAAAATGAAGAACTTTTAGGCAGTCTCTACCATGCCTTTGCTGAGATGCCGAGGTGGTTGTTGGAGACTGGTTCCTGTCTCCAGCTTGGTTCTTGTCCCACATTTCCGCAAGAATGGAGCAGGCAGATAGCAAAGGGTATTAACAGTGAGGAACTCTACTGCAAACTCGGAGTTAAAATTCTTAACAGGATAAAGCAACTGAAAACAGGTTGCCATTTGGGATTTAAATGATTGGGTTTGAACTCCCGGGAGCAGTGAGCAAGTCTGAGAAGCAGCACAGCTCTAAAATCACGAGCAGATGCCAGAACAAGTCCGCAGGCTTCGGAGGGCTGCGACCTCTTAGGCTTCCAGAGCAGCAAAGGGTCTTAATATCTGGAGGCTGGAACATGCTTGTGGGATGGATTGCCATCCAAGTCTGAAGCGTGGATGGCACAGGAACAGGTCCTTTGCCTGTGGTAGCAGGTGAGTCCTGGAGGCCGGCTCACGTGATCTGTCGACCCAGTACAAAAGCCATAAGCATAGGCAGTCTTCCTTCTTCTCCATCTAGTTCTACATCACCCCCGCGCCCTGAAGCCCGAATTCACAGAGTACCAGCTGGGCCCTTGTTGACTGAATGGGCATGGAAGCCAAGTGAAGAAAACGGGTCCAATCAGGCCAGAGGCTAACCCTAGCCAGAGAGAAGCCCTGGAGCTCATCAAATGCCACTGTCAGGTCTTCCAGTGTCCAGACACTTGTTAGGAAGTTCCTCTCAGTTCTGGTTGCCATGGTGCTCCTCTCAGGTTGCCTGCTCTTTCCCACTTTCTTCACCTAGGGCAGGGGGCCTCACCCTTCCTAACGCTGCGACCCTTTAATTCAGTTGCTCATGTTGTGGTGATCCCCAACCACAAAATTATTTTCAATGCTCCTTCATGGCTACTGCTATGGATCATAATGTGAATAGCTGTGCTTTTCGATGGTCTTAGGCGATCCCCCTGAAAGGACACCCCCAAGGAATCTCGACCTGCAGGTTCAGAACCATGATCTAGGGGGCTTTCCCTCAGCTGAGGTCTTGTTTCTTTTTAGCTGTCGCAGCATCCAGTTAGCGGCCATCAGCAGTCCACCCCCTTTAGCTCCTTCGCCCACAGGGTCGAGCCTCCAGCTGTCGGAAAGCTCCATACTGGGGGTATGAGGGAGTGGCTGTGCAGGACACTTACCTGTACCATACCTTCCAGAGTGTAAGTATAACAGGTTGTGTTTCTGTTACGGTGAATTAAATGTTAGCTTCAAGGCTACATCGTTAAACAACACCGGCTTTGACTTTTTGTAATGCAGGTGCTGCAATCTGTGAAATGCTTATGAAAAAGATCCTTGGAAACGGATTTTGAAAATGTATTGACTCCCCACTTGGGCCCAAAAGGTGACTAACAATCAACGCCTGGCATCTTGCCCTTGTTTCATGCCTGTGTCTTACTCTGGGCCACCTATAATCACCTCTCAGGTCTTCATGTGAGGAACTGGAGGAGCATCTGTCTACCTGGCCTCAACCCCTTCAAGGCTGAAGGTGCAGAGGCAAGTTACAGTGTAAACCTGCAGTCACCATTGGTGCTAGGAAGAACAAAACCTCGGAGGATGGACGCCCCGCCTCTCCAGGTGAGGGCGACTGTCCACGAGGGGCCAGGTGGCTCTTGAAACAGGAGTGATCATCCAGCTGTCAAAACACTGGTAAAGATTTCTTTGGGCCACTTTGCAGGACTGGATCAAGAAGACACACCTGTACCAGTGATGAGAGCAGGAGACAGAAATCGGTCAGGTAGTTTTAGGGCAGGGACCTTGGTTCCCGTGCTTGGTCAGCAGCTGGAAAGATCTCTGGTTCTGTTCTGGCCAGAGGCTAGAAATGTCAGAAAAAGCAGGGTGGGCTTTGATTCCTACTTTGGTCTCTTATCTGTTTTTCTCCTAAATGAACACTCTTGCCTGGAAACTGTGTGCGGGACGTGACGGGAACTGAGAGGCATCTGGACGCCCTTGGATGAACTGACTGACTGACCAGCTCATCTCCCCAGGCCTCACCCCAGTCTCTGCTATAAGCCTGATAAAACCTTCCTAGGCCAGACACTCACTAGCAACCTGCTCCCTGGGATCTGTTCCTGCTGTCCAGGAGCCCTGCCTTCTTTATAGTAAGCTTTATATTAAGTTTTGTTCCAAAACTTCCAAAGCTCACCCTTCTGGGGTTCAGGAATTTCATTTTTCAAGTTGACAAGACAGGACCCTGGAGCCATGGACTCAGTGGAAGTTGTGTGTGTGTGTGTGCTTGTATACCCTGATTCCTGGGGGAAAGCCGAGCCGAGGCCAGGATCCTCTGCCACATTCCGAGACCCCTCTTTTTGACCCTAAGGCCCTCACTTCCTCAGTATCACTAGGACTAATTAATTACCCATACTCTTGCTCTAAGTCTGTCTCTGTCGACCTAACCGTCACATCAGCACCCTGAACACAGACTTGGGGGAGGGTCACTGGACCCCTCTGTCTCTCTTCCCACTGTGGCCAGTTACTTGTTTCTCTCGTTGGTGTACTGGGGTAGATGACAGAGCTGCAGGAGAGACCATGCTTTTGCCCTAAAACTTCCTTACATTTATGTGAAGTGTCACATTATGCGAAGAGCCTGTCTTTCTACTGGCCACGGAAAAAATGTAGATTACCAGTTTAGTATTACCTTTCAACCTAAGTCTTCAAATGGACACAATTACCTGAGTCCTTGGAAGACAGGGAGTTCACTTGCTCTGCAAATCTCCTCCCAGCTTTTGTCCTGTAGCCACTTCGGAGCAGGGTTTTTTTCAGCGCTCTTAAGACTTACTCCTCCAGTTAAAAGAAACATGAGTTCCTGGTATTCGATCTCTTTCTTGGCCCTGTGTTCCCAAACAATAGCCGTTGTAAACGGTTGCTGTTAAGGGGGATGCTATCAACTTCTGTATCATAGCCTCACACCAATGAAACAACAACTGTTGTGGACACCGCAATAGACCGTGCAGAATGCAGCCACCAAGAGACAGAGGAGGTGGCTGACATGCTGCCTCAGCTACCTGCCCCGTGACGCTTCCCAGATGCAGAGCAGAGGTGGTAAAAGCCGAAGCCGGCAGTATTGTTGGGACAGGAGCAGAGGTAAGGAGGGCTTGTCAGCAGCAGCAGGGAGACCCAGTCAGCACTGCTGAGCGTCGCTGTACGAGTGCTGCTCCTTAGGGACCTCTGCTCAGGTAAAGCTGACCCTTCACCTATGCTACAGAAAAGAATGTCGGGGTGAAGCATCGGTCACACATTTACAAGGCAGGGAGAAGGAAGGATGAAAAGGTGTAGAAAAGTAAGGGGACAGGGAGGAGTCTGGGAGTCTCACAAACAAGACTGCTTAGTCTTTGAGTATACTAGAAACATCGTAACCTCCTCTGTGACCCTTGTGACCTAGGATTTTACTGTATCAGCCGTAATCTCTTCTAAGGCACACTGGGAACGATGTTCTCATTTACTGAAAACAAAATCCTTTGAGATGTAACCTCAGAACTTAACAAAACCAGCCTATCTGCTACTGTAAAGATATGTAACCCAACTCTCTTGTGAAGTCCATACCCACACTTGTATGTGTCTTATTGCTTTCCTTAGCACCCAACTTTCTATTAACTCCTGTGTTAAAATCTGTGTTAAATCCATCTTTCAGTTAACTCCAACTCTGCTTCATTGTGGCTCATCCTGAAATTATTTTCTGTGGTCAAGCCAAGGATCAATGACCCACCTTTACCTCACAGAGCTCCTTTAAAACTCAGGAGGCTGGTGGCAGGATGGAGCAACGGCTCTGCCCCACCACTACTGACAGAAATAAGGGATTGCACACACTTTAATTTAGGTGGGGGGCGGAGAGTGATCGAGTGCATGTTTACTTAACAAAAATAACAGCACACACCCGGTACACGGCACATTTCTAAAGAGAGAGGTGCTTAGGTACCTACGGTGGATACAACATTTCTGTGTTTTGAAGTGACATTATTAAAAGGATATAATTCATGACAAGGATTAAAAATTAAGCAATATAAAATTGAAGTACAAAAATACAAGCTAATTTGTTTTTTTATTTTTTAAATCTTTTTCTGTGTGTGTTTGTGTGTGTGTGTGTGTGTGTGTGTGTGTGTGTGTGTGTGTGTGTATACTCACATGTGAACAGGCACATTTGCCGTAATACATGTCTAGCAGTCTAAGGATAACCTGGGGTGTTGGTCTTTGTTGTACAATTGTTTTGAGACAGGATTTGTTCGTTTGCTGTTTCATTTGCCAGGCTAACTGGCCTGCGAGCGTCTAGGGTGTCCTGTCTCTGCCTCCCGCCTCACTGGAGGAGCTTTGGGATTATAGATGCAGCTACCATGGCCAGTTCTCCGTGGTTACTCGGTCCAGTCTAGGTCCCCACACTTACACAGCAAGTGTCTTACTCACGGAAACATCTCCCTAGTCACGTTTATTTTTTTCTTATGTTGAATCAATTTCTTTTGTAAATGAAATTTTAAGGTGGTTTTATGAGCTCACCGTTTGTGCTCAAAGATAAGAAAGGAGTGCCAATAAATTCCAGTTAAATTCAAGGGCACACACATCCTGGTCTCAAGTAAACATAGTTTTTCTTTACATCCTTGTTTGAGATGGCTTTAGGAAAAATGAGCAATATAAGAAGGCAGACCTACTGGAATAATGTCTGACTTTAATGAGCGAATAGCTATATGGATAAAAGGTAAAACTTGACGTCTATTTTAGATTATGCTCACAGATCTGTTACCTCTGCCTTAGATCTAAATGTAAAGAAAATAATAATGAAGTTTAAAGATAATTATGAAAATCTTTATGGTAGTGCACTGAGGGCAAAGTGTTTTCACTAATCACAGACTGAACACCAGACAATTTTAAAATTAAGACTTTGTGTTAATTAAGAGAATGAAAAGGCATTCTAGATAGTGAGTGACAATCACACATTGTTAGTGGGTTTGGATCTAGATTATATGAAGAACTCATATAAATCAGTCAGAAAACAGCAAAAACCCAATAGAAAAAAAGGAAAGTGATACAGATTTCTAAAACTCCTATGTGGATGTGATGTGATGTGATGTGATGTGATGTGATGTGTGTGTGTGTGTGTGTGTGTGTGTGTGTGTGTGTGTGTGTGTGTTAAACCACAAAGGAACAATGCTTATCACATACTAAAATGTATTTTGAAAATGACAATAGATGACACATACCTGTAATCCAGCACTTGGGGGACTGAGGCAGGAAGATTGTGAGTTCAAGGCCATCATCCTGGCTACTGAGGACTGATGCAAAGAGAACAATACAGAATTCAGTGCAGACCTAGAACCACAGGAGCTTGACCGCTCACTGGATACAAACTGGGGTATCTGGCAATAATTTTCATGTTTCTTTCTAGATATCTTCTAAATGGAAGTGTGTGCACTAGAGCACCAAGACCTTCATACAGCAGCATCTGTAGTATTGTTATTTAGAAGATGTTAAGGGAAAAAGCAGACAGAATACCTACTTTTGGATACTGTTTATATAAAAGCAAAACTAAACTGCAGCATTGGAGAAGAGACTAGTAGTCACCTGTGGAAAGAGTGTGGGGTGAAGTACAGAACAGAATCAGGAATGATACGACCGCTCTATTTCCAATTTTATCTTTGTGAGTTGACTGAACTCTGTGTTATATTTTGTGAACATTTATGTAATATATAAATGTTAAAGATTAAAAATAAACACCAGTGCTGTGGGATGGTCTGTATGTCAAATGTGTTGCTGATTGGTCAATAAATAAATTACTGATTGGCCAGTGGCCAGGCAGGAAGTATAGGTGGGACTAACAGAGAGGAGAATTGAGAGAACAGGAAGCTGGGTGAGGGAGACACTGCCAGCCGCCACCATGACAAGCTGCATGTGAAGATGCCGGTAAGCCACGAGCCATGTGGCAAGGTATAGATTAATAGAAATGGATTAATTTAAGCTGTAAGAACAGTTAGCAAGAAGCCTGCCACGGCCATACAGTTTGTAAGCAATATAAGTCTCTGTGCTTACTTGGTTGGGTCTGAGTGGCTGTGGGACTGGTGGGTGAGAGAGATTTGCCCTGACCGTGGGCCAGGCAGGAAAACTCTACCTACACACAAGAGTATCAAGACTATTGTGGAAACTATTGTTATGAGTGAAATAATGAATTAAACCAAGCAAGGCATTATACTACTCTCTAAGAAGCCATTTTGTAGATTATATTCCAAGGCACGTTTTTGAAGTAATTATAATAGGAAAATGCAAGTCACTTACAGAAGAAGATTAGCACATAACAAAAAGGAGAACAGTAGCTTGTCCTTCTCAAACAGCGATCGACATATGTTGCAATATAAGTTGTATGTGAAGTGGTCATTTAAATATCGCAGGCGCTTTTCCAAAATTTTGGATTTGTTACTAAAATGTTTAAAAAAAAAGAGAAATATGTTATCAAACAAAAATAGGAAAAATAAGTGACCTGGGTTAACCTATAAAATGTTTTAAATTGCCGGGTGGTGGTGGCACACGCCTTTAATCCCAACACTCAGGAGGCAGAGGTAGGAGGATCTCTATGAGTTCGAGGCCAGCCTGGCCTATAAAGTGAGTTCCAGGAAAGGCACCAAACTACACAGAGAAACCCTGTCTTGACAAACCAAAACCAAGGAGAAAAAGAAAGAGAGAGAGAGAGAGAGAGAGAGAGAGAGAGAGAGAGAGAGAGAGAGAGAGAGAGAGAGAGGAAGGAAGGAAGGAAGGAAAGAAGGAAGGAAGGAAGGAAGAAATCTTGAGCATCATTGGAATACTTAAAAGACAGACAGAAGAGCAAGATGTGGTGCCACATGCTTTAATCTCAGCACTCAGGGAACCGAGATGGAATGACTGCCACAAGTTTGAGGCCAGCCTGGGCTAATAGCAAGTACTCGGTCACTCAGGGCTACATAGTGAGACCAACCCTACACATGTAAATCTTCGGTGCATGAAACAGCTTTTTAAAAGGAAGACTTTAGTTGTCTTTCTTTTGTTCTTTTCCTCTTATTTCACTTCCTCACATTTAATGTCCCACAACGAAAACACTACAGAAGTAACTGCAAACAGTAATTCTATTGTTTTTTTTTTAACGGGAAGGATGGTGAAAAATCTAATCTAGGGAGACTGGGCGAAACCGCAGCGCGTACCTGTCATGAATAGAGTTGATGTAAAGGTTCACAAACCAGATGAGAGAGTACTGGTACATGGGGTCGATGTTGGCCAGGTCTGCAATGCTGAAGAACAGCACCGATGAGTGTTTAGCGATGGGTCTGTACCCTTCTCGGGACTCTGCTATTTTGAGTTCTGTTTTTTCTGCAACCTGGTAGAAGGGAAAAATCAAGATGAATGAATAGGGGATGTCTTACTCATATACTTTCCATATAATGAATCTTATATGTATTTATAAAGCCCTTAACTCAATAACAAATTACATGAACTCAATTTAGGTACATTCTACATGAGAGGAGTTTCTAGCTAAAAGCTAGAAAGAAAAAGGAAAGATTACAGAGGGAGGAAGAGGAAGGTGAGAGTCAGGAAAGAGGAAAGGAAAACAGATGAACTTTACGCTGCAGATTAACAGTGCAATCGCCCACCGATCACTACTCTCTTATCTGAAGAATACGAGTCCTCAGTCTCTGTCTGAGTCTAGCACGTGTCTATCAGTTATTTACTATCTTTTGTTTTAATAGGTCAAGAGGAAGTGGGGATAGATAACAGTGTGCACATATCCATGTTAAAGACATTCCCATGTGTCCTATAGCTCAGTCCAAACCCCAACTATCTAATAGTTAATGGTTTTATATACACTGAGAATACATTTCTCAACTAGTTTCTCACACATTTAACCTCTTTGCAGTTAACTGTACCACAGATATTCAACCATGATAGAAGAAGAAGAAGAAGAAGAAGAAGAAGAAGAAGAAGAAGAAGAAGAAGAAGAAGAAGAAGAAGAAGAAGAAAAAGAAAATAAGAACAAAAAACAAAAACTTCCCTAAGGTAATAGCTCTTCACTTGACAGCCCAATCTGCTAGGCTGATACTCATTCTATGGGGAAATGTTTAGGATGCTGCCTCAACCCACTTTCCTTGTTTTGCTATGGTGTCCTATCCGCCCATTGCTGAATGGGTATCCTGTGCAGGCTTGATTACATAGAATAATCCCATTTGTAACTACACAGTCAGGTGTCCTGAGAGAGTTAGAACTGTAACCACTCAGAACTTCAGTCAGATGGTGCTTGACCTAAGTGCTAGCAGATAAAGGGAAATTTCTCTGTGTTGTTTTCTACATGGTAGACAAATGCATACAGAAACAAGGACAGAAGTTTTGCCAAGAGACTGATCTTTTGATAGTGTAGAGAAGGACCACACAGCCCCAGTAAGGAAGAGACAGCGTGGGAATACAGTGCTTCTGCTCATCCCTCAGCCCTTGATGGATCATGTCAGAGGAAAAGAAACATTCTAATGTAGACTTTTTTTTTAATTTTTAGCTAGTCTGAATGGAGTTCTATTCTTTCTGAAGTTTCCCCAAATTGATAAAATATAATCACAAATGGTCTGAAAGTCCTGAACCTCAGTCTTGACTAAAGACCAGCTAACAGCCATTGAGAATTGACAGTATGTTATGTAAAGAAGCATCCTACCACATGGCCCGCTTTCCTTCTCTCCTCCACCCCCACTCTTTCTTTATGGCAGCGCCACCCTTGGGCAGGTGGTCCTGCGTTGAACAGAAATCAAGCTGAGCAAGCCGTGGAGGATGAGCCACCATGTGCTGGGTTTCAGTCCTGCCTCCAGGTCCCTGATTTGGTTAACCCTGATTATGGACTGTAACCTGTGGACCAAATAAACATCTCCTTCCCGTGTCGGTTGTGGGCAGCGCTTCATCACAGCAACTGAACACAAACAAGGCCATCTCTCCTCTCTGAGAGTCAGTTTCAGAGGAATTGGGAAGACACCACAGAGATCTCGGCCATGGTCTCAGATGTGGGCTGCTGCGGAATACTTCTCTAAGACACTACCTTCTTTGGTTCTTCAAAAATGTAAGATAAGGGGCCAAACGCCTGACAGAAAGGAACTTTATCAATGCATTAATGTAAAACCAAACCCCTTGAGCACCTGTTCCAGAGTGGAGCTGCATTGGAAGGGGAACAGATGGAAGATGCTGAGTGATTAATGCAACCTCTATTAGCTAGAAGAATAAAGTGACAGAGGCTGGAGAGCTGGCCTAGTAGTTGAGAGTACTAGCTGCTCTTGTGAAGGACCTGAGGACACCTTCCAGGACCCAGATAGCAGCTCAAAACCATCTAACTCCTGTCCTAGGGGATCTGACACTCTCTTCTGGCCTCAGAAGACACCAGGCATGCATGTAGTGCACAGACATGATATATATATATATATATATATATATATATATATATATATGCACAAAACCAAATCTTTGAAAAATTTTAAAATCATTAAAAATATTTTTAAAAGAAAGAAAAAAAGAATAACAAATGTTTTAGAGGGGGCAAGTCCTGAATTGAGATGGTGAGATGGTTCAGTGGTAAGAGCACTTCCTGACAACCTGAGCTCCTCTCCAGACCCCATGTAAAAAGCCAGATGAGGTGGCTCCCGTCTGTCATCCCAGAACGTCTATGGCAAAATGGGAGGCAGAGACAAAAGACTCAGCCGAAAGTTTGAGATGCAGTGCAGTAGTAGAAGTAACAAGGGAGACTGGGCTTCAGTAACGCAGAAGGAGGGAACAATTCCAGAAAGCTGGCCTCGGACTCCCCATCTCATAAATAAACACATCTTTGGGGTAAAAAGATGTGCTATAATAATAGCACCTGCCTGTTTGATGAATTTGGAATACATTATTGGCTGTAGACCACCTGCCTTCTCTCTCCACCTGCCACTTATGTCTCCTTTCTTCTCTCTCTCTCTCTCTCTCTCTCTCTCTCTCTCTCTCTCTCTCTCTCTCTCTCTCTCTCTCCAATAAGCACATGAACCACTTATTGCTCAGCTATTCAGGACTTATCTCCCTACAGCTCAAACTCCAGCCACTAACTGGGATAAGACAACTTTCAAAGTTCAGTTTTTAGATGGAGAGTCAACTAAAACTAAACAAACCTAATCACTGCACATGTAGCTAATAACTTTATTTCTTCTGTGTGTAGGTAATGTATGGATTGAACTAAGTTTAGAGAAATTCAACAGTAAGATATTATCTATCCTCTGAGCTTAAAATTAGTTTCTAAGTTTTCATATTTGATCAATTTTTCTTTTCTTGAAAGCCTACTTAACAGCATTTCCTCAGAGACGAGAAACCAATTAGAACGTAAGCATCCGAACGTTTCCAGGAGTCTTTCTTCTCACCTGCTGTTTCTTCGTTATCTCATTAGACATCATCTTGGCAGAGTCTAAGACTTTTATTGCACTCTCATCTTCCAAAATGTTTCCTTCTGAAGATGATAATGTTTCTAAAATCCTTGTCTCTATGTCTTTTAGCTGCTTCTTATTAGCCGCAGACTGAAGAATAAGAGCATTCCGCTCCTCCTCTAATTCTGGTCTAAAAAAGACAGAAACCTTAGCTGTAAATTTGTAGCAATTAATCCAATTTATATCTAAATACCATATATAAAAGTTTGTGAATATTTGAATTATTTTATAGCTGTAACAAAAGCTAATCAATTTTATTATGGTAAGGGGAAATATTTGCATACTGTGATGGTTGGTTTTAATGGTTAATGTGACATAATCTAGAATTGCCCAGGAAGGAAGTCTTAGTGAGGGATCATCTACTTTAGGTTGGCCACCACTTCATGAGCTGGACCCTGAACTATGAAAAGGAGAGAGGGGGCGAGTGCAGGCATGCATGTATCTATTGCTCTCTTCTTCTAGCACATGTCATGTGACTGGGTCGTTCACTCTCCTGCTGCTGCGACTTCCTTGCTAAGAAGGACTATAAGCTGGAATTGTGGGCTAAAATAAACCCTGCTTCCCCGAGTTCCCTTTTGTCAATGTATCTGATCACAGCAATAGGAAATGAAAAGGCTCATACAAACATTGAGTTGAGAAGTTGACACAAAGAAAAACATCATTTGTCTACTTAAAATGTGACAGCAACTCTAAGAGTGTGTTAGATCAGTCCTTATGGCAGAGCTGCTTACATACAGGAAAATAAAAAAGACTCCAAGTAAGAGATTTCTTTCTAATACCTTGGCTTTGTCATCAATAACTCCTCCAAAAGAACAATCATAAGAAGAAGGACTGGTCCTTTTGGAGTTTTAAGTGAAAGGCAAAATTGGCATTAAGCATTAATGAGCAAAAATGAGATCACACTTCAAAATAATACCATCTGGTATAGGATATATTATAACACAGGCCTTGTTTATATTTAACTTTCGGAAGTAACAAAGCTACTTTTATTTGATTTCACTGAACAGACCACTTAATAATGTCATATTAAGCTTCAATTGAATCAACTGTTTCCTTCCAGAGTAGTTCTTTCCTGTAGCTTTTCTGGGCATTGTTATTTTTTTCTCATTTGAAAAATAGTGTATGTTAGTAATGGAAAAATACCAAAGTATCAATAAAACCGCAAAAATTGCCTATGCTCTTACACACTGGGTAAAATAACTGCTAATATTCAGGTATATTCTTAATCTTTTTCTTTCTTTTTTCATTTTCAACACAGAGACTCATTCATCAATTTTTTAAATACAATATTACTTATATTACATATGTAGTTTTATATCCTGTTTTCACACCCTACCCCCAAGCATTTTACAAATTTAATAGTCTGTATAGGAGTCTTTGAATACATTTCTGATTATATCTATGGCCTACATTACTATGGACAAAATTTCTAGCTTAGTCTGATAGAAGTCACAGTATGTATTCTGAATCTCATTATCTATAGTAAAAGACCAATACAACATGACTTGGCTTAAAAGTTATTACTGAAATGCTATTTTAAAGGACTATATAATTGCCTGACATATAATGACAAAATATAAAATTTAGTCATTTCAAAATAGTCACAATACAAAAATACTAATGGCCTACAGATATTCTCTAAACTGTCTGAAAGCTTAAAAAAAAATACATACCTCTCCTTTGCAACAACAATGCCTAGTAATTGATCTTCAAGCCCTTCTGGTGTTATCATGAAATTGAGCAAAGATACTTTTGTAGCCAGTTCTGGCATGTAGTGTGGATTTCTCAGTTTTGTGGTGATATAAAATTTAAAATCAAAAGAATATTCAATAACGACTTCACCAAGTCGGATGCAATCAATGCCACCTATATTTCAGGAAAAAACATAATAAACGAGGCAAAGTTACTTAGCCTCTTTTCCTATGTACTTTTAAGGCCTTACCTAAGTTATAAACAAAGAGGCCTAAGTAAGTTAAACTAGAAAACAGATGTGACTAGTAAGCAATTATTCAGTAGGACTCATTTTGGAGCAATGGAGGACATTGTCTCTGGTTGTCATGAACCTTTGTAAATCAACATACTTTTTGAGGTTTTTTTCTATCAAATTTTAGCTGTGATTCCAAAATTTTTATATGATCAAAGCTCACCAAAGTATTAGAACTTGACAGAGATAAATGTTCATGAGCAGAAAGATACAGAGTGGGTCATGTTCACCTAGATTCAACTCTGGCCCACATTCTTGTCATTATTCATAATTAATGGACTTTCTGAGGTCAACCATCATAAGACAAGGGGATTTCGATCTGGCTTCAACTGGATCATGCTCTCAACAGAGCTAAAATCCAGGCAGTAGTGGATAAGGCAAAAGAGGCTGAAGTTCTGACCTTAGGATTCCCAGGGAGATTCACTTCTGAAAGCTGCTTTCGGGTTTCTTTCCCTACATAGCAACGCTACAGGAGTTCTACCTTATCACCATCACCATATTAAGTTTATGTATTGTTTTTCTTTCATTAGTTCTACCTTGTTTAAACGTTTGTCGAAGTAACAAAGGCTCCAAAGAGGGATCTAGGTCTTCACCGACATTTTCCAGCAGAAGTGGAGTCCCAAACTGAATGCAGTTTTCCAACGTTCTCATATAGTCGGTATCCGATAGCTTAATAACACTAAGCTGATTTTCTTTCTCAGAGTTTTTGATCCACTTATTGGCTTGACCCTGGGGATCAATCATTAGGGGCCTAGAAATAGAAGAAAATTCCAAGAGGAATAC
This sequence comes from Peromyscus californicus insignis, assembly GCF_007827085.1. Classification (NCBI taxonomy): domain Eukaryota; kingdom Metazoa; phylum Chordata; class Mammalia; order Rodentia; family Cricetidae; genus Peromyscus; species Peromyscus californicus. The sequence goes on from NW_026294413.1 coordinate 90,546,137, forward strand.
ATAAATGCTGCAATTTCTTAAAATCTGTACAATTTAAGTAAATGTTGCCATCAATTGTTAGGAAGTATTTTACATCAAGATTTATCTTCATAAAAGCCCTATGATTATATATGTATACTATGTAACAATAATAACTAAAGGGAGGGGAGCATAGGAGGAATGAAAGGGGGAAGAGGGAAGGGTAGATATTGTATAAATACAGTATTCATGTATGCAATTCTCAAAAAATTAAGAATTTAAATTAAAACAAAAAGTAAAAGAAGTGTCCCTGGCTAAACCCAGTGGTCACAAAGCAAAACCAAAAAGACAGGAAAGTATAATGGTGGGAGGAGCTGGAGGAATGGTGGTGGGAGGAGCTGGGAGAGGACTGATGGTGGTGGGTGGAGCTGGGGGAGGACTGATGGTGGTGGGTGGAGCTGGGGGAGGACTGATGGGGGTGGGAGGAGCTGGGGGAGGACTGATGGTGGTGGGAGGAGCTGGGAGAGGACTGATGGTGGTGGGTGGAGCTGGGGGAGGACTCATGGTGGTGGGAGGAGCTGGGGGAGGACTATGGGGGTGGGAGGAGCTGGGGGAGGACTCATGGGGGTGGGAGGAGCTGGGGGAGGATTGTGGGGGTGGGAGGAGCTGGGGGAGGATTGTGGGGGTGGGAGGAGCTGGGGGAGGATTGATGGTTGAGGGTGGAGCTGGGGGAGGACTCATGGTGGTGGGAGGAGCTGGGGGAGGACTGATGGTGGAGGAGGATAAGAGGGGGTAAAAGGATGAGTGTAACCAGAATATATTATATACATGTATGAAATTGTCAAGAGAATAATTTAAAAATTGAGAATTTTATTCTTATAAATGAAGAAATTCAATCTCACATTGGCTAAAATCCCAAGATTCTAAAACTAGACCAGTGTTAGAAGAACTAGGAATTTGTGAATCTGTGAGTTCTTCTGTTTTCAATAACCTGTCATCACAGCAATTTTAATGCATGGCATCAGTTACTGTAATGTGAAAAATATGGTACAAAATATTTGTTAAAAGTTTAAAATAAAAAACACACCAGCTAATAAATGATTTTTACAAGTTTGTGAGTAAAGCTATACAGAGTGAGTGCCCAAGTTAAGTCTGGTATATATTTAAAATCTATTCAGGAATGTTATCTAGGACAGTAAAGTAAAGGCTTTGTGTTTGAGAATATATAACTGGTGGCTGGAGTGATGGTTCAATGATTTAGAGCATTCATTCCTCTTACAGAGGACTCCTGTGCAGCTTACAAGTGTCTGCAACTGCAGTTCCAGGGGGCCTAACACCCTTTTCTGGTCTCTGCAGGCAACCAGGCATGCATGTGGTACACAGAAATGCATGCAAGCAAACATTCATGCACATGAAATAAATAAATCTATTTTTAAAGAAATACATAATTAATTAGGGGAGAATAGAACAGTGGTTACTCAGCCTGGGACTTGCTGGAGGATGGAGGCTAGAGAAGAAAATAGTAAATGGTTATTATAATCAACTTTAATATGAGGAATAAGTCCCAATATTGGAAAATTACTCTCTTTTGAAAAAGTATCTTCAGTGGTTATTCAGCCACATTCTCATCCAATTTTAAGTCTTCCCATTTCTAAAGCATGCCATGACTATACTCTTGAGTTCTCATATTCATTTGATACTACACTTAAGTGTCCCACATCCTCACAACAGCCTGGCTTAGGCACAATTATTGCCCCACTTTATAAATAGAGAAATTGAGGCAAGAATGACTTAGAAACCTTTAATTTGGTAAGATAACTGAATAAATGGTAGAATCATAAGTGCTGATGTATTTATACAACAAAATATAAACCTCCCTGAAACAAAGCACACCCACACATGGAGTAACATGGATGAATCTAAAAACAGTTATGCTGAGAGGAAAATGTCTCATATATATGTCAAGAAGTAGATATGATGTTACATTACAGGCATAACTAATCTATGCTGAGAAGTAATTGGAACAATGATTTCATGGGTGGGATGAGAGCAGGAAAGGAATATAAAGAGGTAGCCTTGCTCTGCATCTTGATGGAGGTTTGAGTGCACAGGTGTGCACTCTTTTTGAACTCACCAAATGGTACATTAGAGTTATATATAATTTTTACCTCAAACAAAAAATACATAAGCTAATATTGATGTAGTTAACAATATGCATGTTGAAGTGGCTAAGGGGAAAACACATGTCTGCAGCTCATCTGTAAGCACATTTAGAAAGAAGGTTGGCAGAGGCGTAGATGGATTCGTGATTAAGCAGCAAACAAAGCACAGTGCTAACTGCAGAGTCTCGGGGTGACTATTACACTGTGCTCCTTGTGAAAGTCTTTCAACTTTTATATATGTTTGAAGACTTCCAAATAAACACAAGGAAACCCTTTATGTTCCTTACCATCGTCTGGAATTATTAACAATCACGCCATTGTCTATGGAGAATGCATCTGTTGGTAGCCCAGCAATATTCCAAGCTCTAATTTTTACTGGATCACCCAAGGTTTTACTCAATGAGAACTCCTCTGAACATGGGAATTTTTTCTCCTGTAAGAAATAAACAAAAGTCTGATGGTTTCTTTCATCTTATTAATTGAAATATTAAGTTAAATACATATTTAATTTCCATAACTAAGGATCATAAAAACTGCATTGAAAGTTGGACTTGAGTTAAAGAAGAGGGAGAGAGGGAGAGAAGGCAGAGAGAGAGAAAGGGACCTCCCATGTTTTTAGTACTCTCCCTTTCACTGTCCTTATCGCCATCATATTTTCCAAAACCCGCTTGGAATGCTCCAAATAAAAGTTGCTAGGTGTGAATCTAGTACCTTGCACAGCCTGCTCCAATCTTCTGTGCATTCTTGTCGAAATCCGGAAGTGAAAGCACCAAGGTAAGCTATTACTCCTGCTGACACGAGGACATCACCCGTTAAGTTCTCATATGTTATTTGAAGGTCATTGGCAGCTTGAGACCATCTGTGCAACAAGCCAAAGGCAAAACCAATTTACAACAGACACTTGTATGGGAAGGGCTGGCTGGAAGGATGGCTCAGTGGTTAAGAGCATGGGCTGCTCTTCTAAAAGACTAGGGTTTAGTCTGCAGCATCCACATGGTTTCTCACAACTGTCTGTGACTACAGTTCAGAGGATCCAACGCCCTCTCCTGGCCTCCACAGGCACTAGGCATGTACGTGGTGCACAGCCATACATGCAGGCCAACAGTCACACACATAAAATTAAAACAATAAAAAGGAAAGTACAAGGGCCTTCTTGTCCAGTCCTGTTAAGAAAATACTATGAAATGTTGGGCTTATCTGTAAAACAAGTAGGTTGGATCCCTTCCAGCTCTGATATGCTACATTATATGAATTTCCACATTTCAGTATTAGAGCAACAGTTATGCCCTGTGGGTCTCAGCTTCACCACCAATGACAACCCAGCATTTTTTCCTTTATACTTTTCTGTTGGGTCCCACTATTTGTTTCAGTATTTATTTCTAGAAAATAAGATCCAGAAACATTTGCAGGTCATTCCAGAAATACTATTTTGAAGCAAGACTCTTTGAAATTCCTTAAATTAAAAAGTTGAGATCCTGCAGATAAAGTCAATAGTTTTTCCATTCAACTATGGTAGAAGTTATTTCAAAACCATCTAACCTGGACTAAGTTACTATGTCATGCTATTCATTGAATAAACATTACCAATACTGAGACAGCTGACTGTCCAGTCCAACTTAAAGATACATAGAAAACTGGAAAGTAACTGCACAACCACCACCAACGACCACTTAGATTAAAAATTGTTGGCCGGGCGGTGGTGGCACACACCTTTGATCCCAGCACTCGGGAGGCAGAGCCAGGCGGATCTCTGTGAGTTCGAGGCCAGCCTGGGCTACATAAGCGAGATCCAGGACAGGCTCCAAAACACCACAGAGAAACCCTGTCTCGAAACCGCCCCCCCCGAAAAATAATAAAATAAATTAAAAAAATTAAAACTGTTAACATTGTGTTTCCTTTTCTCCTTTTCCTCTCTCCTTTTGTTTGTTTTTGTTTTTGAAAACAAGTTATAAATATTATCCTCAACACTGATCTTGCTCCTTTGGAGAGTCCCAGCCAGGTGCTTTTCAAAATGCCTCCTGTTCTCGATCAGCCATTGTAAAATCGGAAGTGACTGGGACACACAACGGGTGAGAGCCCCCTCTCAAGCCTGTCACCCTCAGCTCTCGTGAGAAGCGGTCGGCTCTACCTCGATTTTTCTCCTCCCAGTCCTCCTATCAGTTTGGAGGCTCGTTCCAGCTTCTTAGCACACAGCTCCACCTGATCTTCCAAAGCCGCCTTTTCCTCTGTTTTCTCAAGAAAAATCTTCTGTAGATTTTCCAGGTGATGCTCTACTTCTGCCAGTTCTCCCCTCTTCTGATTCAGAAGCTCCATGGTCTCAGCTAAGGACTTCTGAGCCTCCGATAAGCGAGCTTTCTTAGGAGCCACAACCTGTTTGGGAACAATAGGCAGATGTTGTGTGCTCGATGTAAAAGTTAGATGCTATGGGTCAGACACGGGGCATAACGATACATTATACATAATAAGCATCTAAATCTTATATAAAGCAAACCACCAATATACTCCACAAAACATGCAAATCACTTGGACTTGTAAACTATAGCATATAAAATTATTCTGGAATAACAAGGCATTTTAATGTGCAATAAAAACATCACAGTATGTAGCAAAGTGTTTTAAGATAACGAGAAGTTGCCAATCAACTGAAAATGGGGGAGGGGAGCAGGTGGTTGTGTTTCTTCCTCTTTGCTTAACTTGTTGGTTCTTTTGAGACAGGTTTTTGCTCTGTAGTCCCGACTGCCTTGACCTCGTGACAATCCTCTTGACTTAGCCTCCCAAGGGCAGGGATTAGAGACGTGAACCGCCATGCCTGGCTTCTCGTTTTGTTTCTAGGATAAGTTGTTTTCTTTTTAACATACGAGTGTGCTTTTGGTTTTAGTGTTTTGTTTTTTTTTTAATATCATTTTCCTCTCTAAGTCGCCAGGCGGCGGCGGCGGCGGCGGCGGCGGCGGCGGCGGCGGCGGCGGCGGCGGCGGCGGCGGCGGCGGCGGCGGCGGCGGCGGCGGCGGCGGCGGCGCGGCGCCTCGGGAGGCAGAGGCAGGCGGATCTCTGTGAGTTCAAGGCCAGCCTGGTCTACAGAGCGAGATCCAGGAAAGGCACAAAGCTACACAGAGAAACCCTGTCTTGAAAAAAACAAAACCAAAAACAAAACAAAACAAAATTTAAAAAAAAAGCAAAAAACCAAATTATAACAATTTCTTGGATAGATATGGGGAAAGAACACTTATTCAGTACCGGTAGGAGTGAAAAACTTGTATATCTGATATGGAAATCAGTGTGAAGGTTCTTCAAAAAACTACCATGCGGTCCAGCTACACCACTTTTGAACATATAACCAAGGACTTTATATCCTATTATAGAGATACCTGCTCATCTATATTCATTGTGCTCTCCTCACGATGCCATGAAACAAAAACTTATATGTTGTAGAATATTATTTTAAGATGTGTTACATTTGTTTATGCTGTGAAATATTTGTTAATGATGCAAAGATGTGTTACATTTGTTTGATTAAATAAAATTAACCTGCAGTCAGGAGGCTGAGTCAGCAACTAGCTGACAGGACGTGGTAGGGAGGAGCCATGTGTAGCGAGGGTTCTTAAGTGGGGTCGGAGCACAAGTGTGATGGGAGACGCAAGCAGGGGGAGAAGGTTAGCTACTGGCTATTCAGCCTCTCTGAGTGAGCAGAATTTCACCTCAACCTTGGAATCCTGAGTTCTATAGAGGGGCAGAGATCTAGATAAAGTTTCCCTTAGTGGCCTTGAGAGAGCCAGAGCCTGAGGGAACAGAATTCCCTGTGGTGATATATTGTGTACCCTAATAAACTTGCATGAGGATCAGAGGACAGAGCCAGCCACTAGATTAGACATAGAGGTCAGGCACACACCCTTAATTCTATCACTAGGGAGGCAGAGATCGTCTGGATCTCTGTGAGTTCAAGGCCACCCTGGAAACACAGCCAGGCAGTGGTGGCACACGCTTTTAATCCCAGTACTGAGAAGCACACGCCTTTAATCCCAGGAAGTGCCATGGCTGGGTGGAGAATGGTATACAAGGCGGGAGGAGGCAGGAACTGAGCAGCAGTTCAGCTGAGAGTCTTTTGGGTGAGGACTCAGAGGCATTCAGTCAGAGGAAACAGGATCAGATAAGGTGAGGTAAGGTTGGTTGTGGCTTGCTCTTCTTCTTTGATCTTTCCTCTTTCACCCCAGTATCTGGCTCCAAGTTTTTTTTAATTAAAAGACCACCTAAGATTCGAACAACAACTCATGCCAGCAGCGGTTGGGTTGCAGTTGCTGACTAGGACAGCAGTTACTTAAGAGATAGCCACTGTATTTAGTGAAAAAAAAAACCCTTAGATGTCCATCAACAGACGAATAGACAAGGAAAATGTGGTGTATTTACGTAATGGAATATTATTCAGCTATTAAGAATAATGAAATTATTTAATTCACAGGAAAATGGATGGAGCTAGAAACAATCATTCTGAGGAAGGTAACCCAGACTCAGAAAGATGAAGGTTACATATTTTCCCTCATTTGTAGATGTTAGCTTTGAGTCTTCAGATGTGTATATTTCATTTGGAATATCCACAGAGGTCTGGAAATAAGTGGGAGGCCACAGGCTGTGGGGTAGAGTTGGGCTTTCAAGGGAAGGGATAGAGAAAGCAGTGACATAAAAGCTTAAGGGGGCTAATAAAACAGAAAGGGTTTAAACTGAGGTGGGGGGTGGGAGGGAAGGTTAGGGGAAGGAATACGGGGGGAGGATAATTAACTCTAAAGACTTAAAAATCATATAGAAACCTACTTAGTACTGTAGAAACTTACACACACACACAGAGAAAGAGAGAGAGAGAGAGAGAGAGAGAGAGAGAGAGAGAGAGAGAGAGAGTTAACATACATATATAATATCCTATAACACCAGAAGCTAACGAAAGCCCAGTGCTGGGAACGGACTCCCTTGTTTGGAGCTGTTGATCAGTGAAGTCCCATAGACCCCCAAACGTTACAGGCTACTGCCAATGCTACTGGCTACTTCCCAGAGCTCGGTGAAAAGACCCCTGTTGCTGAAGACACCATGAACTTGAGTCACAGAACGTGGAGATTGTTAGTTGGTACTGACCCAAGAGTTTCCTCCCTTTGCTAGCTTCCACAGTGCTAGAAGGTGCTCTGAAAGCTGCCAGAGGAGAAAGGTAGTCATCAGTCGTACCCAGCTGTGAACGCTGGGAGCCGCAGTCAGGACTAGCGTTGACAAGACATGCCGGTGGTGTAATAACGACACAACAGTTATGGAGTAACCAACCACTTTCTGACTGGATCTACACCCCACTCCACAGGATGAAGCCCATACCTGCACTATTGTTGGGCCAAGAACCTGGGGCTAGACAGATCATCGGCCTTAGGGGAGAACCTACTACTACTATTCTGCTAAATGAACGAAGTGTTAAACCCGCTCCTAATGACTTATTGACATATTTGTGACGTATGGCATCTCTCAGCCATCATCAAGGAAGCTTCTATTTGCAGCAGATGGTAGTTAAAGAGACTCACAAATAACCGAGGTATAAAGATCCTGCAGAATGCTCAGCCCTAAACTGAACATACATGCTGTACCTGCCCCTGAAGCTCAGGGATCCTTACGGAAGAGGTGAATGAATAGAAGGAAGCAGTGACCCCTGGACGCACAGAGCAGATGCACACATGAACTCCCAGCTGTGATGCAGCATGCACCAGCCCATGCAAGCTCAAGCCAGACCAAAGCCCAGAACGGACAGTGGAGGTGGAAACGAAATCCACCTTTAGCTGAGGAGCTATTGGCAGCTAATAGCTACTGGGGGAGGGCGAGTCGGTTGTCTTTAGGATGCTGCCACCGGCGGTTGGCCACGCTCCGGTGGAAGACCGCACATCTAAGAGTACCTGTGCGGCACAGACTGGACTGGATGGGCAGGGAATAACAAGGAGAACACAAAGTCGGGTGGGTGGGCAGGGGAGTGGGATGGATCTTCGAGGAGCTGGGGAGAGCTGAATATAGTCAAAACTTACTTTATGAAATTAAGAAAGACCTAAAACAAGATAAATGTAAAAACTTAAAGTGTACATTTTTATTTCTGAGACTATTTTAGTAGGAAATAGGTATGCAAGTCCTGAAAATACCTTTGCAACTCTGTCATACACTTCCATAGCCATGATCCATTTGCACAGACCTTCAGCTGCAGAAGAAGCTTTAGCCACCTTAGGGGGATCAAACTCAGGGTTTGTCAAGTATTCACTACGAATCTTCTGCATAACAGCCACCTACATAACAGAGATTTAGAATTTAAAATTAAAGCATTCATCACACAATCGTAAAGTGGAAGAAAATCATATGTAATAAAAACATTTGGTCTGGGGGCAGTGGCACACACCTCTAATCCCAGCACTCAGGAGGCAGAGCCAGGCGGATCTCTGTGAGTTCGAGGCCAACCTGATCTACAGAGCGAGATTTAGGACAGGCACCAAAACTACACAGATAAAACCCTGCCTCAAAAAACCAAAATAAATAAATAAATACATTGGAATTTTAAAAAGTTACATCAAGGGCCCTTGAGATGACACTTGCCACCAAGCCTGATAATCTGAGTTCAATCCCTAGCACTCACATGATGGAAAGAGAAACCTAGATACTTTACATCATCCTTTGGCCTCCACCTGAGTGCCACAGCACATGTATCCACACTTATAACACACACACACACACACACACACACACACTAAATAAAATGATTTTTTAAGAGTTACATTGTTTTTAGAAATCAAAATAAACATTTTGAGATAATTGTAAAAGTATAATTATAGCAGAAACAAAATATTTATGATAAAAATACATAAATTTATAGATATTGAAGAAAGGTGTTTCTTCCAAAAATGCAAAAAAGACTCTGTAGATTGATAGAACATTTGAAAACAGAATAATTAACATCAATAAATAACAATTCAAATGGAAAATATGATACCTTCTTATTTTATGTAAATATGAACAAGATTTCCTAATAAAGAAACTATTATATGAAGATATTGAGAGAACTTTTTCAAGTCAACAGTACACTAAAATAGTAATTTACTAATTTTCTAATAATCTGAAAGTGTTTTTTGTTATTATAAAAATTCATTCTATAGCCATTAATAAATGTAGTACCCCTTTATCAATTATCATAATCTCACAAAAGGATTATCTCCTTATGTTTTATAAGACAGTGTGTAATTTAAAGATTATCACATCCCAACAAAATCACACTTAAAGAAGAAAATCCGATATAACTTACTGGAATATTGTCCTTGTCATACTCTCTCAAATCTCTTAAGAAATTCATATCTCCCAGAAGTTTTTTGCTAGGTCCCCAGTAATCAAATATCTACAAAAGAAGTTTATAGAAGTGGACAAGTTATGCAATCAAAAGTGCATATTAGTCAGAAAAATGTTTATATATTTAAGAAATCTTAACTTCTTGAAAATAAAGACTCATTTCTTGCCAGATGTGGTGGCATATACCTTTAATTCCAGCATGCTAGAGGAGGCAGGCAGACCTCTGTGAGTTCAAGGTCAGCCTGGTTAACTTTAGTGTTCCAGGGCAGTCAGGGCTATGTGTGAAACCCTGTGTTTAAAAAAAACAAACAGGAAAAGACTCTTCTCCCCAAGAACATGTTAAGGATATACTATACAAAGTATTTTAAACATGCACATAAACTTATTATTGAAGCTTTAATCACTGAAAACAGAGGTGGTCATCTCTTTTGAAAACTTAAACAAGCAGTGACCACAGTCACGGCCACAGCAGTTTCACAGAAGAAAGTACATTTTATTACTTCATGTTTTTAAAGGTTGGCTCTTTTTGTTTTGTTTTTATTAAATTATTTAGTGTGTGTATGTGTAAATGAGAATAACTAGACAAGGGTCTTCTTACTTTATTATCTTAATGAAAAATATAATTGAAAAATTTTAATTTAGGAATTCAAACCCAGGTATTATTAACCCTGGAGAGAAAGTGTCTGTGAATTCAGTGTAGGATGCCCTCTCCTCCTTAAGGGATATATGACTTGAATTATAATTGCAATAACAGGCTACATTTATTACGTGTGTGCTGTTGACGAGGATTTCGATATTGAGCTTTGTAGGCATTAATTAGCTAACAACCTCGGACTTTGTGAGGTGGATGCCATGATTATCTTTTGACTAGAATCTCCCAGAGATTCAGACACTTCATCCAGAGGTCACATGGTTACTGGGATCTTCTGGCTCCACAGCCCTTGCTTTGATGTTAATGTTTTATAGACAGAACCTCACCCCATGACTCAGGCTGCTTTGGAACTCACGATGGAGCCCAAACAGGCCTGGAATTTACAGCACTCTTACTGCGTCAGCCTCCATGTGGTAGAATGACTAGGTGAGGCACAGCACACTACCTTTTTTGTTTGTTTGCTTCTGTTGCCCAGGCTTGCCTTCAATGCTGACCTTGAACTCCTGATCCTCTTGCCTCCCTCTGGAGAGCTAGGATTACCACACCTGGCAGTACACGTTGATTTTTTGTTTGTTTGTTTTGCTTTACTACAATTCTCTTAACTCAGTAAAAATGTATGAATTCTGCCGGGCGGTGGTGGCACATGCCTTTAATCCCAGCACTTGGGAGGCAGAGGCAGGCGGATCTTTGTGAGTTCAAGGCCAGCCTGGTCTACAGAGCGAGATCCAGGAAAGGCGCAAAGCTACACAGAGAAACCCTGTCTCGAAAAACCAAAAAAAAAAAAAAAAAAAGTATGAATTCTCAAAAACACCACCGGAAGGTTCTATGTCGCTTTCTTACAAGTCTTAGCTACAAAGTACAGGCCTCAGGACACAGGACTGTAGCAGGGGGTCTGTATGGCCAGAAAAGAAAACAGAAGCAACTAGAACCACAGCTTTCCGACACCGTATTCATGGGAATATACGGATACTATTTTCTGTAGGTAACTGAGTCCATACAATCTGGAAAACAGTATTTCTTTCCTGGATTGCAAGTTGTTGGTATTTAATTTGATAATGGTAAACAATTAAAAAACAATAATATGATTTAAATCTGTGCCTGGTTATTACCTTGCCCCCAGTTCCTGAAGGATCTGAAATTTTTTCTGGTTTTATATCTTTCATGACACAAACAGCAGCCATAACTAGTTTAACACCAGCAGGAGGATTCTTCATGGATTTCACAATTGTGATATCAGCTGGCTGTATCAAAAGAAAACAAGACATCCTTATAGAATAGCTTGTTTTTAAATAATGGGAATTAAACACTAATGTTGGGGCTAGCTGTGGCAGTATTCACCTATAATCTCAGAGCTCAGGAGGTGAAGGAAAGGGTTAAGAGCTTGTGGCCAGCCTGGGTTACACAGTGAGATGTTATCTCAAGAAATAAAAAACAAAGCAATTTTTGGAAATAAAAACCATCTTGGTAATTTTGGCTTGCACGGTTATAAAAAGAATTAGCAATAGAGAATGGAACAGAGACCAAGCCTCAGTCTTGATGAAGACACAATTAGTGTTATGAAACCTCCAGAGAATCATCTGTAAAATGATGTAAAAATAATATGACAAGCCTATATTAGAACTATGATTTGTTACCTGTATATTGTTAAGAAAGATACTTTCAGTTGTCTGATTATCCCAATATTCTCCTGGTATTCCTTGTAATGGTTCAAGTGGAAAGCTGGAAAACTAGTAAGTATCTTAGTCCCTACACGGGAACAGATTCTAAGATCACATCACCCAAATCCCACTAGAATTCAGACAGTGAGTGGGAAGAACGGCCGGTGTGAGGCATTTGTTTCACTCCAGTGGATGAGTGTGGAGCTGTACAGTTCTGTGGACAAGGTCTGTAGGCTTCATTGCTGGAGAAACAGCTCCTGGTAGACCAGTTCTGTGGTTTGCCTTTGTGGGTCATTCTTAGTAGATCACTCCAAGAGCTCTTCTGTAGTTCTTCCAATAATTCTGTCATCCATGTGTACATTTTCTTAAAACTTCTTGACTTCTCATACTAAACAGAATCAACTCGGACCCTGACTCATATTAATAATGCAAACCAGGAAATACACAGCAGCAGACTCTAACTGAAGGTGGAGGCTAAGACCTGAACTGGCAGGGTTTGAAGGTTTTAAGACTCTTGTATTGGAAAAGAGTCTGAAAGTTCAAGGAACACAGTGATAAAATAGTTCCTTAAATTGATGGTCTTGGTTGCCTAGAATGATGTCTGTGTTAAAAACAAGAATTTTTGGGTGCAGTTCTCAGCACCCACATGGTGGCTCACATACAGGGATCTGATACCATCTCTTCTTGTTAAGCTTCAAACCCAAGACAAATGGCTGAGGTGCTTATTTAACATATCAAAGTTGGACCTGGCATCTAGGTTCTCCCAGCATCCCTCAGTCCCTACCTGTTAGACTATGGCTAGCATACCCTGCCCTCTATCCTGAACTCTCCAGCCCAAGGGCTATGCTACCCTTCCCCAGAGGCCCTTCCCTACATAATCCAGACATTTTGGTTACCCACCCTTTTGTATCTTTGGCCTTCTGGCTGCTGCACCTGGTTCCTCTCTCTCCCCTCTCTCTGTTCCTCCCCTTCTCTCACATGCCCCAGCTCAGTCTGGTCATGTCCACTCTGGACTCTCCCAGATATCGCTGCCTCTGACTATGCTCTCCCATATATCGACAATAAACTTTCTCCTCCACCATACCTAGGAACAGTCATGTCTTTTCCTTTTCATTTTTTTCCCATTCACTTCTGACCTCTACAGGCATCAGACAGACATGGTGCACACATATATACAAGCAAAACATTCACGCACATAAAGTGAAATAATCTAAAAACAATTTTTAAAATAAAAACAAAGTTTTGTTAAATTTGTCTGCAGTGGCAAACCTCTACCAGGAAACTAAGCACCATGTGGCTTTTAAATGTAGTGGGAAGCATAAAGAAAGATGATCATAGGTTCTGGGGGTTGATTCTGCTTTGTTTTACAACAATTTCTAAGCTACACTGTTTATTGTACTGCTTGAAACCAAACCAGAGTGCCAATACGTCACTACAACTACAGAGATTCCCATCTAAATCTTCGTGACACTGCAGGTACAAAAATACTGGGACATACTTTCAAAGAACTGATACTTTTCAAAATACAGCAAACATTTTCATTTATGCTTGAGAAAAGGAAGTCTTCAAAGAGGTGTGCATTTCAAACCATCACAGGTGACATGTGAGAGAATTTCTGCAGCCAAACATCTTTAAAATTTAACCAATGGCAGTGTGTCAGCATATTTAAAAATCATAGGACCCATGTTGCCCATGACGAACTCTTCATGATGCTGTGTGTTTGGAGCAAGATGTCCCAGTAGCATAAGTTCCATGGTGGTTTGGTGTTCTCTGGAGATTAAAACTGTTCTTGTTGGGATAAATGTAGCTCAAAATACAACCCAGTTAACCAATAATGCCCTTCTGCCACGGTCCAGTAACTTCCAGGACATTCCCCTAACACTAGTTTTGTTTTGGGGCCTTATTCAGAGTTTTGAGGATTCTATCTGTGCACTGTGATCTTAAGCACATCTATAAAAGCAATTCTCTGACAGTCTAGATGAGAGAAGGTAATCGGATGATCCATTTACCTAGCATTGTGTATCATGTGCCACCTTCTTCTGACTGTTAGTTGAAGATATTGGTTGATTTGATCAATTTGGCATTGAGTGATGTTAGCTAACATGTACTGCATCAGGAAGCTCTCCATATTAACTACATCTATGTTTAACTCCTTAGAAATAAAGGGACAATATCTTCCTGTGTAAGGCTCAGTTTACAAACACTGGTGTTCATAAGAGTTTTGTGAAAGATCTCAGTGTGTGTTCTTATGCCTGCATTCTTCATGATGTTGTGATTTGTGTTAAGAATCATTTCAAATTCAGTGATATCATTATTCTGACAGCCATTGACTTGATTTATCATTACTAGAATTGTTGTAAGGTTTGGCTTTCTGTGGATCAAATGGATTTATTTTAAATTTCATCCGTATATTTGCTGGGGCCAGATATTTTAAATGAGCGGTAATTTTGACTTTCTGATTGATTGTAATTCCCCAAATAATCAGCATATTCCTTTCTCTATTCACCACTCAAGTGCATTTTGCTGTCACCCTGTGTCACCCTCACTGTGAGGGACGGCAGACTTGATGAGAAGGGACCTCATAGCGTGCCTTAAGGGTTTCTGTTGTTATCTGCCTGTGTTCTCTGTGCATTTGACTCTCCAAGGCGAACATTTCTAATGACTGTGTACCTCTCCCCTCTCCCCGGGGCGGGGGGGGGGGGGCATCGTTTCTATCACCAGTCTGGCTGCACTGATACAGCTAGCTTAATCATTTTAGAGATATTCTTCTCTTTATCTTGAGCCTTGTGTTTGTTTTAAACCACAGTGTGCCGTTGAGAGCATGGTCCTAAGTTTCCAGTGTTGCTTCATAAAATTCCTCAGGCAATCCATTTGACATTTTTTTTTTTTTTCGAGACAGGGTTTCTCTGTGTAGCTTTGCGCCTTTCCTGGAACTCACTTGGTAGTCCAGGCTGGCCTTGAACTCACAGAGATCCGCCTGGCTCTGCCTCCCGAGTGCTGGGATTAAAGGCGTGCGCCACCACCGCCCGGCCCATTTGACATTTTAAAAGTCAGAATTTTGTTTAGAAGTGGAGATAGCATTAAAATATAATTAATTGAGAATATAGAATATTAATGCACTTTATATTAATTTAAGAGTATTAATGAATTTTCAGAATAATTTCCTGTTCCTATATTTTGAATCTATGCCAATAGCTGCTTGAATCTATTCATTATTCCTGGGAAACTTGTCAAGTTGAAATTGATCTTAACCACTTGTTTCATTGATTTAAATCCCTCTTCTCCCTTTTTATCTTCAAGTTCTAAAACCTTTTAGAAGCTGCTTAATGTTGCTTCAGCATCACCTTCTTTTTTTTTTTTTTTGGTTTTTCGAGACAGGGTTTCTCTGTGTAGCTTTGCGCCTTTCCTGGAACTCACTTGGTAGTCCAGGCTGGCCTCGAACTCACAGAGATCCGCCTGGCTCTGCCTCCCGAGTGCTGGGATTAAAGGCGTGCGCCACCACCGCCCGGCGCATCACCTTCTTTTAATGCTCTGGAAATCTATAGCGATTTTCCATTTGCCTCAGAGGTAACTATTCTAGAGTATTATAGACCGTAATTCTCCTTCCCATCACACAGGAGTTCATCCTCCTTGTCAGACATCGCGGCTGGGAGCCGGGGAAGGGAAGGATATATTAGAAACAAGTTCTTTCCATACTGCCCCCCACTCAGAGACATTGTGTTCAGCTTCTCAAAAACTTTTTTTTGAGGTTTTAAATTCCTAGTTCACGGCACAGTGAAAATAGTAGGAAGTTTTATATTAGTATGAATGCCCTAAAACAATCTTGTCTTAAAGCTACCACTAGGCTGTCTAACTAAAGTCACACGGGTTGAGCCTGTGAAGTGCTAAGCTGGCTGTTGGTTGAGTTCATAGTCTTGTCAGGTCTCCCACATGGAAAATTATGGTAGTGACTAAGGATGCATGCTAGGAATAGGGTCTGGATACTCTCAGCCTCCCAGTCAATGGGCTCTTGACTCTCCTGTTCTGATTGTGAAGTAGTTCTGTTCTCGCGTAAAGAGCCTTAAAAGTCACACACAACACAATGTACTGCAGAAAGGTACAACTCACAGCTGCATAAGACATAACTTTTGAATTTTCTGTGCACATATATCCAGGAAGTTGCAGAAGTAGAAACACACCTGTTCTTCTCTTTCCCTCCTCTCTCATTCCTTTCCTTCTGGCCCATGAGTAGAGCCTCTTGGGATTCACAAAGACTGTTCATTCCATTCCCACTAAACTATCCTGATTGAAAATTAGATATAACATAGGAAAAGCAAGTATGTAAATATAACATTGTATCAAAGAAGAACTGTTCAGACGTAAGTTTCACTTAACTTGACAAATAAACAATACAACCCAGCAAAACAGAGCCACAGCATGCTAACCAAAGACCTGCATATTGCTTCCTTGTTGATGAAACCCAAGGTGGCAAATTCAAATACTTCCCTTAAGTGTATCCAGTGCAGACAGAGCTGCTTCCAAGGCAGGAATGGCCTCAGCCAGGTCACTCTCACACTCATTCTTCAGAGCCTGGGCTTCTTCTGCCTTCCCACTGGCTATCTCTTCATCCAATTTCACAAACTTTCTTTTTGCTTCTACTTGTGCAGATTCTATCTCAATAATCTGAAGAAAAGACATGAGGTAAAAATAAAGACAAATTTTCAAGTAACCTATTGCTTCTTCAAGCCTAGAGTCAAAAACTATTTGAAAATTAGGGAATCCAACACATCATTTTGGACAGTAGAAAGATTTGTTATGAAAAATTAAGTTATGAAATTCGAAGATACATGGATAATGCTGGAAACAATCATTCTGAGTGGTAACCCAGAAAGACAAATGTCATATGTCTTTTGTGGATGTTAGTTTTGTATCTTTTTTTTTTTTTTTTTTGGTTTTTCGAGACAGGGTTTCTCTGTGTAGCTTTGCGCCTTTCCTGGAACTCGCTTTGGAGACCAGGCTGGCCTCGAACTCACAGAGATCCGCCTGGCTCTGCCTCCCGAGTGCTGGGATTAAAGGCGTGCACCACCACCGCCCGGCTAGTTTTGTATCTTTAGATAGCTTTATCTCATTCAGAATACCACAGATATCAGAAAATTAATAAGGGAATGGAGAGGGAGAAGATTTCAAAGGAGGGAAGACAGAATGCAGTGATACAAAGAAGAAAGAGGAATAATGGAACAGGAATGGTCAAACGGGGTTGGGGGTGGGAGGCTGGTTAGTGGGAAAAGTACAGGGAGGGATAATTAACATGAAAGACTTTCTGAAAAGAAAACCACATGAAAACTACTATTGCAGAAGGCTCCTAAAATATAAACATTTACACACACAGAGAACTTCAATGCAGTTACCCTAAAATAATGCCCTACTAACCACAGGTTAACAAAAAGCCCAGTGTCGGGAATGTGCTACCTCTATAGGATTTGTTGGCCAGTAAGGTTCCACTGACACCTAAATATAAGAGGCTACTATCACTGCTCTGGGTGACCCTCCAGAGCTTCATGGTAAGACCCTGTTGGTGAAGACACCCATACTCAAAGCAAAGAACATGAAGAAATCAAGCTGGTGTTTAACTTGGAAACTTCATCCCTTACTGGCCAGCTTTCATAGTGCTGGAAGGTGCTATGCGTGTTACCAGAAGAGAAAAATAATTATCAATCTTATCTAGCTGTGAACCCTGCCAGCTACCGTAATGACCTGCCTGTCAAGAAAGTCTCATGGTACAACAAAGGAAGAATGGCAGGAGAGTAGTCAAATACTTTCTGATAACATTTAAAGCCCAATTTACAAGATGCAACCCATATTTGGCACTGCTCGTGGGATCAAGAATCACCTAGGCTGTAGATGAGAACCCATCACTATTACTCTGTTGACTCCTGACAACTTCTCATTTTAACCAAAGATTAATGTAGCTCTCAGATCTCATCAGAGAAGCCTCTATGTCACAGCCTTCCCCTTCCGACGTTTAAGATCATTGTAGAAGAGGGGGTAGAAAGACTGTAAGAGCCAGAGGCAGTAGATGACTACAAGGAAACCTGTTTTCTGGACACAACAGGACATATATGAACTCAACAACTGTGAGAGCATGCACAAGCCACTTGGAAGCTCACACAATGACAATCCCTAGCTGAGAGTTATTGGTAATTGATAGATGTTGGAAGAGAGAGAATTACTTTTTTAAAAAATTTTATTCTTTTTTACTCTACCTCTCAGCTACAGCCTCCCCACACCCAGCTTCCCCATATCCCCTCTGTTCTCATCCCCTAATCTTCTCCTCCTCTGCCTCTGCCCAGGAAAGGGCAGGTCTCCCATGAGTATTAACTAAACATGGCATATCAAGTTGCAGTAAAACCAAGCACCTCCCCATGCACTAAGGCTGGGCAAGGCGACCCAGCATGAGGAGGAGAGTGTCAAAAGCCTATAAAAAGAGTCGGAGACAGCCCCTGTTCCTAACATCAGGAGTCCCACAAGGGGACCAAGCCACACAACTGCAACCCATAAGAGGAGTGCCCAGGTCAGTCCCATGCAGGTCCCCGGTTATTTGTTGGTCTAGTCTCTGTGAGTCCTTATGAAACCAGGTTAGTTGATTCTGTGAGTTTACTTGTGGTGTCCTTAACCCCTCTGGCTCCTACAATCCTTTGGCCCCTGGTAGGTCTAACATACTCCAGTATTTAGGAGTCTATAGGTAGCACTAATAGGACTCAATGAGTTAAAAAAAAATGAGGACATGAAGTTGGGTGTGTATATAAAGGGGAGTGCATCTGGGAGAAGATGGAGAGGGGGATGAAGATAACTAAAATACAATGTATGAAATTCCAAAAAAACTAATAAAATACTTTAAAACAAAAAGATAGGTCTACCAAAGAGAGTGGGAGGTGTGGCTCTGTTGGAGGAAGTGTGTAGTGTCTCGGTTCACTTCCTGTTGCCTTGGATCAAGGATGTGGAACTCTCAGCTCCTTTTCCAGCACCATGTCTGTCCGCATGCTGCTGTCTCTCCACAGCAATGAAAACCTTAACTGAGACGGCCCTTAAGGTAACACATGTAGCCGGTCTCTAGAGAGAATTTCGCTGTAATTGTGCCTCCTTCTGCACACAGGATTATGTTACACCAGGAAACTGTTCCAAATGGTGCTGTACTTCCATAAGCCTAAAATACACTGCCGGTGTCGGGTTCTAGAAGTTGGAACCAACACTGGCCACGAAGTGTGGTGAAAAAAAAAAAAAGATAGGTCTAGCTGGGCACTGGTGGTGTGCACCTTTAATCCCAGGAAGGCAGAGACAGGAGGATCTCTGTGAGGCAGCCTGGTCTACAGGGTGAGTTCCAGGTAGTCAGGGCTGTTACACAGAGAAACCCTGACTCAAAACAAAACCAAAACAAAACAAAACAAAAAGAAAGAAAGAAAAAAAGAAAGAAAGGAAGGGAGGAAGAAAGAAAGGTCTAAAACAAAGCAAAAAGAAAGAAAGATAGGTTTAAAATGAGACTATAAATGCGGCCTTATTTGGAGATGGGTTTCATACCAGCCTCTGAAAGTAACAAGCATAGAGAACCAGTGAGGTACCCAGTCAGTAGAAGAGCATAAACTCCACAGGGTCTAGTAACAAAAAGTTAAGGCTTAGTTTCAAGACTAGTGTTACACAATTCAATTGTTTTTCGACATCAAGAAAAACACTGATTTCCTACCTGCATCATACGTGCATTTTCAATTTTAGCTTCCTCCAATTTGGGCTGCAGTTCAACAAGCTCCAGTTGCATTTCCCCAACCTAGACAGACAGTTTGCCATTAAGTTTTCACTGCTGTAACAGCTGACAAAGAAATTAGAAACTTAAATGCATCATACAATGCTGGCCATGAGAAATCCTAATTTTCCCAGTTCTTTGCATGATAAAAAAGAACCATGAGAGCATATCCAGTCCTGTTCACAAAAGATTATGAATCTTTTAGGTATTTTACAGGGCACTGGAACAAGTGACCATGGAGGAAATGAAACCAGAAAAGATGTCAGCTCAGGTATTCTCATTGTACTATGGTATACAAATAAAACACTAGTAAGTATTAATAGCACTGGACTCATTAGAAAAAACCCATCTTATATTTAACATCTGCTACAATAGAAAGCCAAAATAGATTTCTTATATTCTCAGATGACAACAAATTATTTAAAAATAAAACAGAATGTATTTGAGTCTCTGTGGTCTGGGCAACTTAATGAGTTTCTCTAAAACTTATTCATCTATAAAATGAGGACATAAGAGTGACTACCTCTGGAGTTGCTAAGAGAGTGACTGAGACAGTGTATGTGAAATATATGACAGAACCTTGTAAATAACTTACAGTCAACAAACAGTTGCTCTTGTTTTTGTTATTATTTTTTGCATTTATCAGTATATATTATTATTTTGGAAGCTTCTCAAGTTTACCTGAGACTCAGCAAAAGCTAACTGGTCAAGTCCATTCACGTAGCGTTGTTTGGCTTCCATGACAGCTTGCCGTTTCTTAGTCAACAGTTGCCGAAACGAGCCAATAAGTTCGAGATAAGAAGTAGCCGTAACATAGTTATGTCGTCCTAACTCTTCTAAGAACCTAAAAAAGGGGCAACAGACAACAGTATAAGTAATGGATTTCACAATCATGTAAATTCAGCATAGCATTAACCATAGGCAATTATGAATAAAGGTTAAGGTTTATGCAGAACATGCTAAGTATTTTAACTTTCTGAAACTCCAGAAATCTATACATAACCACATTCCAAGTTCTTACCTGAAAAATATCAAAGACCAATGACACATTTAAAAAGCACAAATCAACAAAGGTGTGTATAAAGGGTGAACTACAGCAAAAAAAAAAAAACCCAAAACACAGTCTTTATTTTTCTATGTCATATACCAGGAAGCTCTAGATTTACAAGCCACTCAAGCTATTGAATGAGGTAGGCAAGCATCCAGAAAGGGAACTGCAAATGGGACAAGTATGAGTTACATGGCATGTTACATGTTGACTGAATGTATAAGGCCACACACACAAGACTAGTATACACACACACACACACACACACACACACACACACACACACACACACACACAGAGAGAGAGAAGGATATACATAAGATATACAAGTATGCAGACTACAGCACACTGCTTGGACCACTGTCCAAGCCAATCACACTGGATAACTGACTTTAGATGGGCAACATAACAGCACTTAAGTTCATGCCTCTATGAAACAAGGATTTAGAGATCAATAGTTAAAACAATCACTACTAAGGTATCTACCCTCCCCTGACCATCCAATTAGCTCACCTTTTCTACAACTTTTACCCAGTGTCTTAGTAGTAGTGTTTTCCCTAAGAAATCTGCCACACTAACCATTGTTGATCAGATCAGGGTTGGGCACTGCACACAATGATAATCACACTTTGGGATAAATGTGGAGCAGGAAGCTAGAAATAATTGGCTAGCTTCTCCCTCTACCTAAAACTGCAAGAAGTATGCTCAAAAGCAAAGAGGCAGACAGCTTCCTCTAAACACAGTCAAAGAGGAAGAAAGGAAATGTCCAGAGGGAAGCAGTGATACATATCGAGAAAAAAACACTTGTGTGTTTTTCGCAGATTCTAACTTCTTCTGGTTGTTTTTCAGATCTTTGTGAGACATTCGTGGACCTTCATAATAAATTCTTCCTTTCTATTACTTCCTAGCTGAGGGTTTCAACTAATTAAATAACCAGAAAGATTAGAAGACAAATAATATCAAAATGTTGAACTTTCATGGAAAATACAAGGCACTTAGAATACAAGGCATTTGCACAATTTTAAATATCATTACTATTAACCTTTCTGAAAGGGTCATAATGGAAGTATGAAAGTGTTTACAGATCGGGACTATCTCCTCCCGCTCAATCTCAGTAAGCTCCAGGGTTTCTAAGAAATTCACAGCTACACGTTCAAGAGCATCTTCAGGCCATGGCTGCAAAGGAGAAGAAAATTTTATTAGAGATGAGCAGTCTCAGTGGTTAAGAGCTCTGGCTGCTCTTCCAGTGGACCTGGGTTCAAGTCCCAGCACCCACACGATAGCTCATGACTGTAACTCCAAGATCTGACACCCTCACACAGACAAAAGACCAATGTGCATAAAAGAAAAATAAATAAATTATTTTTGAAAAGCTGAGCAGTCTCAGTCCAACAATGTAAGTAGTGACTTCATACAGAAGAAGAGTTTAGGGTTATGAAGTTGAAACTTTAATGAGGAAAACAGAGTTAAGTAGACTGAGGTCTCGATATTTTTTAGATTTCTTTACATATTAAAATGAAAATAAGAATAGCAAACAAGGTTTAATGACACATTACATAGTAAGAACATAATTATATCACTTTTACCACTCCTCTACTTAGATGTCCATTAGGCATCTCAGCTTTAGCATGTCAGCTGTAGAAGATGCTAACTGTCTACTCAATATCAATTAGTCTCTTTTCCCACAGGAGAGAAAAGGGAAAAAACATATTTAATTTGGATTTCTGTCCTTAGAAGTCCTTCATAATCCCTATCATAACATCCAAAGCTGAGGTTCTTCTTAGCTAGTCTTTTCCACATCAGTGAAATGCTTCTTCTGCTCTATCCTGATCTATGCCAACCGTGATCCTGTTCCAGGCCTTCTCTGTTTCCTCTGACTGGAACTCTGTTTTCTCAGACCTTCACATGGCTTGCTCTCTCACTTCCTTCATTATATTTATATCCCAAAGGATCATAAAGGTGTTCCTGGAACACTCTTTCTAGAACAACCTTCTTACTGTCACTATTCAACCTCTTGTAGTGAGTGTGTCCTCAGAACTTACTAAGACCTCACACACCATTTACTCATTTGTCTACTATTGGCTTCCATTCAACCCTTGATAGAATTATAAAATCCATATAAGGAAGGACTTTCCTTTTATCACTGCTGGATCTCCAGTGCTTAAAACAATACTTGATAACAAATATTTTAAATGTTTAATTAAACAGTTTATGCTGCTTTACTTTTTCATTAGAGTATTTTCTTGACTTCCTTTCACTCAGTTTCAACAAGATGCTTGTAATTTTTTCCTTTTAGAGAAGAGCACATTTTAAGATTTTTTTGTTGCTTGTTTGTTTTGTTTGTTGCTGTGGAATAATCCTGTACACTGTGTAAATTATGCTGTGATTGGTTTAATAAAGAAGCTGACTGGCCAGTAGCTGGACAGGGTAAGGTTAGGTGGGAAAACCAGACTAAAGACACTGGGAAGAAGAAAGGTGGAGTCAGAGGAGTCGCCAGTGAGACAGGGAGAGGAAACAGGAGGTGCAAGATGAAAGAGAGGTAATGCCTTATGGCAGAATGTAGATTAATAAAAATGGGCTAATTTAAGTTGTAAGAGTTAGCTAATAACAAGCTTGAGCTATTGGCTGAGCATTTATAATTAGTATTAAGTCTCTGTGCTCATTATTTGGGAACTGGTGAGCAGGAAAGAAAAGTCTGGCTACAGTTTGTATTTTGTTTTTTTGGGAAGCCTTGGCTGTCCTGGACCTCGCTCTGTAGACCAGGCTGGCCTTGAACTCAGAGATCCACCTACCTCTGCCTCTGCCTCCTGAGTGCTGGGATTAGAGGTACAACCCACCACCCTAATATCAGCAGACCTCTTTCAATCAGGAGAAGCCCTGAACCGAAGAAAAATGTTGCCCTTCTTCCAAATAGGGAAGAAATTCTCCTTTCTGACTGCTCTCAGGCTGCCACATTGGTTTTGTTGTTGGCATAAGAAATGAAGGAACACCGGAGATCTTCGAAGTCTTGAGATTCTTGGCCTCCATACTAGAACTGTATCACTGACTCTTTAAGACCTCCAGCTTGTGGGCTGAAGATCTTGACAACCGTAAGACTCCATAATTATGAGGACCAAATCCAGTCATAACTCCCCCACCTTTCACACACACACACACACACACACACACACACACACACACACACACACACACACACACACTTCTCTTTGTATTAAAATTTAAAATATGGGGGCTATAGGCATAGGCTTGCTGGTTAGGAGTACTAGCTGCTCTTCTAGAGGACCCAGCACTCACATGGCAGCTCACAATGGTCTTTAACTCCAGTTCCAGGAATCTGATGCCTCTTTTGGCTTTCTTGGGTGCACAGGTATGAATGCAGGCAAAATACCCATATACATAAAATAAATTAAATTAAACATAAATAAATAAAAAAATATAGTCTAGAGCATGATGTGCTACTGGTGCAATGGTGAGGTTTTCTACAACTTTTTGATTAGATTGGAGGCCTACTCCATAGTATTAAACACACACATACACACTCCTCAAGTGGGAAGAATTAGTTAGTTATTTAACATAAAAGTTTAATAGAGCCGGGCAGTGGTGGCGCACGCCTTTTTTTTTTTTTTTTTTTTTTTTGGTTTTTCGAGACAGGGTGTGGCGCACGCCTTTAATCCCAGCACTCGGGAGGCAGAGCCAGGCGGATCTCTGTGAGTTCAAGGCCAGCCTGGACTACCAAGGGAGTTCCAGGAAAGGCGCAAAGCAACACAGAGAAACCCTGTCTCGAAAAACCAAAAAAAAAAAAAAAAAGTATAATAGAAATTTGGACTAATCACATTATATACAACATATATTCATAATTACACATTTTGTTAAATACACACACACACACACACACACACACACACACATACACACACTATCCTATGGTTCCAAATCCACCCTTCTATATAACTGATTCGTTTTCATACTTCAAAAAGTCACTCTCTTAATCAGTATACACTTTGCATATCACCATTATGCCTCTGTTTTTACTTACTATTGTTTTTTATCTCTTCTAGTCCAGACCATGAATTCTTTCTGGGCAACACATAGCCTTATCAGCTCCCATCATTATAGTAACTGATCAATGAACACTTGCTGAATATTAGTCAAGCTTAAATATGGTTTTGGTAAAATTTTCAGAATTAGCAACTCTGCTCCCTCAAACCCAAATGAAACAAACCTGAAACCAGTCAATAGTACAGCAGTTGATGAGGGATGGGAACTGTCTCAGACGATTGCGGAAGGCATCTCCTATGGGGCTAAAGGCCACGACGATGTGAAGATTAGCTTTGCAGCGATTCACAAAGAAAGCAAACAGGGCTAAGGGACTGAGTTCATCGTGCTTATTGCCAGCCTGAGCTACTGGACGGACACCCTACAGAAGAGAAAACAGAAACCTTGTGAATAAAAATGGATTTACTATAAGGAGATGATCAGAGAGCAGAGTATGGGGTTTGTATGAATTGTCTTTAAAGTTTTATTTTTATACCACTGGATGTTTAAAAACAAATACCTGTCAAGAATTTACCTGGTAAAGATAATCAGAAAAACCCATCAAGATTCAATGCAGGCCTACATGCAACATTGTTTTTAGAGAAATAATGGAAATGAATGCAATATCCATCAGCAAGAAACTGACTGAACTCACAAAACAGCCTTGTGACTTTACACTGGATTTTATGTAACCTTCAAACAGCAAAGTAAAGCCAGACTCAGAAAGACAAATATTGAAAGCATGCTTTTCCCCATAAGCAAAATCTAGATTTTATATGTGTGTGTGTGTGTGTGTGTGTGTGTGTGTGTGTGTGTGTGTGTGTGTGTGAGATACACATGATGTACAGTAGAAATGTGGAGAAAGGAGTCTAAAGAAAGGGTGAGGAGAATGACAGGATAATGGGAGGGAAAGAAAAAAGACAAATATTGAAAGTTCTCTTCAAATGTGGAACTTAAAGCAGAAAGGAGACTATCTGGAGGGAGGAAAAGATCCAAGGGAAGGTGACGGGCAAAGCGCAATGTCATAAAGAAACCTAGTAGTTTGCATGCATACTAAAATAATGAAAACAAAACACTTATTATGTGAGTGCTCTTAACCACTGGTCAAGATACTTCTGAGTCCATAGACCTACATGGGACATCTCTATCATATGCCCCTACCCACATCCCAAGGCTCAGAGAACATCACCATCGTGGAAAAATGAAAGGAATGCAGAGTGGAGTGCTGTGAAATGCTGTCTTCTGGTCATGAGTCGCCCTAGTGAACTCACAGAAGCTGTAACTACCTGCACAAAAATCAAGCCAGTCAACATTCCAGTATGGATGAAGTAAGGGCTCACTAGTCTTCATACCTGAGGTGCTCTTGGCAACTGACTGGTGCTAGAGAAGGGAGAGTCAATTTTATTCAGGGGCATGGCCACTGGAGGCTGCCTATGCCCCAGTGTATGGCCCCTTCCTAGGTACATGCTGGCAGCACTAACTGGACTCAGCAAATTATTTAAAACAACACCCATGTCTGGTGGCTCACAACTGCCTGTAACTTCAGTTCCAGGGGATCTGAGGTGGGTACTGGCACACACTCACATACACACAAATAAAAATAAAACATTTTAAAAGCATGTCTAAAATATGCAAATATAAAATAAGATAGTGAAGTAGAGAAAAGTTTAATAAGAAAATAATAATAAACAGTTAATAGCTAAGGCAAGCAGGAAAGTCTGGCAAAGTTAAAGAAATCTCACAGCTGTGAAACAATATTTATATATGTACTGCAAATACATATTGCTCTCATTGTTAATAAAACTGATTGGTCGATAGCTGGGCAGAAAGAGATTGGGCAAGACAGCCTGACACAGAGAGAATTCTGGGAGGAAGAAGGGCAGAGTCTGGAGTCATAAGCAGATACAGAGGGAGCAGAAGATGAATGTGCCATACCAATAAAGGCACTGCCACATGGCAGAGTGTAAATAAGGAAGATAGGTTAATTTAAAATGTAAGAGTTAGCTAGTAACAAGCCTGAGCTATTGGCCGAGCATTTGTAATTAATATTAAATCTCCATGTTGGTTATTTGGAAGCAGGCAGTTGGGACAGGAAAACTTCAACTACAGATGGCACCCAATGTGGGGCATAGATCCACATAAGACCTGAAAAAGCTTAAAAAAAAGTTCTAAACACACAAAAACAGAGCCAAACTCAGCTTCCTAGTCTCATGTCTCTTGTGCTGGCCACAGTACAGAGATACATCTCCTGGCAGCTGCCAGCACATCATAGCTAAGCCACATGGTGGGTTCTCGCAGTATCTCACATGGGCAGCGGTGCAGAGAGGCATCTCTCTCAGCTGCTGCCTGTAGGTTTAAGCTACCAGTGCAAGCTCCACCAGCAAGCTGCATGGTGGGTTTGGGGTTTTTGCTCATGTAGACAGAAAAGGTTACAGATATGCAGTAAGACAGATTCAGATAGGAAAAAAACCCTCCAAATGGATTACAGTGTGTTTAAAAATATATGTAGGCTTGGGAGAGAAGAGAAAAAGGGTAGAGAAAGTCCTTAAAAAGGGAATAGAGTAATAATAAGCCATGTAAAGATATAAAATACACAGAGAGACTGGATCCTGTATGTTATTGTGTTGTCTTTGATTTTTTTTTTTTTTGGCTGCTAAGAGACACTGGATTATAAAAACTGCTAGATTCAACCAACCTATCTATTTAAAAAAATCTTGACTTCAAAATTTAAGTCAAAAGATGTGCTACTTTGGGAGAGAAGTTATGCTTTATTTCTATAGGAAATGAGAAGCTGTGGATTCATTCTGGGTTAAAAAAAAAGTCAGGTTCAATTGAGGAAGACACCCTGAAATCCTGGCTATAAATATAAAGAAATAAACCTAGAAGAACTACAAGACATGTGATGCATATTTTACCTGTTCAAACATATAACAAAAAAATCATCTTTGGCTGAGTTACGTACAATGCACAGTCTATACTTGTATTAATGCAGATATTTTTACCTTTAAAATTTTATGTATTTTCAGAGCAAGGGGACCAAACACCAATGAAAACAGATGGCCCAGGTGATCCAGCATTTCAAAATGCCTGTTATAGTCTCCTCAGAATTCTGTATCTAGAACAGCTTCAAGGCTGCTGGTTGATATGATGCAGCCTCACAGAATACTCCAGTCAGGATTTGACCATAATCCTAAATTTTCTCAGGGTCCCCCAAAGATAACAGTGCCCACAAAAAACAGGAAGCAGTCTAGAGAACTATGCCCACATTCCCAAAAGATGGGTTATGGATATTTATTATCATTTAAGGGGAGTTGGTTACAAGTTGTTATTGGTAATGGTCAGGAAAAAAGCTGAACAAAGGAGATTAGATTCAGGGATCTTGTTCTAAAAAGAAAAGAGGGGGGATATAGAAATGACAGGATAAAAGGATAGATTATTGAATCTACTTTAATAAAAAGCTATTAATCTTACATATTTAAAAAAATAATTTATTTATTCTTATTTCCTGTGCATTGGTGTTTTGCCTGCATGTATGTCTGTGTGAGGGTGTTGAGTCCCCTGAAACTGGAGTTACAGACAGTTGTGAGTTGCCATGTGGGTGCTGGGAATTGAACTCAGGACCTCTGGAAGAGCAGTTAGTGCTCTTAACCACTGAGCCATCACTCCAGCCCAATCTTACATATTTTACATTGGTATAGATTTTGGTTTATTGATACAAATTTAAAGTTAATTTTGTTATACTGTATGTATATTTAAACTCTTGTTTAAGGTATTCTGTTTATGCAGCTCATTTAAAATGTAATATATAATTGAGAAATACATATTAATAGCCACCTATAATAGTAAAACTTACAGTCATGTTAGGTATGTTTTCAAGGTCATACACAGATATATTTAGATAGATAGATGGTCTTCAAACACTTCAAAGTCCTACAGACTAAGGTATTTCATACATCTAATAACCTAAGGCTTTTCATGACAGTGAGACATGCCTGCTCCTGGCAGCACCAATCTATTTCAGAGAAGATGATGGGCATCAAAGAAACTCCATATGGAATTTGTTTTCTTTATGGCAAAAGCTAGCCACATGGGCAAAGCAACTGCCCTTGCCTCAGTTGCTGACAGTATACTGTCCAACCTGGACCAGCAGGATGCCAGAAAGGCAATTGCCAAACTTTGCCAAGACAAGGTAGGACAGTCCTTCAAAATTCCCTGCTTCACAGAAAAGTCTGTCATATATGCCAGGCCTGTAGGCCAGAGTTGGATGCCTCAACATAACAGAGGAATTTGGGTGACTGTCCAGGCAGCCTGATGTCTCTGTCAATTAGGTAACATTTCATCTTTCTGGGGTCTTTGACAGAGTTAAAGACTAAATAGTTAAACTTATAGTTTTCCTTAGTTATGATAGAAAGCAAATTAGATATAAAACTTTGAACTTACAGAGATAGGACAGATAATGGAGTAATTTTCTCTAATTTTTGCCAAATACAAATAGACTGGATATTGTGACTATTATTCTTACTTAATAACTGTTTTTATTGTACATAATTTTATTAGGTTAAAACCTTCTTTTTTAATTAGACAAATAGGAGGAAATGCTGTGGAACAATATTTGTACACTATAAACATGCACTGCTCTCATTATTAATAAAAAAAAACCTAATTGGTCAATAGCTGAGTGGGAAGAGATTGGGTGAGACAGCCTGACACAGAGAGAATTCTGAGAGAGAGAAAGGCAGAGTCTGGAGTCACAAGCAGACACAGAGAGAGCAGGCAATGAACATGTCATGCTAATAAAGGTACCATCAAGTGGCAGAGCATAAATAAGGAATATAGGTTAATTTAAAATGGTTATTTGGGAGCAGGCAGTTGGGTCAGGAAAAATCCAAGGGCATCTCACTCCCCACAGATGACTATTCTTTGGGAATATGAGAATGAATTCTTCCTGTTGTTTGGGAACACCATCATTCTTGAGCCGTCCTGACGACAGCACTAGTACTGCTCAGGTAAAAGCAAAAACATTTTTTTCTTTTCAACCCAGGCCACAAACTAGTAACATTTCATTTACTGAAGGGTTTCTAAGTGTTAAACACTATGTAAGTGCTTATTTTGTGTGATTCCCTCACCTCATTATAACCCTATGTAGGGGGAACTGCTGTCTGTGCTCCTGTTTCATAGAAGGCAAAAGCAGAGGGCCTAGACTACCAGGGCGAGTCCCTTTCACTCCAGGAGGAAACATCCAGATAGAAGTAATAAGTTCCATTGATAAAAGTAAATCGAGTCAATGAAAAAGGAGTAAGTCTTAGAAATGGGATCAAAGTATCTGACAGTTGACAGTAGTATGTGCTACATAATTGTATCTTGTCATTTAGATCACAAAACCTGACTTTCATATATATATATTAGAACTGTAAGAAAAGATAGTTTAGTAAGACTTTTGAAAACTATACTGGACAAGCAGAATATACAACTAATTGAGTAAGATATCAGTCATGTTTTCATTCTTCCTGTGTCTGTTGTTTATTTCTTTGTTCTGTTTTTGAGATTAACATCTCAAAATATAGTTCAAAAGCTGGGCAGTAGTGGTGTATGCATTTAATCCCAGCACTCAGAAGGCAGAGGCAGGTGGATTGCTGTGAGTTCTAGGCAGCCTGTCTACAGAGTGAGTTCTAGGACAGCCAGGGCTGTTATACAGAGAAACCCTGTCTCAAAAAACAAAACAAAACAAAATTAAAATATAGTTCAAGCTAACATCAAACTCATGATCCTTCTGCTTCAGTCTCCTGAGTGCTAGGATTAAAGGTCTATGCCACCACACCCAGCTCTGGTTCTCTCACCAGTTTAAGAGATGATATTAAACTTTAATCAACCATAAGCATGCTAAGTATCACAAAACATGTAAAACAATTGCTATTTTATGAAGATAATTATAAAATAATTTCTGACTTACAATGAAGCTAGAATTTAAAATTCACCAAAATGATGTGTTAAACTAATTTAAATTTATAATATAATTTAAATTGTATAAGCTATATTTATTTAATTGCTTAATTATATAAGATGTATTTATCCTGAAGAGCACAGCAAACTCCTCATGATAAGAAAATTCCTGAGCTGACAGCAGGACTCCCCCAAAGCACTTACCTCCATTACTTCTTGCTTTTCATCTGCTGCAAAAATGTTAGGAACTTCACCAGTATTGAGCACACTGTCAACATCTTCTAGGAAAGCTTCCTCTTTAATCTGAGTGTCTGTGATCAGAAAGACTGTCTTCTGGCCCTTCATGCCTACATTTCTTAACAAGGTCTTAAAGGGAAAATGCACTTATAAGTAGAATGCAGTGGACTTGTGTAGGTTTTGCTTCCCCTTCTGTTTATGCTTGGGTTTAAGGGTATGTTGATTCTGGTGGAGCTGTCAATCAAGAACTCCGTTTCTCCCACACTGTAGGTGGACAACACAAATGACTTAGTGGCCTCAAGCTCCTAGACATAACAATTGGATCAGAGGCATGTGATTAAGAAGGACCCAGTCAAACTATTACTTTAAGGACTGAGACAGACTTAACACACAGCCCTTGCACTGAGAAGGATGCTTACAAAAGCCAGTAATACTTGGGTCAACTGTGTTGCCTCATGGACTGAGCCAGCTGGAGAAGTAAGACAAATGAAGAACACATGCAGGAGTATAGAGGAATTTCTAATCTGGGCCCTTAGATTGAAACAAGTTAAATGACTGTCCACCTCTGAGCACTTACGTCCTATAAATCAATAACTTCTCCTCTTCTGCTTAAGATAGCTTGAGCTAGGTTGTTGTTTTTTTTTTTTTCATTTGTTTTTGGCCAATTGTAAGCAAAATTCCCACCTTAAATAAAAACATGGACTTAGTAGTCTGATAGCGCTAATTTGCATCTGTTAAAACTGACTGTTAAAATTTCAGGAACTTCTTAGGAGTTTTTTAGATACAGCCAGGATTAAAATTAAGTGATATGGTAATGTTCTTCCCAGAAGCCATTAAGTTAATCAAACAAAAAGTCCAGTCTCTGGTATGAGTTGCCTCCCTTGGAGTTGTTGAGCAGGGACTTCCCAGGGGCGCCCTCCCCCCCAAACAGTACAGGCTATTGTCCCTACCCTTGGTCACTCATCAGAACTTGATGGTAAGCCCCTAATATTGACTGGAAACTCTCTCCCTGCTAGCTAGCTTTCACAGTAACTGAAAGGTGCTATGTAGGCTGCTGTGAGAGGAAAGGTCATTAACAGTTGTGAACCCTGTGAACCACAATGCCCAATAGTGAAACAGTGGCATGAATATTATGGGGTGCAGGGGATAACCAACAGTTTTATGATTGGATGTAAGGCCTGATCCACAGGAGGGAACTCATACATGGTACTTGTAAACTTGCCCAACAGTCCTTGGTTGGGAAGGTGATTTTCCCTGGGGAAATAACCTTCTAGTGTTATTTTTGATACATGGACATAACATTTGTGCTGGATAGTTTTATGCCAACTTGACACAGAGCTATAAAGTCCTCTAGAGGAGGGAACCTCAATTGTGAAAATGCCTCCACAAGATCAGGCTGTAGGCAATCCTGTAGGGCATTTTCTTAATTAGTGATTAATGAGGGAGAGCCCAGCACATTGTGGACAGTGTCATCCCTAGGCTGGTGGTCCAGGGTTCCATGGTTGAGCAAGCCATGGGAAGCAAGCCAGTAAGCAGCACCCCTCCAGTGCCTCTGCATCAGCTCCTGCCTCCAGGTTCCTGCCCTGCTTGAGTTCCTGCCCTGACTTCCTTTGATGATGAACAACAATATGGAAGTGTAAGCCAAATAAACCCTTTCCTCCTCAACTTGCCTGAGGTCATGGTGTTTTGTCACTGCAATAGAAACCCTAACAAAGACAGTATTAAACTGCCTCCTAAATACTTATCCTTTTCCCCACAGATTAGTCTGGCTCTCGTCCCTCATTAGAGAGTTTTCTTATTATAGTGGATGGTCATTACACAGTCTCACAACTACTAAGGTGCAGAGAATAAGTGACTTCGGTGTTCAGCCCATATCACTCCCTTCTCCCAAGGCTCAGAAAATATCACAGAAGAGGGAGGAGATTGACTGTAAGTGCCATAAGCTGGGAATGACTGTTGGGAGATCGTGGTTTTGGACATGACAGGGCTTTTGCACTCATGAACTCACAGCAACTGCTGCTGTCTGTACAAGACCCTACGGAAATAATATATTCCCGTGAAGTCTTCTCAAACCAGGATGAAGACAGAATCAGTGGCAACGGTGGTAACTTGCATTAGAAAGCCTTGTTCTGATTTATAAAACATAATATAATTTCCTTTAGCTTCAGTGTCCTCAACAGTGAAACAGCGATAACTATACCTGCTGCATCCCAGTGCTGTACCTATGGAAGGAGATTATGTAAGTAAAGCAGGAGGTGCTCACCACTCAGAGCAGGCACCCAATGGATAGGACAGTATTGCCATAACTACCCAAATATACACAGCTGCACAGCTGACTCCCCTTTTACTAGTCCAAGAATGAACTATCATCATTTTTCACACTAGATATCTTCATAATTTTACCTTCATATCCTCTCTCCACTCATTCATCCCGTAACTCTTAGAAATTTCTGGTTGGAAAATCTGCATTTTTGCCATGGAGGTAGCTAGACGAGTTAAAGACTGCCGACCACTTCCTCCAAGCCCGATAAGCAACGCATTTCCACCAGACTGCTTTAGAATGCGGCATATTCTTGATAAATGTTCCAAAACATACCTACCAAAAATAAGTTATTATCCATAGCAATACATGTACATTTCCTTACCTTTTTACTATAAGTATTTTATAACATCATGTTGTGCTGTAAATATACACAAAATTTACTGAAAAACTACAGCACGCAGGCGCTGGGGCTGGGGAAGTTCTTGCCTCACAAGCTTGATGACCTTAGTTCAAATCTCCAGACCCACATAACAGCTGGATGCCACAAACATTTGGTATCCCAGGACA
Source organism: Peromyscus californicus insignis (assembly GCF_007827085.1). Classification (NCBI taxonomy): domain Eukaryota; kingdom Metazoa; phylum Chordata; class Mammalia; order Rodentia; family Cricetidae; genus Peromyscus; species Peromyscus californicus. The sequence goes on from NW_026294413.1 coordinate 90,579,769, forward strand.
CCAACAGGAGATGGAGGCACAGATCTGAGAATCCCAGAGGCTCATGAGGCCAGCTAGTGGGGCTGATGCAGTGGCAAACAGGTCCTGTCCTAAACAAGGTGGGAGGGTGAGGATGGACACCTGAAAGCTGTCCTCTCAGCTCCACACTCTGACCGGAAAACCAGGAGCTTCTTTTTATTAATACAGATTAAGGGAACTGTTGGCTGAAACAGGCAACTTAATAAAATCCTGATGTTTTATATTGTAATACATAGGATAGGTATTTACTATATTTTCTGTTTTAATATTCAGGAAAATTCAGAAACAAAGTATCCAACCCATACATAAATGTAAAACATAGGTACCTAAACACAACAAGACTCATTCTGCTCTTGTGAGTTTGATTGTACTCATCCAGACACTGGTCAACAACATCATTAAACTGGTTAATATTCGGAATTTCAATGTAAGTTCGATCATCTCCTTCAAGATCAGGGTTCATATAATCCCCAAACATGAGACTTCTTAAGTCTTCTTCAGTTACCTATAGAATATAAATCAGAAAGTTATAAAAGTTAAATTACAAAATGAATTTAATAAATAATACAAAACTTTGTTTTATTTATGTCATGAGTTGACTACTAGCTAATTACTTTTAATACTAAGATAGCAAATAATATTTTGTATAAAATTAACACCTAAGATGATAACTTTATGTGGCAAAAAGAAAATTTTGTTACTTTTTCTATAGACTGGGAATCAAAAGATTTGTTTGTTTTTATTTTGTGAGTGTTTTGCTGGTATGTATCCAAGTGTACTGTGTGTGTATGCTATGTCTGAAGAGGCCAGAAGAGGTCATCATATCTCCCAGAGCGGGAGCTACAGGTGGTTGTGAACTGCCATGAGGGTGCTGGGAATCAAACCCGGTCCTCTGCAAGAGCAGTCAGTGCTCTGAACTGCTGAGCTACCTCTTCAGATGCTTTTTCTATAGACTGGAAAGTCATCTTTTCCAACTTTCTTTGTTAAAAAGAGTATACTAGTTGATATAGCATGCTATGTGCCCTGTACCATCCCATTAACAGTCACCACAGAATAACCTAAATAACTAAATAACTCTAAATATCCTCTATATCACATGCATTCTTCTACAGACTAATCTGAAAATAAACTCCTACCCATAAGAAAAAGTAAAAAGGATACGTTCAATATAAAGCAAGTACATTTTTGCAAAAGTTCATTAATTACTAAGGAAATCCCACTTTAACCTGACATGTTTTTAATCACTAAATACACTTACTGGAGCATTCTCTTTTCGAAGATGAAAAAAGACAGTATCAAATGGCTCCTTAAAGTGGTCCTTTATAACAGTTTTAATTAATCTGAAGAGCCAATTTCGATCTTCATCATTAATGAGGCGATCATAAAACACGCGGAGAACCTCATGTACAAACAGACGAACCATGGTGTGCTTGCTCTCTACAGCGTCTTTCTCAATGAGCAAGCAACCCCGGATGACACGTGAGAAATCACGCAAATTGAAAGTATAATGAGATTTTGCAGGAGTGGGCAAAAGATTTTCCATAGATTGCTTATATATCTGTGAAGAAAAAATGCAACAATTCAAAAATGAAATACCTATAATTAACAGCCCTAACAAACAGTATAAGCAATATTTCACTTATCCTATTAGATGATATCACTTTGGAAAACACATAAATATTGAGCCTAGCATGGAGTATATGCTCATTTTGGTCCAGAGCACTGAACCAGGTACTGTGAAGCCAAGTGAACTTGGGTTCCATCCCTCTCACTTTGGTTCCCGTTCAATGTCATTGTCCCACATACAGGGGACCTGAGGTTATTAAGCAGTTTAAAATTGCAACAGAAACTAAAGTCAGGTAACTCATTCTAAAGCATCCCAAATAGAGAGGAAAAAATAGTGTCTTTGAGATGACCACTGACTTTAAATCAATCAATTCTCTCCCTTCCCTTCTTCCTGTTAGACTCTGACTCCCTTTCTTCCTCCTCTATCTTAACTGGCAAGATATAGAAACAAAGTATATCTTTCCGGAATGCTCTATTCGTCATAGGAAAGTTACTACTCTCTTTAAAAAGGTTAGTTAATTTTTTAATATATCCTGACAAAAAGAATGACAAAATTATTTTTCACTTGGATGTGTTTTGTGGTTTATCCCCCTGTCTACCCATGGTAAGTCTCTAATGCTTTAAAGTGAGAGAAAAGGTATCTCTTCTACCTAGCCAAAGCCCATTCATTCCAAATAATATTTGAAATATTGTATTTTACAAATAAAAGCACTTTCCTGTATCAGAATTAATCTTCCACTCAATCATGGTTTGAATCTGAAATGCTCCCACCAAAGGCTCTCGTGTTAAAGGCTTGATTGGCAGAAGATGGGCTTTGGGAAGAGATTAGATTCTGGGCTCTCATCTAATGATAGGTTCATAGCACAGTGGCATTATCAGAGATGGATGAGACTACAAGGTGAGGCTAGTGGGGGGAAAGTAAGTCACTGTGGCCACGCCCTTGAAAGACACACCTTGTACCCAGACCATTCTATCAAGCTCCCAGACAGTTTAGTTTGGTGACATTATCCCCAAATTACCTTCGAGTGCACTGTTTCCCCTTTAATACATGATATGAGGCTGGTTCTGGCTTCTGAGTGAGGTCAGATAACACACCCTGAACAAACCAGGAGGTGTTCTTTGACCACATGGGCCTAAGATTTTTTTATTCCCATCCTTGCATGCTCTAATTTTTCACTGTAATGTGTGTGGTCTGAGTAAAAGTAATATGTATATAAGCTGCTTACATTTCTTTTCTTAAGAAAAAAATTACAGCCGTAAGACCAGACCAGTTCCTAGCCTGTCATCAAAGAGGCTTCCTCTAGCACCTCTAGCCAAACACTGGGCAGAGCTTGGGGAACCCCACAGAAGAGGGGGAGCAAGGATTGTAGGAGCCAGAGAGGTTGAGGACACCAGGAGATTACAGCCCACAAAATCAACTAAGCAGAGCACACAGGGGCTTCAGAGACTGAAGCAGCAATCGTGGGCCTGCATGGGTCTGCACTAGGTCCTCTACATATATGTTATGGTTGTTAGTTTGGGGGTTTTGTGGGATTCCTAAAAGTGGGAGTGGGGGTGTCTGTGACTCTTTTGCTTGCTCTGGAACCCCTTTCCTCCTACTGGGTTGCCTCATCCAGCCTTGATATGAGGGTTTGTGCCTAGTCTTATTACATCTTGTTATGCAGTGTTCGACTGATATCCTTGGGAGACCTGCTCTCTTCTGAAGGAAAATGGAGGAACAGAGGACCTGCGGGAGAGGTGAGGTGAGGAGGCTGGGAGGAGTAGAGGGAGGGAAGGCTGTGATTGGGATGCATTGTTATGAGAGAATGTTGTGGAATATTATTTTAAGATGTGTTACATTTGTTTGTGCTGTGGAATATTTGCTTAGTGACGCAAAGATGTGTTGCATCCTTTTATGTTGCGTTTGTTTAACTCTGTGAAGCTGTGTTGTTGTGCCTGTCTAAAACTCCTGATGGTCTAATAAAGAACTGAACAACTAATATCGAGGCAGGAGAAAGGACAGGCGGGGCTGGCAGGCAGAGAGAATAAATAGGAGGAGAAATCTGGGAGGAAGAGAATGAAGGAGCAAGAGAACAAGGAGAAGAGGATGCTAGGGGCCAGCCACCCAGCCACCCAGCCACCCAGCCACCCAGCCAGCCACGGAGTAAAAGTGAAAGTAAGATTACAGAAGTAAGAAAGAGAGAAAGCCCAAAGACAAAAGGTAGATGGGATAATTTAAAGTTAGGAAAAGCTGGCTAGAAACAAGCCAAGCTAAGGCCAGGCATTCATAAGTAAGAATGAGACTCCGTGTGTGATTATTTGGGAGCTGGGTGGTGGGCTCCCCCCAAAAGAGTAAAGAGCCTAAAGAGTAAGAGTAAAAAACAGCCAGCAACATTTTGGCTGTGTAGGGCAAGAGTAAAAGAAAATCCAACAACAAGAGAAGAATAAATAAAAAGAAAACAAGTGTGAAGAACGAGAAGAAGACAGAAAAGAGAAAATTTAACAAATAGCACAGTGAGAACCTAATCATCAAGGAAATGATTATGATGTGGCAGGCACTGGTTATGGGCAAATTCCTTACAATAACCTTAGGAAACATATCTCATTTTAGTGATTAAACATTGGGACTCCAAAAGGTCAAACGGCTTGTTTTGGGACATCCAGCTAGGGATAGCAGTCAAGGCTCAACTCCAGTTAGATTCTCTGCTTTCAAAATCTGTCGTCTTCCTGCTCTTAAAACTGTCTGAACAGGATCTCTGCCAATGGAAACCAGAGATGGCTAAGGGGAACGGTGTTTTTAAAGAAGACCAAGTAAGGGTGGCATCTGACACTAACACATCTTCCGTCGCATTACTTGCTCACCTCCATAGTCCCACTGACTATTTGGTGTCCAATTGCAAAGTACTCTGGAGAGAAATCCCGAGACCTAAGGTAGAATGCCATGATTGATGAGAAGATTCGGACCATGGTTTCATCGCTGAACGTATTGATCGTGCAGATGTTGAAATGTCGAATGAAACGGGGAGTGACCGCGTTCCTTCCTCCACCTGGAGGACCCATGGCTGCTATCAGTTCTATATCAACCAGTGTGATCTTACTGGTGTCCTTAAGGTCATACCTGTCACACACAAAGACAAAGAAAGAGAAGAAGACAGAATGAAGCACAAATAGCCTTAGAAATTTAAACTTAGCTTTGGCTTTTGTAAAGGGAATAACTTTTAGATAAGGTTTCAAGTAGAAGAAAATATTCTACTCCTCCTGTCAGGGATGCTAATTCTGTTTCCCTTCTTCTGCCTTTCCCCTTCTTTCCACGCTTCCTTACAGTTTGATTCTGTAAATTTTCCTTTTCTCTGGAAGTGTTGCTGCAACGTACTTGTAGCTGGTTATTTTAGGGGTGGCTGCTCCACTTTGCCTAGGCTGAGTCTGGTGTGTGCTTGTTATTCTCAGTAGTGTCTCAGTTTGAAGTATACATCACTCTGGTCATGGTAAAGTCCTGATCTTCTTACCATCTGGGATCTTATCTTTAGAGTGCAATAACAATGTCTACATATTACCTACACATTTTGTATACAGAGAGGACTCCATTACACCAACATAAAGCTTCAAGAAGTCCTCATCAGATATCTAAACAACAAAATTTAGTTGGCTATTTTCAACAGGTGGTTAAGTTCTTTAATATTGAAGTTTTCATCAGAAGGTGTGAAGAGTGGGGAGTTGGGTTCAAAGGTCTTGCAAAAAATAGTGGTTTTATAACAAATAATACTAGGGGCATCCACATGTAGAAAAATAATTTTTTTTTTTTGGTTTTTCGAGACAGGGTTTCTCTGTGTAGCTTTGCGCCTCTCCTGGAACTCACTCTGTAGTCCAGGCTGGCCTCGAACTCACAGAGATCCGCCTGGCTCTGCCTCCCGAGTGCTGGGATTAAAGGCATGCGCCCCCAACACCCAGCCGAAAAATAAATTTAAACAGTGACTTTATACACCTTTCAGAACAATTAATTCAAAATGGACCACAGACCTAAATATTAAGTGCAAAACCATCAAAGTCTTAGAAGATAACATTGGAGAAAAATGTAAATGACATTAGGTAAGTCAGTTTTTAAGTTATGATAACAAAGGCCTTGTGAAAGAAATAATTGAAAAGGTGATCTTCATTAAAATAGAAATTTCTATTTGTAAAAGACAATAAAGAAGATAAGACATAGATTAGGAGAATTCAGACTAGCTTCCTGAGTGCTGGGATTATGGGAGTGTATTCCATACTCATTTTAAAACCAAACATTGTATTACCATAACAATTTGTGAAGGTTAGTTTTAATTGTCAAAATCTAGAATCCTCAGTCCTCTGAGGACATCTGTAGGAGATTATCTTAATTACATTAATTGAGGAGGGAAATCCTGTCCACTTGGGGCAGTACCATTTCCTAAGCCGGGGATCCTGGGTTGTATAAGAGTGGAGAAAGCAAGCTCTCACGCCTGTATTCTCTTCTGACTGCTGATGGACTGTGAGTAGCTTGCTTTAAGTTCCTGATGCCCTGGTTTCTCTCTACCATGGTAGACTGTAACCCAGGAAAGCTAAAATAAGCTCCCTTTTTCTTTAAGTTGGTTTTGACCAAGTCTTTTATCATAGCAACAGGGGAAGAAATTAAGATACTCATTACACTAGCTATTTTTGTAGTTGGTGTTTATCTAACGCAGTTTAAAACATATCCACATAGTATTTTCAAACAACTGTCTATAGAAGTATTACTAGTTGTCCTGAAAGCAAGCAAGATATCCTCAACAGACGAGTGGACTAATAAACTATGGAACATCTATATAAAGGAATATTAACTCAGCACTAAGAAACACTTGCTACGTGAAAGGAGCCAGTCTATAAATGCCACTCACTTGGTTTTTTGTTTTGTTTTGTTTTATTTTTTAAAATAAAGAAGCCAGAATAGACAATGGAAAAAAGAAAGTATCAACAAATGGTGCTGGTCTAACTAGATGTTAGCACGTAAAAGAATGCAAATAGATCCATATTTATCACCCTGCACAAAACCCAAGTCCAAATGGATCAAAGGACTTCGACCTAAAACCAGGCACACTGAACCTGTTAGAAGAGAAATTGGGAATAGCCTTGAATGCACTGGCACAGGAGGCAACTTCCTGAACAGAACACCAATAACACAGGGACTAAGATCAGCATTATGGGACCTCATGAAACTGAAAAGCCTTTATAAAGCAAAGGACACAGTCAATAGGACAAAATAGCAGCCTACAGAACGGGAAAAGATTTCCACCAACTCCACATCCAATAAAGGGCTAATATCCAAACTATGTAAAGAAATCAAGAAACTAGGTATCAACAAACCAAATAATTAAAAGATGTGGTACAGATTGAAACACAGAATTATCAATAGAGGAATCTCAAATGGTCGAAAAACACTTAAAATGCAAATCAAAACTACTGTGAGATCCCATCTTACACCTGTCAGAATGACTAAGATAAATAACACAAGTGACAGCTCATGCTGGCAAGGATGTGGAGTAAGGGGAACACTTCTCCATTGCTGGTGAGAGTGCTAAGTTGTACAGCCACTATGGAAATCAATAAGGCAGTTCCTCCGAAAATTGGAGATCAATCTACCTCAAGAACCAGCTATTCCAATCCTGGGCATATACCCAAAGGATGCTCCATCCTACCACAACGACACTTGCTCAACTATGTTCATAGCAGCATTATTCATAGTATCAAGAAACTGGAAATAGCCGGGCGGTGGTGGCGCACGCCTTTAATCCCAGCACTCGGGAGGCAGAGCCAGGCGGATCTCTGTGAGTTCGAGGCCAGCCTGGTCTCCAAAGCGAGTTCCAGGAAAGGCGCAAAGCTACACAGAGAAACCCTGTCTCGAAAAACCAAAAAAAAAAAAAAAAAAAAAAAAAAAAAAAAAAAAAAAAAAAGAAACTGGAAACAGTGTTGATGTCCCCTCAACCAAAGAATGAATAAAGAAAATGTGGTACATTTACACAATGGAGTATATTACTCAGCTGTTTAAAAAAATGACTTCATGAAATTTGCAGGCAAATGGATGGAACTAGGGAAAAAAAAAAACCACCCTGAGCAAGGCAACCAGACCCAGAAAGAAGAACATGATATGTGCTCACTTACACATGGATATTAGGTGTTAATAAAGGATAATCCCACTACAATCCACAGACCCAGAGAGGCTAAGTAACAAGGGAAGTTCTGAGGAGGACATATGAATCTTCCTGGGAAGAGGAAATAGAATAGATTATGTGGGTGGACTGGGGGTAGGTGTGGGAACAGAAGGGATGGTGGAGAAGGGAGGGATGGAGGAAGAGATGACTGGAATTGGGGGGCATTTATTGAGTGATGTAGAAACCTAGTGCAGTGGAAACATCTTAGAACCTGTGAGGGTGACCCCAGTGAGGACTCCTAGTAAGGGAGGTAAAGAGCGCAAACCAGCCGTGTTCAGTAACCAGGCCAGCCTTCCAGTGGTAGGCCTGGGACACGAACCCGGCCACAAAACCTTTGACCCACAACCTGTCCTGCCTGAAGTGCTGAGGTCTAATTTGAGGCCCCCGGCCACAAGAGGGAGCCCATGACTGACACTGCCTGGACCAGGAACTTGAAGCTGAGTGTCCCAGAGTCCTAGGACAGAACCAAACACGACTGGCAAAAAAGAAAAAAAAAAGTCAATGAAATGATTCCTAATGATATTCTGCTGTACTCATGGATCAGAGCCTAACCTAATCATCATCAGAGAGGCTTCCTCTGGCAGCTGACGGGAGCAGATGCAGAGACCCACAGCCAGACATCAGCCAGTGTTTGGGGGAACACCGTGGAAGAGGGGGAGTAAAGAAATGAAAGTTAGTAGTTAGACATTATAATAGAACTTGTAGTCATATTAGGTATGTTTTCAAGATTGAGTAGATATATTTTAGATAGACAGGTCATCTTCAAACCCTTCAGAGATCTACAGAATATGGTATTTAAAATGTTTTAATAACTTAGAAAATTTTTCTTTTTTGTTATGACTATGAGACATGTCGGCTCCTGGCAGTACCAATCTACTTCAGAGGAAATATGGGCATTGAAAAAACTGCAATTGGAGTTAACTTTCATTGTGGCAAAAGTTAGCCACTGGACAACAAAGTATCCTCAAATCAACTGCTGACAAACAGGACAGACAGGACACAAAACAAAGGACTACTGATTCTTGTCAAAACAAGTGTGGTTATGGTTTTATCAAAAGGCATCATCTGAGGCCAGGACAATATGGCACCATCCCTGAAGTGGCCTTCGCAATCCGGAAAAGGTACAGTACCCTTTTCTTCGAAGGCAGCTGAACAGGCAGTGGGCCGATGGCTTCTGATGTGCAATTGGAACAGCAGCTGAAACAGTTATTCTTGAAGAGTAACTAAGCTCACGCCTCGCAATAGTAGACTGGCATTTGATAGAGGGATGTGGAGAAGAACGGGATGCTGAGATGAAGGCACATACACACATAGCCAAGAAGAATGGACAGCTGAATTAAAAAAAATCAACAATTTCCAGAATTTAAAATCCTGAATCATGACATGACACTAGTGGAATTCAGGTGTTTCTGGTATATAGACTGCTCTCACCCAATGTGAGGTTGAACTGTTGACCTTGTGTACATCCTACTTCACAAATGAGTCTGTCTGATATGCTAAGCCTATAGGCTGAAGATGATGCCCCAACACTGTGGAGAAACCTCAGATGACTGTCCAAGCAGTTGGCTGTTTCTGTCAACTCACAATTTTTTTGGAAGTTGCTTGCATGTACTTCCTGTTTTTATTTTTGTTAGCTAATATTATTTCCTTCTTGGGTCTCTGAGGGAGTTGAAGATTAGTTAGTTATAGTTGAAGATTAATTAGGATAGAAAGTGAATTAGATACAATAGGATAGATAATGGAATTATTTTCTCTGAATTTATCAAATACAAATGAACTAGACATTGTTTAGGTATTTACTACTTGTATATATTATATAGTTATTGTACTTTTGTATATAGTTTTTCTTTTGTTAGTTATAAGCTTTTTCCTTTTTTCTTTTTATTAAAATAGAAAAGGGGATTACATAAAATTCCATCTCCAACAGCTCTGGCAATGAACTGGCCCACCAACTGTGGTGCTCTAGGAGTATCCAATGCTAATTCAGGTAGATCCTTCAACAACTTATCAAATGACTTCTCCACATCATTTGTGCTCATTACTGTCCCACAAAGGTCAGAAAGCAGCTTGGATGTCATTTCTTGATGACTGGCCTTCCCTTCCAATGCTAAGGACACTGCTAACACAGGCACTCCACTTTTCATTTCACCAGGGTTTAAATCTCTTAACATTTCCGCAACTTCATTGGTATCTCCATGCTCAAAGTACTCTTGTTTTGTTTTTTTTGTTTGTTTGTTTTTGTTTTTCGAGACAGGGTTTCTCTGTGTAGCTTTGTGCCTTTCCTGGAACTCGCTTTGGAGACCAGGCTGGCCTTGAACTCACAGAGATCCGCCTGGCTCTGCCTCCCGAGTGCCGGGATTAAAGGCGTGCGCCACCACCGCCCGGCTCAAAGTACTCTTGTCATTGGTGTTAAAGTCTTCTCAAATGCTGTCTCATCCAGAGGCAAAACCACAGTTTCATAAACACAGTTCTCCTGGTCATCATCATAGTTCGGGTCTTTCACATCAACCTCCTCCACATCATACACCTGTCCAGGTGTACCCCAGACACCCTTGCCTCCTGCACCACCTTTTGGACTGGTGGGCACAGTAAACTCCACTTCTAATGACTTCACTTCCATTATCACTGACAGAATCGCCTCTGCCAGAGTCCCGGGATGAGTTTTTTCCGTAGTCGTCTCTCTGCCGTGGCATTAATTCTAGCTTCATTTAATAGAGGATGCGGAAATCCAATTTGCATTTATTTCCTTCTTTATTTCCTCAGTGCCAGCATATCGATAGTTACAAAGGAACTGTAGATTGTGTACAGGCTAGAGCTGCTTTGGATAAAGCTACTGCGCTTCTGAGTATGTCTAAAGGTGGAAAGCGCAAAGATAGTGTGTGGGGATCTGGAGGCGAGCAGCAGTCTGTCAATCACCTTGTTAAAGAGATTGATATGCTGCTTAAAGAGTATTTACTCTCTGGAGATATCTCTGAAGCTGAACACTGCCACAAAGAGCTGGAAGTACCTCATTTTCACCACGAGCTTGTGTATGAAGCCATTGTAATTGTTTTAGAATCAACTGGAGAAGATGCATTCAAGATGATCTTAGATTTATTAAAATCCTTGTGGAAGTCTTCTACCATTACCACAGACCAAATGAAAAGAGGTTATGAGAGAATTTACAGTGAAATTCCAGATATTAATCTGGATATCCCACACTCATACTCTGTGCTGGAGAGCTTTGTAGAGGAATGTTTTCAGGCTGGAATCATTTCCCAACAAGTCCGAGATCTTTGTCCATCAAGGGGAAGAAAGCGTTTTGTAAGTGAAGGAGATGGAGGCCGTCTTAAACCAGAGAGCTACTGAACACAAGAACTCTTACAATCTTAGGTGTGATAACGGCAGATCTGAACTGTAAGAGTTGTTAGTGCAGTTTTTTTTTTTGGGGGGGTCGGGTAACAAGGCATTTCTGAAATTTTATAAACATACATTTAATGGGGATTTTTGAAGGAAGTATTTTATTTTTCTTTCTTTCTTATTTTTTTTCCTTTGAGGGGAAATTAAAGGAGGGACAGCAGAGTAACCAACCACTTGAGTGTGGACTATTCTGATAAGCTACTTTTTCTAAGTGCCATGTTTATGACCTAATCATTCCAAGTTTTGCATTGATGTCTGACTGCCCCTCCTTTCTCTCAAGGACAGTGGGGTTTTTTTGTAGTAATATCACCGGTTTATACAAAGCTTTAGTTAGGGGTGAAGTGACGCTACTAAGCCCCATGTTGGCTGCTGCTGTGGAAATGCTGTGCTTTGGGAGTAAACACACACACACACACACACACACACACACACACACACACACACACACACACACATTTTTGTCATAAAGAATTTTTATTTTATTTATTTATTTATTCTTTTTGGTTTTTCAGAGACAGGGTTTCTCTGTGTAGTTTTGCGCCTTTCCTGGAACTCACTCTGTAGTCCAGGCTGGCCTCGAACTCACAGAGATCCGCCTGCCTCTGCCTCCCGAGTGCTGGGATTAAAGGCATGCGCCACCACCACCCGTCTTAAAGAATTTTTAAAAGATGAGTTAGTCATGAGACTTTTTCATCTTTCCAGGGAACACATTGATTGGTCTTAAATACTAGACAGTTAAGTAAATGGTGGCTGGAACATCTATTTTTCTACAAAACTGGAAAAATGAACCCGGTTCTACAAGAATGTACAACAAAATAAACCGTGAAGCAGTGTTGACTCTTAAAAAAAATAGAAAAGGGGAAATACGGTGATATTTTATTTGTATTAAAATGTTATTTGTATGTTAATAAATAAAGTTACCCAGGGTCAGAGCTATTAGCAAGCCATAGGAAAGCAGGGCAGTGGTGGCGTACACTTGTAATCCCAGCACTTGGTAGGCAGAGCTAGGTAAGTCTCTGTGTGTTCAGGGATACAGCCAGTATTGGATACACATGCCTTTAATCTCAATACCAATCATAGAAAACCTGGAGGCCTATACAGACAGGCCGTGATGAGGCGGTCATGTGTTTGGGTTTACAACCAATGAGAAGGCAGGACAGGAACTCTATATAAAGACTTTAACACAAAAAGTAGCTCTGGTTCGGAGAGGTAGGACCACCGCAGGAGGAAGGGTAAGGTTTTAGCTCTTAGCTCTGACCTCTTGGCTTTCTTCTTTGCATTGGTTCTGTGTTTCTTATTTAAGAAGACGGTTGGTTACATCTACAGGGGAGGAAGGATTGTAGGAGCCAGAAGGATTGAGGACACCAGGAGAACAGGTCCACAGAATCAACTAAGCAGGGCTCCTAGGAGTTCACAGAGACTGGAGTGTTAATCACAGAGCCTGCATGGTTCTGCACTAGGTCCTCTACGTATATTGGTAGCTTGGGGTTTTTTGTGGAACTCCTAAGAGTGGGATTTTTTTTTTTTTTTTTTTGTGTGTGTGTGTGTGTGTGTGTGTGTGTGTGTGTGTGTGTGTGTGTGTGTGTGCGTGCGCGCGCGTGCGCTTGTTCTTGGGACCCTTTTCCTCCTACTTTGCCTCATCCAGCCTTGATATGAGAATTTGTGCCTAGTCTTATTGCATCTTGTTATGCCATGTTTGGTTGATATCCCTGGGAGGCCTACCTACTCTTTTCTGAAGGAAAACAGAGGAGGAGTGGATCTGGAGAAGAGGGGAGAGGGGGTGGGGGAGCTGAGAGGAGTGGAGGGAGGGGAGGCTGTGGTAGGGATGTACTGTATGACAGAAGAATAAATAAGAAGAAAAATAGACTTTAATTGAATTACTTACCAGTGTCCACAATCAAAAAACTGTCGTAATAACTCAATAGGAGGCTGAGCTCCATATTTCTCCAATGAAGGCATGTTCATATCATCTATAAACACTATACATTTCTTTCCCATAGGTGGTCCAAATACTCCCTTGCGCCTTTTGTCCAATCTAGACATAATGATGTTCTAAAAATTTAAAAAGAAAAGGTATATTTACCTATGAAAATATTACAAATTTACTATTATCATCATTGATTAAGTCAATATTAAGATCTATGCAGCCAGTATCCATGGTATACCAGTAGCAGCTACCATTTGTTAATTAGTCAATAACTTAACATAAAAAATTAACATCAGAAAAAAGGACTGAACAATCTTTGAGAGGAAATAATGTTATATGTTATGTGCGTAATTACTCTGAGCTACTCTTACTGAAAATGATACTAAACTTTAAACTTGACATCAGTTCAGATAACATCTGTTGAAGCTCTCCCTTGCACTTCGATTTATAACAGGTGTTTACATGTCAAGCTTGCATTACATATACACATGTATAACTCTATAATACTTTTCACACTGGATACCCCTTTACCTAAGGTTTAATTAAAAGCATTAATTTTTCCAACCTTTGGATTTTTAAGGTCAACATAAATGTATATGCTTTTTAAATATTTCTGGTAATTTTTAAACTTGTTGGACATTGTAAAACTGAATACCAAGATTATTTTATTTAAAAATTTTACAGTATTCTAACTTTGCATGACTTTGAAATGAAGATAAATCTCTTGGCTGAAAACAACAGAAATAGGGTTGGGGAGAATAAGTAGGCACAAATTTAGGAACAGATGCTAAATGTGGCAATTACAAGAAGCTTCATGAAATAGTTTCAGCTTGTTACATTTAGGGGCAAAAGAAGGTCATGCAATATATCATGGTTGGACCAATCAAGTGAGCAGCAAATGTCCTTAAAAGTCATCCAGCAGAGTACCGGAAACAACTGGATATTCTCCTATGCCCACCCACTACTCTTGTATGCACACACATGAGCGTTTCTTACACTTTATTCTCCAGGTAAGTCAATTGTTGCTTCTCAAGCCACAATGAGTGACAAATCTTAATAAAGGGCTAATGCAAAAGCGTTATCTTTTTATTCATAGATTTACAAAGTTGCATGTTTAACATATAACTAAATATTTTAATGTTTATCAAATAAGATAAAGCATAATGCTTATAAGCCCAAGTTTCTGGCTTTATACTAACCTGAACCTGATTCGCACTGGTCCGTGCAGAGAAATTGACATAGAAAGGAAAGTACTTGTCTTTTTCCAAGTGATTCATTAGCTTATCCTTCACATACACTGACTTTCCTGTACCAGTTGGACCCACAAAAAGCAGTGGCCTTGATGAAAATAATGAATAACATAATTCAAAATGGAAGAAAGTAGGAAAGCATTTTTATGGAAAGAAACTCAAGTAAGTATTTTAAAAAAACTTTCAATAGTAGTTAAGTCATTTCTACCTAAAACCCCACATGCACATAATTGTTCACGAAAGCCCAGCAAAGGTAGGACCGAGGAGGTGGCTCAGCAGGTAAAAGCACTTGCCTTGCAAGCCTGATGACCTGAGTTTGGATCCCTGGAACGCATGTAACAAGGGACCTGGGAGCTGGTGTCTGCAACCCCAGCATTCCTACTGTGAGATGAGAAGCAGAGATAGGAGCATTCTCCAAAAGGTTACTGCCCTACTAGTCTGGAGACACTGAACCTGTATGTAAAATGCATAGACTTGTGGAGGGGTGGTTGGTTGTATGAGTACATATGTATGTGTAGACATGCACAGGCACAACACATGTATGGAGTTCAGAGACGACCATGGTAGTATTCCCAGGTACTTCCCACCTTTTGTTTGAGACAGGGTCCCTCACTGGCCTAGAACTTTGCCAAGAAGGCTAGGCTAGCTGGCCCATATGCTTTCAGGGTTCCGCCCGTCTCTCTCTCCCATCTTGCCATGGCTGTGACTACAAGTGTGCACCATCATGCCCATTGCTTTTTAGATGGAGTCTGGTTCCACACGCTTAGGAAGTAAAACTTTACTGACGGAGCCATTTCCCCATCCCAGAATCGATAGCTTTTCAATAGTAACACTACAAGTGAATTTTGGTGACTTAAAAGGCAGTAAACTATAGTTCCGTTAAAACTTTGGAGTGAGTAATAAGAAAGCTGAATTCTAGGTTTTCCGATAACAGTAGCTATCATTTAGAACATGTTAATTAGCTCCCAGCCACAGTCTCAGCTGCCTGAAACTCAATGACCTTAAAGTTTACTTTAAAAAATGCTACCATTTTATTAGAATGGTACTGTTACATTTAGAATTCATGTTTACAGTAGAGTTTCTTACTTTGCATAGGTAATACTCAAATCCATTAGGAAAGTATATCTTATTGTGTCCATTGTAGGGACTATGATGTCTTGAATCTTGGTACGTTTGTCTTCTAAACTAGAACTTTTAATTAATTCATTCCAATGGAGCCAGCGGCCCCGGTTTTTTAACTGTAAGAGAAAATGTTTTAAAATATTATAACTATGTACTTGCTACATCTGAAAGAATCTGTTCAATACTTACAACACTTGCTTCTTAAAATTTGAGCCCTTAGATAAAACATAACAACTGTAACACAATGACATTTTACCTATTGACAAGGAAAAGTTAACTCAGTTGAAAGATGGGTAAAGAACAGAAACAAGCCGTTTACAGAAGAATAAAGACAAATGGGCTACGGCAGCTACTACAGTAAGGATCTGCAACCTGAGATAACATCGAGAGTCCATTAACACTCACAGCCAGAGCCTCCATTCCTGGATGACTAGCACTGGAAAAGGGACTTACTGTCTTTTTTTTTGAAAAGTAAGTTTTATTAAGAATTCTAAATCAGGGAGAGATGGCTCAGTGCGCAAGAGCACTGGCTGTCCTTCCAGAGGACCCAGGTTCAGTTTCCAGCACCCACGTGTCAGCTCGCAACTGTAACTCCAGTTCCAGGAGATCTGATGCCTTCTTCTGACTTCTCTAGGCACCAAACATGCACTTAGCGCACATACATACATTCAGGTAAAACACCCATACACATAAACATTTTTAAATATTCTAAAGGACACCTCTCAAAATTAAAAACTTTAGTCTTTTCCCCATTTATAATGTAATATTATAATAATTCTATAAAATGTAAGTAACATCTTTATTAATAAAGCAGATTAATAAACATCCATGAATCTACCGCTCAATTAATACAATTAATTTTTAATGATAATCCAAAGAATGTAAACATCACTTTATCATAAAATCAATTTATCTAAAATTTATGTCCTTTAGTTTTTGAGATAGCTGTAGCCATGGCTGTACTGGAACTCACTCTGTAGACCAGGCTGGGCTTGAATTCACAGAGAGCCGACTGCCTCTTCCTCCTGAGTGCTGAGACTAAAGGTGTGCACAATCATGTCCAGATGAATTTATGTCCTCTTAATATCTAATCTTTCCTAAATGCCTTTAATATTTCAAAGTATTCTAGTGCAACTTAAGTTGCAATTTGTTAGATTTTGGTTTCGTATCTTTCATATCTTAAAGTAAATAAGCTATAATCTAACTAAAAATAAAACATCATTTGAGACCTCTGTATTTGTTTGCTATTTTGTCTTTTTTGACCTACGCTGATGTTCAGCCAAGATAATCAGCAGAGCTGTACTATTAAAGTCTTTTAATTCATGCTGAGTGATGGTAGGGCATGCCTCTAATTCCAGCACTCCAGAGACATAGGCAGGTGAATCTCTCCAAGTTCAAGGCCAGCCTGGTCCAGGATGGACAGGGCTACACTCAGAAAACTTAGCTTGTAAAAAACAAAAACAAAACAAAAAAGTCTTGAAATTCTTTTGACCCACTGGCTGAACATGCTGCTGTCCTGATGTCTTCCAGTCAGTACCAGCCTCAATCATAATTCTCTTCTCCTGATTACTCTTCCCTTTCCCTTGCAGATCCCTAGGTCTCCTACTATCGAATAATAAAAGTTAATTCCTGGCAAAGTAGCCAGAGTCTAGGACCCGCTCCAGTGCCTAACTGGTGCTACGAATTGTTTGCTGTGTTCTATTAGGCAAAGAGGTGCCACAGCAAGCCTATGGAGGTCAGTGGGCAACTTCTGGGAACCTGCCCTCTCCTTCCACTGAGGGACACACATGGTAGACCTCAGGGATTCAAGTTTGTGTGCCAAGTGTTTTTGCTAATTGTCATCTCACTAGCTCAGCAATTAACTTTTTAAAAAAACTCTTAGAGTCATATTAAAGTTATATAGACATGTATTTTGGAGTTAAAAGCTTTATTAGGTTAAGAAAAAGATGCTGGATGTGGTGGCGCACACCTTTAGTCCCAGAACTTGGGAGACAGAGGCAGGCAGATCCCTGAGTTCAAGGCCAGCCTGGTCTACAAAGTGAGTTCCAGGACAGTCAGGGCTACACAGAGAAACCCTGTCTTGAAAAACAAAACAAAAGCAAACAAACAAAAAGATTAAAAAAGGAACAGTTCTCAATTCCCATTTTCTCTTTCCCAATGGCAACTACTTTTACCTATTTAAACTGGATATTTTGATATTTACTTTCAGTTGTTAGAAAACATGCTTGTACTACTGTCTCTTGATTATTCACTTTTAGAGATTATTTCACTGACTTCCCCTGTGACTAATAAAGATAAAACTGTCTTTGGTCATATTCTTAAAATTCTATGTTTATATGATTTGTGTGAAGGAATTCATTTTCCACTGCTAGTTCCGTTTGAGTCCTGTCTCTTTCTAGATTTCTATAAATAGGTAAAATTATAACCAAGGCTCTAATTAGATCTCATGGTTGTAAAATAAAATTTGCATGAATAAGATGATGGATTAAATGTTTTCTGTTTTAAAGAAGGCTATTAAGAATTCTTTCACAGAGTGTGAAAGTAAGTTAAAGTTGCATGTGACATCATAAGCTGTGACTAGAACAAGTCTACAGGAGAAAGAAGGGACGAAGCATCTCAGCACGGGAGTCATCACTCAGATGAAAACTCAGGCATTGTGCCTGCTGCCCCAGGGCTTTGTGTTTCACATTTTGTCCTCACATGCACTTTAAGTCATACCTCATACATGTAGTCATAGACCAGGCCTTTTTCATCAAATGGGCATTCCCATTTACCCACAGAGTTTGGCATTGGTTCTTCTTCATCTTTCCCTGTTACAATTGTTCGTAAGAAATTATCAAAGGCAAGGCGACCGTTTGTGTCACAACTTGCTCCGATGGACCAAATCAAAGAGAATATAAAGCAGGCCTGTTGGGGAAAAAGTTAACTAGAGTGACTATTTTTAAAGAACATTTACAAGGAATAGCTAAAATTTAATATATTAAGGCCTGATTACTGGGAAAGGTCATGCAAATAAACAAAGTAGAACTTAGTACAGCTAAATCATATAAAGAATCATTTCTTCGGCAGTAGTGATCAAAAACTTAAATGCCTACATCAAATGACCTAGGGACATCTATTCAATTCATCCTCAAATATATTCCTACCAGTGAAAATGATATATGTATAAAAATATTTGTTACATCTCTCTTTCTTATTTACAGTATGTCCCACATGTTGATGGATACACAGCGGTTAAAATGATGTAACTCTGTAACGCTGATATGGAAAAAAATCAAGACATATTGCAATTGAGATGCAAATAAGTAAATATAGTTTGTAAATATAATTAGTAAATATTGACATATAACATACACACACAGGAAAGAGTATATATATATATATATATATATATATATATATATATATAAAATGATGCCTTCACAAGGCGATGAGGGGCACTAACAATAGTTGTGTTGAGGGTGGCTAAAAGACTGGTATAAACAGAAAATATGCTTTTGACTTTTGAATTTCATTCTATGTGCATGCCTAATCTGGCTAAATGAAAACATTGCCCTCAAATTCTCAATCAGGAATCAATCTACATAAGTCTTATGAAGTATTCTGAACCATGTGATAAATTAGGAGTCTGGGTGTATCAAGAGAACAAAAGTTTTCTGGAAATGCACAAAATTATAGATAGATGGACTATTCCTGGGGTAGTTTTATGAAAGCTAACAATAATAGCTGTGGAAGAATGTGAACAGATAGTCCTGAAAAGACAACTCCAACCATAAGGAGAAGTCAGGTAAACAAACGTCACACAACACATTTGTGAAGGGATGGAAGGTGCGAGGGAAGGCTTGCATTACATTTCATTTATTTATTTGTGTGTGTGGGGGGGGAGCACACGTGTGGAGGGCAGAGGACAACTGATGGGAGTTGACTCTCTCCTTTCCACTCACGTGACTCCCGGAGATTAAACTTGTCAGACTTGGTAGCAAGTGCTTTTACCTACTGAGCGACCTCGCTTGCCTAAGAGGTAGTTTTTCGTTTGTTTGGTTGGTTTTGGGTTTTTGTTTTTGTTTTTTTTGTTTTTTGTTTTGTTGTTTTGTTTTTTTACAACAAGGTGGAGGAAAAACCATGAGACGGAAGTGCTGCCACCACATAAAGGAAGACAAAGGGAGGGCAGAGTGCATTAAGAACAAGGTGGTAGACTGGAGAAAGGTGCAGACAGGGAACAAAAATGTTTAGTTTTCTTCTTTTGTTTCCCTTTGGTAACTTCTGTTCACAATTGCTATAGTCTCTGGTCTTCTTTGAACTCTAGACACTGGCTAGCAAGGACTACTACTAATGTCTCCGTAAGTCATCCACTGATTCCGCCTATATCCACCCATCTGGTTGGGTACCTTCCCCCAGTCTTTCATAGCTAGTTTCTGTGCAGCCTCTAGGCCTGCTTAGCACTAAGACTAACAAAATCAGCTAATTTAAAGCAAGTGAGTTTAACACTGCGCCACCCATCAAGGGACTATCAACACATGGTGCTTCATTAAGAATAGCATAGTTTGAGTTCATTCTGACATATTTTATTTTCTTTAGAATGTTTTTAGAATATGAATACCAGGTCAGGCTAGCTTAGTGTCCTCAGCTATTATTCAGTGATCATCAAAAAACTGCTCTGGGTCTTATAAAGGTCTTTCTGAATACAAATCTTATTTTCCATCACCACATTTTATTTTTTAACTTAAAACCACCTTAAATATAAAACCAACCATAATCCAAACACGAGTGTGCTTGGTAGTGGGTTCATTTTCCAGCACATTACAGAGAAGTATCTCAAAGAGGCGTGTGAGAGAGACAACTGCATTGATGTTACTTGTAGGAATTAGTTCCTGCAAAGGGAAAATGATAAAATGCTTTTGAAAATTTCCATCTTATTTGGAGAAGAAATGCAAGTAAACATTTCATTGTATAAAAATGGTAAGAGCATGTACATTATTGACATGTTCTTTTAACTTTTAAGCTTACAGAAAATAAACTGTAGGCACAATAAAACCATGTCTCAAAAGGTTTTAGTTTGGCTTATCATATGACAAACTTTACACAATGTATTCTTATTCTAAATCCCATGACAAATGGAAATTAGGTACTATACAAAGAATAAACAATATTCTAAGGATAGCGGAATGGAGTCTCTTATAGCCAATCATTAAGTTATTTATTCTATGTTTATGAAAGACATATTATATTTATAACCATGGAGCAAGCTGGGAGATGTGGAAATAAGAGACACAATCCCTGGAAAGGAGTCACACTAAAACAAAACAGGCAAATATACTATAGTGAGATAATTCTATGAAGGAGGCAGTCTCAGAAGAGAGAGAAGGTGCTAGAGTGCTTGGGGGAGGAATAGCCCAGAAATTGGTTTCAGGGAAACTGGAGAAGGATAAACAACAAAAGGCCTTCCCAGGGAAGAAGAAGGTGAACTGAATTTTCAAGGAAAATGGAAGTTAGGTAAACAGAGGAGAGGAGGGAAGGATGTTTAAGGCAGTAAAATTATATAACAAATACAGGCAGAGACGGGCTGCTAAGGTGAACTTACAGGATAATATAAAGGCGGGATGACAAAAAAATTATGCTTGAGGAGCAGACAAGAATCAGACTCCAAGAGTCATATGGGCTTGTTAAAGGTCATCATAGGACTAAGGCTCCAAAGGACTTTTAAGTAGGGAATAAACAGGATGAGTGGGCATTTAGAATCTCTGTTCTAACTGTAAGGTGTGGACTGCACCAGAGCAATGCTACTGTAATGATCCAGATAGGAGAGAAGTCAGAACTGAGGCCACACTCTCCAGGGAAGGCTGAGGTATGGAAATGGCTGGAGAGAAGACACATGCAAAGATTACCAAGGAGGATATAAGCCAACATTACTTTAGAACTGGCTGTACATAGAAAATATGACAACTATGAAAAGAAAACCCATCACTCACTACCTGAAAGACAGAGCTTATTTTGTTTTTATTTATTTTTATAGTAGTAGGGATTTCAAACTGAGAAATTGCTAACAACTTTGATTTTCCCTATGAAGTCACCATAAATCATCTTTGCAATGTGGAACTGTCTAGTGCTTTTCTTTTAATACCATATCTTTTCTCTCCCTAAAATTGTATTTTAGGATGGGAAGCCATTGAGTTTCTTCTGGTATCAATATATTAATGATATATGTGCATTGGTGGTCTTCTATATTATGATCCCAAGAATTTATGGTAAAAGATCTTTATAGATGTAACTAAAAATCTGGAGATGAGGACATCATTATGAACTATTCAATAGGCATGAAATCTAAGACCCCAAGTGCCACAGAGGAAAGGCTGTGTGAGGCTGGAAGAAGGGACTATGCAGCCATGAACCACAGAACTGGAGTCACCGGAATCTGGAAGACAAAGGAGAGATTCTCCCTTAGCATTTCCAGGGAAGCACAGCTCTGCCAACACCTTGATGTCAGCCTCTAACCTCCGGAACCATGAGAAAGTAAAGTTCCGTTATTTAGGAAACCACATTTGTAGTAATTTGTTATGATAGCCTCAGGAAAATAGCACAGCATAAAGAATCTTCACAAAATGCTAAACACTCATGTGAGTTTAAAAAGACACATATTTAAAATATTTTAAAATCTATTTTTATTAAAGTGTGTGTGTGTGTGTGTGTGTGTGTGTGTGTGTGTGTGTGTGTGTATGTGTATGTGTGTGTACATATGCGCATCTGAGTGTAGGTGGGCATCAGAGAACCTGGAGTTGGAGTTATAGACAGTTGTGAGCCACTCAACATGGGAGCTGGGAACTGAATGTGGATCCTCTACAAGAGCAGTGTGTATTCTTAACCACTGAGCCATCTCTCTAGCACCTAAAATATTTTTTAAAATATAGGGATTTTTAAAGGTCTAGAAACTATGGCTTGATATAAATACTCTAGTTAAAGTAAATTTAATCTTTTAAGTTATTTGCAATTTAAGCAATATAAAATCAAAGAAGGCTGGGCATGGAAGGGACATGCTTGTAATCTCAGAATTTGGGAGGCAGAGGCAGGAGGATCAGAAATTCAAGGTCATTCTCAGCTATATAGTGAGTTCAAGGCCAAAATAAAAAAAAATAATAAATAAATAAAAGAAAGGTAAAGAGAAACTGGCTTTAGTCAGTCACTCAGCACAGTGACTATAGATTTAGTTAAGTTGGACAGAGTCTTCGGAAATCAGAGTTGAGTCAGAGAATTACAGTGACGTTACCTTGCATTTTTTCTTACGAAATGCTAAAGAAGGTGGTACCAGCCATCTGAAAAGTTCATTCAGCAGAATTTGATATTCTGGTTCACTTAGAGGCTCTCTCAATGAATTCAACCATGAACTCACAAGTGGTTCCCATCCTAACTGTGAAGGTTCCAAATAAATCATACCACAACGACTCACAGTGGCAGGCTGGAGAAAAAAAAGGTTTTCTTTTATCTGACAATTATCAGCTAGCACTTCAAAGTCCATTCATGATCTAGGTCTGCCTGTTTCTACAGTCTAACACACACTAGATGTTCTCTGTTCAGTCAGGTCCTTAGACATCCTATACCTCTTCATGTTTATACATCATCCAGTCATAATTTGAAATGCCCAATCCTAGCTAATCTCTTTGAAGAAGTCTTGACTCTTCTGCAAAACTAGGTTAAACACAAACATCTTCTAAGGTCTTTCTCTCCTCATTACCCCCATGGATACTCAGTTCCCTCCATACTCTAAGAGTACTTATGTGTAACTATGTATTGAGATTATTTATTAGCATGCTTCTCATTCTTTTTAAACATACATTGAGTCTTATTCATTTGTACATCCTTGGTGTTAAACCCATTTTAGGACACAAAATAAAATATTTTGATTCAATTAATGAATAAACCAACAAATAACAAAATACTATTATATCAAGAACTCACGGAAGCCTGTGAAAGGTCCATTGTTTCAAAGATGAGGCTCATCTGAGGAGACATTTGAATGATTTCTCCACTCATAAGGCAAAGCTAAGGGGAAATATTTTTCACATATTTTAAAATTTAGGTAAAAGTAATCTGTTTATAGATAAAGCACATGTTACCATATAAAGACATGAATATGGCTGGAAGCCAGAAAAAACTCTAGTCTAGCCCTGTGTTTATGATGTCTCCTTATCTTCTTTAATCTAAAACACTCCCTCTTTTATCATATATGTTCAAAACTTGAATTCATCATTTCTCTCAATTCTCAACTTTCCCATTATTATTAAACTACCTTATCTCAATCTCCTTGGCTTTGAGATGATTAAATTTTAATAGTATTAGTAACTGTTATTATCAACTATTCATATATCAAATTAATTTCACTACAAAGTCTTTCCCACATCTACTTTTCTCTCAGTTTCCAAAGTCTTTCCCACATTTACTTTTCTCTCGGTTTCCTCTTCGCTCCTACAATCACCATTCTAGACTCAAGTTTACCTTGTCTAGAAGGTCATATGTCAACAGTGAAGCCTCTAACACTTCTGGATTCAACTCCTTAGGTATAAAATAGAACGGCAAAGAGTTGCATTGTGTAATATGGTAGCTGCTAGTCATGCAGAGCTATTTGTATTTAAGTGACCAATGTAAAATTAAATGAAGTTTAAAGTTCAGTTCTTTAGCACTGATTTTCTTGGTGCCAAAGAGGAAGTGAGGGCCTTATGCATGCTAGGCAGGCACTCTACTTCTGGGCTCTCTCCCCACCCCAAGGTCAGGTCTCCAG
Source organism: Peromyscus californicus insignis (assembly GCF_007827085.1). Taxonomy (NCBI): domain Eukaryota; kingdom Metazoa; phylum Chordata; class Mammalia; order Rodentia; family Cricetidae; genus Peromyscus; species Peromyscus californicus. The sequence continues at coordinate 90,604,000 of NW_026294413.1, forward strand.
CTATACTAAGCCATTCTGCAAATGAAATGTTAACAAGCCATATGTGACTGATTGATGGCTACATTAACAGTGCAGACATTTCCAGAACTGTAGGAAAAGTTTTACTTGAGAGAACTCGTCTAGAATACTTTTCAAATGTATATCAGATTATACCAGTAAACACTCTTCTACTTGCTACCAAGTTAAGATAACATCATCACTCACTCTACTGTGTTGTCTACCAACCTCTTAGACTTCACCATCAAGGGCAAGTCAGCCGTCTAGCAACCCTTGCCTTGCTATCACCTACCAGGTCCCAGTGATTCTCTCCTCATCAAAGCCCTCAGCACTTGGCCCAGTTGAATTCTAACTCCAGCCTGAGCATTTTAAAACAATAACATCTTATGTTCCTGACCATCCTGTCTTCATTTGTTTTTTATTTACTTTGTTCCAGCCATTCATTTCATATATCTGGAAATTTACCTCTTGAAAAAAAAAAAACAAACCTAAGTAATTCTGAACTATTAAATTCAAGCGTCTTAGTCTCTGTCCACAGCTCCAGCCATCCAGTTCTCCTTCCCACGACACCTAATACACTTTTTCCCCTTTCACTAAAAATACATTTTCTTCTAACATAATATACCCTGATTACAGTTTCCACTCCTCTACTCCTACCAGTTCTTTCCTAATACACTTTCTCGTCATTTTTGTAAGGAATTTCTCATCATGGCTGGTCTTATCTCCTTTGTTAGGTAAGTTCTGCTTTATATCCATTGCTTCTACTATCCTCATACCATTGTCTTTGAAGTCTTTGTATATTTCCAGTGTGTCACTGGGTTTGGGCTTTGAGGTTTCAAAAGTCCATGCCAAGCCCAGAGTATCTCTCTCTGCCTATGGATCATGATATCACTCTCAGCTACTGCTCCAGTGCCTGCCTGCATGCTTCCATGCTCCCTGTCATGATCACAATGAACTAACCCTCTGAAACTCTAAGCAAGCCCTCAGTCAATGCTTTCTTTCTAAGAGCTGCTTTGGTCATGGTGTCTCTTTGAAGCAACAGAACAGTGACTAAGACAATTATTATGTTAACACAGCAGCCAATATAATACACTTTCATTCTATTAAAAAACAAAAAGACTTACTTTAGCATAGTCTTTACTAAAAAGAAAATTTATAAATGTATTCAATTTTTATTCGCTTTAGCTTATTATATAATCCTAGAATTGCTTAATTATATCTGAATAAGCTCTGCTTTAAACAACAGTGATTTTTACCTTTTTATTATCATCCAAGACTGTATTCATACTCTCTATCCACAAAGTGTCAATAGGACCATCAAATACAACCCATTTCCGATCAGGGGTTTCTGCTAAGGCAAATTCCCTAAACGTGTTTGCCACAATGCCATCAGTCCACTGAGGAAAAAAGGAAAAGCTGAAAAGCTTCCTTCATAAAATAAATTGTATTTATCATTAAAAACATTGAGATACTTCTAGATTCTTGCTTTAATATGCACTGTCACAGGCAAGAGTGTTATCTTGTAGATTACCTCATGAGACACTGGGTCAAACTGCCCAAAAAGCTGGCCCATAGTAATTGACTTCGGATTTACAGTCCTGTACATGACCTTTTCTTCCTCTCCATAATTGCGTTCATTCATAAGACTTAAAGTATCAGCCAGCACATGCAGAACTTTTGTCTTAGCAGCAAAAGGCTCTCCTACCAGCATAAAACTATGAAAGAGAATTATACAATAAGATGGTAAAATATGACCAATTAAATTATTTATACCAGGATAGAAAACATCACTCTGTGTTAATCACCATATATAATTTTTGAATCTCTAAAATGTTTCCTCAGGTAGATGAAAATACACTTCACTTCTAAACTGATCGAATCTACACTGAATTTTCCACGTTTATAACACTATCAAAAATAGACTATAATAGAAAGTCTCTAAGTGACAAAAAATTTATTATTTATATATTCTTAAAATAAAAGCTAAGGCATGGGAAGAACTGTTTCTAAAGCTTTCAATTGCTGTAGTGGCACAATGCTCTTTACCAAAGATTTCCAGACCTCCTCCTGGCACACAGGCCTCCTTGCCACTCTTGTGGAAACATGAGGTAACTAATTCCAACCAATGAGTCGTACAAGGTAGATAATTGCCAGTAAGGGAATTGACAGAGCTCTGTCACCCCTCTAGTAAGACTGTAATCCACAACGGTGAGGTGGTGGCTGCTCTTTATGACTATGATAAACAGAGTCTCCCTGATAACCTATACATGAACATACAGTATGAGCGGAAAAATACACCTTTGCATTGTAAATCACTCACATTTGGCCCTGGTTGTTCCTACAGTGTAGTCAGCCCATTCTAGGGAGGATGTTCTTGTCAAAATAGAAGAAAACCAAAATATATGGCATTGGCTTAGAAACCAGAGCAAATGAAGTCTCCAGAGGATAAATAATTGACAATTGCTGTTATACAATGGTAAAACATTTGATGAATTTGATCATTTAGATAACTTGGAAGACAGATAACACACCTAATGAAGGGGAAAGGGTAGTGAATACGGTGTTATTTGGTACAATGGAAGGATGTGGCTGGATTTAACAAGAAACTATAAACAATGAGCACAGAGAATGTGAGGGAGGTCTGTCTCCAGGTAGGTGTGTAAGAGAACAGAGGGAGTTCAGAAATTCAGGGACCTAGAGAATTCTCATGCACGTTGGTAAAAAATTAAGAACACTTTCCAACAATGAAAACTCAGAATGACATAAAGGATGAAATCAAGGACAGAGCTACTTTATCACATGTCCATTTACACATCTATGAAGGATTAATGTGGTTCTCAGTACAGAAGTCCCCCAGTCTTTGGAAGTTATTGTGGTGATATTTTATTTGTGCTGAAATGTGGTGATATTTTATTTGTATGCTAATAAAATTTGCCTGGAGATCAGAGGAAATAGCAAGCCAGTAAACACAAAAGTCATGCAGTGGTAGCACAGCCCTTAATCCGGTCACATGGCAGGCAGAGTCTCTGTGTGTTCAAGGACACACTAGGGAACAGCCAAGCGTGGTGACACACGCCTTTAATCCAGGTACCAACCATAGAGACCTGGAGGTCAGTACAGACAGGCAGTGACAAGGAAGTGAGGTAGCTGGGCTAAGAGCCAATGAGAGGGCAGAACAGCAAGGCAATAAAGGCGTGGGTAGACAGGAAGTAGCCCCCTTTTGGTAGCTGCAGAGCTGCAGAGGTAAGGTTGGTGGCTATAACTATTTCCCTGATCTCTAAGGCTTTCATCCCCATATTTGGCTCCGTGTTTCTTATTTAATAAGACCATTTAGAAATTCGTCTACAAGTTATGTTCTAGTTCACCAGTAGATACCTAAAACCATGTGTACTATAGAAGTGTATACAATACTATGTTTTTTTCCTGCATATTCATAACTATTATAAAGGTTAATTTATAAATTGGACATAGTAAGAGACTAACAGTAGCTAGTCATAAAATAGAATAATTACAACAATATTCTTTGGGAAAATTATATGACAGTGCCCTCTCTCTCTCTCTCTCAAGTTGTAAAATTGTCCTTTTAGTATTTTTAGACTGCAGTTAGTTGATTGTGGTTAAATAAAGCCATGGAAATAAAAACTGTGGGTAAGGAGGGCTACCATAATCATTTTAGGAGAAGAAGGTTTGATGAAAACAGGCTAGAGGCATAGAATCTACTAAGCCTGGCAGGGTTAAGGTTACCACAAGGATTTAGAGAAATATGACACTAAAACTGTACTTAAGGCAGATGGAGGATAAAACACATAAAAGCTGCTTCAATTTCTGAAGATGTCTACTGATTTCTACCTCCTGATTCTGTTCTAACAACATATATAGATACTCAACCCTGGATGCATGAGGATTATTTACTATTCCTTCATTTTAGTATTTGTTTGAAATTTTGCATAATACAAAGTTGTTTTCTTTTCTTTTCTTTTTTTTTTTTTTTTTTTTGGTTTTTCGAGACAGGGTTTCTCTGTGTAGTTTTGCGCCTTTTCTGGAACTCCCTCTGTAGTCCAGGCTGGCCTCGAACTCATAGAGATCCCAGAGTGCTGGGATTAAAGGTGTGCGCTACCACCGCCCGGCCAAAGTTGTTTTCTTTAACTTTACAAAAATCGTGATTGCCGGGCGGTGGTGGTGCACGCCCTTAATCCCAGCACTCAGGAGGCAGAGCCAGGCGGATCTCTGTGAGTTCGAGGCCAGCCTGGACTACCAAGTGAGTTCCAGGAAAGGCGCAAAGCTACACAGAGAAACCCTGTCTTGAAAAAACAACAACAAAAAAAAATCCTGATTATTGGACCCTAACTTTCTGTAAGCAGGAAATGGCTGGAATCGTTTTTCAGTTACTATGAATAACATTTTTCTTTCTTGTTACTTCATGCATATTAAGGAAAGAAGACAAAAATAGGAAGACCTTTCAAAGGTTAAGTCTAGTCCCTTGGAAAACAGCTGATGAGAAAGTTCCTCTCAGGAAACAAAAATCAAGCAGAGTTAGATCCAAGATGTTACAAAGAGCCTTAAGGTTACACAATTAAAGAGATCTTGTAAAGGAAAAATACACATATAATTATGAACACAAAATTACATATCTACTTTAATAAAACCTTATAAAATCAATTATGTACATAAAATGCTTACAGCTGCTTGGATGATTCCCTACAAGGAAGAGATCCTGAAGCTTAACCTCCATTAGTTTCACAGTAAATCCATCTCTGGAAATGGGGCCATCATGTGTCCAAGTGGATTTCAGAATTGCTATCTAACAGTGTGTTCCTCCAGTTTCTGGGACAGGATCTTCATATATAGGCCAATTTGGCCTGGAATTCAAGATCCTCCTGCTTCACATGATTATAAGCTAGGGTTACGGGCATGCACCCCCATTCCTGGTTCTGTGTTTTAGCTATAAGCTACTGAGAAAGGAGAAGTTATTTGTTCCTTGTCCTCCTAATATAAAAAGTTTATTGCTTCTCTTTTTTTCTTTTTTCTTTTCTTCGAGACAGGGTTTCTCTGTGTAGTTTTGCGCCTTTCCTGGATCTCACTCTGTAGACCAGGCTGGCCTCAAATTCACAAACATCCGCCTACCTCTGCCTCCTGAGTGCTGGGATTAAAGGCGTGCACCACCACCACCTGGCTCTTTTGGTTCTTTAGTTTAAGATAACATCAAACTATGGCAGATAATCAATACTCTTACCCATGTCGAACAATCATCATTTCATACGTCTGAATAATTTTTTCAAGAAAAAATTTAACAGGCTGAAGATTATGTACTTGGCAGGTTTCATATGCACATTCCAAAAATTCCTGAAATAAAAGTGGAATGTGTTTCTATGAAATGTTATTAAAAATCATGTTAGAAAGTTTTATATTTTCAAATTAAAAAGAATATTTAAAACTAAAACGCCTTTAATATATCAATGTAAGTTATTAATGATCACAACATCCTAGCATTGGATATATGTTAAATAAAAATAATTCTTTTTAATGGTGTCTGCCAAAATTCTGTTTTTGGTTAAGACATAAAAGAAAATGCTAGATAATCCTTCATATCACATAGCAACTAGGAATAAACAAGAAGCTAAAAAAATCATTTAAAATTTAAGAGCCATAAGGTACAGTAGATGCAAATCATTCTGAAGGAACTTAAGTTCAGAAATGGTTTAGTCTTTCCTGGGTGTCCTGGCTAGTTTTCTGTCAACTCAACTTGACACAAGATACAGTCATCTAAGAGCAGCTAACCTCAATTGATTGGGCTAATCCATAAGATTGGGCTGCAGGCAAGCCTGTAGGCATTTTTTTCTTTTTTTTTTTATTAAGAAAATTTTTTCATTCATTTTACACACCAATCAAAGATGCCCCTCTTCCCTCCTCCCACCCACTTCAGCCTCCCCCCTACCCACCTCCAACTCCCCTCCACAAGAGGGCAAGGCCTCCAATGGGGAGGCACATCCAGCAGAGGCAAGTCCAAGCCCTTCCCCCTGCCTCAAGTCTGCACAAGGTGTCCCATCATAGGTAGTGGGCTCCAAAAAGCCCCCTCATGCACCAGGGATGGATTCTAATTCTACTGCCAGAGGGCCCCCCAAGCACATCAAGCTACACAATTGTCTCGCCATGTAGAGGGCCTAGTCCAGTCCAATGCAGGCTCCACAGCCATTAATCCAACTAGTTTGGCTTGGTCGTCACTGCAGGTTTCCCCATCATAATCCTGATGCACTTGCTCATAGAATCCCTCCTCTCTCTCTTCCACTGGACTCATGGAGCTCTGCCTGGTGTTTGGCTGTGGATCTTTGCATCTGCCTCCATCAATTATTGGAGAAAAGCTCTGTGATGACAGTTAGGATATTCACCGATCTGATCACTGGGACAAGCCAGTTCAGTTCAGGCACCCTCTCCATTATTTCTAGTGATCAGATCAGTGACACTGGCACAGCCCATTGTGGGTAGTGCCATCCCTGGGCTGGTGGTCCTAGGTTCTATAAGAAAGCAGGCTGAGCAAGTCATGAGAGGTAAGCCAGTAAGCAGCACTCCTCCATGGCCTCTGCATCAGCTCCTGCCTCCAGGTTCCTGCCCTTTTTGAGTTCCTGTTCTGACTGCCTTCAATGATGAACTGTGATATTGAAGTGTAAGTTAAAGAAATCCTTTTCTCCCTAAGTTGATTTTGGTCATGGCATTTCATTGCAGCAATAGAGGCCCTATTCAGACACTGGGCGAACACAGCTACAGCTCTTTTAAAGTCCTCTTTAGGGTAGTGCACACCTTTAATCCCAGCACTTGGGAGCAAAAGCAGGTAGAAATATATGAGTTTTAGACCAGTCTGACATAGTTAGATCCAAGCCAGCCAGGGATACATTGTGAGACCCTGTCTCAACCCTGCCCTGACTCCCCTTCCCAAAAAATAAATTCCTGCTGGAGGAAATGACCTATACTACAGCTGGATAGCACACAAAAAACGTGGAAGAATGAAACTCATTGTTAAGAGTAAGTATACCCTAAGAACCAGCTATTGGGCATATACCCAAAAGATGCTTCATCTTCCCATGGTAACATTTGTTCAACCATGTTCACTGCTGATCTAGTCATAATAGCCAGACATGGGAAACAAACTAAATGTCTTTCAGCAGAAGAATAGATAAAGAAAATGTGGTATATTTACACAATGGAGTATTACTCGGCCATTTAAAAAAAATGGAATCATGAGTTTCACAGGCAAATACATGGAACTTGAAAAATCACCTCGAGTGAGGTATCCCAGACCCAGAAAGTCATATATGGTATGCACTTGTTTATATGTGGATATTAGCTGTTAAGTCAAAGACAACAAAGTGACCATTTGTAGAACCACAGAGTGTAGGAATAGGGTAAGGGGGACAGCTAGATCTTGTTAGGAAAGGGAACTAGAATAGATATGTAAGAATTGAAGAGGTCGGACTGGAATGGGGGATCAAGTGGGAAGGGGAAGGAGGGATGGGAAGAAGGAATATGAAGAGAGACAGCTAAACTTAAGGGGCATTTGAAAGGTAGTATGGAACATAATATAATAGAAGCTTCCTAAAATAGATACATATATGAAGGTAATCTAAATGAAATTAACAAATTATGGGGAAGACAGTGTCCCAGCTGGCAAATGAAGCTTCCAGTACCAGGACTGGGTTTCATCTAATTGAGTTGTTGGCCAAAGCAGTCCCATGACAACCAAACAAGCCAGGCTGTTGCCAAGACTGTAAGTAGTTCTCCACAAACTGACAGCAAGACCCCTTGCTGAGGACATCTACACAATTTATTGAATATAGAGAAGTCGAGCTGGTGTCTACATAGCGCCTTCACTCCTACTTCTAGCATCTTTGGTACAGGAAGGCACTCTGTATGCTACCAAAGGAGAAACAGACACCAAGCCAGCCACAAATCCTTTCACCTACAACGGTATCCTGCCTGCAAGACACGCTAGGGAAACGGTGACACAAAGCTTGTCGGAGTAACCAAGCAATATCTGAAGGCCTACTCCATGAGATGGAACCCATAGCCAGCACTGCTTGGGTGACCAAGAATCAGAGATTAGATAGTCCAGGGACCTAGGGTAAAACCAAATACTACTGTTCTAAATGCCCCCCCAAATACCCATAGCAATAAAGTGACTCCTAATGACATTCAGCGATACTCCCTATATTCACAGATCAGTGTCTTACTCAGCCATCATCAGAGAAGCTTCCATCTACAGAAAATAGAAACAAATACAGAGACCCACAGCCAGGCATTATGCAAAGTGTGAACGACCTTGGAATACTCAGCCTTAAATACGTCTCTATCATGTCCCTCCCCTCAGGGCACAGGGAACCCCGTGGAAGAGGAAGTGGAAAGAGCCAGAGGGGTTGGAGGACATCAAGGAGATGGAACCATTTAAACCAACATGATCAAAGCTCACGAGAACTCAGGGAGACTGAGGCAGCACGCACAGGGTCTGCATGGGTCTTCACCAGGTCCTTTGTGTATATATCATGGCTTCCAGCTTAGTGTTTCTGTGGGATTCCTGAGTATGTGAACGAGTGGGTCTCTGATTCTTGTGCCTTCTCATGGGCTCTTTTCCTTCTGTTTGCCTTGTCCAACTCTGATGTCTTAGTTTTGTTTTATCTTATTATATTTTATTTTATAATTATCCCTTAGAAGCCTGTTTGTTTTCTCATGAGAGACAGAAAGGGAGTGGATCCAGATTGGAGGAGAGGAACTGGGAGGAATAGAGGGAGAGGAAACTATATTCAGTGTATATTATATAAGAAAAAGAAATCAATTTTCCTTTTTTTTTTCCCCCAGACAAGGTTTCTCTGTGTAACAGTCCTGTCAGTACTGGAATTCACTCTGTAGCCCAGGCTGGCCTCGAACTCACAGAGATCTGCCTGCCTCTACCTCCCAAGTGCTGGGATTAAAGGCGTGCGCCACTGCCGCCCTAGAAATCTATTTTCAATAAAAGAAAAAAATTGTTTCACATATGAGATAGGGGGCCCACTCATTAATTCCAATGTGACTATCCAGTCGCATCAGTACTATTTTTTTGGAAAAATTATTCCCTAGCCCAAATGAGTTGACTTGATACCTTGTCAAAAATTAGTAAGTATGGACATTTTTTTCTCTGCAAATTCTCTTCTGTTGTTATATTTGCCTATCCATATGTCAGCATCACTCTATTTTAATCATATACCATTTTATTATGTTTGGAATTGAAGTGTGAATCCTCCTACCTTTTTTCTTTTTTTGTTCACCTTTTGGTTCTGTGTCTGAACCCACTGTCTTGCTAATGCTAAGCCTGTGTTCTACAGTGAGCTTTATCCACACTCATTGCTCTTTCTTCATCTTTCAAGATGGTTTAAACTGAGTGCCTTGCAGTTACATGTGACTTTTAGAATGACCTTCTAAATGCCTATAAAAGCCAACTGGGATTTTAGTGGAGACTGAATTGATGCTGTGGATCAGTTTGTGGAAAGCTGTCATCTTAACCATTTTAATTTTCCCAATCTATGAACATGAGATAGCGTCCCATTTATTTAAGTCTTGTTTTGCTTCCTGTTCCTTCCCTTCCTCCCCTTCCTTCTTCCCTCCCTATCCTTCCTTCCTTCCTTCCTCCCTCTTCTTCCTTCCTTCCTTCCTCCCTTCTTCCCTCCCTTTCCTTCCTTCCTTCCTTCCTTCCTTCCTTCCTTCCTTCCTTCCTTCCTTCCTTCCTTCCTTCCTTCCCCCTCTGCTCCTCTCCCCTACCCTCATCATGTGGTATAGCTCAGAATGGCCTTGAACTTATAAGCCTCCTGCTTCATACTCCTTGATGCTGCATGCTGGGATCCTAGAAATGCTGTATGTCACTACGCTTGTTTACTTTTGTTCAATGAAATTTTGTAGATTTCAGAGTAAACATTTTTCACTTTTTACCAAATTAATTCTTAAGAATTTGGGCTGGAGAGATGGCTCAGCCGTTAAAGGCTAGGCTCACAACCAAAATATAAGAATTGTATTCTTTTTGTTGCCATTGAAAACGAACTGTTTTCTTAATTTCACTTTGGATTGTTTAGTATAAACATACAGAAATGTGATTGGATTTTGTATGGTGTACCCTATAGCCTGAAAGGACCAAGCAGATGCCATAACAGGCTGCTCAGTCTTCTCTCAGAGATCAGGCCTCAATTTCAGTTTCCTGAGGCTTGAGCAAGCAGTTTCTGGGAGGGCCATGAACAAAAGACTGCTTAAAGTTCAGCCAGATGTTTACTTTCTGGGGCCCCTCACCAACTTAGAGTTATGTGCAGTACGTGCTTGACCAGCCAGCCCCCATGGTGGCTCAAGGACAAAGCCTGGGACTTGTGCTGGACTGCCCCCAAAGTAATAAATTGTAACCACCAACCAGTAAATTCAAAGGTTACATACCCTCACCCAATTAAAAGAGAACAGAGATAAAAATAAACCAATCCGAGTTGCACCTGAGCAAAACTCCCCCAACCCCCCTGAAGGGCTTGTGGATTTTGCCTTTAAAAAGCCAGCCACACAAAGAAAAAGCAAGTTCCTCCTGGCCTCACGACTACGAGTGAGTGCTTTGGATCGAGCTTCCCTGTCTGCGGCTTATAAACAGAAATAAACCATGCTAATTGCATTCTGAACCTAAGGTCTGTGGTGGTTTGTCTTTGGGGTCCCAATCTGGGCATAACAAGCCTTGCTAAACTATGTATCTCTTGTGGCTGGACGGTGGTGGCACATGCTTTTAATCCCAGCAGGCAGAGACAGGCAGATCTCTGTGAGTTCAAGGCCAACCTGGTCTACAGAGAGAGATCCAGGACAGGCACCAAAACTATACAGAGTAACCCTGTCTCCAAAAACCAAAAACCAAAACCAAAACCAAAAACAAACAAACAAACAAAAAACCCTATGTATCTTCTATGTATCTCTTGTCATTATTATTGTATAAGTTATTCAAGATTTTCTATACAAAATCATATCATTTGTGATTAAAGACAGTTTCACCCCTTGCTTCCAAAACAAACAAACAAACAAAAAACCAAAAGAGTAAGTTTACTGTCCAATTCCAAAAACTATAACACAATAATGGCAGTGGGTAAACAAATTCTATCTCTAGTGGAAAGATTAAAAGACAAAATTATCAAAGGCAAAACAAGTCAAATGTAATTAAGTGATACAAATTAATAGAAGATATAAAGTGTGATACTAAAAACATAAAATGTGGGAAAATAAGAGTTTAAGTATAGCATGTAAATGTAAATTAAAGTTGCTACCAACTTTAAAAAGCCAGAAACCCTGTCTTGAAAAAAGAAAAACAAAACAAAACAAAACAAGCCAGCTCTAAATCTGGTTTATGTAAATCTTAGGAAAGCACAGCACTATAGGAAGCCTTCAGACAACAAAGGAAACAAAGAGCAAACAGAAAACAATTAACAAGATACCCTGAGTCACTCCTTACATATCAGTAACTAATCTGGACTGACTGAGCAGGTGAGAGCATGGCCACCCACCAAGCCTCACAGCTTGCATCCCACCCCTGAGAACGGACTCCTGCAAGCTGTTCTCTGCCCTCTACACAAGAGACACAGACCAAATTATCTGCTGCTTGCTTCCTCTTCTAGAACACCCAGAGAGCAAATACAAATGGACGAAAAGACATGCTGTGAAAATAAAAATAAAAAGATAGCAGAGGTAGCTATACTTTTTTATAAAAAATAAATAAATATTTACCAATAGTAAAAGAGTAAAAAGACAAAATAAACTTTAACCCAAAACTGTAAACTAAAATAATAAAAACTGAAAAGGCAAACGAAGTCTTCAACAATGACAATGAAAACAAAGCAGTTATAAAAGGACGCCCAGCACTGGACCCCTAGCCACAGACCGCAAACACTAAGGCTCTCAACATTCACAGACAATCCATACATCAAAGCAATAAAGAAATAAATAAACAAAGTCCAAGTGGAGCTAATAACAGGCCCAAGCATTCTCCCCAACAGCACCAGAATACATATTCTTAAGTATGAATGAAAAAATTTACAAAATGGACCATTATATTAAGATACAAACCAAACCTTAACATATTTAAGATAAAATCATATCAAATACCTTTTTTATTTTTAAACTTTTTCTATTTCAAGTTTTATTTGAATCTTGAGAATTTTGATGGTCACAATAATTACAGTGGATTTTGCTAAACCTTTAAAGACCTAATATCAATGCTTCTCAAACTCTTCCACAAATTTTTGAAAAGTAGGGAGTGACTCCAAACTCCCCCTTCTAAGACTATCCAAACAGAATGAGGACCCCAGTTTAATAAAGGTTTGTAAATAATTGAGCTGTCAGTTGAATTTATTGTACAGAGGAAGTCATTCTCATGGATTCACTTACATTATAGTCAGCTTCAGGAAGTTTAATGCCAGGAAATAAGTCACTAGTTATTCCATTAAATAAAGGTATGTCATGTGATAGAAACTTTGGTTCATTTACATCTTTAATTGATCGAAGAAGCTAAAATCACAAAAAGGACAATGTAATTTAATTGTCTGCACTTACATGTTCACAGTGTGCGAGTGTGCACCCGCACTCACACACACACACACACACACACACACACACACACACACACACACTCTTAGCCAAAGTCAGTTTATTTTATATTGCTCATAGCATCCCCATAATGAAAAACTAACACTATGGTTATCAAACCTAAAAGCCTCTGTATTCATATAAAGTACGATAAATAACCTAAAAGTACAATTTCAACCTTACCTAAAAGACTTGGGAGCAACAACTCTCTCAGTTGCCGCCGTGAGGGTTCCTGATTGATCTCACTAAAGACGTTATATTTCCACTGAGGTTTTCAGAATGCACGTATTCAATTAATACTTACCAATATGTCCTCATTTTCATCGGGATATTTTAATTTTAAGTTTCCAGCTGCCACTAAAACTGCTTTCACTGCTCTCATTCCATAGTCATAATGAAATTGTGAGGAGAGCTGCTCCGAGCAAAGCCTGTAGGTCATTACGATCTTCACAGACAGAGGCTTTGCATTCAGAAACCCATAGGAGTAGAGGGAGATTTCGGCTATGAGGGCATAGTTTGGAACCATCATAGCTACCGTTCTAAAAAGAACCTGAGGCATATAACAAATCAAATATATTACTTATGCAAAAGACGCCATTTTTAAAGCTGAGCAGAAGCAGGATCAAAAGATGCTGATAGCCAAGTTTATTCCTTAAATGCAACATCTATTTATAAACTATTTTTTCAGCAGGAGTTAAATGTTCTTATGTAATTGGTAGTTTTGGATTTCTAAAAACGCTTTAGAAGCTAGGCATGGTGGCATACATGCACAATCTTGGCTACTCAAGAGATTGAAGTTCAAGGCCAGACTAGGCAATTTAGTAGGATTGTCTCAAAATAAAAATAAAAGCAGCCTTGGGATGCAGCTCAGTGGTAGAGTGCTTGTTTAGTATGCCTGAGCCCAAGCCCCTGCATCACCAAACAAACGAGTGTTTGAGGTTTACCTTATACCAGAGCGAAAAGGGGAAAAGAAAGGGCGAAATAGATGGAGGAGTTTAGAACAGTTTGAGTGGATTATGCTATTAGTTTTGATTAACAAACTTATACTCTCAAAAAAATTTACCTTGAGGTTGTCTGGCAATTCAGAACGTCCTGCATAGCCAGGATTCATGGTAATAGCTACAAAACAGTTCGGATTGAGCTTAAGTTCTGTCCCTTCAAAAACAAACACATCCAATTTCTGCTGAATGGCTCTCTGAATGCAGAGAATCTGCTGGGCCACCACTGATAACACTTCCAGTTCAATTCGATTAAACTCATCAAAGCAAGCCCAAGCACCGGAAGAAGCCAGCCCTTTAAAAAACTAAGGATATGGGGGGGGGGTGTAAATGGTGAATACTCTTAAGAAAGGACATCATTTGTAAACAAAGCAAAACAAGCAAAAACATTTGACCTTCTAAGTCAAAATTAAAAGTTAAGCTTAAAAAGCTCCAAGGATATTACCAATGTCATCACCACTAAAATCAAAGTTCAAGTAACACTGAAACTACAGCCCAGTAACATTAATCAGCATGTGACTTTGCCTCAGTGTGCCCAGGTAGACCTAGTAGTAAGCCTGTAACATTTGACATTCCTACCTTTCCCATTGCTAGATAGTCTAGCCCATCAGAGCAGTTGAACACCACACACTGTACAGCAAGAGCTTTAGCCAAGTCTTTGGTGGTTTCAGTTTTTCCTGTGCCTGCTGGCCCCTCTGGAGCACCTCCGAGGTTTAAATAAAAGGCACCTATCTGGAAAAAAAAAAAGGTATGTGTGAAAAGAAATCTATGATCAGCTAGAAAAAGAAACCAAACTGGAGAGTTGCTGGCCAAATGAATTTATTTGTATTTATAGCTTCAGGGAAGCCAGATGTTATTATATTGTCGTTACTTTTTAGCATAGAACTTTCTGGCTGTAAGAACTGTTATCTAATATTTCACAAATACATAGTTCCCCTTTAAGAACAGAGAATCGAGCACTGAGGGAATAAAATTAATTCAGGATAATTTTCTTCAGAAAGCAGATGTGGGGATATTGGTAGAAGATAATAAAGATACCTTCCAGATAGCTAATTGAGGAACAAAATAATCGATACAAATGGGGTCCGTATTTGGAAGACAAACAATGTATCATCTATGATTTCTCTAGATTTTACCTTGGAGAACATACTCTTGGTATGTTCTTCATTTTCTGCATCCCCCAAAGAACTGCTCTGTTATTTCTCTCACCAATATTATTGCTTTCTACTTTGTATTACAGTTAATATGCACTCCTCTTTTTCATTAATCAGAGTTTGAATTCAGCAGTATATGAATTATTTCCCTAATAAATCATATGCACAAGAATCCTCATTTCATCTGTGCTAGAGAATTCAATTTTATATGCTAACCTACTCAGCATTAAATGAGTTGCTGTTTCTTCATGTCCCTCCTCACGTCCCAGGTTGGCTTGGCACGTGTAGCAGACAAAAATAGGGAATACATAGGGAAACTTAAATTTCAGAACAGTGGATGACTTGTTAACGGTTCCCTTGCTTCCCTTGCACTATTTAGAGAAAATAACACACACACACACACACACACACACACACACACACACACACACACACCCCGCGTAATGATGCTTCAGTTGACAATAGAGGGCGCCAATCACATATGTCATACAGCCTCATTCTGTTGGCCATACCATCTAGTTTTGGGAAACATCTCGCTTTGCAAATGCATATTTTGTGGCATTTACATGAGACACGATTGCCTAAAAAATATTTCCCAGCCTGTATCTCTATCCTTAAGTGACATATGAATAAATTTTTTTTTTTTTTTTTTTTTGGTTTTTCAAGACAGGGTTTCTCTGTGTAGCTTTGCGCCTTTCCTGGAGCTCGCTTTGGAGACCAGGCTGGCCTCGAACTCACAGAGATCCGCCTGGCTCTGCCTCCCGAGTGCTGGGATTAAAGGCGTGCGCCACCACCGCCCGGCATGAATAAATTTTTTAATCACTTGAAATTTAGATTTACCCAGGAGTCCTATAGTCTATCCATTATCATCATTATCGTGGGGTTTTAATGGTTGTGCTTCTGTCTCCCAGGGCTTCTCAACCAAGCGCAGCCCTCTGCAGTCCCCTCTCTGAGTTCTGTCGGCACAGTAACTGGGAGTCCAGGAAGGCAGCTGTGCTCTGATCTTCCCGTCATCTCTCCAGTACTCCACTGAGGAATGGACGCTGTTTGCTGAAGCTCTGGTTTTGTCTTTTATCTTCAGTACCTTTCTTTTTCTAATTAGTCACCGTGGAAGTGACCTGAGACTTGTAGACAATAGAATCCAAACACGTTTGTATGCTAAAAGGGGGGCTGAGAAGTAAATACTCAGCATTACAATGCCACATAAAGGGAATTTGGGGGTGCGGCAAGCTAAGCAGTACAAGTGCTTGCCACCCAAGCCGGGTAAGCTGAGTTCAGTCCGGGAAAGCAACGGGAGAAGGCAGAACAGGCTCACCCCTGAAAGTCGTCATTCTCTGTGGCACATGCACACGCTGTGGCACACACCAGCATTCTCATTTACCTGCACACATTTTATATTACATAATATATATACATCATAAAATAATTTGAAAAAGAGAAGTCGGGGTTAGGGAAGGTTAAGTGCATCAGATTATTAGGGATAAGTTAACAAATGAGAGGCTGTGAGATGGCAAGCAGGTGAAGGTATATGACACCAAACCTGATAACCTGAGTTCAATCCCCAGGTCCCATAAGGTAGGGAAGAACAGACTCCTAAAAGTTGTTCTCTGACCTCTACACATGTATTGCTTCATGTATACACTCCCACACTTGCTCCCTCTCTCACACACACATATAAATAATTGTAAAAATGTTTTAAAATAAATGAGGTTAGCCAATATTAAATTTGGACAAGAAAATAAATTCTGTACCAAGAAGTATGATTTAATGTGTGAACAATGCATACCAATGTTCTGTAACATCTGTCAGTCAGAGGAGTTATGACAAGGCGAGGGGAGTTACCAAGATACTCATATGCATATTTTACATTGCAATTAATGATACGAACTCGTGCATTCTCATATTCCCAGTAATAACGAAGCTGAGCAAGCCACTGGAAATCTGTATCATGTGAGACACCTAGAAAGGATGAAATAATATCATGAAGTGAAAATATTTGAAAAGTATGTTTTATTATAACAGCAAATATTAAAATAATTCATGTTTTCAAATTAAAGACCATTCTAAGGAAATCATATTAAGAAAAAAAACCACTCCTCTTATGGAGTGCTTGCTGGCAGACTCGCCGTCATGGGCCGTGTGATCCAAGGGCCGCGGAAAGGAGCGGGTTCTGTGTCCCTCTCGCACGTGAAACACGGTAAGGGCGCCGCGCCTGCGTGCTGTGGACTTCGCTGAGCGGCTGGCTATATTAAGGGCATCGTACTATCATTCATGACCCTGGTCGCGGCGATCCCCTCGCGAAAGTGGTCTTTTGTGATCCCTACCGATTTAAGAAGCGGACGTCGCTGTTCATCACCGCAGAGGGAATCCACACTGGGTAGTTTGTGTACTGTGACAAGAAGGCCCAGCTGAACATCCGGCAATGTTTTGCCTGTGAGCACCATGCCTGAGGGTACTATCGTGTGTTGTCTGGAGGAGAACCCTGGGGACAGGGGCAAGGTGGCCCAAACCTCCGGAAACTATGCCACAGTCATCTCCCACAACCCAGAGACCAAGAAGACGCGAGTGAAGCTGCCTTCAGGGTCCAAGAAGGTTATTTCCTTAGCCAACAGGGCTGTTGTTGGTGTTGTGGCCGTGGGGGCAGAATTGACAAACCTATCTTAAAGGCTGGCCGTGCCTACCACAAGTACAAGGCCAAGAGGAACTGCTGGCCACGTGTCCGGGGTGTGCCCGTGAATCCTGTGGAGCATCTGTTTGGAGGTGGTAACCACTGGGACCTTGGCGAACCCTCCACTAATCGGAAGAGATGCCCCTGCTGGGCGCAAAGTTGGTTTCATTGCTACCCGCCCGACTGGGCAACTACGCGGAACCAAAACTGTACAGGAGAAGGAGAACTGGAACTCAGGAGCTAATAATAAAGCTTGTCCTTTGGCAAAACAAAATCAAAAACAACAACCAAACAAAACCCACTCAAGTCTTTGTTTCTTAGCAGCTATCGGAATTTTACATTTTATATGAAAGAAAAAGTCACCTACCCATTTCAATCATGTCCATAACGACATCCCTAGCATGGACATCAATGGTAACCAAAGCGCCCAGTGTGATCCTGGTCTGTTTAGACAACTTTCCTCTTACTAGCTCTACGATATCATTTAGTTGATACTGAAGTTCCTTGTAGTACTTCCTTAATCCCTACAAAATATCAAAACAATTTAGTTGATGTTATATAGAAGTGTATGTATATGACTCAAAACACTATATTTACTTATTTATGAAATAATCATGACTTCATAATCTATTTGGAAATATAAGTGAGTTACAGAGTGAATTTGTGTAACCCTAGTAAAAAATAACAAGCTTTCCAAAATTTGTATAATTTTAATGCATATAGAAATCGAGGATATTATCTTTGCAAAGAACAGACAAGCAAAGAAATATGAAATGAGAAAGAATTTGTTGTTTAAAATCAAATACTGCTTTACCTCTGTTCCACCGCTTATGACTTCCTGTGTCTCAGAAGTCCAGAACATTTGAGAAACACAGAGCACGACCTGGCCAGGCCACTCTCTGACCCAGTCTTTCCTTGCAGATTCTGGATAAGCCTGAATAATTAAAATTAATTTCTGTCTTTAAAAGGTTACCAAAGAAAAGAAGTCTGTAAACATCTAACAACAATTTTTATGTTCTTCTGCTGGGTTAGTTGTCAAGTTTTTGATGAACAACACACATTATTTCTATTATAAGGAAAACACAAAAAAAATCATTAAACCGTTTAAAAAGTCATACATAAGGAGGGTGGAGGTTATGAGATGTATAATTTGTGCATGTACAAAAGCTTGAAAACAAGTCAAATACAGTATGTATATTGATGTTGAACTTGAATTGCAAAGGAAGCTGCTGGTTAGTGTTGTCAGCTGGACAGAATCCACAGTCACCTGGGAGACAGGCCTCTGGGCATGACTACAGGGGTTGATCTTGATTAGTTAATTGATCCAAGAAGACCCATCTTAACTGTGGGAGGGACCACTCCCTGCGCAGAGGATTCTGGAGTCTGTAAAGTGGAGAGAGAGCTGAGCACTAGGAAGCATCCAGGGCTCTCTCCTTCCTGGCTGTGGCTGCGGTGGAGCCAGCTGCTTCTGGATCCCGCTGTCTTGACTGCCCTGTCACAGTGGACCTTGAATTGTGAGCTAAAATAAATGTGTCCTCCCTGAAGTTGCTTCTATGACGTTATTTTATCATAGCAACAGGAAAAGTAACTGCGACAGAGACCATATAAAATATTTAAAAACTGGGCTCGTGTGAGACCCCAACAGGAAAAATCTACCTTGCAGGTTGAGAGTTCTGTTTGCAGTTAAGAACAAGTTCCTGTTTGTCCCATGCTTGACCTATCTGCACTGGATGTGCTTGACCACATGCGGGCGGGAGGTACATGGGCAGGAAGTACGTCATGATATTCGTTTGCCCCTGAGTGGACCTGGAGGCAAGTACGGTGGCCCCACGGTTTTGCTTTTTATGTCTCTGTAAAACATGACTTGTGGCCATTTGCTGGGAATTCCAGGGCAGTCCTGGCCAGAGCCTATCCTCCTGGCCAGTATTTAATTAAAGCTTGCTTTAAATTTAGCTTAAAATTGTAGTAGTGGTCTTATTCTTACTTGGTGGGATTACTACTAGTAGTAAGAATGTCTGTGTTACTTATCCATAACTTTTCTAAAACTTACATTACTAAGATATACAATTACATCTAGTATTTATTAAATTTATTAAATTATTTTAACAATCTGTGCATTTGAATTTGAACTATACTTTCATCTACTACTAATACTCAAAAGTTTTAAATATATTTTGAAGGGAAGATTTAACAGTTTAAAAATAGCTTGCTTCATAGTGGAGAGGTGCTTGAACTGGCCCTCCCCAGTAATCAGATCAGTGACTACCCTAACTGTCATCATAGAGCCTTCATCCAGTAACTGATGGAAGCAGATGCAGAGATCCACAGCCAACCACCAGGCCGAGCTCCGGGAGTCCAGTTGAAGAGAGGGAAGAGGGATTCTATGAACAAGGGGGAGTCAAGATCATGATGGGGAAATCTACACAGACAACTGAGCCAAGCTTGTCGGAACTCATAAAATCTAGACTGACATCTGTGGAGCCTGCATGGAACCGAACTAGGCCCTCTGCATGTGGGAGACAGTTGTGCAGCTGGGTCTATTTAAGGGGCCCCTGGCAGTGGGATCAGGATCTATCCCTGGTGCATGAGCTGACTTTTTGGAACCCACTACCTATAGTGGGATGCCTTGTTCAGCCTTGATGCAGGGGGGAGGGGCTTGGACGTGCCTCAACTGAATGTACCAGGCTTTCTTGACTCCCCATGGGAGGCCTTACCCTTTTGGAGGAGTGGATGGAGTGTGGGGGGAGGTGGAGGGGCAAAAAGAGGGAGTGGGGGATGGGGGGAAGCGGGAGGAGTGGGGAGGGGGAACTGTGGTTGGTATGTAAAATGAACAAAAAATTAAAAATAAATAAACTTAAAAAAGAAAATAAGAACCTCACAAATTCTTTATTCTATCGTCTCATTGCACAAATAAAGAAACTTAACCGTGAAAAAAAAGTAGCTTGCTTCAATAACAAATGGTAACAGCAAATAACAATTATAAATTATAAAGACTTTGTAGGATAAATTTTGAAGCTGATGATAATGAAAAGTATTCTTTTTAACTAACACATTAAATATAAGAATACAGATATATTATTTATAAAATATTTTTATTATAGTACTTATAGATAAATTCAAATAACAAAGTAACATAAGCTCTAAAGAGAAGTAATGAATGCCAGGTATATGGCAAGTACATTTTCTATGTCAATGAAGGTAATACCTCATGGACAATGTTGATGCTTTCCTACATGTTTTTAGTTTGTTTGGAATCATAGAGAAAGGAGAAAAAAAATCAAGATTTAATTGCTAAAACATTGAAGCCACAGAAAAGCTATCTCAAGAAAATAAGCTCCAGGCTGGAAAGATTGCTCAGTGGTTAAGGGGCATGTACTCCTCTTCCAGAGGACCAGAGTTCAGTTCCCTGCACCCACATCTGGCAGCTCACGACTGCCAGTAACTCCTGATTCAGAGGGATGCAATGTCTCTGGCCTCCATGGGCACCTGCACTAATGTGCACACACTCTCACACAGACGCACATAAATACTACACAAAGTTCAAATAATAATACTTTTGAAAGATAAGCTTTATAGGGCCCTTTAGTGAGGAAGGTTGTCTCACTCATGCAGTGACTTGCTGGATACAGGCTGCAAGGGCTTTTAAAACGACTCTCACCACACAACTGCTCCTCTGTGGTGCTCAAGACAGAACAAGGGAAAACATATATTTCAAGATTAGGATAATTTGGTTAGCCTTGAGTGAGATATATAAAACATCCAGGTGCTATATTTCCTTCAGATTTATTCAGTATCTCGTGTATGCTCATCTTATTTAGAATTTTACAGTAGTTAAGTTTCAAAAAGCAGAAAGTGAACCAGAAAATGTATTTAACATGTTTGAGCAGATCTGACCTGCAGATCAGCAAGTATTAAAGCACATGACTATTTGCCTACTAGACATATGTAAGTAGCACTGCAATGTTTTATTTCTTGGGTTGAAAAAGTATTTGTTTACTTACTTATTGTGGGGGTGGGTATGTGTGAAGAGTGCATGTGTGTAGATCAAAAGGCAACTTGTGGGAATCAGTTCCCTCGTTCCATCATATGAATTCTAGGGATTAAACTCAGATTGTTAGGCTTGGCAGAAAGAACCTTTACACGTTTAGCCATTTCTATGGTCCCTATTTTGCTTTTTGAGACAGAGTCTCACTTTGTAGCCAAAGCTACCCTGGAACTTATGTAACTGAGGTTGGCCTCAAACTTGGGGCAGTCTACCTTCCTCAGCCTCTCCAGCTGCTGAGATTGCAGCTGTGAGCTACTATGTCTGGCAACATTCTAATTTGGACACTTATGAAATAAAATTCTGATTTTTCACAAGCCTCCGCAAACCTGCTTCCCTTCCAGGCATTCCCCTGAGTAAATGTCACCTATGTGCTCATGGAAAAACTATTCAAGTGATTCTTGAGACCTTCCCCTCCTCCCTGTTTCACTCTACAACCAATTTAAGGCCTGCCGAAATTAGATACAAATATATTTCTCATCCATTATTCTAATTTGTTCCATATTTCCCACCAACTGTCCAGTGTCAGACCACATCATCTATCTTCTAGGCTAATCAAGGTTCTCCTCATTTGTCTTCCTCTTTTGATAGTCTGCTAATGCATTTTTTATACCATAGTTTTACTAGTATAAAAATATAAGCCAGATTACGATTTTCCTCGATTAAATTTTTTTTTTTTTTTTCCGAGACAGGGTTTCTCTGTGTAGCTTTGCGCCTTTCCTGGAACTTGCTTTGGAGACCAGGCTGGCCTCGAACTCACAGAGATCTGCCTGGCTCTGCCTCCCGAGTTAAAATATTTTAACCTTCCTATGTACAATAAAAATGAACCCTCCTTCTTATCTTCCTTTCTGCCTTCCTTTTTCTTCATTCTACCCCAGATACAGAGATCTTCTCACAGTTTCTTACAGATTCTTGAATCTTCCTGAGCCCAGAGCCGTTACACAGGACCCCAACAGGTTCTTTAATTCACTCTTTATCTAGCTATTTTCTACTTATCCTCATATCTCTGTCTCAGTCCAACTTCCTCTACGAGCCTATTGCTGGGCCCTCTCCCATGCTAAAGTGATGTACTCTACTATTCTCTCTGATGACACATCTTCCTCTTACAACACACCTGTATAAGTTATTATATACATTATTCTCATCAATTCTTACTACTGATGTAGAAGTAAAGAGAAAAAAATAATGTCACCAAACAAACCAACAGCCCAGCATTTGTAGACTATAAAGCATGCATTTAACCCTAGGAAACCTACCAGTCTGGACGCAGCAATCACGTCATGAATACTTCTGAGCATCAGATCTTCAACTTGAATGAGCCACTTCTCCACAGCCCCCCTTGCTGCTGACGTGGAAATCAGTGCAATCAGCTCCACTCGCTCGCCTTCAGAGCTGTACATGGCTTTAATGTCCAGGTTAGGCAGGAACTCCAATTTAGCAATGCCTTCAAAGCATTTTTTTAAGTGTGGCTGAACTCTGAGTGGATCTTTGGTCTCTGATAAAATCTCTAACATCTCATCATTAGATAAAAAGAAAAATCTGGAAAAGAAATATGTGAATAAAAACCTTTAGTGGCAATTCACCACACACCAGAAAATGTTTTAAATTACAGCACAATTGATTATCTATCATACCGAGGGAAGAAAAGTCGTTTCTTTTCAAGATATGCATTCAGTCCCTTCATGATTTTCTCCAAAAGGTCATTGCAGTTCAGGAGTTTTTCTAGTAAGCCTGTTAAAGAAGTAGCAGCAAGAACCTGAAAGACACAGAGTCATATGACACACACTTGCATGCTTGGTATAAGACACAAGCATGAATACACACATGTAAAAATGATAAGGTTTTTGAAACTTTATGAAATTAGTAATGAAACATCTCCCCCATTTTTGAGACAGATCTCACTATGCAGCCAAGGCTGGACACGGACTTGTAATTCTCTTCTTGCTTTAGCCCCCCAAATGGACCACACCCAGCTTTGAAATTTCTTTTATAACATAAAAAATATTAAAATTCACTAACTCATACATATTATAATCCAAGGGCATTAGTTACGAACGATGTTATCATTATTGTGTATATTTTATTATATTTGAGTGACGTTTTTATTTTTAATTGTGTGTATGAAATGAAGGTATGTCTGAACATGGGTTTGTGCATGTGAGTGTAGTGACGTGTGAGGTCAAAAGTGTCAGATCCCCTGGAGCTGGAGTTGCAGGCAGTTGAGCAGGGCTAGGAACTGAACTTGGGTCCTCTGGAAGAGTGGGAAGTACCCTTAGCCAGTGAGCCTTCTCTATAGTCCCCCTCCTGTGTTCTTTTGAATAATATGGGAAAAGTCTTGTTAGGATGGTGTATGATTTAATTTTAGCTTTTACAATTGTGAACTTTAAACTTAATTTACAGCAGGTTTTTGGCAATCTATGTCTCACTGACCAAACCTAGCCAGCTGCTAGTTTTGTATGATCCTCAAACTAAGAATATTTTTATACTTTCAGAAGGTTAAAAAATTAAAGGGAGGCTAGGAACGTAGCTCAGCTGGCAACATGCTTGCTTAGCGGGCACGAGGCCCGGGGTTCTTTTGTCAGCACCATGAGTAAACTGAGTGGGCTGGCACACAGCTGCAATCCCAGCATTCCACAGGTGCAAGGGGATCAGAAGTTCAAGATCATTTTCAGCTACACAGAGAATTTGAAGCAACTTGGGCTAAAGACCCTGTCTCAAAAAATTAAATTAAGCCGGGCGGTGGTGGCGCACGCCTTTAATCCCAGCACTCGGGAGGCAGAGCCAGGCGGAACTCTGTGAGTTCGAGGCCAGCCTGGGCTACCGAGTGAGTTCCAGGAAAGGCGCAAAGCTACACAGAGAAACCCTGTCTCGAAAAACCAAAAAAAAAAAAAAAAAATTAAATTAAATTAAACCATGAAAATGAAGATAATCATGCTGTTTCATAATGTAAGTGACAAGTCTCACAAAGCCTACAAAATGTATTAACTAGCTATTTACAGAAAAATCTAATCTATAAGAAATCATGAACTGAAAAGCTCCTGAAGTCAGTGAGATAAAAATCCTTGAAATTCATCCATTTCTGTAACTAACTCTCAATAAGTCTAGCACTTATTTTGTTTTTCTCAGCATTGGAATATGTTATTTCTTAAGTTGAATACATTTTAAAAGTAGATGCATAGCTATGATGTATGCTAAATGTGTGAAAAAAAAACCCACTGTTTTCAACACTAGAATCCTATCTAAGGTACTCTTAATATGAAAGACACATAGAAAATGAGACCATTTGAGAGTAGATTCTTTCCCTCTAATTAACACTTTCAAGCAAATAAAGAACTGCTTGAAGTGATTAAGCTTTCTCCATCCTCTTCTTTATCTCATTGTTTTATGTATCTGCTTACTTTGTGAAGTGATGGACAGTGGTTGTATATAGTGGAAGTCAAGTGAGATAACTATTCATCTCAAGTGGTTACACTATGCTTATACATACATACATACACACACATATATGAATGAGTTGCAAGTACTATTATTATGAATTGAAAAATGAAATTATTTTGATACTTTTGAACTTATATTTTTATGAACTTTCCAATTTGTATACAATGAGTAAGTTTTATTTTAAGAATCAGAAAAAAGCCAAATGCTTTTTAAAACCCCTAAGGTTTTAACTAAGGTTCACCTACTACAGGAGAGAAAATAAGCTCTTCACCTTTGGGTCTTTAGCACAGAACTTCATGATATCCCTCCAGTTTCTGTCTACTGTCTGAAACTGACGTCCTTCTTCTGGCATCTGCTGCATGATATCCTCAGAGCAAAAGATAGGCTCTAAGTACAGCCACTGAGCTTGCACTTTTAACCACTCATCAATTGTTTCCTGTATTCGAATCAGACGGTCCTCCCAGGCCTTAAGAAAAAGCATACTGTACTAAATTTCAGTTTTTAAAAGAAAAACTATAAATTATGGCAAGAAAAAAGGATTAGAATTCACTACTGTTTTAATATCAATACAACACAATTTATACCTTAATATTACTTATAGGAATCTCATATAGGCTTAGAAAAAACATGGGAGGTATAACAAGTTTCCCTAAACCAAAGGAACTCACATTTGATAGTGATTGTAAAATTATTTCATTTCATAATCTCTCAGGGAATCAACCCAAATCTTGAATGTATGTTCTGCTCTACACCAGTGATGATCAACTGTGGATGATGTTGTCCTCCATACCAGGTAATATTTCAGAGTGGCTGAAATATCACAATGTTAATTATTACAGCTAATAGGAAGAGGATACTGCCAATACCTAGTGTATGGAGACCAGACACACTGCTAAATGTACTACAATATGCAGGGTAGTCCCCAATGTGTAACAAGTCTTTCTCTGTCCCACCATCCAGCACCCAAACAATGACACAGACTTATTATTAATTATGAAAGCTTGGCCTTTAGTTTAGGCTTGTTTTAACTATCTCCTATAACTTAAATTAACCCACATTATCAATCTATGTTCTACCACATGGCTTTTATCTCTATCCCATTCTGTGTGTCTCTTTCATGCCTAGATTCATCTCCTACTTCCTCTCTCCTAGCCCAGA
The DNA here is from genome assembly GCF_007827085.1 of Peromyscus californicus insignis. NCBI lineage: Eukaryota > Metazoa > Chordata > Mammalia > Rodentia > Cricetidae > Peromyscus > Peromyscus californicus. Next base: position 90,630,067 of record NW_026294413.1, read on the forward strand.
AGTCCCACCTATACCTCTTGCCTAGCTATTGGTCATTCAGCTCTTTATTAAACCATCACAGCAATATATCTTCACACAAATATCCCACCATAGCCACAACAAAGAATTATTCAGCCCAGGCCCAGAGAGGTGGTTCAGTGAGTAAAGGAACTTGCCACCAAGACTGACATCCTGAGTTTGGTGGCCCAAATGGGTCCTACACAGTGGAAGGAGAGGACTGACTTCTACAAGCTGCTCTCTGACCTAGGCACATGCACTGTGGCATGCCTGCATGCACACACACACACACACACACACACACACACACACACACACACACAGTAATAAATAAGCATATAAAGAAAGAAATGTATATAAAAAAGAATTACTTAGCCCCAAATATCAATAGTGTAAAGTTGAAGGATCTTGCTCTACATCAGCACAGTTTGAAGAAAACTGAAATTAAAATTTTAAAATAAAGTAAAATAAGCCTCCTTATCCTCAGAGATTGACTAGAGTTAATAAAATATTTCTCAAGTGTATGTCGTAAGGTCCTAGGTTTGGAGCTTCATCTCTCTTTTTTAAAACGTAAAATTTCTAAATTTCTCTTCTTAAACAAGAACTTTTTAACACACACACACACACACCCCCCACACACTCACAAACCAGGCTGATTTGTAGGAGCATAGCCAATGTTATGTTTTCTTTGGAAACAACTATTGCTTTCATCAAATAATGGCAGCCAACATCAACTATGAAACACTGTTTATGGTTAAACATTTCACATTACAAAAATGTGTCAAAACACCATAATGTATAGTACAAATATATACAATTGTTACTTGTGGGTTAAAAATACAATTAAAAATTATATCTGGTTTTTAAAAATCTGCCTTGGTTTGAATCTCAATTCTGTCATTTAATAGCTAAGTTAATTTGGGCAAATAACCCATCCTCAGTTTTCTTAACTATTTAGACAGATAATAACAATGCCTACCATGAAGGTCTGCTGTGGGGAAAAAAATTAGTTAGTAAATGTGGAACCACTAGACAGTGACCAGTATAGTTAACATCAATCAAAACTGGGTCTACAATCCAGTAACTTGTCTTTTCCTCAATTTATATAGCCCCCAGTTAGAATGCTGACCTTATTTAGTTACCTAACAGGAACTTAAAGGCTTAAAGTGTCAGTGCTTGGGTTGGAGGACAGAGCTGCTGACTACAAAGACCCTGTCAAGTTGTTCTTTGTTTCAAATAAAACCAAGGAGCTTGGTTAAATCAACCACGGTTACCCAGCTCCTCTTCCAGGCAATGTAGAATGATTTTGGGTTTTTTTTTTGGTTGTTGTTGTTGCTGTTTATTTGAATAAATGTAGGGCAATTTCTCTCTACCACCTTTAAACATTCAATGTATATAAAGCATGACCTATTTATTTATTTCCTTATTTACCTTTTTTTGAGACAAGGTCTTGTCATGTAGTCCAGGCTGGGTTCTAACTCGCTAGATAGCCTACAGTAGATTGCAATGCATGATGATTCTCCTGCCTCAGACTCCTGAATACTGGAATTATAAGCTCTGCTAGGAGCAGCTAAGAAGTAATCTCTAATTGTGCTTGTACAAGAATGTGCCCACCTGGCTACCTCTACATCAGATGACAAGTCTCTTCAGTCTAAATGTCATCACACACACACACACACACACACACACACACACACACACACACACACACACATCCAATGCACCAGGTTCGCTTACCTTCTTTGTTCAGTGTTTTGGGAGTTCTTCTCAGTGCTTCTCTTAGTTTACACAGTTCATAACCCTTTCTTAATCTCTTGTCTCCTGGTTGTGCTTTATTGGCTTTGTACTCACCAAGGGGCAAAACCACAGGACTTTGTTATACTATGAAGCTATTATCATTATCTGCATGCTTTCCTTAGTTACCGGAATCAATGATAAAGATACATCATTTATTTTTCTGAAGTGGGCAGCAGTAACTCATTAATTACTCTCATGCTTGTTGTTCACAAATAGAATTAAATAGTGATATAGATAACTTTACTCTGCGGATACAGTGTGATATATGATCTGAGCTTTCTAAAATTAGAAATTAGCTGTATTTAAAAATTCCCAGAAATGAAGTTTTTAAATTTCACTTGCTATAAAAACTGCTTGTCAGTCTGGAGTGTGCACTTAACATGTGTGAGGTCTTATTACAGAAAGGAATGAAGAAGGAAGGAAGGGAGGAAGGGAGGGAGGGAGGGAAGAGACAAAAGCATAGAGCCAGGCATGGTGGCTCATGCTGTAATTCCAGTACTCAGGACCTAAGGCAGAATAATTATCGCCAGTTTGAGACCAGCTTGGCCTATATAGTGAGTTCAAGATACAGAGTGAGTCCATGTCTCAAGAAAAAGTAGGGGAAAGATGAGGAAGAAGGGAAGGGAGAAAAAGAGAAAAGGCAAGAAACTTGTATTCCTTCTGTCAATATCATTGGAGAAAAATGTTAATAAAGAATGAGTTTCTTCTCAAAGGGATCAGTTAATACATTATTTGTTCATTTCTTTTTTTTTTTTCTTTTTTTCTCTTCTTTTTTCAAGACATGGTTTCTCTGTGTAACAGCCTTGGCTGTCCTGGAACTAACTCTGTAGACCAGGCTGTGCTTAAACTCAGATGAACCTGTCTCTCCCTCCTGAGTGCTGGGATTAAAGGCGTGCCCCACCACCACCCTGCTTGTTTATTCATTTTAAGTTTTTATACATATGGCTGTTTTACCTTTGTGTGTCTGTTTATTGTGTGCATACAGTAGCTGCCGAGGCCAGAAGGAGGCACCAGATCCCCTGGAACTGGAGTTAAAATGGTTGTTAGGCACCTTGTGGATGCTGGGAACCAAACAAGTGCTCTTACCACAGTTCCAGCTCTTCAGCCTCCTACTGTATGTTAATCCTCAAATATGTATTTCTATATCTCACCACACAAAATATAAAGGCTCAATTCTATCACTTGAATAGACATTGTAAAGGCATCCAAACATGTTTCCACGAGAACATATATGAAACAAGATAGAAGCCTTTATAAGTGACAAGGAGCTATCGTATTTAACATACCTTGATCTCATTTTCAAATGGTTTGATAAAAGGTGAGCCTCTCATTGTCTGAGTCTTTATAATTTGATCATCAAGAATTGCCTGAATCTCATCCACTGAGGAAAGGATATAGACTCCAGTATCACGATATAGACTTATATGAAAAGAAATATCGTCCCAAGTTGCTATCATAGCATTCATGGCTCTCTCTAAGGAAAATTCCTGAAAGGGAGAAGAATAGGATGGTGAAAAAAGGAATCATTTGTGTTGTTTTATTTCCCTTCATAACTCAGTAAGCATTTTGCTCATTACTCCATAATCTCCATAACTGTCTGTCTGTCTGTCTCTATCTACCTACCTACCTACCTACCTACCTATCTCTTGAAATAGGGTCACTTTTAATGATTTAAAAGTTCCTTAGAGAAGTCATGGACCCAGGAGAAAACCAAACACTACTGTTCCGCTAAAGGCATAGAGCAATAAAATGATGCTCTCCTATACTCACAGGTGTCTTGCTCAGCCACCATCAGGGAGGCTCCTTCCTGCAGTAGATGGGAACAAACACAGAGACCCACAACTGGACTGTGTGAAGAGACTGAGAGATATTGGAACACTCAGTCTTAACTGAGATGTGTGCAGTAAATCCCCCCTCTCTGGACTCAGGGAACCCTGCGGCAGAGGAGGTGGAAAGACTGTAAGAGCCAGAGGGGATGGAGGATGCCAAGGAATCAAGGCCTTCCAGACACAGCAGGACCGGCCCAGACATGAACTCACAACGACTGTGGCAGCATGCAGAGGGCACGCATGTGTCAGGTGCGGTCTGTGTCTGTCAGGTGCGGTCCCAGTGCTGAGAGCAACCCAGAAGCTATCTCCAATTGATAACTGCTGGTAAAGGAAAAACCAGCTTTCTCCAATGGGTGTACAAACCACTCTTAAGGGCAGGCCCCGTGCCCAGCAGCAGATGGCCAACAGAAAACTGATTCAATGGCGTTCTCTTTTTTTTTCTAACTTTACAGATCTTTTGCATATATTATGGCTTCTGATTTTGCGTTTCTATGGGATTCCTGTGTGTGCGAACAAGTGAGTCATTGCATCTATATGTGTTTCTTGTGTTTTTTCTTTGGCTTCTTTCTTCTGTTTGTTTTGTGCTGTTCTGGTTTGTTGTTTTTATTTTAACTTATTTTGTTTTACAATTATTTTTTAGATGCCTGTTTTCTATTGAGAGAAAGAAAAGATGTAGACTGGGGTGGGAGGTGAGGTGAGGAGAATGTAGGAGGAGTTTAGGGAAGGGGAAACCATAATCAGAATTTATTGCACAAAAAGTTCTATTTTCAATTAAAAAATTGAATAAATTCTAAGAAAAATTCAGTTTTTTAAAGTTTAGTTTTTATGAAAACACTTGTCACTGTTAAAATGGGCAACAGAATAAAATACCCACTGGATTTTCTCCAAAGTGCCCTTTTTGCAGGTAGCCTGTAGCTTGAAATTTTCTGTGTATTTCAAGAACCTTCTCTCTAAGGCCATACTTATTTGTTGGAACAAACACACAGACACACACATACACACTGATACACACACACACACACACACACACACTATATATGCCACACACATATCGATCTACCCAGATTCTTAATGGAATAATCATACATCAAAACTGTATGTCATTCAATTATATCAGAATGTGGCAGAATTAGGAATATGTCAAAGGAGCAATTTCTAGTCTGGATTTCAGAGAAGCAAGCACACGCTCCTGTCATAGAAGAGTGTCTTTCTGTCATCTTCCACTGCCACCACACCAAAAACACCAACTATGCCTGTCAGCAAACAAACTCATCGAGCACTTCAGTCTCTCTTTATGCTCACCTTGCTTGCACCTGCACTTATCACTTCAAATTTTTCTAAATATGGTGTAAGGTTTAATTTTAAAACTTTTCTCAGAGTGGTTCCAGAATCTGGAGTTAAGTCATAGCCCACAATCTCTGACATCTGTTTCCAGTGGCGGGCTCTCATTCCCGGATTGCACAGAATGGAGACAGTGGGGATGTACTCCTGAGGACGGAAATACAAACAATGATCTCATTTGACTCCCATACACATAGACTCCATAAATGAAACCTTGATAATAGGAAGATTACACTTCTTAAAATGATTTAATGTGAGTACAATTAAAACGTCGACTAGATGTAGAGGAAGGAACAGGGAACAAAGTGATTCTAAAGTTCATCGGCAATATTAGGCATGCAAAGTGATCAAGAAATTACCATAGAAAAATTGATAAGGAAAAAATTTCAAGAACCTTAGTATCACAAAAAATAAAGTGCTTAACAGCAAATTTAAGAAATGTGGGCCTACATAGTAAAAATTGCAAATACAGTTTTAAGGGGAATGGAGATCTAAATGATTGGAAAGATAATTACTTATGGCTTAGCTCTTTTGAAATTGTTGGCCAGTGAAGTCCCATACCCCCCCCCCCAAATATTACAGGCTATTTCCATTGCTCTTGGTTACCCTCCAGAACCCCACTGTTGAAGATATCACATACTCGAGTCACAGAACATGGAGAAATCAAGCTGATACTGACCTGGATAGATCCTATCTAATGGTTAGATTTTGTAATGCTGAAAAGTGCTATACATGCTACCAGAGAACAAAAGTAATCATCAGTCTTACCTAGCTATGAACCTGTGAGTTACAACTGTCCTGGCAAGATAAGCCAACTGGTGCAATAGTGGCATTTAAATGTTATGGGAGTAGTCAACCACTTTCTGATTTGACTTAATGCATACTGTACAAGATGGAACCCATGCTTGGTACCATAATCAATACCAAAAAGCTGTGGCTAGAGAAGCCCTAGGTCCTAGGGAGAGAACCTACTACTGTTATTCTGAAAAATGGGCACAGTATTAAACTGAGTCCTAAGAACTTATCATTACGCCTATAGTGGATCTCTCAAACCTCCTCAGAGAAGTTTCTTTTTGTAGATTATAATTAACACACGATAACACAGAGACTGCAACTGGACGAGGTGCGGAGAGCAAAGATTGGAGTGACCAAGCCTAAATGGGATATCTCTACCACAGCCTCTCTTCCCCAGGCTCAGACATCATAGCAGAAGAGAGGGTGAAAAGATTGTATGAACCTGAGGCTGTGGAAGCTGTTACTTCACTCTGTCCCATGATGGCAGAGAAAAGGAACAAGGAAACAGAGTTTTCTGGACACAATAAGGCGGTTGTACACAGGAACTCACAGTAGTTAAGGTAGCACATACAAGACCTGTGCAAGCTCAAATCAGACAAAATCCCACCAATGGAGGGGGAGCTGAACATGAAGTTGTACTCCTAGACGAGGGGCTATTTGTTAAAGATAAGAGCTGGGAGAGGAAGAGTCAGTTTTCTTTACAGGTGTGCCCCCCCCCCAACCAACCAATCATACTGTAGCGGACGGGCAAATACTCAAGACTGTATGGGTAGTGCAAATTGCACCGTATGGGTTTAAAAATTCTGAGGGCACAAAGTTAGGTAGGTATGGAAGCGGAGAGAATGGACCGGAAGGGGCTGGGGGTGAACATGATCAAAGTACAGCTCTGACTGTTCTGATTTGTTTTCTGCTGCTGTGGTAAATCAATGGCCAAACCCAATCACTGCCCTTCCTTGCTCACCAGAACTACACGATTAGGTCCTACTGCCGAAGACACGGTGCATTTTGGTTGCAGGACGTGTATCAAGCTGGAACTGATCAAAAGCTTCCCCTCGTGCTGGCCAGCTTTCACAGTGATGGGAGGTACTATGCAGGCTCCATCTATGGTATCATATGGTCCAGTGCTGGACCCTTCATGCTACAATACCGACCTGCCAGGCAGGATGTGCTTACCGGTGCAATGGGAACATGATGGGCATTGGGATAATCAATTACTTCCTGATTGGATCTGAGGCACTCTCCACAGAAGAGAATCAACGCCTACTACTGTGAATGTTGTAAAAAGCCCATGGCTCAGGAGGTCATAGGCCCTAGACAGGAACCTACTGCTGTTGTTCTGTTAAACATACATGTCGAACTGCCTTCGAAATAGCTATGTATAGACTCATACCTCAGTAAGTACTTCTCTCAACCTAGGGAAAGAGGGTTCTATCTTTGGTGGGCAGGAGTTAATGCAGAGACTGCCAGAGTGCTAAGAATAGGTTCTGGGCGAGTGTTTAGACACCTAAATGGAACCTTTATATCATTTACCTGCCTCGAGGCTCAGGGAGCATCATAGAAAAGCAAATGTTGCCCGGCGGTGGTGGTGGCATACGCCTTTAATCCCAGCACTCGGGAGGCAGAGGCAGGGGGATCTTTGTGAGTTTGAGGCCAGCCTGGTCTACAAAGCGAGTTCCAGGAAAGGCGCAAAGTTAAACCCTGTCTCAAAAAAACCAAAAAAAAGAAAAGCAAGTGTTAAGACTCTAAGAGCCAGGGGATGGAGAGAAGTGCTGTGAAACGCTTTCTTTTAGACATGACATACCTGTCATGAACTGACTGTAGCTATTGTTTACTTGTATGAGGCCCACATAAGATCAAGTGAACAAGATCAGTTAGAATTCCAGCAGGCATCAGTAACTGGACTTCTTTTTTTAAAGGAGAGGACACAAAGATGTGGGAAAAGGAAGAACAAAATGGGTAAAGAGCCAGGCATAGGGGCTTCTACCTGAAATTCTGACACTCAGGGAACTAAGGAATTGCCAGTCTGGGCCACACAGTGAAAAGGCTAATCAAGGGGTGTACAGAATGATCTTGTCTTAGAGCAGGGCAATTGATCTAAAAAGGTATTTTTCCAAAGAAGGCATGAAAATGTCCAATAAGCATGTGAAAAGATAGTCAGCCTTCAGGTAGATGCAAGTCAAACCCATGAGACCCCACTTCATCCTCACCAGAGTGGCCAAAGCCACCAAGACTGACAATGAAAGCATAAAGTATGTTACCTAGAAGTGTTAAACTCCCTTTCTGTCTCCTGTGACCCATGGGATTACTACTGGAGGGGCTGTGGGTACAGGTAGAGTACAGGAAACCCAGAGAAGGGGAGGCAGATATTACAAAAATAAATAAATAAATAAATAAATAAATAAATAAATAAATAAATAAATGTTGTGAGCAGTCTTATAGTAACAAATTTAACAACTTATGATCTTCAAGGTAAATTAAGCAAATAAGGGGGTAATAACACATGCTACATTTTATAGAAAATAAGATAATACATTCACACTGTATATATGTAACAGAATTCTAAAAGTACTCAAGAAAGTGCTAACACTGATCACCTGGGTAATAAAGATGAGAAATATGAGAGGAGTGTGCAGATTTTTATTTGGGGGGCATAAAATATATTAAACATCGAAAGTCATCCTTAAGTGGTTTATTTTTTTAATGAGACAACTCATCTGATCATTGGGAGAATGTGGCACAGACGGGGCGGAACTCAAAAGCACCACACGTCTGCAGTCTGGACACGGCAGCTGCACATTGGGCATCTCCACCAGAACCACTAGTGTGTGACCAGCTTTACAGAAGCAGGAAGTAACAGCCAGGGCTGTGGTCCGTGCCTGCAGTCAAGGACTGCAGAGGTAGGAGGAGGAGGAGGAGGATCACGAATCTGAGGCCAGCCTGGGCTACTCAAGTTCCAGCCAGGTTGGGCTGCGTAACAAGATTGATGACATGAGCTCAGTTCCAAAACCCACATGGAGGAAGGAGAGAGCTGACTCCCACATGCTGTCCTTAGACTTATAGACACATGTAAGGCATGCATGTGTATGCACCTGAGGAATGACAACCACAGCTGTCCTCTGGCCTCCAGATACATGGGTATGGATGCCTGTACACAAACATGCTCCCACATACATGAACACACACAAGTACACACATAGATGTGCATGTACATGTGCATACACACATTAATATTCTTGCCTAGAATAAAGAAGGTGGGAATTTGGCCAAAAGATGAGGCGAAAAGTATTTCAAAGCTACACTAAAAAAAACAAAAAAAAAAACAAAAAACAAAAAAAAAAACTACTACACTGATTATGTAGGTCTCTGCTTATTTCTGTTTTTTGTTTGTTTTGTTTTTTGTGAGACAAGATCTCACTAGATAGCCCAGGCTAGCCTGGAGCTTGTAATCCTCCTACCCCAGCCTCTAGGTGCTGGGATGAAAGGCGTGTGCTGCCACACTTTTCTTTAGGTGTCAATGGTATTCTCTCAAAGCAGCCATCTCACAGCTACAGGAAGTTCACAGCTCATATCCCTAACAACTTGTGGAGCAATAAATGAATGAATGAATGAATGAATGAACAAATGAACAAATAAATAAATAAATAAATAAATAAATAAATAAATAAATAAATAAGGCTCCTTTCACAGAGTCGGAGTTAAAATGCCAAGAAGGAACATTATTGGCCCACTTTGGACTACAGGCTTATCCCTGAACCAATTACCACAGCCAGAGAGATGGTGTATAAGGGTTTCCTCATCTTGCATCAGGCACTCCCAGAGGAACAACTGGTTAGTTACTGACCAAAGCCTGTTTATATGGAGCTGAACTACTGATAAACACGAAGTCTTCAGATCAGAGGATGGATCTGATATTGTATATAGTATACAACATGATACTGAGAAGAGATGGATAATATTTAAATATCATTAAAAATGTGTATACCTTAAAAACCTTTATCTGCTCCATTACTGTAGTACACATAGCAATTGTAGGATTCTCCTTTGGTTCTTCTTCAGGTTTCTCTTCTATCAAAGATCGTTTTCTTGCTGCCTTTCTTCTTTCTTGTAATTCTTTCTTTTGCTTAGTTTGGAAGAATTTCAGTGTCTTAAAAATTTCTCGGGAAAACTCATCGACATCAGCTTCCATGCTTTCCCCATTAAGGTCCAAAAACCCTCCATCCATCCACCTGAATAAAAAGAAAAAATAATTTAAAACTCATATTTCTGAACTACACATAAGTATTGAGAAACTTTTGTGTGGACTCATTTTCTCTGGCAGAGACAACTGAGGCACACAGTAGAAATGATGGTAAAGGGACAGAGTTAACATCATCATTTAAACTACAGTGCCTATGTTGAAACATACATCCAATTACAAACAGGTAACTAACACTATTCAAGTAAAATGTAGACTGGAGCCCACACTTATAATTTTGTGTAAGTATTACTAAACTAGCTACATAAAATGTGACCTGACTGATAAATCCAAGCAAGACTCAGAAGTTCTATTATCAGGTTCAGTGGCACATTAGTGTCATCTGAGGCTCTCCTATATGACACCTGCTTTTCACACAAGCAAATGAATACATCCTATTTTAAACTTTTAACAAGAAATGTCTTAGATTTATACACCTTTTAAATCAGTTGCTTAATTTTTTATTACATTACTAAAAATTACCGTTTTTCTGTTCGTTGCCACTTCAAAACAAAGTTAAAAAACTTCTGGTAGGGTTCAATGTTGACTTTTAATTTTTCCAGCTCAGGATACTTTGTCAGTTCCCATTTGAAAAGTTCCTCTTCTTTATTAATAAACTGAACTGATTCTTCTGATTCCTGGATACGTTTCTGTAGCTGTCTTACATCTGTCACATACTAAAAGCAAACAAATGTTGCAGAAATATCCAGATGATATTGTAACAAGACTGCATAATATTACACAAGGAATATTCTCCTATTTGTACAATGACTTTAACTATCAACGTCACAACATCACTATGGTGATGAGCAGGACATGGTTCTGCTTCATTGTACGACAGTAAACTAAGTCAGACATCAGGTTTGATAACCAAGTGCACCTTCTTTTGGCATGGTAAATGCATGTTTCGTCTACGTTTTAAAATGTGTTCACCTAGGGCTGACCACAGTTACAGCCCTCAGTGTGTATCTGACCTGTTGCATGCGATCCAGCTCTGCGAACTCTGCAAACTCTTCCATGCGACGCGATTCTTTTTCTATTTCCAAAATGAGTTTCTCTCTCTTGGCTATTAGTTCATTTTCTTTTGCACGTTTAGCATGCTCAATGAGCTTTTGAAAAAGATAATTCAATGATGTTAATTAATGTTGTAGAAAGAAAATAATTTTGAAATAAAAATATGAATGTTTTACAGTAATTTAGAGAAAATGGAAACAGAATCATTGTCTTTAATGACTGACACAAAAATTCAAAGAGTAAATAACAGAGACAAATTTTCCTAGATCTTTCAAAACTCAATGTTGTTAATTATATAGTTTGACTATTTAATATATTATGGAATAATATTTAAAGCCACCATTTATAGAGCATACATATACCATATATCAAGGGCTGTTAAGAACCCTTTCTACATTATTATTTTCTCTACAAAGATAAAGAAATTGAGATATATGGAAATCAAGAAGCATATCAAGGCTACAAGGTTGTAAAAGCAAAAAGTCAAGATGAAAACCTTGTCTATCCCATGCTTTTTGTTATTGTTCTATTTTGTCTCCCAGTTTAGGATAAGCTGGCTGATTACTTTTCAGAATTTTAAATTATATTCACTCTAAAATCCAAAGTCTGACACCTCCAATCTCTGAGAATTTGAGTTACTCAGCTTCTCTGAGTTACATTTTAATCATTTGTAAAATGGGGGCAAATTGGCACAGTTGGGGTTTTATGAGTATTTATTAACAATAAATGGCAATAACTTAGTTCGTGTTTACTATTAATTTACATAATAGTTCTGACCTCTTTGTCGTTCATCTGGCACTTACCAAACCCCAAGAGTTGAGTCTAGAAGCCTGTTCTAAGCTGGCTGTACCACAACAGGTGAAAGACACACTGACATCCACACATCAGGTTTTAAAGTCAGATGGAAATCGGTATGAAAATTGAACACCTGCACTACTTACAATGTCAGGATGTGGATGAAGTGAGAATGCTCTGCCAGTGAAGGTAATTGCCACTAAGCCTGATGGCCTGAGGGCAATACCCAGGACCCACAGGGTGGAAGGAGAACCCCCTCCCACAAATGGTCCTCCTATTTCCACATGCATGTTATAGTGTACACACACACACACACACACACACACACACACACACACACAGGGCAGGGAGAGAGAGAGAGGGGGAATATTAAAACTTTCAGAACACAAATTATACACTTGAAAATATACTTACTTCATCATTCTCATCAAAGATAGGGTTAATTTTTGTAGGCCACATGAGAACAGTTGCATTTAAATTTAAGTCTTCTTGAGGAAATAGAAAAACATCCAAAAAGTAACTCATTTGCCGTTTAGATTCCTACAAAAGAAACTCTAGATGTATCATATAAAAAAGAGCACAGCCAACAATTTCTAATATTCCTTCAGATTTAATATTTGATGCTCCGTCCAAATTACATGGGTATTTTAATAGCTATCCTATATTTATTTGGCTTCAAGTCATACAACTATACTTTAATGTGCTTTTTAACGATTGTTAATGCTTTCACCAGGGGCCGGGAAGATACTTTAGTGGTAACACACTTGCTGCACAGGACCTGAGCTTAGATCTATGACCCCGACAATAAACAGTTGTAGTGGTGTGTGCCTGTGATTCCAGAGTGCGGGAGGTGGAGCCAGGTGGATCCGGAGACTTACGGACCAGCCAGACTCACTGAGTTAGTGAGCTCCAGATTCAGTTGTCAGAAACTCTCTAAACAAACACAAATAGGAGAATGATAGAGGAGGACATCCAATGTTGACTTCTGACCCCAACACACATAGCCCATGTAACCCACCCCCAACACACACACTACACACACTCCCATACATGCAATTAGTTTTCTATGATTGTTGACTCAATATAAAGATAACTCTTTGATCTCCTTGTCCATGATTTTAAGAGGTGATTAAGTGTTTGGCAACCTTTGAAACTTTTGATTTTAAAATATCTTAAATTCTTTTTGTTCTTATGATTTGATTTTTAACCTTTGATGATAAATATTTTATTATCTTTTCTTTATTTTGCATCCTTAGCAATATCATCCTATTTTGGATTACTTAGCATTACAGCAGCAGTCCAGGAAGAGCTCCAGTGTGAACGGCAAAGGGAAAAACACTTCACACAGTAGATGCACCTAATTGGAGAGGCAGAATTTTTTTACCCCCTATGGATCTCATTGATCCAGACGTTATACAGCAGTGATGTAACACTTAAAAAAAAAGTTGGGGATGACAAGATGGTTCAGAAGGAAAAGTACATGGTGCCATGCCCCACAACCTAAGTTAGATTCCTGGGCACCACACGAAGGGAGAGACCCAGCTCTCTTAGGTTGTTCTCTGACCTCCACACATATGTCCTAGCATGTGCACACCCCACACTAATTAATTAATCCATTAATTAAAACGTAATTAAAAGAAGAAAAGTCGGATCTGGTGGTACTTCAGGATTCCCAGAAAGGAGGAGTAACGCTCGGTTAAGTTCAAGCCTCCAATCCCATGACTCCTGAGGGAGATGCATGAATGCAGTCTCCAGGATCCGTGCACAGAAATATTTTCAGCAGTACTGCCATTAATAACAAAGAATAATAAATATCCAGAACAGTACATTCTAAAACTCCTTTTGTGTGTGCAGATGTAGGTACATGTGTGTGTCCATGTGTGGATGGAGGCCAGAGGTCAATCTCTGGTATCATTCCTTAGGATCTGCCCATATTATTTATTGATTGATTTTTGTTTTTTGAGACATGGTCTCTCTCTATAGCTTCGATTGTTCTGGAACTCACTATGTAGACCAGGCTGGCATTAAATTCATATACACCCTCCTGCCTCTACCTCTGAAGTGCTAGGATTAAAGGCATGGACCACCATGCCCAGCTGCCCACCTTATTTTTTAAGAGTCTCTCTCACTGGCCTGGGGCTCAGTAATAAAGATAGATGAATTGTCCAGCAGGGCGCAGGATCCACCTGTTTCAGCCTCCCTGGTACTAGCATCATCAGCATGCAACACCAGGCCCACCTTTCTATGTGGATGCTGGGGATCAAGTGTAGCTAGAGTTTTCCTGCCTGGCCCACAGTCAGGGCAAATCTCTGTCACCCGCCAGTCCCACAGCCACTCAGACCTGACCAAGTAGACACAGAGACTTATATTGCTTACAAACTGTATGGCCGTGGCAGGCTTCTTGCTAACTGTTCTTACAGCTTAAATTAATCCATTTCTAAAAATCTATACCTTGCCACATGGCTTGTGGCTTACCGGCATCTTCACATGCTGTTTGTCATCGTGGCGGCTGGCAGTGTCTCTCTCATTCAGTCTTCCACTTCCCAGCTTTATTCTCCTCCTTGTCCCGCCTACACTTCCTGCCTAGCCAATGGCCAATCAGTGTTTTATTTATTGACCAATCAGCAACACATTTGCCATACAGCCCATCCCACAGCAATCAAGTGCAAGTCCTCATGCTAGTGCAGCAAACTTAAAAACTAAGTTATTGCACACTGATACAACATCAGAAATGGACTACACTCCAGTGAAAATAAGCTGGAAAAAAATAAGCTGATATAACACTGGCAATATGCAAAAGAATACACACAGAATGGTTCCTCTTAGATGAATATCAAAGTCACATAAAAATAAACTATGTACACTAGAAATGCATACTTAGTTCATAAAACCATAAGGAAGGGTAAGAAAGTGAACTCAATCAAAAGGAAAACAACATTCAGATGCTGCTGGGCCAGGGGCTGTGGTGGAGGGCTTCTGGGCTGTTGGTTCTATTCTTTCCCTGGGTAGGAGTCACTTGTTTCACAACATCCTAAACTATGTTTGATGTGATTTTTAACAATCTGTCATGTGTTACAGCATTAAAAGCCTTCCAAACAGAGTGAAAGTTAAATATATTTGAATGGGTATAGAATCTTGTGCCGTTTTTAAGACTACTATTAGATGTAGAAAGTCTAAAAAAAAACCCTTAAACTCCACATTATTTAAGAATATAAACATGATTGGCTGGACAGTGGTGATGCACACCTTTAATCCCAGCACTCAGGAGGCAAAGGCAAGAGCATCTCTGAGTTTGAGGCCAGCCTGAGCTACAGAGTGAGTTTCAGGACAGTCAGGGCTACACAGAGAAACCCTGTCTTGAAAAAGCAAACAAAAAAAAAACATAATTGATGAAACTAAAGAAATCAAAAACACCATTTCAGAGAAAATCAAGTTGAAGCCTACAGGGGATGGAGGAGAAAGAGAGCAGACATCTATAATGGAGAGGGGAGAAAAGCAATGGGTGCGACCAGAAGAACACAGGAGAGGCCTTCTGGGTTACTCTGCTATTTTACCTGGGTGTGTCAACACTGATTACTTCCTTCACAATAGTTGATAAGGTGTTTTTGGTTTTTTTACCTGGATCCTTTCAGCCAACTTACGAATTCCTGAAGTTCTAGCTTTTTCTACAAACGCGATTAGCTCCATCATTTCTTCTGTTGTCTCAGGAACTCGCAGAGCGTGCTCTTTGATTGTTTCGAAATCACTGCAGATACTGACAGAACACTCTGGTTTACTCCACTTACGACAAGTCATTTGTAGTACATTTAATAAACCTGTGCTATGATTGTCATAAAACTGGAACTCTCCTAAAAACAACTGGCTGATTCACAAAGATATCCCATAATATTTAAGCTTAACTTGTCTGATGTCACTATACACATCAATAAAAATCAAGGTAATACTTTCATTTGAAATTATGGCATACTTAATTACTTTTCTAGTGATCTCTTAAACTCTCTTCAAGAGTGAGATGAACATTGTAGCAGACCTTACAACTGACGGTCCTAATCTAAATCCCACCTCAGCTGCTACTAGGGTGCTGGTTAGCTTTTGTCAACTTGACACAAACTATAGTCTTAGGAGAGGAGGAAACTGCAACTAAAGACTTGCTTCCATCAGACTGGCCTGGGGGAGGACTGATTGTTATGGGAGAGCCTAGCCCACTGTGGGCAGCACTATCCCTGAGCAGGTAGTCTTGGGATGTACAAGAATCCATGAGCTAGCCATGGGGAGCAAGCAGGTAGGTAAGCAGATTTCTTCCATATTGCTACGTCACTTTCTGCCTTGAGTTCCTGCCCTGACTTCCCAAATTGGTTTTTGGCCATGGTCTTTATCAAAGCACTGAAAAGCTCACTAAGACAACTAGTTTTATGAGTTTAGGGCAAACTTAGATCCAGTTCTATATTTATAAAATGAAGCTATTAATACTCCTCCTGCTGAACTGTGTAATGTAAAGGGTATAGCATAGCCCAAGTCCCTGTGAAATATAACAATATAGCAAATAAAAAGATCATATCCTTGTTTATATATTTTAAACTCTAAGATATCTTAGAATATCCTATGTATAGAAGTATGAATCTAGGTATCCTGTGTCATTATTCAACAAAAGTATATTTTTCAGACTTGTCTTCCTATGCCTTAAAATATTTGTATTGATATACCACTAGAAATACCAGGAAAGAATCCAGCTAGGCTGGAAAAGATGCATGTATACTTTTGTATTTATTTATTTACTTACTTACTTATTTATTTATTTTGGTTTTTCAAGTCAGGGTTTCTCTGTGTAGCCTTGCCTGTCCTGTAACTCGCTCTGTAGACCATGCTAACCTCAAAATCATAGAGACTTACCTGCCTCTGCCTCCCAAGTTCTGGGATTAAAGGCATGTGCCACCACAGCCCAGCAATCTTATGTTTTTTAAACAGGAGTAATCTTAGTGAAATGTCCCTTTGGCCCTGTTATTGTGAACACAGTAGTGAATGTTACTTACGATTCATTTTCTTTCCTGTGTTTTGCAGCGATGTCACTTAATAGTATGTTTGCAAAGGCTTTTGCTTTGTTCGTCAAGCCTACCTTCAAGTCCTCACAGTCCAAACGAATCATAGGGTAATGAACCCATTGAGGCAAAAGCATTATTTCTGAAGCAAGACTGAAAAACTTTTCTATAAACTTTAAAGAAGAGTGTTTAAAAACAAAGTTAGACTTTTATAATTAGTGATTTTATAATACTATATTATGATGAAACTCTTAATCATGTAATCTATTATTCTTGCTAAGTGACTCATATTCTTTTTGTTACACAAACTTGTTTCCTCTTGGGGCTGAGACTACACCCAGGGCCTGAGGATTCTGGCCATGTGCTCTACCACTGAACTACACAGTCAGGGCCTAAAGGCTCTTGTTACTTTTATGGTGGAATTTGATCTACTAGTAAATAACAAATGTGCTGACATCTATAGCATCAAAATCTGCATATTTCACAAGGTTTCTTCAATTAAAAATATGCCCAAAGTCAACTCATTTCTGTTTAGGAACAAACGTGTATTATGCTATAATATTTGTAGCTGCATGTATTTGCTTTTGCCAATACTGACTACCTCTCTGAAGGTTATAATTCAATCTTTAGGAAAATAAATCTAAGAAACATTCTGTGTTAGAATAGTCCAGAAGGACAGAAATATTATGGTCTACAATTACCAAAGATCCAAGATCTTGGAATTTATATCAATTTCTTAATACTTAAAAACTGAGATGATTTTCAAAAATTAAACAAAGTAGTATAAAGTGCAACTTTGACAACATATGTTGCATTTTGTGCAAATGAAACACTCTTGCAAATTCTGAGCAATCTTTGACTTAATGTCACAATCAACGTTTAATGTTTCTATCAACCTTCTTCCTTGTTATCCCTATCCCACCCACAGCCAAAACTCCTGTTCCTTTTGATCATTCGCAAAAATATTTTCCTTCATGTTAATCTTAAAGTTATCATAT
Source organism: Peromyscus californicus insignis (assembly GCF_007827085.1). Classification (NCBI taxonomy): domain Eukaryota; kingdom Metazoa; phylum Chordata; class Mammalia; order Rodentia; family Cricetidae; genus Peromyscus; species Peromyscus californicus. The sequence goes on from NW_026294413.1 coordinate 90,647,903, forward strand.
TCTTCTATAGTTTACAGTATTTAATGAATTGGGTTTAACCTTTTCTTTGTCCAAGGGATCAGAGGACATTAACTAATTTAATGATTATCTTGAATACTTGTCTTTTTGTTAAATGGAAATATAACAGAAAATAAATAGTGCTGATATTAATACAGAGCAATGAGTATCGATGAATTTAACAACAACAAGAGAGAAAACCACAAAAAAAGTGATTACTATAGTATGTTTCATACAAACTTGTCACGAGACAAAATTAAACAATGCAGGTTTATATAACACAAAAATCCCGGGGAGAATGAAAAAGCCCTAGGTGACACAGACAGTCTCCCTGTTGTATACTTTAATGTATGCTCATTATGTTCAAGAAAATAGAGGAAATATGAATATAAAGAAGGAAAAAGGAAACTCATCAAAGAGATGGTGACCCACAAAATCTGACATGCACATGTCACTTAACCATTACCGAGTGACACAGAAAACAAAAAAAATAGCAGGAAACAAGTTACCATATAGCTATCATAAGACCTTATCAGCAATTAATCCATGGATTACGTCTACAACCAAAAGATAGAGTGACTGATGGGCTGGGGAGATGACTCAATGGTTAAACTGCTTGTTGCCAAGCATGAAGACCGGAGTTCGACGCTTAGCACTCACGAAATCTGAGTGTGCCCCTAGGGCCTTTACTCTCACAGGGACAGCAAAAATCATAAGAACAGACAACACAACAGATCTCAACAAAATGCGAAAACGTGGAAACATATTGAATATGCGATGAAACTAGAAACCAACATAAGAATACTGTGGAAACTATATAAACACGTGGAAATTAAACAACTTACTTTTAAATAACAAGTGGATCAAGAAAGAAAGAAAAAAAGGAAACTTAAAATCTCTCCTTCTTCTAAGCCATTGAGATTGCTCAGTGCATAAAGGCACACAGTAGAGATAGAATTGACACCTGCAGGCTGTTTTCTCACTTCCACACAAGTGCTATGGTAGGTGTAGGTACATACACTCGATCTCTCTCTCTCTCTCTCTCTCTCTCTCTCTCTCTCTCTCTCTCTCTCTCTCTCTCTCTCTCCTCTGTTCCTTCTGTCTCCATATAAACATCTGCTTCAAATCTGAGCTCAGCTGGGCATGGGTATTGTGTTCCTGCAATCCTTGCATTTGAGAGGTGGGAGCAAGGAGATTGTCCATTTAAGGCAGGCCCACCTGGGCTACATAGTGAGTTCCAGATTAGCCTGTTTGACATAGTGAAACCATGTCTACACACACATGTGCACATATGCACACACACTTGAGTTAAGCTCACATTTTCTTCCATTTCTTGCATGAAACCTTCAACTTTAAAAACAATAGCAATTTTCTTTTGTGTTCATATAATACTTTGTTAATCTCTATTCTAATTTTATATCAACATATAATTGTTATTTTTGTTTGTTTGTTTGTTTGTTTGTTTGAGACAGGGTTTCTCTGTGTAGCCCTGGCTGTCCTGGAACTCATTCTGTAGACCAGGCTGGCTTGAACTCAGAGATCTACCTGCCTCTGCCTCCCTAGTGCAGGGGTTAAAGGTGTGCACCACCAATGCCCAGCTAATAATTGTTATTTCTACATCAAGATTTCAGTGACAAATTGAAGCTCCTGAAGAGAGCATTTAAATATTGTTTATTTTAATCTTACTGTCATAAAATGTTTTACAGGAGTGGATGAGATGGCGTATCAAGGGAAGTGCTTGCCTTCAAGCCTAAGTGCCTGAGCTTGAGCTCTTGGGCTCACATAAGAGAGAGAGAGAAACAACTCCTCTGACTTCCACATGTGCACATGCTCTCTCTATAAGTAAATAAACTCCATCTTAAAATGTTTAAATAAAATTTTATTAACTCAACAAATTGACTGAAAGAATAATTAAAATAATTACGAGGCAATTAAATGGCTTTACTAAAATGATGCTTTGAATAAGAAATTTTATTTACATTATTTGAAGCATTACCTAGGGCAAAAGATCCTAATTAAAGAACATTCAAAAAGTGTTCATTAAAAATAAGCAGAATTATCCTTCTGAATTAGCATGTCTATCCATATTGTGATTGTTCCGGTCCTGTTTTTGCAGCTTTTCTAAGAGAGACAGTTTCACAGCATGGTATATGATGTTGTGGCTCTTACACACTGGTGACTAATGACCGAGAGAGGGGGAAATGGCCTCTTCAGGGGCGAGCCCAACACTGGTTATCCAAGATAAAGTGGTCAGTCCTGAAGCCATATACATACAGACAATAAAAAGGAGTCAGGGGGTGTGTGTGTGTGTGTGTGTGTGTGTGTGTGTGTGAGGGTGTGGGGGCTGGAGGGAGGAAAGGGAAAGAGAGAATGATATAATTACATATTAATTAAAATGTGTTTTAATTAAAATGCTTTTTTTTTGTTTGTTTTTCGAGCTAATGTGGAGGCCCACAGAGGTTTCCTAGTGAGATCTGAGCTTGCTTTACCCAGCAGCTGCATTAGAAGATGGCTTGACCATGTGTGTGGTTACCAGGTAACTGGCAGGGTCTGCACTTGGCTGTGCTAGGGGGAGATATTTTGCTCCTCCCCTTAGCATTCCTATAGAAAGCTCTTTTTCAGAGACAGAAGAGGCTGATGGATAATGATCCAGGCCCTCCAGAGTCTATCCTGGGTTTCTATCTGTTTCTCTCCCCTCTATCCTTCTATCTAAATATTTTTCACTTCTCCCTCCTCAAGAGTACCTTGGGGGAAAAGTGGGAGCAGGCTTCCCACAGTGAAATGGGTACCCCCTTCCCCCAAAAAAGACAGGTTTTCTCCATGTGTCCCTGACTGTCCTGGAACTCACTCTGTAGACCAGGCTGGCCTCAAACTCACAGAGATCTACCTGCCTCTTCCTCTCAAATGTTGCAACTAAAGGTGTGCACCATCACATCACAGTGCACTATCCCACCTTGTGGAGACCCACAGAGGTTTCCTAGTGAGAACTTACTTAGGGTCCAAGAATCTGAGCTTGCTTTACCCAGCGGGGCTGCATAAGGGGGTGATTTGACCACAGGTGTGGTTACCAGGTGTTTAAAAGGGTCTACACTTGGCTGTGCAGCGTGCTTTGATCTAGCAAAGGGAGGTCTTTTGCCCCGCCCCTTGGCATTGTTATAAAAAGCCCTTTTAAAGAGGCAGAAGGGGCTGTTGTGTATTGACCCAGGTCCTTCTGAGCTATCCGGTGTTTCTAGCTTTCTTCTCTTTGCTATCTTTCTATCTAAAAGTTTCTTATCCCTCTCTCCTCCTCAAAGGAACCCTTTAAAAAGTGGGATCTGGCCTCCCACAACACCTGGCTTAAAAAACATTTTTAAAAATAAAAACAAAACAAGATCAACAGTTGTCTGTAATGTTCTCAATTAGTCAAAGAGCAGAGAACAACTGATCACGAGGTGCCCAGCTCCATTGGATACATTTTTGACACAATCTTGTGCTTGAGGCTTAAGGAACATCGTGAAAGATGAGTGGGAATGATTGTAGAGCTAGGAGACCAGGAAATCTGCTGGGAGATTGTGTCTCCTAGAAAAGGCAGGGAATCTATACCCAGGAAATCACCACAGTAAGGCTACCGAAACAAGACCTGATAAAGGACACCACCAGTAGATATGCTTATGTGAAAGAGGAAAATCTCAAGGTTTGGGAGGCAGCACCTATAGATAAAGAATTACAAGCAACTAGGACTGCTGAGAGGGGGTGGGCTAGTCTTCTTCCAGGATGAATCTCCTAATTGGGTATCCATACCAAGTGGTCAGCCCTGAACTCATTTACAAACAATATTGGATGGACTCAGCTCTATCTGACTTTGTCTTCATCTATTTAGGCATATACATATGTACATATATGTGTGTGTTATACATATGTAATCGATATGTGTGTGCCTAAATAGATATGTAACAATAACAAAGAAAAAGAGGCCATGAATTTGAGAGAGAATGAAGGGTATATGGGAGTTGCTGGAGAAAGGAAAGGGAAGGGGGTAATGATATAACTATATTTTAATTAAAAATATGAAAAACCCCCAGAATTACCACTTACCTCTGTGTATTCATCAAAAGGATGGTCCTCTGCCTGGAAAGTTTCTATCATCTTTGTTGCGGTCCCATCAAGGAGCCAGTTATAGTTTTCAACTGAAAATTAACATCTCAATTAAAATCTGAATAACATTTTAATATAGTAAAATGTTTTTGTAATAGCAAAGAACAGAGTAGCCTACTCAAGCACAATTTTAATAGGGTATTAACAACATTTGGAGAAATAAGGAGAGGAAAAAATATTTAACAGCCATTACTTTATATGCTAACAAAAAAAGTTAATGAGAATGTTTAAAGACTCAAGAGGCAAACCAAGTAAATAGATTTTGAAGCCCAAAAGACAAGTTTATTTAGTTTATTGCAAAGAGAGCAATAAAACTGTCTGCCCAAACATGTGTCTCTTTAAATGTTAAATGTACTACAGTATTTGAAGCTTTGAAAATAATTTAGAGGTGTTGTGCATAGCTGTTCTGTCTATGACCTTGAAGCACCATCCCTAGAGATATAGCAGGTAATTGCTCTACCTGTTTATGACCTTGAAGTGTATGCCCCTGGGGCGTGGCCTCATAGCGACCCTTAAGACCTGAGATGCGCAGGCCGGTGGTGGCGCATGCCTTTAATTCCAGCACTCGGGAGGCAGAGGCAGGAGGATCTCTGTGAGTTCCAGGCCAGCCTGGGCTACAGAGTGAGTTCCAGGAAAGGTGCAAAGCTACATGGAGAAACCCTGTCTCGAAAAAACCAAAACAAACAAACAAACAAAAAAAAAAAAACTGAGATGCACGTAGGCGTGCTCTTTTTGCTCCCTCATGGGTTTGGATGCTGAGACGCACCAGGTGGAAGAACAGCATGGTTCTATAACTCAGCTTTCCAGGACCCTATGATAAATTTCCCATGCTGTCGTGAGTTTTTATCCTGTAATAAATTCCTTTACCCTTTAAGCAAACTCTGTGGATTTCTCGCTATGTAGACGAATAGATAATGTGAGCGAGCAGACAAGTTTAGTTAATAGCCTTTTTTTGTTTTGTTTTGTTTTTGTTTTTTTATTTTATTTTTCTTTATTAAGAAATTTTCTTTTTTTTTCTTTCTTTTTTTTTTTGTTTTTTTTTTTTGTTTTTTTTCAAGACAAGGTTTCTCTGTGTAGCTTTGCACCTTTCCTGGTACTCGCTTTGGAGACCAGGCTGGCCTCGAACTCACAGAGATCCACCTGCCTCTGCCTACCGAGTGCTGGGATTAAAGGCGTGCGCCACCACCGCCCGGCCTCAAAAAAAAAATTAAAATTAAAATTAAAAAAAGAAAAAAAATGAAGTCCAATATGTGTTATCTACTCACTGTAGCATGGTCAGACTCATTTGATTTCAGCCTTGCCTTAGCTTCTTTATTACTCCAACATTTCCATTTTTCTTTTTCCTTTGACTTTTTCACCCTGCTCCATTAACATTCACCCCTCAAACCAGACAACAAAATGCAACTTTCTAGGTCTGATCCACGACTATTGAACCCATGATTCTGCTTATTTCTGGCTCTTTCATAACAGCACCAGAAAACCAGATATCTGCCCCAATTTAAGCTAAAAATAGAATGATAAAAATCTATTTCGTACGTACCGTATGAATCATAATGTGCTTTTGTGCCTTCTAAGTTACGATGTACTGCTATCTTCAGTGTATTAAGAGCCCAGTGTAACACGTGTTCTGGAAGTTCTGTGTCAAGATTGACAGGCGATGAAGTTCCTGACAGCCAAGAAGATACTGTTTGGACATTCTAACACAAATGAAAACAAAAATGAATGTCATAAATATCTAACTGAACTGATCTATAACATTTTCTTTAAATTTCTGTGGTCCAAGGAAAGGTAACTCAATGAAAAGTACTAACTTAATAGCGAATAGCTTGTAATACAATATGAAAACTTAATTGGAGCTGAGCATGATGCATGTCTGAATCCCAAAAGTTTCTCTATGGAGGCTAAAGTAGGAGGATAGCGAGCTCCAGGACAGCCTGAGCTACCATGTCTCAAAATGTAAAACCTCAAAGATGAAACAACAACTACAGAAAACCCAATCCACCTTAAGTCAGTTTTCTATCATTTAACAGTACTTATTAACTACATCAAGGTGATAATACTAAAAAGCACTAGAAAGAAGAAATATGTGGTATATCTTGCTTTGGTTTTTGTTTGTTTGTTTTGAGACAGAGTTTCTCTACATAGCCCTGGCTGTCCTGGAACTCGCTCTGTAGACCAAGCTGGCCTCGGGCTCACAGAGATCCACCTGTCTCTGCCTCCAAAGTAATGGAATTAAAGATGTGAGCTACCATGACTTGGATTTTCTTTTTAAGACATTCACAACTTAGTAGCAAGAAGACACACACAAAAGTATTAGTTCAGAACAGTAAAAAAAGGTAAAAAGAAGGGAAACATCTCCAATTAATAGATGTTTTCAAAGAAAAAAGCATTTTATAACTTAAAATAACTGGTAGGGTAATAAAAGGTGTAATATTTTATGTTTATACAGAGTACAGTGAGATTCAATTCAAATATTCTGAAATAGAATAGTATAAGGACACATAATGGTTAAGGATGAAGTAATACCTGCAGAATTTCAGATATTTGTTCTATCAAACCCAAAACAACGTCTTCCAACTCTTGAAAGGTGGGATAAAATTCCATTTTATCTTCATCAAATGTCAACTCCATCTTAAATATTGGAAGCCTGTCTTGGTGTTTTGGATCAAAGAGTTTTACAAATTCTTCTACAGTTCTCCGTAAGAGATCCTTTAGCTACATGATATCATAAATTACTATTAATTATTTCAGAAGGTATAAACGTACTCTTTACCTTAAATGAGTTGTGAACCATTACATGATCTCTATAAACTTGCTTACTCCTGGAGTTATAATCCTTCTTAATAAATATCTAAACAATAAATAGAACAATCAGTGCCAACCAGATTTTGTAACAGACTATCAGTACTCTAAACACGGCAGTGTAGAATTTCTACATTTATTTATTTATTTTCAAAACCTGTGTGTGCAATATGTACGTGAGCACAGGCACGTTCATGCCATGGTACTTTTGTGGAGCTCAGGGGACAGCTTTTGGGGAGTCACTTCCTTCCCTTCACCTTGCTGTGGCAGCGCCCCTCTTGTCTCTGCTGTTGCGCCAAACTGCGCACGTCTGTGGGCAGCTCTTCTGTCTCTGCTGCTCACCTTGCTGTAGGATTACAGATGCAGGCTCCAGCCTCCAGCTCTTCACACGGGTCCCAGCAACAGAACCTGGGTTGTTGCGTGGCCAGCTCTCTTACCTACAGAGCCATTTCCCCGCTGGCCTGCTTTAGTTTATTTAACAAAACTGCTTCGCACTATGCTTTAACCAATTTTTTTAAAGTACTGAATTTTGAGTGTTATCATTCAAGATACACATATAGAACATATATATGATTTGACATAATAGCATATATACCTGGTTTGACATAAGTATGGAGACACAGCTGTAAAAGGAATCCAGTTTTTCAGGCTTAATGCCTTCAAGTGCCTCCTTCCTAGTAAAGAGATTTATCACCTTTGGATACCATGTGTTCATTATCCTCTCTTCTGATTTTCTAGCTTGAATTGATAGATCATTTCTCAGTGCTTCACAATCAATTGGGCCTCTAGCTCTACAGAGGAACAAAGGAAAATAATTCAAATGACAGGTTGGTCTTTATATATAGTTGTTGAAACAGATAAGATACAATTTTAAAGTTCTAAAATATAAAGAAAGGTTTTAGAGATTTGTAAATCAGTTTTAAAATTACACAATAAAATATGTCAGACAAGGAATCATTCACCTTCTAATTAATACATATATAAAGATTTTACAGGCTGGAGAGATAGCTTAGTGGTTAAGAGCACTGGCTGCTCTTTCAGAGGACCTAGGTTCAATTCCCAGTACCCACATGGCAGCTCAAAACTGTCTGTAACTCCAGTTCCAGGGGTTCCCACACCCTCAGACATATATTCAGGCAAAATATCAATGAACATAAAATAAAAATTAATAAATTATTAAAAAAAGATTTTACCTAATTCCTGTTAAGTCCAGCAAAATTATATCTGCAAATGTTGTATAACCAAGCTCCAGCAATATTTTCATAGTTGGATGAACAATGTGCAAATTTGCTAATATTTGGCTTCTTGCTTGAACAAAGCTAGAATGCCAAGGATTGGAATAATCTAGTCCTCTGGAAAAGCAAAACACCACATTAAACATGATTGAAAAACATACCCCAAGTTTTGAGAAGTTAACACTGAAGTGAGGACAGTGGGGACTGGCAGGAAGGGACGGCAGTCAGGAATGGAAGTCTTTTGATTTTGCACACTCAGTTTTGAAACTACATTATCGTTAGAAGAAAGAGATCATTTGTGGCTAAAACAGACTGTATGCCCAGTTAACTTCTACTTTGCTCAAGCTCAGCTACCCAAAATACAGAATTAAGAACAGTGTTAGGTTTATGGAAAAATCTATGTGGCATATATCAAAGATTATTCAAGGCTAAGCTGAGTTTTTGGTTTATCATCGTCATCATCATCATCATCATCATCATCATCATCATCATCATCATACCAAGTTTCATGTAACTTAGATTAACCTCAAACTCACTATGTGGCTGAGGCTGGCTTTAAACTCCTGATTCTCCTGCCTCCATATACTGAGTCCTGGCATTACAGGCGTAAGCCAACTTACAATGTACATCATGTTATGTTGAATTATTTTTCATATAGGTCTTCCTACTAATGTAAGTAGAACTTGATGATTAATGTAGAGAATATCTTTGGAGATTTTTAAAAGAAAATACATTTGGGCTTCATGACTGCAGACTTGAATATCAGGTCAGTTCATTTTTAAATTGTATCCAAAGCTAGATGATATACTGTTTTTTAAAAGAGTTTACTCACACAGGAGATTCAGGCAAAGGGCCCCCTTCATCTTCAAGCCATTGAACTGGAGGTTTCACAAGAACACTTTGTACTAAAATACACATATAAGTTAACATTTTTTGAATATCCTTCCAAGATCTATTCTCTAACTAAGACCAAATTAGATTTTTTTGTCTAAATCTCTAATTTGATTCTGCAAGGTAGAGTTTACTGTACATTAAAATGAGTACAAGAAAATACTACCTTTCTTTTATATAATCACATTCTTAGCATTATTTTGGCCTTCCTCTCGAGGTGAATTCAAATACAGGAACACTCTTAATTCTCAGTTCTTTTCATTCTATCTATTCAAAAATCACCGGCAAGACTACCAAAGAAGTTCATTCTAAGATAGCTACCAGGGGTTGGGGAGAAAGGGAGTTAGGGAGATATTGGTAAAATGTTAGGGAATTTCAATTAGTAGGAGGAATAAGTTAAAGAGATCTATTGCACAATATTGTAAAGATAGTGAAAAATAATACATTGTTTACAAATATCTAACAGCACTTTAAAGCATTTTTAGCACATGCATGAAGTAATACATGTCAATTGGCTCACCTTAGACATTACGCAATGTATACATTATTTGAAGCATATTGTATATGATAAATATATATACGCATATATAAATTTGTCAATTAAAGAAGAAAAGCCAGAGCCTAGTGTGTTGACTCGTAAACACAGTCCTCAAGAGACTGAGGCAAGACGATTGTCATGAGCTTTGAGGTCAGCTGAGGGTACATAATAAGGTTCCAGGTCAGCCTGGGTTACAAAGTGATACTCTGTCTCAAAAGCAACCACAACAATATTCTAATAAAAATCACAAAGATTAAAATGCATGAATATTTTCTAACAGTCATTAAAAATAGGATAGCTAAAACCATAGTAACAAAATAAAAAATCAAATAGTAATAAATAGTAGCTAAAAAATACAGAAGGTACCCTTAAGTCGTAAAGTCATTGACTGGGTTGTAGTCTCAGAACATAACTGTAGGTAAAAATCATAGTGAAGAAATACATACATTTAAAATATATAGTATTCAATATTCATTTTACTTCTACTGTTTTGTCTTCTTTTGCTTTTTTGAGACAAGATCTCATGTAGCTCAGGCTGGACTCAAACTCACTGCAGTTGAGGGTGGACCTGGAACTCTCTATCTCCCCAGTCCACCTCTCAAGTGCTGGTGTTCCAGATGTGGGCCAGACACCCAGCTGCCCTCCACTTATCATTCACTTGCGGGACAAAGGTAAAACAAGTTTGGTCTGTGTCAAACGTTACTTACCCAAATATCTCTTCATGCTTTTTTCAAAGTCACTTGACACCTCGCTTACGAGACTTCCAAGCAGCTCTTCTCTTTTCTTCCCTTCCTTTAAGTGCTCAGGTATCAGCATTAACATGTGGTCCAGCCATTCTGGCTGGATCGGTACTATAGGACTACTCTCTACACACTGCTTCATGTAAACGTAGTTCAACTTGGAAACATTAAAAGAACAAGCCAAATGGTCAGAATGATAGAGCATTTCCTTGTAGCTCCTAAATTCTATTTTCTAAGACATTTTTTCAGAATAAAAAATACTTACTCTAAAAGTCTCACATGCACATACACACCACCACCACCACCCACCCCACCCCACCCCACCCCACAACACAGTATAAATAAACATAATGGATTTTAAAAATTTTTTTAGATAAACTAAACCAAAATCTTGACTAGTAAAAGGAGGTTCTTCCATAGTATTCTCAGTTCATAAGGAAAATTTCATATTCATATTTTCAGTTCTCTATCCCCAAAGAAAATCTTAATCCACTTAGAAAATTCACAGCCCCATCTGCAAACATGCTTCATAATTTCCTCTTATATGTAACCAGCTCCAAAAATTTCTGGATCCTTTACTATTTTACATAATTTTACATGTTGGCATGTTTCTACCAATCATTTCCCAGTCCCATGTTGTTACTCATGCATCAGTATCCCTAAAAAAAATCTCTAGCACCTAGCACATAGTCAGTATATAGTAACTGTCAATAAGTATTTGTTAAGTGAAAAATAAATATTGTATCAATATTAGGATAATTAATTATGACACTATTTTACAAGAGAGATGTGTTTCTTCTATAACTGATATTTTGAATATTTTTCAATAGTTTGGAATAAGAACTAAAATATTTATGCAGATAATCCTCAAATAATGGATGGAAACACAAATACAACTCTTGAAAACCTCATTTGTGGCCCACAATATGCTTGCTCCTTTGGGTGGAGAAATATAAATTTGTTTACAGACTTCTTTCCTAGGAGGAGGCTTGGTGGGCCGTCTTAGAAGAATACTTTGTAATCATTATTTTGAATATTTTCTAAACAAGAAAATCCAACTCACTCCTTTTTTTTTAATTTCACTGGTCATCTGTCAAAAATAAAACAAAAGACAAATAAGGATTGTGTTTGAAACATTTTAGTCAAATAAAATCTTAAATATAAATGTTCTTTTAAAAATGAGTTTTATTGAGATTCACTTAAGAAATAAAATGGAACAGGGTGGTTTGAAGGCGAGAACTCACAGTCGGAGGGAAGTCTGGCTCCGGTAATGAAGGTATTCTTTTATCCAGAGTTTTGTCTAGATTTTTTTTTGCTCCAGCAATTCTGAAATTTATGGTTAGAAAAGTGTATAATAAAATGGGCATTAGTTACTAAATACTTCAAGTTGAACATTTTAGACATCTATACTAATACTAAACAAAGAAATTTTCAAGAGATCTTTATTTGATTATATTTTCATTTCTTTTTTTTTTTTTAAGGAGGGGGATACTGAGAGACAATTTCACCCAGGCTGGTCTTGAACTTGCTATGTAGTTGAGGTTGGTCTTCTATTTGTGGCAATCCTACTGCCTCAGCTTCCCAGAGTGTTGAAATTATAGGCATGAGCCTTCATATCTGCCTCTGACTGAACTTTTTATGAGAAACAATTCCTAGTGACCATTACCCATGATATCTTAAATTTTAAATTATTAAAAACATATCTTAAAAGAGTAATACTAAAAATAAAATAATTTTCAATTATAACTTACTGATATTTTTAAAATGAATTCTGATATAGAGTAAACCATCTCTGTTGAAATGCCAACATGTCCGAGAAAGCTTTCCTTACACCTGTATTAAGAAATACCTCTTGAGGGCTTCAGAAGCCTCCCTTTCTTTCAGCTCACATGCCTTGATGTGGGTGAATGATTTATAAGCATTATATATTATATTAATTCCCATGCAAAACTCCAAGACCACATATGTCTGATTCTAATTGGCCAAAATCCAACATATGAGTCTGGATGTTCAAGACCAAAACCACCATGTTGCTTGACTTTTCCATTAGCAGACATCATGGGTCATGACAATGAGAAACTGTAAGACACTGTTGAGTAACATCCTAAGAAGCCTCTTCTAAGTCTTCTACAGTACTGAGGAGAGTCTGCAGAATGAATCAGGTAAGAGGCTAGAGAGAGGCTCGGTGATCCAGAGCTCTTGCTGCTCTTCCAGAGGACCAGCATTTGGTTCCCAGCACCCATGTTAGGCACAACTGCCAGGGGATACAATGTCCTCTTATGGTCTCTTGCATGTACTTGTGTGCGCGCGCGCACACACACACACACCCCCCACAATATTTTGTAAAAAAATGAAGAGAGCAAAAGATCTCTAACAGCATATACAATGATGTTAGTTAAAATTCTTCATAAACTTAGGTTTAAATATGAGTAAGTGAAAGATGGGATTATAAAAATAGAAGTCTAAGGAAGTTATATGATTCCATACCTGTTTAATTATAAAGTGTAACTACCAAAATTTAAATGATTGTTTTTGACAATATGACCATCAAACAATGTGGCAGTAAAATTTAAGTCAGTTGTAAAACCACTTTTAAAAGAAGCTGACCAAGAAGAGAAAGTCCTGATTCTTTTTCAGAACTCAGTCCAGTTCTAACATAACAGCAGACACAAGAGCAAGACACTTAAACTGCAGAACCAGACCACTCGGGGCCAAGCCTCAGGTGTGTGAGCAAATGACTGTTCTGTTCCTTGGTTCACTCATTTAAAAAATATTGACAAATGGGGTGGATAAATGGCTCAGGACCCAGATTCGATGTCCAGCACCCACATGGCAGCTCACAACTCTAGTTCCAGGGGATCTGATCCCTCTTCTGACTTCCCTGGGCTCTTGCATACATGTGGTATACATACATAAACTTAGGCGCGCGCGCGCGCGCGCGCGCGCACACACACACACACACACACACACACACACACACACACACAAAATAAACATTTTAAAAATAAAATAAAATAAAGAGTTTAACAATAGTATATATCTCATTGAGGTGCTGTGAGAAGTATAGGTAACGTGATAGGAACAATATCTGGACAAGCAAGCACTCTACAAAATTGGCTATCGTTATGATTAATTCTCAATTTCTTTTCTAATTAATTTGAATTTTAATCCTTACTTTATCCATGGATGGCATATATAGTTTTTAAAAATATTTATGAGTCTATTACACATTAATTCCAAGCAATAATTATTTACTAATATGCTACTTACACTAACTGGTTAATTTTCTTCTGCTGCTCCTTAGATCTTCTGTAATTTAGCAGCTCACTTTGTTTTGGTGTGTTAATACCTATGTCTTTGGGGGGACGGACAATAGGGGGCAACTTCAAATTCAAAGCCTCCTTTTCTGCTGATATGGCAGTTGTGTTGGGATTCGACATCTTGGTCTCCTATGGATTAAAATACTCTATACCCTGGAAAGAAAAGGTTCATACAGACACTATTGCATGAAATCAAGCATCAATGTATTTAGTGCCTCTTACACATAGACAGCATAAATAAAGCTCCATACCTCTTCAGATGTGCTTGCCAAGCATGGTAGTGGTTAAAGAATGGCAGTTGAGAAGAGTGGGCAGGGATTCTAAACATAACTCTACCAGCCACTTACTTGGAAGAAATGAGGCCAGACATTCTTTCCCTTAGGATCGGAAATTAAGGAACTGAATTTAGTGCGCTGTGAGTAGCCTTTCAACTCTCAAACCCAAGGTTTGTTGTTTTCCCCTAGTGGCAAACCACAACAAAATCTAGTTGTTAAGAGAGAATGCCCCTCCCCCTAAGCTGGCATTTAATATCATTAACATTTTTCAAAACATTAGTGAATCAGTCTGGCTAACATCATAGAAAATGATGTTATGATTTTCAAAAAGTCATACTTAATGCAAAGCAAATGTAAAACATATAAACACTCAACAATTTAACTGTGGTATCAACTACACTTCCCCCAAATGCCCCCAGGATTTGGAGATTTGTCTGCAGGCACCCAATTCATAGATCTCAGGGGAAAAGGAAGGGAAAAGCAGAGGGCCGTCACCTGATTGTCACCCAGAGATGTCTTTGAGAGACGTCTTTAAGCGTTTCTCCTCTGGTGAAAGGACGTGAATAAGGAAGGTTGAAAGCTCCAGGAAGTATCCAGTGGAGGGTGTAGACAATCCAGTAGAAACAACACAGTCACCACGGAAACTGCCCGGGCTGCCAGGAAGGGCTGAAGGTTGCTGGAAGAGGCAGTTGCCGAACTAGGATAGATGTAAGATTAACAGTCACACAATTTTTCACTCAACTGAATGGAGGGCAAGTTGTTTTTGTTGTTGCTGCTGCTGTTTAACTAACTGCCTTACCTTAGAAGGAGTCCAGGAAACAGGATTTTCAAATTGTAGAAAAAGGGACGAGTAGAAAATTAAATCGATTGGAAAACATATAGATTTGTGTAAATATTCATAATGAAGAATGGAGTCTACAAGTATCCTCATAGTGACCTTCTGTAACTGTTGTAACTAATGCTCAATATAATTTACCTTGCTTCTATATTTGCTATTTGTTTATACACTTTCAGGAAGTCCTTACCAAAAATCAACAGGTTAAGGTGCAAATTTTGCAGCTACGCTTGAGGAAAGAATGTTGTGATTTGAAACCCCTGTGAATAGTCCAGGAAGATTATGGGGGATAAAAAATTTCTTGTAATTTTTCCAGTTAGCATACCAAATAATGGGTTTCACTATGAGATTTCTATACATGTTTCTCTTTGACTTTTATGTGCCCTCCTCCTGTTCTCTCCTCACACCAGCTCCTTTTTTTTTTTTACCCTTCTACTTTTACACTATGTATTCAAACAGACATTCTGTACATGAGACTACCTGAGATATATGTCTCTGTCTGGCTTGTTTCACTTGACGTGACCTGTCACATTTAATACCTTGTCCCCCCACCAGCCACAGCCTTCTCTCTGCAGTGCGAGTGGTAGCATTTTATGTTGGTAGTTTCCAAACTCCTGGCTGGGGGTGGGGAACAGTGTGTGGACATGTTCCTTCTTCCTGGACCTCGACTTTTCCCCAGGACCTACAGTTTTTGCCTTAGTATATTTGCTTCAATGATTCTGTCAGGGCTAGTTTATTTCTCCTGGTTGGAGGGGTTCCTCCCATGCCTAGTTAGAGGAGCTGTTTGGCACTGAAGGTTTTGGAGAGTTTAGTGAGAATTTCCTTCTTCCCCCAGCTGAACAGCATAATAACAGGGCTTGTTCTCAGAATGCCCTTGTTCACCCCAGTCTGGGAGGAAAGGAGGCATAGCGGACCACAATTTGGTCCGAAGTGTGCTTCTCAGCCCAGAGCAGATTTATGCTTCAAATTATTATTATTTTTTTGCAGTTTTCAGAGGGCAAATTTATTGATTCCTGAAACATTTAGTATCTTCTGTGTGCCAGTCACCATGTCAGAATTTTTTGCATGGAGATACACAATATACTACTATGTCTTGCACACAGTAAGTGTTCCATATGTGTGACTTCAATAAGAGAATGAACTTTATAGAATTCTGTAGCTCAAGTACTGGTGTGTATAAAACAAAATAATTGTATAGTTTTTAATGCTATTTTCATTAGGCTAAAGTACAAGGACTAGAGGGAAGGCAGTGAAGCTTTGTGTGATGTACAAGCTCTCAGTTGTTCAAACAGATTAATTTAGTGATGTAGTGAAGAGATTTTATAGATATAATCAAGTCACAAGTAAGCTGACAGTAATCTATTAAGATCAGCATTATCCAACTTATCTCTATCAACAGATTTTTTTTTTTCAAGATAGGGTTTCTCTGTGTAGTTTTGGTCTTTCCTGGAACTCACTCTGTAGTCCAGGTTGGCCTTGAACTCACAGAGATCCACCTGTCTCTGCTTCCTGAGTGCTGGGATTAAAGGCATGTGCCACTATGCCCAGCTCTAAGGAAAGTTTTTAACTGGGGCTTGCTCACAGTTTCAGAGGTTCAGTACAGTGGTCATCATAGGCAGGAGCATGGCAGCATGCAGATGGACTTGGTGCTGGAGAAGAAGCTGAAAATTCTAAATCTGTATCCACAGGTAGCAGGAAGAGAGAGAATCTGGGCTTGGTGTGTACTCTTTGAAACCTCAAAGCCCACCCCCAGTGACGTCCAACAAGGCCACACCTCCTAATCCTTTCAAATAGTGCCATTCCCTGGTGATCAGGTATTCAAATCTATGAGCCTATGGGAGCCATTCTCATTTAAACCACTACAGCATCAAAAAAGATTACCCACCATGATCAAGCTCCCTTCATTCCAGAGATGTACATATGGGTCAACATAGATAATCAATAAACACAATCCACTACATAAACAGACTAAAAGACAAAAACTACATGATCATCTCATTAGATGCATTAGGGCATTTGACAAAATCCAGCATCTCTTCATGACAGAGAGACTAGATACAAGGGACATACTTCAACATAATGAAGGCAATTTAAAGCAAGCCCATAGTCAACATCATCCTCAATGAAGAGAAACTCAAAGCATTTCTACTAAAATCAGGAACAAGACAATGATGCCCATTCTCTCCATACCTATTCAATATACTACTTGAAATCTTAGCTAGAGCAATAAGACAACTGAGGGAGATCAAGGGGATGCAGATAGGAAAGGAAGAAGTCAAAGTGCCTTCATTTGCAGGTGATAGGATTTTATATATAAAAGACTCTAAAGACTACTCCTTGAAACTTCGACAGCTAATCAACACTTTCCACAATGTAACAAGATATAAAAGTAACATACCAAAGTCAGTAGCCTTCCAATATACAAATGACAAACACATTGAGAGAAAACAAAACAAAACAAAACAAAACAGGAAAACAATAACTTTGACAATAGCCTCAAAAAAAAAAAAATCTTGGGAAAACTCTAACCAAGCAGGTGAAAGACTTGTATAATAAAAACTTTAGAAACTGGGCAATGGTGGTGTATGCCTTTAATCCCAGCACTCAGGAGGCAGAGGCAGGTGAACCTCTAAATTTGAGGCTAGCCTGGTCTATAGTGTGAGTTCTAGGACATCCCAGGCTACACAGAGAAACTCTGTCCTGAAAAATCAAACCAAACCAACCAAACAACCAAACAACCAAACAAAAATTTTAGGATATTGAAGAAAAATCTGAAGAAGAGAAGACACCAGAAGATGATGGGATGATCTCCCATGCTTGTGGACTGATAAGATTAATATTGTGAAAATGGCCATCTCACCAAAAGCAATCTACAAATCAATGTAATCCTCATCAAAATTCTCACACAATTTTTTACAGAAATTGAAAAAATCCATCTTTAACTTCATGTGGAAACACAAGAAATCCAAGATTGCTAAAATACAATCCTGAATAATAAAAGAACTGCTGGAAGTATCACCACCCCAGATTTCAAGTTATATTACAGAGCCATAATAGAACAGCATGGTATTAACATAAACGCACACACATTCATCAAGGAAATCAGATTGAAGACCCAGACATGAGTCTACACACCTCTGGCCATCTGATTTTTGACAAAGAAGCCAAAAATATACGTTGAGGAAAAGACAGCATCCTTAACAAATGGAGCTCTTCAAACTGGATCCCTGAATATAGAAGAATGGAAATAGATTCAGATCTATAAACCTTTACAAAACTCAATTCCAAATAGATCAAGGACATCAACATAAGATTAGATAACCTGAATGTGATAAAGGAGAAATTAGGGAATAGGTTTGAACTCATTGATACAGGAAAGGACTTTCTGAATAGGACACCATTAACACAGGCACTAAGATCAACAATTAATAAATGGGACATTGTGAAGCTAAAAAAAACTTCTGTACAGCAAAGATCACCATCATTTGTACAAAGCAGCATCCTACAGATTGATTTACTAATTATATAACTGATAAAGAGATAGTATCTAAAATACATAAATGACTAAAAAAACTGACCATCAAGAAAAAAACAACCAATTTTAAAATGGGGTACATAACTAAGAGTTCACAAAAGATGAACACAAATGGCTAAGAAACACTTCACCCATGTTTAGCATCCTTAGCCAGCAGGGAAATGCAAATTAAAACTGCTTTGAGATTTCATTTACCCCTGTCATAATTACGAAGATCAATAAAACCAACATCACATGCTGGTGAGGATGCTGAGAAAGGGAAGCATCAATTCACTGCTGGTGAAAGTGCAGACTGATCAGTCTGCAGTACAAATCAGTGTGGAAGTCTCAAAACAATCACCTTCACATCAATCTACTTCATAATCCAGCTATACAACTCTTAGGCATATACCCAAAGGACTTTACATCTTACTACAGAGATACTTGGTCATTCATGTTCATTTCTGCTTTATTCATAATAGCCAAAATATAGAAACAACCGAGATGTCCATTAGCAAAACATGGCACATTTACATAATGAAATATTATTCAGCTGTTAATAAATATGAAATTCCAAAAATTGAAGGTAAATGTGTGGAGCTAGAAACAGTTATCCTGAGTAAGGTAATCCAGATTTAAAAGGGCAAATATTGCATGCTTTCTCTTATAAGTGGATGTTAGCTTTTAAGATTTTGATATGTATACTTCAATCCAAATAACCACAAAGGTTAAGTACATAGTAAGGGACCAGAGGGAATGAGGGACTCTTTTAAGGAAAGGGAAATGGAGTATAGGGAGATAAAGGGAAACTAGAATAGGAAGGTTAAGTTGGAATGGTCTCTGTTTTGATTTTCACTTTGGAGGGCTTTTTGGGGGTGCAGGGGGAAGAACATAAAGTTGGGTGGGTATGGAAGTGTAGAGGACCTATAAGGAGTTTGGCAGGAGAAAAACATGATCAAAATATATTACATAGAAAAAAATCTAAATAAAAAAGTTTAAAAATGTAAACTATTGGAAGGGAATATAGGAAGAGACAGCTAACACTAAAGCCTGTTTGAAAAGCCATGTGGAAACCTACTACTATAAATGCTTCCTAAAATATATATGTAATGGCTATTCTCGGTTGTCAACTTGACTATATCTGGAATTAACCAAAACCCAAGCAGCTGAGTATACCTGTGATTTTTCTTGAATGAATCAGTTGAAGTGAGGAGGGCTATCCTAAATCAGGATCTTTTGATGTGGGTTTAAGTCCTGCTTTAAATCTGGGCCATATCTTCTGATGATAGCCTATATAAAGGGCATGGAAGAAAGATGTGTATTTACTCTTTGCCTGCTTGCTCTCACCCTTGCTGGCAAGTTCATTTCTTCACTGGCATTAGTGCCTACTTCTTCAGGATTCCAGTGTATATGGAAGACTAGCTGAGACACCCAACTCTGTGGACTGAACAGCTACTGAATTCTTGGACTTTCCACAGGGAGACAGCCATTGTTGGAAAAGTCCAACCACAGACTGTAAGCCACTCTAATAAATTCTATTTATACATATAGATTCATTCTATCACTTCTGTTTCTCTAGAGAATCCTGACTAATACAATATACATATATGAAAGGAATTTAAGTGGAGTCACCATATAAAAGGGGAGACAATGCCCCAGCTAGATCAGTGTCCCAGCTAGATAACTTATGACACCAAGTAAAACCTCCAGTGCTAGGAATGGGTTATATCATATTAAGTTGTTGGCAAAGGGGTCCCACAGATTCTCCCCAAACACACACACCAAACATCATAGACTATTGCCAAGCCTATTGGTTAGTCTCCACAATATGATGGTAAGGACCTATTACTTAAGACACCACTTACTTATGTCTTTGAACATGGAGAAAGCAAGCTGGTGACCAACTGGAAGCTTCACCTTACTGACTAGTATTTATGGTGCTGAAAGGTACACTGCATGCTACTGGAAGAGAAAGGTCATCATCAATATCACCCAGATACAAACTCTGTGACCTTCAACAATGACCTGCCTGCAAGATACGCTGCTGTAATAGAGGTATAAACAGCGCAAAAGTAACCAACCACTTTTAAATGGATGTAAGGTCCATTCCATGAGATGAAACCCATACCTGACACTGTTAAAGTAGCCAAGGACCTGATACTGGATAGGTCATAGGCTTAGGGGAAAAACTACTACTATTATTCTGCTAAAGGAACATGGCAATAAAATTACTCCTAATGACATAACTTTATACCCATAGATCAATGTATCACTCAACCCTCATCAGAGAAGCTATTTCTTTCAGCAGATGAGAATTAACAGAGACTCACAACTAGAAAATGGGGAGATCGTTAAAAACAAACTGAAATTAAACAAAAAAAGAAAGAAAGAAAAGAAAAATGTGCAGAAAGTAAGAGATTTTGGAGCATTCAGTTCCAAATAGATGTACTTCTTAAACTCCCTTCCCTCAAGGCTCAGAGATTGTTTTAGTCAGTGTTCTATTTCTGTGAAGAAACACCATAACCACAGCAACTCTTATAAAGGAAAGCATTTAATTGGGGCTGGCTTACAGTCCAGAGGTTTAGTCCATTATCAGTATGGTGGGAAGCATGGTGGCACACAGACAGACATGGAGACAGAGAGGAGCTGAGAGTTCAACAACTGGGTCAGCAGACAGCAGGAGAGAGAGAGGGGGAGAGGGAGAGAGAGAGAGAGAGAGAGAGAGAGAGAGAGAGAGAGAGAGAGAGAGAGAGAGAGAGAGAGAGAGAGAGAGCTACTGGGCCTGGCTTGGACTTCTGAAACCCGAAAGCCCACCCCCAGTGACACACTTCCTCCAACAAGGACACACCCATTCCATCACACCTCCTAATCTTTTTCAGGTAGCTTCACTCTAATGACCAAGCATTCAAATAGTTTAACCTATGGGGTCCATTCTCATTCAAACCACTACAGAGACCTATTCAGAAGAGGAGATGGAAAGACAGTAAGAGCCAGAGGTGGTAGATGGGTCCAAGGAAACAGTGTCTATCAGATACAACAGGACTGATATAAATATGAACTCAGAGAGACTGTGATAGCATGAACAAAATATGCATAGGTTTAAACCAGACAAAATCCTAGCTCTGAAAAGAACTGGCCAGGCGATGGTGGTGCACGCCTTTAATCTCAGCACTTGGGAGGCAGAGGCAGGACTATCTCTGTGGGTTCAAGAACAGCCTGATCCAGAAAGCAAGTTCCAGGACAGCCAGAGCTACACAGAGAAACCTTATCTCAAAAAAGAAAAAAATAAAAATTTTTAATTTAAAAATAAATAAAAAAAGAAAGGAAGAATTGGGCACAATGTTCCACTACTAACCAAGGTCTTTGTAATTGATACATGCTGGGAAAGGGAAAACAAGTTTTCTCCTGTGGAGTGTGTGTGTGAATTTTGTTTTGTCTTGATATTTTTGTTTTATTTTTTGTTTTTAAATTTTTAATTCTTTCTTTCGACTTTGAAAAGAGAGAGCATGAAGTTGGGTGGATAGGGAAGTGGGAGGTGTTGGGGAGAGGAAAAACATGATAAAATTAAATAATCAGGCTGGAGAGATGGCTCAGCTGTTAAAGGCTAGGCTCATAATCAAAAATATAAAATTAAATGATCATTATATGTGTGTATGATGGGGTGAGGGTGGCACTGTCATGGCATACCTGTGAAGACAACCTTGTTGTACTTTTAATCATTTTTTCCTTCTATGTTATGGAATAATCTTTTTGTACACTGTAAAGATATGTCCTTGCCAAGGTACCTTCTGATTGGTTTAATAAAAGAGCTGACTGGCCAATAGCTAGGCAAGAAGAGATTAGGTGGGAGAGCCAAACTGAGAGGACACTGGGAAGAAGGGCAGAGTCACAGGAGTCTGAGGAGTCTTGAGGAGACATGGAGAGAAGCAAGATGAACTTGCCATGTTGAAAAAGGGTACCACCATGTGGCAGAGCATAGATAAGAAATGGATTAATTTAAGTTATAAGAGCTAGTCAGACAAGTCTAAGCTATTGGCAGTGCATTTATAATTAAGTCTGTATGGTTATTTGGGGGTGACAGCTGGGACACAGAAAAACTCCACCTACACTTCTACCTTTACATGGGTCCCAGGGATCGAACTCAGGTTAAGATTTCATATAGCCGTTTGTCACCTGAGCTGTCTCAACCAGCCTGGATTATTCAGCTTTTTAACACTGAGTTTTAAGAGTTCCATACATATTCTAGGAGCAAGTCTTGATTTAGATATTTTGCAAATATATGTTCTCTTGTTCATTTCATTTTACTCTTTTCTTAATGGTGTCTTTGAAGAGCAATCATTTCTAACTTTGATAAAGCCAATGTGCATGTATATGTATTTTGAGGTAATTTATGAAAGGCAGGTACATCCATGAAGATTTTGTTTTCTTCTAATTTTATGTTTTACTCCATTAAATTTTTACATGGATGGACCCAAGTTAATATTTTGCATAAAAATGCAGAGGCTGGATAGATGGCACAGCAATTTAGAACACTTCTTGCTCTTGCAGAGGACTCAGGTTCAATTCTCAGCATCCACATGGTAGTTCACAACCAGCCTTAACTCCAGATCCATGGGGTCTGATGCCTCTTCTGGCCTTCTTGGGCACCAGGCACACACATGGCATACATACATACATATATATACAAAGTAAAATAAATCTTTATAAAAAGAAAATACAAACACTCCAGTATCATTTGCTGAAAAAGATTGTCTTTTGCCCCTGATGTGCGCTGGCATCTTTATTTAAAAAAAAATCACTTGAGTAGCCAGAGATGGTGGTGCACACATGTCTATAGCTTCAGCTATTCAAGAGGCTGAAGTTGGAACTGCAAGGTGTTCAAGGCCAGTTTGTACAACATAGTGAAACCCTATCTCAAAACAAAACAAAACCAAACAAAAATAATAAAACCATCACTTGATTATAATGTAACTGTAGGGTTTTATTTCTGGATTCTCAGTCTGTCCCATTGATCTGAGTGCCTACCTGTGCACAATGCAACATTGTCTTGATCACTGTAATTTATTAAAAACAATTATAGTCTTAGAATCAGGTAGTTTCAGTCTTCGTTGATATTTTATAAAATTAACTAGTTTTTACTATGGTAGGTCTTTTGTATTTCCCATATAAAGTTTAGATTGTTTGTAAATGTCCTTTTTCTTTTTTTTTTTCCAGATAAGACCTCACCACTATGTAGCTTTGGCTTCAGTTTGTACATTGTCAATTTCTGAAAAAAAAATCAAAACTTATTATTTAACTTTTTCATTATATTTATCAGTTCTCTCTTTTGTTCACTATTATTGTGTTGGAGTTACATCTGTGACTTTACACCTAGTAATATGTCTTATATAATTGAGTCACCCATGCTTGATGTGTATAATTTTAAATTGTTATGTCCTCTTTTGAGATTGTCAACGTAATCAGTGTCAAGATATCTTCCTTAATTTCTTCCATAACTAAGACATTAGTTATGACTAATTTTAGTGCAAAATCTCTTTTGTCAGACTTTAGAACAATGATACCTGCTTGTTTTCCAGTGACATTTGCTAGGAATACTGTGTTCCATCTTTTCACCGTAAGATAGCATCTGTCTTTGATAGTGAGGTATATTTCTTGCAGAATACCCCCGGCCCCAAATCAACCAGAGAGATCCTGATTTTTAGCCTGATCTCCAAGTCCATATTTTCCAATTAGGAAACTGAGACTATATTCATAGTTGTTGCACAGTGTGCATTAATTCATGTCCTTTTGTTGGTTTGTAGATCTTGTTTTCCTGTTCTTAATTTACTTATACTGTCCCAATGAGTTGTTTTCTGAAGCCTTGTGGCTATCTTTCTCTTCTAAAGTATTCAAGTATCTTCTGTAGATACCATAAATTGTCTTAGTGGCCATGGATTCCTTTAGCCTGTTTTTATTACAGAAGGGTTTTCTTTCTCCTTCAGTTATGACATAGTTTGGTGGCAATTTCTCTTGCAGCTTTCGATGGTTTATTTATATTTAGGATTATAACTAGATGATGAAGGGAGTTTCTTTGCTGGTCATAACTATTCTAAATGTCTTGTGCATATGGATGGGCATCCTTTTCCTTGATTTGGGAATTTTCTGCTATGATTTTATTGAAATGTTTTGTATTGCTAACATTCTTCTTTCAAGTTCATAATTCATTGATTTGGTCTTTTCATAGTGTCCCATTGATCTCAAATGCTCTGTTCATTGACAGTTTGTGAATATTCCAATTCCTCTCTTTTCCTTCAAGCCCTCACATTGCCCTTCCCATGACCCATTCTACTGGTGACACTTTCTGCAGATTTTTTGTTTGACTTATTGAGTTTTTTGTTTCCAGTATTTCAGTTTGATTTTCTTCAGTATTTCCATCTCTTTGTTAAATTCTATTTTTATATCATATATTGATTTCCTTATTTCATCCAGCTATGTTCTCTGGAATTCATTTCATGAATGATCATCCTCTTTAATTTCTGTGAGCATACTTAGTATCATTCTTTTGAGTTCTTTGCAATTGGAAGCTATTACTCCAGGCTTAGAAATCTATGAAACAGTTATGTTGCCTTGGACTTTTGTAGCACGAATCCTAATTGGTCTTAATAAAAACCTGGAGCCAGATATCAGGGTAGATGCTGAAAGATCAGAGAGACAAAGGAACAAGCCACAGCCACCTCTCTCCTCTAACTCCTCAGCCGAAAGGACAAATCACTCCTGCCTCCTTCCTCATATTTCTTGTCTCTGCCCAGCCATATCACTTCCTGTCTCAGCCTCCCTAATGTTGGGATTAAAGGCATGAGATTCCAAGTGCTGAGATCAAAGGTGTGTGCCGCCACTGCCTGGCTCTGTTTCCCTTTTAGACTGGATCAATCTTGTGTAGCCCAGGGTGGCCTTGAACTCCTGATCTTCCTGCTTCTTCCTCCCAAGTGCTGGGATTAGTGTGTGTCACTACTGCCTGGCCTCTATGTCTAACTAGTGGTTGGCTTTGTCCTCTGATATAGTGATATTTTATTTGTACTAAAATGTGATTTGTATGTTAATAAATAAAGTTGCCCGGGGGTCAGAGCTATTAGAGCCATAGCAAAAGCTGGGCGGTGGTGGTGGTGCACGCCTTTAATCCCAGCACTTGGTAGGTAGAACTAGGTAGATCTCTGTGTGTTCAAGGATACAGCCAGCATTGGAGACACACGCCTTTAATCTCAATACCAACCATAGAAGACCTGGAGGTCTGTACAGACAGGCAGTGATGAGGCAGTCATGTGGTTGGGTTTACAACCAATGAGAAGGCAGAACAGAATGTCTATATAAAGACAGACAGGAAGTAGGTCTCTTTTGGAGAGGTCTCTTGTGGAGAGGTAGGACAGCAGCGGCAGGAAGGGTAAGGTTTTTAATCTCCGCTCTTAGCTATCGCTCTGACCTCTTGGCTTTCATCTCTGAATCGGCTCTGTGTTTCTTATTTAATAAGACGGTTGGTTACATCTACACTCTGTTCTTTAGGCAAGCTTTATATTTAGAGTATACACAAAATATCACCAGATTTTCATGTTTCTTGTGGTTTTGTCATTCAAGTTGCACATTTTTCATTTCCTTACTGTGTGTGTGTGTGTGTGTGTGTGTGTGTGTGTGTGTGTGTGTGTGTGTGTGTGTGTGTACACGCGTGCATATGCCACAGCATATGTGTGGAGGTCAGAGGACAACCTGTAGGGGCTGGTTCTCTCCTTCAAGTGGGTCCCAGGTATTCAACCCAGATCTTCAATCATGGAATTAGCCATCTTGCTATCCCAGGGTGAATTAAAAAAAAAAAAAAAAAACCACCTTATTCTTTAACTGGAATTATCTGCAATATTCAAGAAGGACTAGGTTGTGGTAGAGTTGAGGTGTCATTTTCCTGTTACACTGTTTGTGGTAACTGGCTGATCACCAGTATGTCCCCCTAGAGAACACTGCCTACAAAACAATCGATCTCCAAGATTAGGAACATTATGAAAAGTCATCTTTTAATTGCCAATCACTTTAAGAAGGAACACTGATAGGACTGTGTGCAGTAATATAGCAGTTACTGTGGGTATGCGTGGAATGCACAAAGAGTAAGACTACTAGTCAGGCAAGTCCAAATAGAAGGGACAATGGAGGTAAGGTGAGACATTCTGGGCTAAGGGTAGAAGGAAAAAATGAGAGGCAAAGAAATGTACTCAGGTTAAAATAGTTATGGCTCTCAGGAGGCTTAGACACAGCCCTCACAACCCATGCCAGCCTGTGGTCTCTGGGAAAACCTGTGAAAAGGAAA
This sequence comes from Peromyscus californicus insignis, assembly GCF_007827085.1. NCBI lineage: Eukaryota > Metazoa > Chordata > Mammalia > Rodentia > Cricetidae > Peromyscus > Peromyscus californicus. The sequence continues at coordinate 90,674,510 of NW_026294413.1, forward strand.
AGGGGGTGGGGGGGTAGGGAATGAAACAGGATAAGAACAAGGCAAGACAGAGCTGGTTTGCTTCCCCAACATTTGGCATTGTCCTAGTTTGCCTCTTACTGCTGCGATGAAACACTGGGCAAAATCACAGAGTCAGGCAGATCTCTGAGTTTGGGGCCAGCCTGGTCTACAGAGCAAGTTCCAGGACAGCCAGGGCTACACAAAGGAAGGGCTTTCCCAAGAAGTAAAAAAAAAAAAAAAAAAAGTGACAAAAGTTTTTGTCTTGAAAAATAAAAACACAAACATAAACAAAAACAAAGCAAGGGCTGGAGAGATGGCTCAGAGGTTAAGAGCACTGCCTGCTCTTCAGGAGGTCCTGAGTTCAACTCCCAGCAACCATATGGTGGCTCACAACCATCTCTAGTGGGATCTGATTCCCTCTTCTGGTATAAAGTTGTACATGCAGGTAAAGCACTCATAAATAAATAAATAAATAAAAAACAAAGCAAACAAAACACTGAACAAAACCAACTTTGAGAGAAGGGGTTTACTTGGCTTATACGTTATAGTTCATCACAAAGAGAAGCCAGAGGAGGAACTCAAGGCAGGAACCTAGAAACAGGAAGCTGAGGCCATGAGGAAAGCTGCTCTACTCACACCTGCTACTGCCCTTGGTAGTCACTCCATAGTCTTGGCATCTCCAATATGCTAGAATCTCCACTGGAACAGAGACTATACCTTCACCAACGGCTTCTTGGTTTCCCTCCAGGGACTCCAACCTTGCCATGTGGTGCCAAGTCTCAGCTTTTTTCTATGACCCCTTCAATCCTGCAGTTTTCATGCTACCAAAACCAGTACTTCATGGGCGACATTTACATATTAACACATTTAGCTGTAGATATATATAGTCTTGGCTCCCTTTCCCAAAGATTCTGTGTGCTGACCCTGAGGAAGTATTTCCCAGAGATTTCACCTAAAGATGCTTATTTTTTTTTTTTTTTCAAACCCAGCAAACCAGCCGGGTGGTGGTGGCACACGCCTTTGATCCCAGCACTTGGGAGGCAGAGGCAGGTGGATCTCTGTGAGTCTGAGGTCAGCCTGGTCTACAGAGTGAGTTCCAGGACAGGCTCCGAACGCTACACAGAGAAACCCTGTCTTGAAAAACCAACAAAAAACCCCCAGCAAATCAGTTATTTATTATCTCAGTTAAGGAAAGGTTTCACTTCCCAGATTCTTAATTCAAATATATCACACCAATGGCCCTGATCCAATCTTTGAGGAACTCACAAATGTGAGGAGTAAAGGAATCCCTGAGTGAATGTGTGCTGTTGACTTGAGCTCTCACTGGAAGAAGGAAACACCCCAAACTGAGTCAATTCCTCCAGAACACACTCTGGACTTCCTTTCCTGCTTTGTAAAGCTCCCTTTGTTACTTTGCTACTGAAGCTAAAGATGATCAGTACTACCTACATCTGTTGATGACTGTTCCCTAGCTTCACCCAGTTTATTTAACGGAGAGTCTAGCAAATCGTGTCTGCTTATCATCTGCTATATTCCAACCATTCTCTCAGCAGTAAAATTCTGACAGAGTCCATGCTTTGAAAGAAATTGTCTGAATTTATTAATTTTCAGACGAAAAAGTTCCCTAAAAGCTCTAGTTCTTTTTGTTGGTTTGTTTTTGTTTTTTTCTGAGACAGGGTTTCTCTGTGTAGCTTTGCGCCTTTCCTGAAACTCACTCTGTAGACCAGGCTGGTCTCAAACTCACAGAGATCCGCCTGCCTCTGCCTCCCGAGTGCTGGGATTAAAGGGTGCGCCACCACCGCCCAGCAAAGCTCTAGTTCTTTTACTTATTTGGTTTTAGACTTTTTCCCTTTTATTGAAAATAGCTTCCCCCCTTCATATAATATATCCTGATTACAGTTTCCCCTCCCTCTACTCCCCCCAGTTCTTCCCCACCTCTCCTCTCATTCCCATCCACCCTCTTCCTGTCTCTCATTAGAAAAACAGGCTTCTAAGAGATAATAATAAAATAAGATAAAACAAAACCTAATGCATAAGAATAGGGTAAAATAAGCAAATGGAAGGAAAAGAGCTCAAGAAAAGGCACAAGCATCAGAGACTCACTCCTTCACACTCAGGAATTCCTTAAAAACATTAAACTCGCCAGGTGGTGATGGCGCATGCCTTTAATCCCAGCACTTGGGAGGCAGAGGCAGAGGGATCTCTGTGAATTCAAGGCCAGCCTGGTCTACAGAGTGAGTTCCAGGAAAGGCACAAAGCTACCCAGAGAAACCCTGTTTCAAAAAACCAAAAAAAAAAAAAATTAAACTCAAAGCCATAATATATGCATAAAGGTCCTATAGGGTTAAAATATATATGCACACAAATATATACAAACATATGCATAACATACAATGAAACACATTTAAATAAGTATATATTTAGAAATATATATTTATATCCATATATGTATATATATATATTAAAAAGAAAAAATAAGGCAAAAAAAATTGAAGCCCTGATATGGCATTATGAGACAAGGAACTGCCAATGATCCTGTTCAGTTTGTTTTCTGTTGGCCATTTAATGCTGGGCATGCAGCCTACCCTTTAGAGTAGTTTGTTTCCAGTGAGATTCCTTGGAGAAAACTAATGTTTTTATTTGCAAGTGATTATCAATTGGAAATAGCTTTCTGGGTTAGGGATGGGAACATGTGTCCAATTCTCCTTTCAGCTCTAGGACCCCACCTGGTGCAGACCTGTGCAGGCCCTGTGCATGATGTCTCAATCTCTGTGATTTTATATGTGCACTAGTCCTGGTGTGTGCAGAAGGCTTTGATTCTTTGGAGTTCTCCATCCCCTCTGGCTCTCACACTCTTTGCACCTCTTTTCTGCAGGGTTCCCTGAGCCCTGAGAGGAAGGATTTAACGGAGAGTATCCCATTTAGGGCTGAGTGTTCCAAGGTCTTTCATTTTCTGTATAGTGTCTAGCTGTGGGTCTCTGTATTTGTTTCTACCTGCTGCAGGAGGAAGTAAAAACTCTAGTTCTAAGTTCAAGAACGCAATTTGTAAAATCAGATAAGCTTATTTTTTAAAGCCTATTTAAAAAGGATTTATGGAAAAGACATCAAAATGTGATCCTCGGGCTAAGCCTAGTGGTATACAGTGTAATTTCAGCACTTGTGTAACTGAGACAGGAGGACTGCAAGTTTGAGGCCAGCCTGGATCAAAACAAAACAAAACAAAACACTAATCCAGGCAGTGATAGCACACACCTTTAATCCCAGCACTCAGAAGGTAGAGGCAGGAGGATCGCTTTGAGTTCAAGGACAGTCTGTCTACAGAGAGTTCCAGGACAGCCAAGGCTACACAGAGAGACCTTGTTTCAAAAAGCAAGCAAACAAAACAAAACACCAAAAAAAAAAAAAAAAAAAAAAAAAAAAAGATCCTCTAATATGTATACCAAATTTCCTCTTTAAAAGAAAATTTTATGTGTATAGGTGTTTTGCCTGTGTTGGACCCCAAAATTTAGGGTCTCAGGTGGGCCCCCCAAGAACCCAGACTCCAGTCCAGTTGATGCAACAGCACGAGGATTTATTAAGCTTCTATACAGAAGGGCTCCTCTGCTCCCAAGAGCCAGAGTCGCATCTTACTGTAGTCACATAGGTGCTTTTAAAGGAAAACCCACAAAAGCCATAAGATTACAATTCCCATACAATTTCGTTTCACAAGATCATGGTCTGATCACAGAGTGAGTACAGTCATGTCAGCATGTACATTCTTCCTGAAACCTCAAGGGGGGGTACCAGGGCGGGAGTGGAGTTTCCAAAGGTCACAGTGGTCCTTCCTGGAACACCTGCAACTATCCCAGTCACAGCTGAGCACATCTCTTAACAGAAATCCTTTTACATTGTTATATTGTTACAGGGGTGATTGAGTAGTAGCTGAGTCAGGTGGCCCTTGGAACTAGTTTTCTTTTTAGTTCCTTATTTCCTGGGGCTTAGGGGGTGTAAGCCTAAAGGGTTAGGGTCTTTCAGCCTGCATGTACATCTGTGCCTGTGGAGGCCGAAAGAGTGTTGGATACTGTGGAACTGGAGTTACAGGCAGTTGTGAGCCATCACATGAGTACTGAGAGTGGAGCAGCCAGTGTTGTTGACCACTGGGCCATCAGGTTTCTTTTTCTTTACAAGAGAAATGTTGAAGATACTACGAGATTTTATAAGATAAATTTAGAGGGAAGGATAAAGAAGTAAGCTTGAGAATTCCGTATGGCTCTAAACTTGCATTCATGTTTTTAATTTTGTGTGCATGTTGTGTGTACTTTGGGAGCAAGCATATCTAGTATAGAGGTCAGAGGACAGTTTGGTTGTGGGATCTGTTTTCTTCTTTCACCTTTATGTGGATTCCAGGGCTCAAACTAAAGTTGTAGGGCTTGTGTGGCAAGTGCTTTTACCTGCTCTAGGTCATCTCACTGGCTGCTAAATTTGGACAGATTTTACAGAAGCTCTTCAAACTAATTTTGATTGCTATTACATAACATTACAATAAATAGCATATACAATGTGTCACAAATGTTTTAAAAGCACAAAGCCTAAAAGGAACAAGTTAGTTAGCATGATAGTGTATATTTGTAATGCCAGTATTGAGGAAACTGAAGTGGAAAGTTTTGAGTTCAAGGCTAGCCTGGGCTACATAGTAAAATCCTATTTCCCATCTCAAAGAGAAAAAAAAATATAGAAAAAGAAAGAAAAGAAGGGAGGGGGTTTGGGAAGGAAAGACAAAATAGATAAGTTGATTCTTTTAATTTTTATAAAAGGGCAAATAGAAATGATTTTGAATGTAATGCCCCACCCCTTTTTCAGTACAGGAGATTGAACCTAGTGCCTTGTGCCTGTTAGGCAATCTATCACAAGCCTGACTTTTGAATTATGTGGGGGAAATAACCCAAATTGATATCAAGTACTACTCAAAATTTCTGAATGCTATCACCCAAAACTACAGTATCACTTTGACCATACAGATAGTATATAAGCAATCCATGTGTTTAACTGCCAATATCATCTACTAGAATGGAAGTAACTAGTTGTCATGAGATGGTGGCACAGGCCTTTAATCCCAGCACTTGGGAGGCAAGAGGCAGGTGGAGCTCTGTGATTTTGAGGCCAGACTGGTCTACAGTGAGCTCCAGGCCAGCCAGGGCTACAAGAAATCCTGTCTCGAAAACCAAACCAAAACAAAAAACAAAAGAAAAAGAAACTGTCTTCACATATGAATATTGGGAGATTTATTAATGATGCATAGGTAGATATAATTCTGACTGGTAAAAGCATGTTTCTTTTGTGCTGTTTTATTATTTTGAGATAGCAATATATAGCCCAGGCTGGTCCAGCACGCATGATCCTCTGGAATGGTGGGATTACAGGTATGTGCTACCATGCCTAGCTTAGTTTTGTAGACTTTTCTTTTAAAACTTAAAAAAAAAAAAAGTATGTCAATGTGGGCACATGTATGCACATGTGTGTAGAGGCCAGATGTCAACTTCCAGCATCTTTACTCAAGGCATAACAACCTTGTTTTTTGAGACAAGGTCTCTCTCTCACTGGCCTGGAACTTGTAATTAGGCTAGGCTGGCTGGCCAGTAGCCCCAAGTCTCCAGTTTGCATTCCCAGAGCTGGGATTACAAGCATACACCACCCTGACTAGCATTTTATAGGGTCCTGGGGATGGAACTTAAATCCTTACTCTTGTATGACACTTTACTAAGTATGCTATTTCACCAGCAGTGTAGCCTTCTCTGTATGGACTTTATAAAGCTCTCATACTTGCTAGCCAAGTACTACTCTACCACTGAGCTACGCCCTCAGCTTGTTTCTTTTTGGGGGGTGTGGGGGGGGGTGAGATAGGGTTTCTCTGTGTAGTTTTGGTGCCTGTCCTGGAACTCGCTCTGTAGCCCAGGCTGGCCTCGAACTCACAGTGATCCGCCTGGCTCTGCCTCCCGAGTGCTGGGATTAAAGGCGTGCGCCACCACCTCCTGGCCTTAGCTTGTTTCTTGACATGGATTGAAAATAGACGAATAAAATTATTCCTATTCACCTCATCCCCCCATGTGTATTATCAAAATCATATTATTGCTTAATCTCTCAATGTCAAGTTTCAATTATGGAATTTATAAATAGGGCTATAAATTAATCTCATAAAAATAAATCTTCAAACACGGCATTTACTTACTACTTTCAAGCTTGTGAGTTAAAAACAAGCTTGCCACAAGATATGACACTTCAGAATACTTCTTGAAAAATAAAAGATCATGAAAATAGAAGGCTTGGGCTGGCAAAAATGGCCCAGTGGCTAAAGGTGCTTGCTGTCAGGCCTGACAATCTGAGTTCAGTACAGTCGATGAGACTTTCTTACTTGCTACTGTCCCCTGGGCTCACTGTTCTGGTCAGACAGGATTTCGTTTTGGTCTACAAATGACACGTTAAAAGAGTTTTGAAAGAAATAAAAACAAAACTCTGAGCTAAATTTAAACTTCAGATAAAGTAATACGGGGAGGAATGAAGCACGTTCCTTTTTTTTTTTTTTTTTAAAGTTCTTTAATGTTTTACGCGAGTCGTGCATTTTTATTTGCTAAAACTTGCCCCTCTCCAAAGCCAAGGCCTTCCAAGCTCTTTACAGCTTCCACAGCTTTCGGCAACCCGTCGGGACCCTGTCCATTTACTATGCTCTGTGGCTCTGACCCAGTCTTTCTGGGTTCCACATCTCTAAGCGACAGACACGACACCTACCTCGAAAACAACAACGTGGGGCTTAAGTAAATCATGGGCCCTCAGCGCTCACTAGATGGTTAAGAAACCGGGCGGGCGGCTCGTGGCTCCTCGGCTACCAGAGGCTCGGCGCCTGCCAGGCCTAGCTTCACTCAAGCCGCCACACCTCGAAAAACAGGGAGCAGGGCAGCCCAACTGCGGAGAGCGGCGAGGTTCCCACGCCCTCACACACCCAGGCCGGTGCAATGCAAAGAGAAGGGACAGAAAGCCTAGCGTTGCTGGGAGAAGGGCACGTGACACCGCTCAGTCACTTCCGGTTCCGTAAGCCTGCCATGCCGACCCTCAGACTGCACTTTCAACAGAACGCCGGGGTCTAGTATTTCCCCCCCGACACCTTTACACTTCCTTCCTTCTTTGCCTTTAACCCATGTGGAATACCAACACCGAGGCGCTTGGATCTCGGCACGAGCGGCTATGACAAGGACGAGCCGGTAAGCGGGTCTGTCGAAAGTGCGGTTCGGGGACGCGGCGCGCTTTCTTCTCCCGCCACGCCTTCTGCTCGCCGCCGACCGGAAGTCCCTGTCCTGAATGGGTCTCGAGCCTGTGGCCGCCACTCCTCCGTGTGGGCTTCACGCCGCGCGACTCCGGATCTCGGATCCCGTCGGCCGCTAGGTTCATGTGGAGGCTCCCAGGCCGCGTCGCGCTTCGTCGGGTCCGGTCGGTGGCGGAGCCGTGCAGCCGGGCCGAGGCAGCGACCGACGAGACGGTGCGCGCCATGGAGCGCGCTGTGGTGCGCTGTGTGCCCTCGGAGCCCAAGCTCAGCCTGTCTTTCGCGCTGGCCGACGGCAGCCACAAGAACATGCAGCGCGACCAGAGCGAGCCTCTGGGCCGGGCCCTCAGCCGGATCGCCACCAACGCCCTGAAGGGCCACGCTAAGGTCGCCGCCGCCAAGAAGAACAGGAAGAACCGAGCCCACTCGAGCGGCGGCGCGGCCTGCGCGGCGACGGGGCCCGAGCCGGCCGCGGCCTGCGAGCCGGTGGTGAAGCTCTACTACCGAGAGGAGGCCGTGGCGGAGGATGTGCTCAACGTGGATGCCTGGCAGGACGGCGCGGTGCTGCAGATCGGCGACGTCAAGTACAAGGTAGAGCGCAACCCGCCTGCCTTCACCGAGCTGCAGCTGCCGCGCTACATCATGGCCGGCTTCCCGGTGTGCCCTAAACTCAGCCTGGAATTTGGGGATTCCGCCAGCTCCGTGTTCCGCTGGTACAAAGAAGTCAGACCCGGTGCGGCAGAGCCCGGGGACAGCGGCCTCGCGTCCTCGTCTCACGCTTTGCCGTCTTCGGCCTGGACCGAGACGGGTGTCGACGAGCGCGTCTACACCCCGTGCAATGCTGACATCGGGCTCCGGCTCAAGCTTCGCTGCACCCCGGGCAATGGGCAGCGCTTCGGGCCAAGCCGCGAGCTGGAAAGCGTGTGTCCGGTGGAGGCTGGGCCTGGCACCTGCACTTTTGACCATCGACATCTGTACACCAAGAAGGTGACGGAGGACTCCTTCATCCGTACTGTCTCCTACAACATCCTGGCAGACACGTACGCCCAGACTGAGTTCTCTCGGACAGTCCTGTACCCGTACTGTGCCCCCTACGCCCTGGAGCTTGACTACCGCCAGAACCTTATCCAGAAGGAGCTCACGGGCTACAACGCGGACCTCATCTGTTTGCAGGAGGTGGACCGCGCAGTGTTCTCCGACAGCTTGGTACCGGCCCTGGAGGCCTTCGGGCTGGAGGGCGTGTTTCGAATCAAACAGCACGAAGGCCTGGCCACTTTCTACCGCAAGTCAAAGTTTACCCTCCTTAGCCAACACGACATTTCTTTTCAAGAAGCCTTGGAGTCGGACCCCCTGCACAAAGAACTACTAGAGAAACTGGCTTTGAACCCTCTAGCGCAGGAGAAGGTCCTCCAGAGATCGTCTGTCCTTCAGGTCAAGTAGCTCTGCCTGTTTTCTTCATATTCACCCATGTTTAGGGGCCTTCGGAGTGGAGGGATGGTGTTAGTACTTACTGAAACTGTCTAGATTGCATTTCTTTAAAGTATGTTTGCCCTAGTGTGGCCAGTGTGGCCGGTGCATTAATGCAGCACATATTAAGCACCCCTGGTGTGCCTAACCACGCCGCCGGTTGCCCTAGACAAGATGAATGTTGATATTCTTAGTGCTTACAATCCAGGTAGCTACACATGAAATTCAGTAATGATAGTAACTTGCCAAGCACTGTTTTAGAGCACCTTAAAGTAGTTACAAATGTAAGTGCCTCTTGGTTTAGGGCCTGTTTCATAACTATTGTTACCTAGTATGTAAAAAAAAAAAAAAAAAAAGATTGGTTTTTTAGTCTATTTTACAAATATTATTTCATAAATGAGAAAATCTTCAAATGCTCTTACTCTGGTTCATAGACTTATGAACCAGGAGTCTTAACCAGTTGACTAGGGTAGCATTATTGTTCAGGGTGTGAACTGCTTCTTAGCTTAAAACTGTCTGGCGGTGGTAGCGCACGCCTTTAATCCCAGCACTTGGGAGGCAGAGGCAGGCGGATTTCTGTGAGTTCGAGGCCAACCTGGTCAACAGAGCAAGATCCAGGACAGGCGCAAAGCTACACAGAGAAACCCTGTCTCGAGGGGAAGAAAAAAAAAAACCTGGCAATATCAAATTTAAAAGATGTTATCTTAGTTTTCAAGGGACTATGGGATAAACTAGTTCAGCCTACAGTCTTTGGTTTTTCAAGACGGTTTCTCTGTGTAGTTTTGATTCCTGTCCTGGATCTCAGGCTGTAGACCAGGCTGGCCTTGAACTCACAGAGATCTGCCTGGCTCTGCCTCCCGAGTGCTGGGATTAAAGGCGTGCACTGCCACCACCTGGCTCAGCCTACAGTCTTCAGAACAAAACATTCTGGAGGGTGGGATGTTGTGGCACTGGCCCTTTAATCCCAGCACTTTGGAGGAAGAGACAGGTGGATATCTGATTTTGAGGCCAGTCTAGTTTATATAGTTGTGTCCAGAACAGCCAGGACTGTATAGTGAGAAACCATCTCAAGCAACAGAAAGTTCTGGGTAGATTGGCAGACACCAACTGAACTCTTGGCGTTTCCTATTGTAGATTTCAGTTCTTCAGTCTACAAAGGACTCTTCTAAAAAGATATGTGTTGCTAATACCCATCTCTACTGGCACCCAAAAGGTAGGTTTTATTTAGTTTTACAAGTGACTTAATGTTATTAAAGCTGTTTTACTTACACACACACACACACACACACACACACACACACACACGTATATCTTGATTTTAGTTGATTTTTTTTTTTTGATAGAGCTTTGAAATATGTTGGCCTAGAATTTGAAATCCTGCCTCAGCCTCCTCAGAGCTTAGATTCCAGATGTGTACCCCCACCCCATCCCTATACAAACATTTATCTAGAATTTGACTCCAATGCTATAGGTGATTATTTAAAGTTGCTAAAGCTGCTTTTACAAAAATGTCTTGGGCCCAGATGGCTCAGCTAGTAAAGGTGCCTCCATCAAACCTGATGACCTAAGTTCAATCCCAGGGACCCGCATGGTGGAAAGAGAACCAACTCAATGTGAATTGTCCTCTGAACTCCACACAGACACCAAGACACATCCCACCTGTCACACACACTAAATGTAAAAATGTGTGTGTGTGCACATACATATACATGTCGAATGTTACTCAGGGACCGTAATTTGTGAGGGGTCCCCTCTCTTTGGGGAGGGCTTTAAAAAGTACTTACACTAATTTCATTTGTTTGTAGGTGGATACATTCGTCTCATTCAAATGGCAGTAGCTTTGGTTCACATTAGACATGTTTCATGTGACCTGTATCCTGGCATACCAGTTATATTTTGTGGAGACTTTAATAGTACACCATCAACAGGAATGTATCATTTTGTCATCAATGGCAGCATTACAGAGGATCATGAAGACTGGGCTTCCAATGGGGAAGAGGAAAGATGCAACATGTCTCTCACACACCTTTTCAAACTGAAAAGTGCTTGTGGTGAACCTGCTTACACAAATTATGTTGGTGGCTTTCACGGATGTCTAGATTACATTTTCATTGACTTAAATGCTTTAGAGGTTGAACAGGTGATACCATTACCTAGTCATGAAGAAGTTACCACCCACCAGGCCTTACCTAGTGTTTCTCATCCTTCTGATCACATAGCACTGGTATGTGATTTAAAATGGAAATAGATTTTTGCTTCATTGCGTCTGAAAAGGAAGCTATTACTTTTCAGAAAATTTAATATGAATCAGAGCTTATATAAAAAAAATCTTCAAAGAGGAAATCTAGTCACTAAACTTTATTATGATCATTCCCTGTTATGTCCCAGATGGCTTTGTTACAGAACCAATTCATGTTTGCATCATATAATACCCTTTTCCTCTTTATAATTTCCTACATGTGGAGGAAAACATATTTATGATTAGCCAAGAAAAAAATTGAATTATTGTGTACATTTTATAAGTTTTTTTAATCTGGTAATTAAGATTTTTAAGTACTCTTTGAATAATCTCATAATTTTTCTTTCATAACACATTTTACATTGAATTATGTTCATATAATTGGGGGAGGAGGGGACATGCAGGTAAAAGATGGAAGACTTCAGAGAGACATGGAATACATTAGTCTATCACTACCTCAGTTTGGTTAGAATTTATTATAATTTTAGAGCTTTAACAAAAGATTAAAATATTCCATTACCAATTTTTATAGCTTCTTCATTTTTCAGTTAACAAGGTATTTTCTTTGTCATTTCTAGCATTATGTGTTTAGTGTACAAAGGATGGCACAAATGTGCATAATCTGTGTTCTCATTCACCTTCAGCCCATTTTAATAGTAAGGTGCAGGCACGGTGGACTCTTCAAAGGGAGCAGCAACAGCACTTGATCCTCTTGTCCTCACTCTTGATCGTGACAAATATATGTAAACACACAGGGTACTTGACCGTATGATGGAAAGTTACAGCACAGTTACTTTATGAGAAACTTCTGATAGGGGCTTCAAACTGTACATGAACCATTGAGCATTGCTATGCTGGAAGTGTTTTCAAAATTGTAGTTTTTGTAAGTAGGAAAAGGGAGCCAGGCATGGTGCTTTATAGCTGTAATCCTAGCACTCAGGAGTCTGAGGTAGGGCTGCTTTGAGTTCAATAGTAGTCTGGGTTACACAGTTCAAGGCCAGTTTGGGCTACATAAATGGAAAAAAAGGGACACAGTGGGCTTTTGCCAATATCTGAAAAAACTTTTTCTTTTTCTTTTTTTGGTTTTTGGAGACAGGGTTTCTCTGTGTAGCTTTGCGCCTTTCCTGGAACTTGCTTTGGAGACCAGGCTGGCCTTGAACTCACAGAGATCCGCCTGGTTCTGCCTCCCGAGTGCTGGGATTAAAGGCATGCGCCACCACCACCTGGCTGAAACAAACTTTTTATAGACTTAAGGATTATAGTTTGAGTAACAGAAGAGTGCCACATAATTTATATATAAAAGAAAATTTAAAAATGAAGCCAAACATTTTAAGAGGAGAAATTACAAGTTGTATTAATTAGTATCTAGTTTAGATAACTAAGTTTTACTAAATTTGTTGTTACCATACCTTACTGGTAATGCTTTGGCTATTGCTTTTTGATGTTCAGAATTCACACTATAGCATAGCTCATATTTCTGCAGTTAATTTCTGGCTTAGATAGTAAAGGCTTGTCACCTCAAAAAGAGGTTTAATTTCCCAGTCTTAAAGCCTTTACCCAATACCATAAAAACTTTCCTCTTTTGAAAATGTCTTTTCCCCCATATTCTTCTAATGTAGTTTGTGTTTTCATATTCTATCAGATACCCTTAAGTTATTAAGTCTGAGAATATATAACCATTTCACTTGTACTGCAGATTGAACCTTATTCAAATTATTTAAAGGGAAATAATCATTAAGGTGGCAGTTTTTTGGAATCTTGTTTAAAAAAAAATAGCTCATGAAAAATTGATGCTACCAAATTGTGCCTTCCTAAATATGGTAGTGGGTTATTTTGTTTGTTTCTTTTCCTGAGGATCAAATTCAGGGCCACTGAGTTACATTCCCATCCATATATTTTTTTGAGAGCATTTCAATGGCAGTTTATATAGTCAGAACTAGTTCTTTTGCAAAATATTTTTTCAAGATTATTTCTGTGTTGCTGGGGATTGAACCCAGAATCCTGAGCGTGCTAAACATGTGTAGTACTGCCAAACTACAGTAGCAACACTTTTTAAAATTTGGGCTTGTTTTGCTTTCAAATATGCATGTTCACAAACTTTAATACTAACTCTTAAGGAGTTGACAGTAATTACTCAGCAAGAAGTCAACATTTTGAAAGAAAACTGTTTAATGTGAGATTATTTATACCCACAAAAAAAAAAAAAATGCATTGAGATCCTGTATTTAATCCCATGGTGGGCTTGAATTGTGGTCAGAGAAACTAGGATTTACCAAACATCCGAAGTCCTTAAATTTTATATTTGTGGATTGAATGATATAATCAGATTATATACCGATATTTCAGGATATTCAGATAATGAAGTATAAAGACTTGACTAAAAGAGCATACGGGTGTTAGGATGACTGGAGTGCAAGACAGGGAACTCTACAAAATTCTATACATCCCATACCAAAATCTGTTTGTACTTGCAAGTTAGTACACGGTGTTAATCAGAAGTGTTTAAGCTATCTTTGTGGTTGAGTTTTTCTATTGCATTTGGAATTTTTAATTCATTTAATTTTAATAAATATGAGAAGTCTAGCAACTTTGGGGTAAACCACATTTTATGTCACAAGTTCTTGCTGAAGGAAAAGTGAATATTTTAGAGCGGGTTCTTCTGTGAAAATCAACTCTTATACAGTTGTCCCCATAACAAACACTAACAGTTTGTAATTCATTTGTAAGACCATTTCTGGCTACAATATTCAGGCTTGGTATGTTTTTCAGGTTCATCTGTGTTATAGTATGTACCAATACTTCATCTTTTTTTTTTAATAGCTGAGTATTTTCTACTGCGTGGATAATACATCTTGCTTATCTGACCATGTGGATTGATGGGTTTTTTTTGTTTGTTTTTTTTGCTGTCGTGAGTAGTACTATGGATATTTGTGCTCAAGTCTTCCATTGAACACTTTTTTTGGGGGGGGGGGGCAGTGCTAGGGAATCAAATACTAGATTGGTGTATGTTAGGCAAATATTCTACCACTGAGCTACAACCCAGAGCATCTGTTTTCAGTTCTTTTGAGTATATACTTCAGAGTCAGTTGCTGGATCATAATTCTCTTTAGCTTTCTGGAACACTGCTAGGCCTTCTCACCATGGCTACACTATCGTATATATTCTCTCACTGTTGTACAGACATTCAGTTTTCCCTCCATCCTCTCAAACTTATCTCTACCACCACTTTTTCCCCAACCCACCAAGAGAGACTTCCTCTGTGGAGCCCTGGCTGTCCTGGAACTCCCTTTGTAGATCAGGCTGGCCTCGAATTTTAGAGACCCACCTGCCTCTGCCTCCTGAGTGCTGGGATAAAAGGTGTGTGCCACGTCACTGGGCTTTTACTCCCATTTTTTAAATGGTCATCCTAGTTCATATGAAGTGATACTCTAATGACGCATTTCTAACTTTTGAATTGAAGTTGATGAAGTCATAAGCATGCTTTATTCTAAATAGTTTACCAAACCTCTTTTTCTAGAGCCTACCTTCAGCAACTGCTACTTCTTTTTATGGGTTTGTGTCAAGTGGAAAAGGTCTTACTGCTTCCTTTGAAGAAAACTAAATATCAGAGTTCAAAATACCACAACCTTGAATGTAAACAAAAAATTATGGTAAAAACCCAAAATGTTCATAACAAAAGCCATTTTTTTTTACACTTCAGCAATTTGAGAGAACTTACTTTTAAATAGGACCATTTTAAATCCAGATTAGTAGATAGCATGAATGTATAAATACTAATTACTGAGAAATGAGATAAATATAATTGAGTATAATAATAAATTATAATGTGTAATCATAAAAAGTTCAAGCTATTAGATTTTTTAAATCCCTAAATTCAAGGTAACTTTTAAAATGTAAGCCAATACATTAAGCTGACATTTACCTTGTTAAATAAGGGGTGGGGAACTATTACTTGGCCACCTTTAGTATAGATGCTAAAATTTATATAAAAATTATAATTTCAAACATTAAGCGTAATCTGTTGAGTTGGCTGGTACCAGCCTCTATATAACTATTAATGAGTGACATCTGAAACATTAAACCTAAGCCTGAAGAGACCACTCAGTGGTTAAGAGTGCTCACTCTTCCAGAGAACCTGAGGTTCATTTCCCAGCATCCACATGGTGGCTCACAACCTCCTGTAACTCCAGTTCCAGGAATCCAGTATCTTCTGCTGGCATCTCTGGCCATCAGGCATGCACCTGGGTGCAAAGACACATGGCAGGCAAAACACCCATACCCATAAATTAAGAAAAAAAATTTTTTTAAATGCCATCAACAAAAAACATTAAAGCTGTCAGTTCAGCTGGCTTAATACCACTTTCATCTGCCAGTCGGATACATTCTGATAGGAACCTCTTGTTGATTTGTCAAAACCCAAGTTCCGTAATGTTTTGTTTTTTTTTTCAAGACAGGGTTTTTCTGTGTAGCCCTGGCTGTCCTGGAACTCATTCTGTAGACTAGGCTGGCTTCAAACTGCCTGCCTTAGCCTCTGGAGTGCTGGGATTAAAGGCTTGAACCACCACCACCACCAGGCTTAAACTGGTTTTTATTGTTAAGAGCTATTAGTATAGTTAGTCACAGAGTAACAGAAACCCTGTACTTAAGGTCATCACCCTGTTTGCCCTGACAACCCTTTACCTGTTATTTCCATGAAATGTCTGCTTTGGACTTTCATAAATGCAAAGAAATATATTCTTTTGTGATTGGCTTCTTAAACTTAGGCTGTTTAGGTACTTCCATATTGTAGCATCAATACTGAGCTTTTTTTTAAAATGTATTTTTCCATTGTTAGGTTATACTACATTTATCTACTTACAGACTTTGTTAGGTTATACTGCATTTATCTACTTACAGACTGGTGGGTATTTGTACTGCTTCCACAAATAATGTTGCTATAAACATTTGTGTACAAGTTTTGTGTGGGTGTTTTCATTTCTCTTGAGTATTCCTCTTTCACAGGAAAATTGTTGGGTCATATGGAAAATATTTAGCTTTTGGGAAATTGCTAGAGTATCACTGAAAGCAGGTACACAATCCCTCCAGAAATACATGAGGACTCTAATTTCTGCACATCCTCAACACTAGTTTTATTCTTTAATAATAACATGTATTCTAGTATGAAGTGGTACTGGTTTTGCTTTTTAATTTACATTCCTCTAGGGAACATGTCTTCCCTATTTATAAGATTCCTAATGGACTCCTAAAACAGTATCACAGGCTGTATCATTTTTTTGTGTGTGGGGTGGGTGCACATACTTATGATCAAGTTAAAGTGATAAACTAAGCATGTGCACTAACAATAACTAGAACTATAATAAAACTACTTAAACTCTTCATTCTTTTGAAAATTTCCCAGTTTTTTGGGTTTTTTTTTTTTGCTTTTCGAGACAGGATTTCTCTGTAGCTTTGGAGCCTATCCTGGAACTCACTCTGTAGACCAGGCTGGCCTCGAACTCACAGAGATCCTCCTGCCTCTGCCTCACGAATGCTGGGATTAAAGGCATGTGCCACCACCTCCCGGCTTGTTTTTTGTTTTTTGAACAAGGTTGAACACAAGAACTGAAATTGTGGAAAGCAGAAGTGTAAAGAGAAAACTACCATACATCCCTACTTGAATAGTTTCATGTCTGGACAAAACAAAAACGAACAAAAAACCCAGTGTAACTAAAGCCAGAACAGTTCCTAAGAGTTAGTCCTTAAGTGCCCATGAAAACTTCATTGGCGAAGTAGAAACTGCGGACAAGGCAGGAGCTGGTTCCCCTCTACTCTAACAGTGACCCAGAAGGCACCACCTGCACTGCGGCCTCACTTGTTTCTTGATCTGAATCTTGTACTGCTGTCCACTGAATCCAATTTAGGCACCTAAACATAGTTTATAACCAGTTTTTATTTTATCAACACATTTTACAAGCATGTAGAAATAGATTTTTGAAGCCAGGCATAGTGGCACATACCTTTAATCTCAGCACTGGGGAGGCAGAGGCAGGTGGATCTCTGAGAGTTTAAGACCAGGCTGGACTACAAAACAAGTTCCGGAACAGGCAGGATTGTTACAGACAAACCTGTCTCAAAACAGCAAAAATTATGATCCATGAGTTTATATAAACCTCTAAGAGCTATTAAGAAATCATAAAAAAAATCATTAAAAAAGTTTATAATACATGAGACAAAAATCTATTCTAACTAGTATAGTTATGGCATGTACCATTGTTGTTGCCTTAACAAGTCAGTCACATACAGCTTTGTATTGACATTGTGAAATGTTAAGTTACAAAGTGCTTGTAGCCTATTCTCTAGCACACTTAGCAACCTAATGTTAGCTGCCAAACGTATATATACCTACTTGTTACTTTTTGGAGAAAGGTCTCATGTTTCCCAGTCTGGCCTCAAACTCACTAAGTAGACAATGACAATTTCTGATATGCCTGCCACCTCCATGGGACATGGTACTGAGGATCAAACTTGGGGCTCTGCATACAAGGCAAGCACTCTACCAGCTGACCTTGATCACCAATCCTTTTTTCCTTGCTTCTGGAGTTCATGTTATGACAACTTTTTACTCTCTTGATCTGTTGTTTGACCTTTATAGCTTTAAATGGTATTCTACTAGAAAAAGTAAAATTCTTCATGCTGCACCCCACTTTGATGCACTTGATAAACCATGGTTAAGTTTACTGCCAACCATTAGTAAACTCACTGGGATTTATATTACTAGCCATACCATGTAAAATATGTAAATCAACTTTGCTATGTAAGGAAATCTGTTTCAAATATTGCAAAGACTCAAAGAACACAAATCATATTTTTTTATCATTTTATTAGGAATAATTTCAAATGGGTTATGAAGAAAACGTATTCACTGAATTTGATGAGTTTTCAAAAAATTCTTAAGATATGTTCATCAATAAACAGTAAAGTATCAGCAGAACTATCATATACTGGGCAAAGAGTCAGGCTGATTCCAAAAGCAACATGCAACATAAAAAAGGTAACAATATAAAGGAAAACAATCTGCTGAGTATTAAAAGTTATCTCAATATGAACTCTTTGCAACCAGCACAGAATTAGCTATCAAATCCAAACCAGATTGACGAGGTAAGTTTGGCTGATGGAAGCCAGGAGTCAATAATGTGAGGGTGGTGGCTGGTGGGGAATCCTCAGTAAGAAAACTGAATAGTGTTTTGGAGCACATCCTTGGCTGGTACAAGCAGTATTAGAAAAATCTTTTTTGGCAAGGGGTAGAAATAAATACAAATGGAATGCTACATTTTTAAATCAGCAGACTGTCCTAGGAATGATAAAGGTGTCAGTAAAGTATCAGGGGAATAACTTTATAACATTATTGGTGTGGGCTCAAAAAACACTCAAAACAGATTTGTTTAAAGGTGTCACAAATATGTCCAGGCATTTAGGCTTAAGGAAAGTATAATAGTGGATACTTTTTTTTTTTCCCAAGGAAAATTTCTCTTACACGCAAGCATATTGCTAAATAGCAACATTGTGCTTGGTAAACAATAATTGGCAACAAAATAAGTTTTAAATGCTGTAATATTCTGCCCAAACCTGTCTCAGATATCCTTTAATAACCAAGATGCAAACTAATTTTGTTGTAACAAGTCTAGACCAATTCTATCAAACATGTCCTTGGTTAGATATCCAGGTTCATTTAACGTTTTGAAAGTTCATTTGACAGCCAATCGAGTCCCTCATACAGACCAGTTCCTTGTGTAGCACAAGTGGCTTGAACATACCACTGTGAAGAAAGGACAAGAAAATACTTGATTAACAAGATGATACATACTGCCATTTTTAAACAGAAAATATTAAGCCCCTCCCCATAAATGCCTAAGGGCACTACTGAGTAAGTAATTACAAGTATACAAAAATGGAAACTATAAAATCACAGTAATAAACACTAAGGAAATAGGTGATCTACTTGTATCCCACAAACATGAATTTAATGCTCTCAGTAACTACAAAGGTCACTCAAAAGAATCCTTTAGGAATTTGCTCACTCGATCCATTTAAAAGTACATCTATTATTATTCAATGGATTTATTAGGCTAGCTTTCCGCCACAAAATCTGAAGAGTAATGGGAAAATCTCTAACAAATTACCTCCCTGGTCCTTAAGACCCTCTCATTATAACCCCAAAACTAAGGAGAACATACGTGCAGATTTTTTAGACTTTGCTTTTTCTAGTGCTAGAGATCACACCCTAGCACACTCCTATGTGCTAGGCGAGTCCTCTGCCATTAAGCCACATTTCCAGTCTAAAAGGGGTAAGTATCTGAAAGATTTTTGTTGATAGTCTAAGAACTTTAACTTTTCATGTAATTTTACTGTTTTAAAAAATAATTTTAACATCTTTGGTCTCACATATTCCAAAAAGTTTCACTTTCACAGGAAAGATTCTTAATTGCTTGTTTTTGTTTTTTTGTTTTTTTTCTTAATTGCTTATATGAAACACAATGAAATCTAAATAATAAAATGAGACCATGTTTCAAAGAAACAACCCCCCCCCCCACAAAACTTGAAACACCTAGAAACAATTCACATTTAATGGATAACTTACTCATTTTTAACTGACTAGTTTTTTGTTTGTTTTTTTTTTTTGAGACAGGGTTTCTCTGTGTAGCTTTGCACCTTTCCTGGAACTCACTTGGTAGCCCAGGCTGGCCTCGAACTCACAGAGATCCGCCGGCCTCTGCCTCCCGAGTGCTGGGATTAAAGGCGTGCGCCACCACCGCCTGGCTTAACTGACTAGTCTTATTCCACCTTAGAAGAAAAGACTATCTTAATGTTGCAAAACCATTGTAGGTTTACCATGTTGCCAATTATCTGAGTATCAAATACCCTAGTAACTCAGAAGGGAGGGGAAGGGCACAAATTCCTATCTCCACAGTATGAAAAACATCTATCTCTTACAATGTATCTTTTTTAATTCTAATGGGACATCACAACAGTCTACACAATAAACAAACAGTATCTGCCTTGTTGACAAGTTAATGCAAAGCTGCTGTAGAGTATGGGACCCTATTGGTTTGTTTGTTTGTTTGTTTGTTTGTTTGTTTTTTGGTTTTTCGAGACAGGGTTTCTCTGTGTAGCTTTGCGCCTTTCCTGGGACTCACTTGGTAGACCAGGCTGGCCTCGAACTCACTCAGAGATCCGCCTGCCTCTGCCTCCCGAGTGCTGGGATTAAAGGCGTGCTGCACCACCACCACCACCACCACCACCACCACCACCACCACCACCACCACCACCACCACCACCACCACCACCACCACCGCCCGGCGGGACCCTATTGTTTTTTACTGTATCTTTGGTTTTTTTGAAGACATGGTCTCATGTCTGATACAATTTCTATGTTTATGTTGGACTTTGCCAATATATCAATCACTGATAGGTTATTATTAATAGTAAGCGCAGTATTTCTTATAAATCTATATTCAAACAAATGTGTCAGCTGAGGTTCTTCCCTAAGGTTCTGAAGTTAATAAACAAAGAGCACTAAATGATAGGATTTAAGATACAGTTGCTAAATTGTGTGCCTTTTATAAACAGCACCAAATGTAGGGCTTGGTATGACTGCACATGCCTGCAATCCTGGTGATTAGGAAAGAAAAGCCGGAGAATGTCCCTAAATTCAAGGCCAGCATAGGAAAAAAAACAACAAGCAAAGTATAAAATCTTTGCTCAACTACAGATGCTAAGTGGTAGGGTGATTGCCCTAACATGTGAAAGAAACGCTCTGGGTTCAAACCCCAACACCACAAGAAATAGTAAAAATAAAACATTTGTATTTAAAAAAAAACAAAACAAAAACCTTGGAGAACTATTTGAATGATACAAAATTAAGAATGTCTATAATCTCTACATATTCAACTCTTAGTACTGTTAATGTATCAATACAGAAGATAAAGTTAATAAAATTAAATAAATAGAAAAGTGAGAAACTACCAATATTTTTAAAAACAAAATTTAATGCAATATTTATAGTATTGAAATAAAGCCCGAAAGGGCTGGTTTTTAGTATGTTATGCATTTTCTATAAACCATATTACCATATTTCTAGAAATGTCCTATCTGTCCAAAGGAAATAATTATTACACATTTAAACTGGGCAGGCATGGTGGCATAGGCAGAGGCAGGCAGATCTCTGTGAGTTTGAGGCCAGCCTGGTCTACAGAGTAAGTTCCAGGCCAGCCAGGGTTACAGTTAGATCCTATCTCCAAATAATAATATTAATAACAATACTAATAAGCAGCTGAGTATTAGCCTAATTACCCTACTTTCACCAGTGAGGAGGTTAGTGTCACCTTCCAATACTTACTGTTCTGTTACGGAGAGACTGAAGACCTAACTTATCTGTCATCTCACTGATGGCCATAGCATTTGGCAAATCCTGTTTGTTTGCGAACAGCAACAGCACTGCATCCTGCAGCTCATCTTCCAGAAGCTGGAGATAAAGGTTAAGCCATTACCAGCTACCTTCTAAAATCAGACTACTCACAAATCTTAAATATGCATTTTATTCAACATTAAACAAGCTACTAGACACCAATTAAAGTTCTCTATGTAAATTTCAAGCACTCTTATAAATCTCATCCTTCAGTTTGAGCAAATAATGATTGGCCTTTAAGAAGGTGGTCCTCAATCTTCATGCTGTGACCCTTTAATACAGTTCCTCTTGTTGCAGTGATCCACAACCATAAAATTATTTTCGTTGCTACCTCTGTAACTGTAATTTTGCTACCATTATGAGTTGTAATGTAAATATCTGTGTTTACGATGGTCTTAGGTGACCCTTGTGAAAGGAGCATTTGACCCCCAAGATGGGGTCTCGACCCAAAGGTTTAGAACTGCTGAACTACATAAATAAATCAATAGACTATAGAGGGCTTTTCTGTGCATTCTTAAGAACTTGGAAATAATATAGTTTCCCAAGTTTACTTCTACCTCTAAAATGTGTGACCACAGACAATACCACAAAAACACATCTTGAAAATGATCAACTTAAAATACATACTTACCATTTTCTGCAGCACAGCTGCTCCCTCCTGAATTCTTTCTCGATCATTGCTATCTACCACAAAAATAAGACCCTAGGGAAAATTTTTTTCAATAAATTATAACAGTTAAACTTAAGGGCAACACTAAATATAAAATATACTAGCAAAACAGTATGGAGAATTAGACACATGGTAGAAAGTGTTCTTGCGTCCTGGCTAGGTTTACGCCAAGAAGCTAGATCTGATAGGAGGAAAGCTCAAGTGAGAAAATGCCTCCAGAAGAGCCAGCTGTAGGACGTTTTCTTTCTTATTCTTTCTTTCTTTCCTTCCTTCCTTCCTTCCTCCCTCCCTCTCTCTCTCCCTCCCTCCCTAGACTTATTATGTGCATGTGTGGGTGAGGTATGTGCACATGAATTTAAGTGCCTACAGAGGTCAGAGATGTGAGGAGTTGTAAGGAGTTGTAATAGCAGGCGGTTGTAAGCCACCTGATGTGGGTGCTGGTAACTGAATTCAGGTCCTCAGGAAGAGCCATCTCTGCAGCCCCTGTAGGATATTTTCTTAATTACTGATGTGTGAGGGGGAGGGCCCAGCCCACGGTGGGTAGTGCTACCCCTGGACAGGTGGTTCTAGGATGCTTTGATCATCATGTTTCATCATAGAAGTAGTAATCCTAAGACAGAATGTTTAAAAATAGTTTTTAAAAGTCTCTAACACAGGGGCTAGCAAGACAACACAGCAGATAAAGGCACATGATGACCTGAGTTTGGTCCCTAGAACCCACATGGTGAGAAAAGAAGAGACTCATTCCCACAATGCAAGTCTAAGTGGCATAACCTCTGCCCCCCAACAAACACCAGAAAATAAATAAATAATAAAATAAAATGTGACTTTAAAATTACAAAGAATTTCTGTTCTGGCTAATTTTATGTCAGCTTGATGCAAGCTAGTCATCTGAGAAGGGCAACCTCAGTTGGAGAAATGCTTCCATAGACAAGCCTGTAGGGCACTTTCCTAATTAGTGATTGATGTAGGAGGGCCCAGCCCATTGTGGGCGGTGCTATCCTTAGGCTGGTGGTCTTGGGTTCTGTAAGAAAGCAGGCTGAGCAAGCCATGAAGAGTAAGCCAGTAAACAAAGATCTTCCATGGTCAAGTTCAAGGCTCATCTATTGAAAACTGATTTAAGCACCATGTAATTTTAACCTACCATTCTTAAAATCCAAAAAAAAAAAAAAAACCCCAAACTTTATTAACCAATGACTACTTTTCTCAATGCTAAGAGAAACAAATGTTGCCCCCTTTCTCTTCCCTATCATATTAAATACAGTAACATGCAAGTAGCTAAAGAGTTACAGGTCTGAAGGTGTCCCTCAGAGGATAGGATGCCTGTCTGACAAGCAGGAAGCCCTGGGTTTGAGCTCTTACACTGAATAAAACTGGGTGTGGGGTTGCACTCCACTGTGATTCCAATATTCAGGAAGCAGAAGCAGGAGATCACAAGCTCCAAGGGACCATCAGCTATACTTTGACTTTGAGGGTGGCAGGGGCTATGTGAGACCCAGTCTCAAAAATAAAACAAATAAACAGGCTACATAGTGAAGACAAAAGGAAAAAGTGAAAGGCTCCTCAAAAATTTATGACCTATGTGGATTTATGTATGCAGTAAAGGCATGTGCAAAGTGTAAAAAGGAGAGATGACATACTTCAATAGTTTTTTTGTTTTAAATAAAGAAATTAGAACTGAGAATTGCATAATGGTGCTAGCATGTTCTTTTCAAGTGTATGAAATAACTTCCTGATAGTTTAAAGTTAATCATCTTTAAGAAAAAGCATTTTCATTAGTAAGAAGAGAACTGTATAAATATAATTTTTTTCTTTAAATTATTATATATTTATTTTTTGAGAATATAATTACATCATTTCTCCTCTTCCTTTTTCTCTCTCCAGCCCCTCCCAATCACCCCCAGCCTCTTGCTCTTTTTCAAATTCATGGCCTTTTTTGCTTTATTAATGTATTCATCCCTAAATACATCAATACGAGCTGCTCAGTCAACAGTTTTTTATATACTTTATCATAGAAATAAAAAAAGTTGTGCTCCAAAATGTTGCTTGGTAACTCCAATTGGAAGAAACAAGCCCTAAGCAAATATCTCATGAAAAATTCAAGGTTTGCATTGTCAAATAAGAAATCCGTAACAAAAAAAGCAACAGTAAGAATTTTAAAGCTATTCACAAATATAATTCTATACAACAAAAGTAGCAATGGGGAATAACTGAATTAAGACTTTTCTGAAAACTTCCACATGACACAGCATGAAATTCTCAGCTAATAAAATGATAGTAAATTGCATCTCTGTTAAAAGTTTATACCTTATATTATACTTAAGTGCTTGGTTAAATATTCTTTCTAAAACCCTGACCCCAACACAATTTTTTAATTAACTTATTTTATTTTTTAATGAGAGTGTGTGTATGCCTGAGTGTTAATGTGTGGGCAGAGGTGTCAGAAGAGGAGAGCATCAGATCCCCCTGAAACTGGAGTTACAGATGGTTTAAAGCACCATTTGGGTGCTAGAAAACAAATCTAGGTCTTTTGTGAGAGCACAAACACTGCTGAGCCATCTTCCCAGTCCCAATCTCATTTTTCTAACATTCCATTTTCATTTTCTAAATGTAAATAATGTCATCTGTTCCAAAGTAACATTAGTAGGAAGGAGATTTTGAGAATAAGTTCTAAGTTAGTCCTTTCCTGATAGTCTAGGATCAACAGTATGGAAAAGCTCGACTTCTAAAATTAAGTCCATCTGTTCGAAGAAAAGATGACTTAAAAAGCCAAACTGGGTGCAGCAGAGTTGGTTCCGTGGTTATGAGCACTTCCTGTTCGGATAAAGGACCCAGGTTCAGTTCCCAGCACCCACATGGCAGCTCACAACCATCTTTAACTCCAGTTTCCAGGAATCTAACAACTTCTTCTGCCTCTGCAGGCACCAGGCAAAATAAAAATCAGCCTTTTAAAAAAGGCCAGCCGGGCGGTGGTGGTGCACGCCTTTAATCCCAGCACTCGGGAGGCAGAGCCAGGCGGATCTCTGTGAGTTCGAGGCCAGCCTGGGCTATCAAGTGAGTTCCAGGAAAGGCGCAAAGCTACACAGAGAAACCCTGTCTCGAAAAACCAAAAAAAAAAAAAAGGCCAAATGAATTATTTAGAAAAGCAAAATAATTGGACTTATCTAATGATGGGAGAGGAATTTACCACAATAAACAATTAGTTTGATTTAAGTGTTGGAGTTAGAAGTGGTTAGGAATGCTAGAAATGCAAGCTAGAAGAGCTTAGTTGTAATTACACCAGGCCACACGGCCACACAGGGCTTTCCCTAGCAGGCAAGAACTCCCTAGGATGAAGAATGCTCTGGTCTTTAATTCTAAGGTCATCCAAGGAGGCCAGGACAAATCTAATCTCAAATTCATGATTCACATGTCTTACTAAGCATTCGAAACAAATATAAGGATAAGACTATTATTACAAGGTTTAAAATCAGCAAGATTTACATCATGCCTAATTTTACTTCAGATACACATGAGAGTTTATTGTGTTAGCTTCTATTTCCACAATGAAGTTTTTTTAAAGCCTGTACTTTTGCAAAATCTGTTTTCTATCCAAAGCCATGGAAATTAACACTCTTGTTTTTTAGTAAAAAAAATTATGCCACATAATTATTTTTATATTCATACACTTGTACTACTTAGGCCAGGATTGTTCCAGCTACTCAACAAGGGTGTTTATTGCTACCAGGCAATAGTATGCCTCAATGGAGAATAAGCACAACATTGCAAATCTTAAATATCCCAAGTGTTTAGTATACTACGTCAAAAATTCTCAACTTTGGTAGTAAAACAAACACCTGATGTATAAGTCCTCATTATGGTAGAAAAGACAAAAGAACTGAGACCAGGTTAACAACAACAAAAAAAGAGTTCCTCAATCTTTGCTTTTTAAAGATAGGTTCTCCCTATGGAGCCTTAGCTGGCCTGGAACTTGCTATGCAGGAACAGTCTGGACTGAATTTAGAGCCATCCTCCTGCTTCCCAAGTTCAACTACAGGTTCCAATTACAAGTATGTGCCATTGCTGTCCAACTATAATTCAATCTTGAAGTCACTTCTAAGTTTCTGTTTCCTCACATTTGGAAACCTCAGCATAGGGCCAGGTGGTGGTGGTACACACCTTTAATTCCAACACTAGGGAAGCAGAGCCAGGTGGATCTCTGTGAGTTTACAGAGTAATAAGTTCCAGGACAGCCAGAGCTACATGAGAAACCCTGTCTCGGGGGGAAAAAAAAAAAAAAACCAAAGAAAAGAAACCCCAGCATAATGGTGCATGCCTGCAATCTTAGCACTCAGAGAGGGAGAGAGAACACGAGAACAGAAGTAGAAGTGTTGTTCTTACCAGGAAATGAGTGTGCAAGCGTGCAAGCATTTGTAGTTGTCACAACCTCACTTGGAAGGTACAGTGGCTACTAGCATTTAGTAGGTAGACACAAAGGATGCTATTAAACATCCTACAATCCAAGAGAGGCCTCCCCACAGTTCAAAAATGTCAGTAGAGCTGCTATCATAAGAACACAAACTAGCCAAAGCAATACCACAAAAGAACTTGTTAGAAGTATCAAATCTAAGAAGCTTGTTCACAGGATCAATCTGTACTTTTAACAGATTCCCAGGTGATTCACACACTTACTAAAGTGCTAGAACACTAAGACTGCTTGGCTTACATGTTCAAGATTCTGACCTATGACTGGACTTGTGAGATTTTCAAGACTCCCTCAAAAGTGCAGCCAAATTTGACAACTCCCAATCTACACAATCCCTAAGGTCTCTTTCATGCCAGTATATCCTATATAATATAAAAATCTCCTACAAGTTAACAAAGCAGACTGAACTAAATCAAGTTCTACCACTGTCTTAGGTCCACTGTGATATATAACTCAAAATTAAGGTTAAGAATCAAAGGAACTACTGATAAAATACTTAATTCATTCTTGAGAACTCATTTACTCCTATCCAAAATCTCACTAGAGTAGCTACATTTAATTCTTATACACTATGTAACTGAACTTGGAAGGCATGACTAAGAGTATACTAAAGAATGAAATGGGTGATAAGAATGTAAACAAGTCAACATTCAATATAACATTCAGAATATGAAATCTATAAATTAAAGTTACAAATATATGGTATATCTCACCTGGGTATTCTGGAAGTAATGCCTCCAGAGAGGCCTAATTTTATCTTGACCACCGACATCCCATACCGTGAAACAAATGTTCTTATACTCCACTGTTTCCACATTAAAACCTGTAAGAAAAAACAAAAAACAAAATGACTACTGTCCATAATTAAGTACCAAGAAATAAACCCTTTTAATGTGGAATTCTCTTAGAATAGCTTTTTAAGTCTTACCAATATCAACTCTAAGATTAACAAAAACAAAATTTAATTTTTCACTGCATGTAATTATTTATAAATTTTCTTACCAATGGTGGGAATGGTGGTGACTATCTCCCCTAATTTCAGTTTATACAGAATTGTCGTCTTGCCAGCAGCATCCAATCCAACTAGAAGAAGACACCATAGATTTAAACTCTGAATCAAATATACATAAGCAATTCAACAATAATTTAGTTTCAAAGTAAAATGTAATTTTTCATTTTTCTCTCCCCCCCACCCCACCAACACCTTCCTAATCTTTGCCCTTTTCCTTGTAGACCTATAGACACAGAAAAAAAGGAACTGGCAGGCTTGAGTTCTAATCTCTGGGCACTGTATCACCAAGTAGGTGAGTGCCTTTGTTGGAGACAGGGTCTCTTATGTATCCCAGATTGGCCTCAAACTCATTATGTGGCTGAGGATGGCCTTCAACTCTTGATATTCCTGCCTCTATCTCCCTGAATACTAGTGCTAGGATTACAGGTGAGCTGTGCCTGTTAGAAATGGAGAAGCCAGTATAGTACACCAACTAAGCCACATCTCCAGATCAAAAATTAATCGTCTGTTTAATATTTACACAGTGTATTTTGAATAAATGCTCTTCATGCTGGAGAGGTGACTTAGTGGTTTAGAGTAAGTACTAGTTTGGTTCCTCACAGCCACTATCACATGTCTCATAAATGCCTTTCACTTCAGCTCTAAGGGATGCTCTCTTCTGGCCTGCACAGGCAAGTACACTCATGTGCACATACCCGCACACTGACATAAATAACTAAAAATTAAAAGTGAAATCTTTCTTTTAAAAAGTTCTTAATGCTGGGGGCGGGCGGACATATATAGCTATGTACTAGTCTCCTGATAGGACTAATTTTGACTAAATCTGTATCAATATCAAATATGCACAAATATGATTCAAAGTCTTGATTTGTGTTTTGAAAATGGTCCTATCATATTGTTCTCCAATTCTTAATTTTAATCTTGTTGTTGTTGTTATTCTCTAAAACAGGATCTCATGTAGCCCAGACCCCAAACTCACATTGTACCAAAGCTGGCCTCAGCATCCTGATGCTTCTGCCACTGCCTCTCAAGTGCTAGAATTACAGGCATGTGCTATCACATATGGCTAAATGTTAATTCATGAGATGGAGGTAAGTAGAAGGGAATGTGCTTGTTTATGGGACAAAGTCTATATTAGAAGGTATTATATAAGCCTCTTTATTATAGTAATAGTGAAGAACAAATTAAATGCTTTTAAGTATGACTCTCAAAACCTATATATTGTCGATTAAAACTCTCATAAATAAAAGATCAATATCAAATAACTTCATTGAATGTACTTTTTTTTTTAAAGAACACCTCATTTGGCTGCCTTCACTTATTTTATCCCAGAATTTAAAAACAAAATCAACAGAGCATTAGTTTAGGCAAAAATACCCACTTAATGTTTAAATCAAACCACAACTTAAGACATGAAAACAGTGCTAGCAGGTTTTAACCTCACCTATCAGGTTATAGTCCTGTGCACTTCAATGTGACTTTTTAGTTGGTCCAAGAGAAATGAAAAGCTACAGGAGTTGGACTTCAACCTATAGAACAACCTTTTCAACCCATATCCTGAAAACAGTAGCATCTTTCTGATGCAGTTTAAAAGGAAGAAAGTCAGCACTCCTCTTGACAGCAATAGAAAAGGCCCCTAGGCCGTGACAACATGAACATGGTTTGTACCCCACCGATTTTTAGGAATCTACCTTGGTGAAAGGGAAGGTGAGGAGGGGTGTTGAGGAGTGAGAGAAGGGTGGGAATCATCCATTCATTTCCTTATTCCGATGCTCTCTAGTTGAACCCTGACTCTCACTTGCTGATACTGGGTACCAGCTTTTTCTTTCCAAAGGACTATGACATATATTAGTCAGTGACTAGTCTGCTCTCACTTACAGACCCAAAAAAGGCTAACTGTTACACAAGTATTTTGTTTTCCAAATGTGAAATAGTATCAACAAGATGAGTAAATCTGAGGGTGGTAGCTCAATGGTAGAACTCCTGCATAGCAAGTACAAGGCTCTAGATTTGGGGAAAGGAGCAAAAACAAAAACAAAAAACAAAAACAAAAAAACCCCAACCAGATTTTAGCGTAAGACCTCTTTGGGTGATTGTGATCAAATTTTATTAACATCAAAATTTACCTTTGGGCCAGGTGGGATGTTGTACCTTTAATCCCAACACTTGGGAGGCAGAGGCAGGTGTAGCTATGAGTTTGAGTCTACACACAAACTTGTTCACAAATGTGCACAATGACATTATTTATGAGAACTAAAAATAACTATAAATAACTGATAAGTGGATAAACAAACTAAAGTTTTCCACACAAGGGAATTACCATCTGGCCACAAAACATCACAGACTACTACTACATGTTACACAAATGATGAAAACAACTATGGCAAGTGAAAAGGCCAGACATTAAAAAAGCCACACATTATTATTTCATTAGCTAAAATGTCCAAAACAGTAAAACCTATAGAAACACGACTATTAGTGGTTACCATGGATGCTAAAAGAGAAAAACAGCAGTGACTGATAAAAGTTATGGGATACTATGCCATTACAATGAATGAAGAGGTGTTGGAGAGACAAGAAAGACGGAGGACTAGAAGTGGCTTTTTGTTTGTTTTGATTTGTTTTTTAATTAATATTTTTTAAATTTTCTTTTGGGAGGATGCTACAGGGGTGAGGTATGGAGGGACTGGGAAATGAATGGGATTGGGGTGCGTGATGTAAAATTCCCAGAGTCAATAAAAATTATGTTAAAAAAAAGCAGTCATGGAAATATTCTAGAATTTGACAATGTTACACAACTTTGTAAACATAACAATTATACTTTAGGGGTGGCACATTTTTTATTACAGTTTATTTAATTATTTTGTGTGTGAGTTTCTATGTGCATGTGTGTGGCTGCATGCATGAATGCACAGTGCCTGGGGAGTCAGGACAACGTGCAGGGGTCACTTCTGTCCCTCCACCATTCCACTCCCAGAGACTGAAGTCCAGTGGTTAGGTCTGACAACAAGTGCCTTTATCTGCTGAGACATCTTGAAGGTTCACGGTGGCTTATGCTTTATGAACATGTACCTCTATTTACAAAAATCAGAAAAACAAAATAGTTGGTCAGTGGTGTAATCTCAGATTATGGGAAATGGGACAGAAAAATCAGGAATTCCAACCCAACCTAGGCTATATGTGACCTTGTGTCACAAAACACCCACCAACGTAAGAAAGCTAATTCTGATGCCAGAGCTCTCAAATAGTATTTATATAATGTGATCTTACTTTTAAGATTTTAAGACTACTATAGCTTAATATTCTATCTAGTTCCTCAGAGGTTTGACCATTTAAACTGAAATTGGGACTACCAGTTACAGAAAAATAAGGTTAGGTTTTTTTTAAATTAATGTTTGGATTTTTTCTTTTTTTTTTAATGTTTGGATTTTCTACCCAACATAGTTGAAGAGTATCTTCCCTTTTATCAATGAGTTAATTAGCAACAAACTATCAAAGGTTAGTAATTATGTTTGCAAATAATGGCATAAGAAAATGCTTGTAATATATTAAGTAAAAAGGAACAACACAAAACCATTTTAAAGGAATAAAACCTTCTAAAATGTGGAGAATAAATATGACAAGTAGGAGCTGAAGAGATGGCTCAGTGGTAAGCATTTACTGTTCTTTTAGAGGACTTGAGTTCAATTCCTAACACTCACACCGGGCAGTATACAACCGCCTGTAACTCCAGTTCCAGATCTCTCTCTCTCTCTCTCTCTCTCTCTCACTCACTTACACACACACACACACACACAGAGTAATAATAGTGAAATGGTTGAATAACAGGTGATGATCACTTTTTTCATGTCTAAATTTCACAAAAACTACTTAAAAAAGAATCAGAACCAAGAATTAACCTTAATAAAAAGATTTATAAAATGTTTTTGAGGGGAAAAAAATGAAACATCATTCTAAGCTTAAAGCCTCACTTATTAGTATATTTTTATTACTTATAGTGTATTTTTTAAAATTGGCAAATAGAGGATCCTTCCCAGTACTCAGGAGATACATCAGAAGTTCAAGTTCTCCTTAGGAAGCAGGTCAGCCTGTGCTATATGAGATCCTTTCTCAAAAAACCTGGCAAGATGGCTCAGTGGTTAAAGATCATCCTCAGAAGCCTTTTCCCCAAGTTCAAAGAAAATAGGTTAAAATTAGTAACTCCTCTACCAAATACATTAGTAATTTCAGAAATAAAATTTAAGTATTGATTTACCAAAAGCACACCTTATCATAGACCTCAAAGATATGGACCTATCTTACACTTCAGAGCTTACTGCTTTCTAACTCTGGCTACCTGAGTAATCTAAGGTAGAAACTAACTGTCCTTCAACGTAAATTTAGTATTATTCAAGTGAGTAAATTTCCCTTATAAATAACTAGTACATCATTTCTGTTGATCAAGAGTTTAGAAGATTTTGGGGCTGGAGAGATGGCTCAGAGGTTAAGAGCACTCGCTGCTCTTCCAGAGGTGCTGAGTTCAATTCCCAGCAACCACATGGTGGCTCACAACCATCTGTAATAAGATCTGGTGCCCTCTTCGGGTGTGCAGGTAGAACACTGTATACATCATAAATAATAAATCTTTAAAAAAAAAGAGTCTAGAAGATTTTAAATTCAATATATTGTATTGGCTATTTGTTAGTGTTTGAAACATGGTCTTCCTGGCCTCAAATTTGAGATCCTCCTGTTTCAGTCTCCTTGGTGCTCGGATTACAGGCACACAACATCACACTAACCCAGGCTTGACTTATTTTTAATTATGGTTAACTATTAGACATATCTTCCAACATCTTCTCTAATTTTGGGAGAGCAGCTAGTACGGAAATTACGTTTTCATCTTCACAGTAGCTGGGTAATCCAGACACATTAGCTAACTACTACTGTCTCTTTATATGCTTTGAAACAGTAATCTAGGACTACAGATGTAGCTCAGTGGTTGTGTTATATGCTCAAAACTCGAGACAATAATTTTAATCCCCAGCACCAAAAGAATAAACAGACTATGAAAAGCTTTTGACTCAAGGAGGCATATATAAGCCTGATAAAGAAAATATGAGCCCATTAATGAGAGAGAGGGGTTAAAAAAATCATTCAGGGCTAAGTTTAGGGTACAATATGTAGACTACATGCACAAGGTCTTGAGTTCCAGTCTCAAAACCACACCACAAAGCAAATACACACACAGGAGCACATGTGTACATACAATCATCCATTCACTGATATTCCCAATACTTGAATGGGTAAGATACCATAAAAGTGATTATTGATTACAAGGTCAGTCACTCATAAAGCCACAAAGAAACAACAACAAACCCCAAAACTCTTAGGAATTACCAAACTTCCAAACCACTATGCTCCCAGTTCATGCACATAACCCTGACACTTATACTTCCTCTAATGAGTTATCATAAAAGTTGACATTATGAATAGAGTGCTTTTAGCCAAGGAAAACTCCAGGTGTGGTGGCACACATCTTCACCCCCAGCCCTTGGAAAGCAGAGGAGGGTGGATCACTGTGAGTTTAAGGCCAGCCTGGTCTATACAGTGAGTTCCAGAACAGCCAGCGCTATGTAGAGAGACCCTGTATCATAGAACAAAAACAGCAAAAAGAAAGCGAACCTGAGTGATCATCTACTTAACATAAAGAGTAACCCCAACCCATGACTTCTTTCCCTTTCATCATCACAGCAGGTTAAAAGCTTGCCTACTTCCGTCTTCTTCCCGTCATTACTTGGGATGGATGGGAAAGTGTCTCAAACGTGGTAAGGTGCTTAAAGCATCATTTTACCCTTCTCAGCCATTCCTTTAGCCAGCCCAGGACGGTAACAAAGAAAGTCAGAATCCATCTACAATAAATTCTTTCTTCTTCAGTAACACAATCTTGTACTGGCTAATCTCAAAGACACTCATTTATCTCAGTCCAAAGTCCTTCCTTTGACTTCAGGTCCTTTTCCACACTGGCAATTTCCACCCACGTAAGGCTTAAAGAACACACCGGCCCTCCTAAAATAACTGTCCTCTTCACAAAGGGGAGCTGAGGAACTGTGAAAGAAAACATTTTCCCTTAGCTTTGTGAATGAGTCATGAACAATTGTTTTCTGGATTGTAAAGAAGCTGAACAATAACCAACTTGTACCCCCATACTCTGCAACATTACAGAAACTGAAGCACTTCTTGGTAGGGGGTGCTCAATACGATCCCTTTCTCCTCATACTCAACAAGTGTCAAAAGATACTATTCAGGTCCTTGGAACTCAGCTGTGAGGTATTAAGGAGAGAACTCGCACTTCATCCTTGTGAATGGCCTCAGTGGGCAATAAAACCTGCCACTGAGAAGCAGTTTTTAAACAAACTATTTTTTAATAGATTACCCCGAACTCAAAAGTCATGTTCAGTTCAGGTGCTTTAGAACTATCCAGTTAAAAAAAATTTTTCGTTTCTAAAGTTGACTTTTTAATTTTATTATTATCTAGGCCAGATAGATAAAATTAGTTTGAAAGAGCAAAGATAGTAAACCAAACAGGTTCAGTGTTTTAGGTTTAGAGCTGAAAGACGGTCACGGGATAAATTCTGTTTTCACAGAATAAGCTTCATAGCCATGAGAAAGTAAAGTCGAATCCAGATCAAAGTAAAGTTTAGTAAAATGAGCTCAGAGGACTCCGGGCTTTTTGCTCAAACCTTGGGTGCTCCTTCGCCACAGTGGGCCTGGTCACTTCCTGCCCCAGGCGGCTCCTGGCTGGGCTCACATACCAATGGTGTGTGCACAGGGCGTACACGACCAGGAAAGGGGGAGGAGGAAGGCTGGAGTCGCCCGGCCTCACTCTCGGCCGCTGCCCACAGCGGAAGATTGCACCCTTAGGATGGCCTCGCCACGGTGAACTAACCCTGGAGCTCGGCTCTCTCTTCTCAGGCTCTCAGTTAGATCAGGGAGAGAAAGGCAAGCAAAGCCGAGAGCGAGGAAATCTGGCCCAAGTCTCCGGCTCAGCCTCTGTGGGAGACAGATCACTCACCCCTCGCCCCCATTGTTCCCCCTGAAGCAGTCTTCTTGTCCGCCCTCCCCCACCTCGGCCGGGGAAGGCTGGGCCCGAGGCCCCGGGCAAACACCTGGCCCTCCCCGGCTCCCGGCCCCTCACTCACCCATCAAAATGCGCATCTGCTTCTTGCCGAAGAGGCGAGAGAAGAGAGAGGAGATGGTGAGGCCCATTGCGGTCGTGGCACTTGCGACGGTCCAAAGAGGGGGTCTGCTGCGTCCTCGGGCCTCCTCGGTTCCGGCTCACGACCAACGGGGCGGAAGAGAAAAGGCTGAAGACGGTCTCGCTGGCTGGCGTGTCGGCGAAGCCGCGGGACACGACGTAGCGGGACCGGGAGCTGCTCGGCGACTGGTGCGGTGGCTCCGGCGCGGCGTTAAGTGTTCGGCTGTGCCACGTCACACGGCGGCCGCGGAGGCTCTGGCGGCGGCCCGCCCGCTCCAACGCGGACAGAATCGCGTCACCGCGGCCCCACCCCCCTGCGTTGCAGACGCCGCCCGCACCACGGCGCCTGCGCGCACAGGGCCTGAGCCGGCTTCACCGACGTGCGACCCACCGGAGGTACGGCCCAGCGAGGACGGTTTGCACATGCGCACGGAAGGACAGGCAGGCTCCCAGGATTCCTTGCTCCATCGCTTCCAATGGGGTTCGGAGTGAATGGCTTCCGCCCGGATGAGTGAGTTGTAGTCCACGGTTCCAGGCTGGCGAGATGTGCATTGTGGGCTAAGTAGTGACGTTCTTGTTGGCCTTTGGGTGACTTCCTCCTTCCGGGGAGCTTTGGTGGTTCCCCACTCCCACTAATGTAATCGAACCTTGCACGCGACCAAGATGCTTGCCACAATGAAGAAGCGAAGAAAGACCCTGTTTTAAACAATAAAGATTCTTTCCAGGCTAGGTGGGGAGATGGGCGGAGACGGATTTCATGTGAAATATCCTTAAATAACTCGGCTGCTCACAGCAATCTGGGATAGGAGATCCAACGACAGCCCGCACAACAAAGGAAATTCGTATAGAATTTTTATTTATTTATTTTTTACTTATAGACCTCTAAAGTCTCCCTCTAAGGGGAAAGAGGTCTCTGAGTTTAGCAGTTTAATTAAAGTATTAGATAGTAAATAAAGCGTAGCAAATAAAGCATCTAACAGACCCTAGCATCTCCGGAGATACTTAAAAAACAGACCTGCTGGTAGAGTAAAGGTGGAAAGCTCCTAGACCTGATGCCAAGTTATATTGAAATCGCTAATCCCACTAATTACAAGAGTGCTTCAAGGCTTTTTGCCTTCCTCTACCAACACTGAGACTGAATAGAGGATCTCAAGCGTGCTAAGAAACGTTCTTCCACTGCCAGGCAGAAAAGGCAGGACGACCTCGAATTTGTGATCCTCTTACATCTGCTTCCTGAGTGGCTGGGTTTCTAGGCTTGTACCACCACACCCAGCTGAGTATTTATGCTTTGAGAAGTCAAGTAAAGACTGCTTTTCTGAGACCTTTTCATTCCCAGAAGAATAATGAAAGATTCGCTACTGTTTTACTGGTTACAAAATAAGGTATAAATATCATTTGTTTTTTTAAAGAAAATTTTCTTATGACTTTCACCTCCTCCCACATACTTCCCCTACCACCATTGCTGAAGTTTATCATCAGAAGTACCCACAATCCACCCTTGTTAGTGTTCACCAACTCTTAAAGTTTGTAAGCATTTTCCCTATTTAATGTTATTGGCAACACCCCACCTTTCCCTCTTGTCTGAAAGCATTAAGAAAGCAGAAAACTTGGCACACCACAGTGATAGGGTGATGACCAAATAAACTAGGGTCTATCCATACTCTAGATAGAATACTATGAGGAGTTAGGATGAACCAGAACTCTACTCAGTTGTCCTAATAAAAACATCTCCAAAGAGGTTTAGTGGAGGGGAGAGGGAACACATAGAAAATACAGTAAGGTGATGTAAAAACAGATTTCTGGGGATATAGCTCAGTTGGTGAAAGTCTTGTCACAAAAGCTTTGGGTTCATTCATCCCCAGCACTGCATGAGACCAGTTGTGACACATACATACCTGCAGTCCCAGCACCTGAGAGGCCGAGAGGATAATCAGAAGTGTAAGGACATGCTCCACTACAAAGTTTAAGGCCAGCCTGGAATACATGAGACTGACTGACAAACAAAAGACAAAGTTCTGCAGTCAGATAGGGCACATTTGTAATCCCAGCACTTGGGGGAGACAGAAAGTGGAGGAAATGGAAGACAAGGTCATCTTGGCTAGATAGCAAATGTGAGTCTAGCCTGAACTATATGAGACTTTGCCCCACAATAATGCAGATCATCATTACGTGTCTGTTTATATGCATGCAGGAATGTGAACTCAGCACAAGATTTCAAAAAGAATTCAGTAGTCAATAGCACTTCCCTGATTAGTTATGGAGGAAGGGAACCTTTCCAGGGAATGGAAAAACCTGTACGAAATAGTCAAAAGACAGCTTTATTTGTACTTTTAAAAAAAATCACTTCATTGAGATATAACTTATGGCAATGATTCACCAATTTTTAAGTGTACAATTAGTAACATATATTCTGTAGTATCCATTTCTAAGGCTAGTGAGCATAGGGATAGCTCGGCAACTTAGGACCCTTCTTAGCTTGAGCTACACACACATCTTTCCCAATTAATGCATCTGTAACCTGAAACCCTTGCCTACATTAAGCTGACTTAATTAATTAACTCCTGAGAAACCCTTAGTAACTCCCCTTTTGTGGTCAAACACATACTCAGGAGCAAAGGACAATGGGACAATCCAGCCAAAACTGGCTTTGGATGCATATGCTGTAAGGCAAACTGTCATGAGAGTGAACTTTTAGGGAAAAACCACTGATTATCTTATTCCTATTTATGATGGGGCATGCATATAATTAAAATCAGATACAGTATAAGAAAGGACATGTGCAATGAACAAAGGCTTACAAAACACAAGCCTACGTATCAAAACAGCAAACCAAAAACCAAAAACCAAAAGAAACGAAAGTACCCATACACCACCCCCTAGGAAATAACTCCTCCTTTTCTTAAGCCCATAAAAGGAAGCCCCAAGCAGTAACCAGGGCTTTCTAGGGCCCACTGCTCCCCTGAAGCACATATACTCTATATTTTCACTGTGCCTTGAATAAAAACCTTTGCTACATTCCTATCTGTGATATATAACCACTGGTAATATTTCTGTTACCCACAAAAGCAAGCTTACCCATACTCCTTTGTACTTAACCTCTCTGTGCTAACAGCCTCTAGCCAATCATTGACCCTAGTATTTTTTTAAGGTTTATTTGTATTTATGTGTATGTGTATATCTGAGTGTTTCTATCTACTTGCATGCAAGTCCCCAAGGAGGCCAGAAGAGGGTGTTGGATCCCCTGGGGCTGGAATTACAGGCAGTTATAAACTTCCCAATGAGTTCCAACTCTGGTCTTCTGCAACAGCAGCAAGTATTTTTAGCTATCTCTCTACACTGAGCTATCTCTCCAGCCCCTATTTAATAATTTTTTAAAGCCCCAAATGAAAACAGAGATGCAAACAAACCAGATATCTTTTTAAAATTTTTAATAGAGAAACAAACAACCCAGATAACCTTTAAAAAAAGATAATAAAAGGTACTAGAGAGATGGTTCAGTGGTTAACAGTACTTGCCATTCTTCCAAGTGCGCTCTCTCTGTCTGTCTCTCTGTCTCTGTCTCTCTCTGAAGTATTATAATATGCCAGGCATTGCATTTAACATACAGTATTTCATTCAGTCTTCTTACTTTGCCTTGTAGTAACTTAGCTTGCCTAGCATGCATACAGCTCTCTGTTCAAATTCCAGTACTGCAAGTAAATAAAACTTAATCTCAATTTAATATATACCACTCACTGTTCAGAGAATACAAGTGACTCAGTTGACTAATTAGTTATACAAACAGTAAATTTTGCCATTGCTTT
Source organism: Peromyscus californicus insignis (assembly GCF_007827085.1). Taxonomy (NCBI): domain Eukaryota; kingdom Metazoa; phylum Chordata; class Mammalia; order Rodentia; family Cricetidae; genus Peromyscus; species Peromyscus californicus. The sequence continues at coordinate 90,713,135 of NW_026294413.1, forward strand.
CCCTTAGGCCCTGTAAACAGTATCATCAATCTCATTCTTTGATTTTAATCCATTACTTGTCTTTTGAAAAGTTACATCTTCTGAACTTTATTTATCTTCAATAGTAGAAAAGTATCTACACTACTAAGAATCTTACCCACCTACATTTTCTTCTGTAGGCATCAGTGTGAGAATTTCTGGAGTCTTTAGCTAGCTCAACCTGTTACCTTTCAGTAACTCTGAGAATCTGCTATGAAGTTAAACCTTCCCTTAGTTTTCATGATTTCTATAGTCACCTCTCTTTGTTCTTTTTAAATTTCTCATTTCTATTTTATGTGTCTGGGTGTTTCGCCTGCATCTATGTCTGTTCATCCTGTGCATGCCTGGTCCCCAGTGAAGCCAGAAGAAGGTGTCCAAGCCCCTGAAACTGGAGTGATGGACAGCTGGCTGTGAGCCACCATGTAGGTGCTAGGAATCCCATCTCAGGTCTTCTAAAAGAGCAGCTGGTGCTCTGAACTGCTAAGCCAGCTCTTCAGGATCTACTTTCTTCACTCTTTTTAAACAAGATGTTTTATTTATTCCACATGATTTTGGGAGAGGGTCTTGTACATCTGGATCTAAGCTTTCCTGAGGTCAAGGTTGTGTTTGCTCTTTAATAGTTTTGAGAAATATTGTTGACTTGGAAGAAAATAATAAAGTCTGTTGACTTTACTAAGTTCAAATTTACCTACTTGCCCAACTGAAGGGAAGGCCTTACCCTTACCTTATTGCTTTAGGAAAAAATATTATATATGCATTAAACTATTTTAACACTTCTTACAGGACATTTTTATTTAATAAATTTTTCTTTTTTTGAGACAGTTTTCATGTGGCTGAGGATGACCTTGAACTTCTGATCTTCTTATCTCCAGGTGTTTGACACCATGTCCACTTTATGCTGGGCTTGCTGCATGCTAGGCTAGGATTCGACCAGCTAAGCCACATTCTCAGCCCAGAAAACTTAAAAACAGAGTGTAACTACTAAGCCATCTCCCTTCAGAATTTATAGTGGTTACATTCTGACTTCTAGATATTTTCTACATGCTTTACAGTAATCTCATAAAGAGTATACCAACTGAGGCCATTATTTCAGTATTGTATCTACTTTTATAAAGGTTCCAGTTAAATAAATGAAGGCAAGAGGAAATAAGAAATGTGTGTGGGGGTGGGGAAGGGAGAGTCCAACCATATGCCTTGCATGTTAGGTTGCTCAAAGATAATGTCAGATTCACTTACTATGTACCACAGCAACATTAATGAAAGAAGGTTAGGTCTCAAAGCTTCCCTTCACACACATCTATGGCCTTTGTATGGTATGAATGGTTTGTTTTTATTTTCACTTTTTGTTTGTTTGAGACAGGGTGACACTGCAATCCAGGCTCGCCTCCACCTCACTATGTAGCCCAGGCTGCCCTCACACTCAGTAATCTTGCCTTAGCCATGCTGGGATTATAGGTGTGCGTCACCATGCCTACCCAACACAAATTTTTTTTTTTTTTTTGGTTTTTCGAGACAGGGTTTCTCTGTGTAGCTTTGCGCCTTTCCTGGAACTCACTTGGTAGTCCAGGCTGGCCTCGAACTCACAGAGATCCGCCTGGCTCTGCCTCCCGAGTGCTGGGATTAAAGGCATGCGCCACCACCGCCCGGCCACAAATGTTTTATATGCTCCCAGTTGTTGAAAATATCCCCCATGCTTCAGAAAGTTAGGAACAAGCTACCTAACAAATGTTCCCCAACCCTGGAATTAGAGTTAATGAGTCACTAATCCTGTCTTCAGAGCTGGTAGTGATAATGAAACCATTACCTCATGTTAACAGGATGTGGTGGTGTAGATATGTCATCCTGGCATTCAGGAGGCTGAGGCAGGAGGATCACAAGTTTGAAGATATCCTGGGATGGCAAGTTCCATGCCAGGCCATACAGCAAGATCCTGTATTTTTTTTTAAATCACCTACTATTAAATTCATATGTATATGTTCTCAAATTTTAAAACTTCTTAAGCCTAGAAGCCCATTAAAACTAGATTGCTAGGTCTTCCTGCTAGCAAAAATCAAGGAACAAGGATGATATTTATCACCTAGAATAATACAAACACCAAACCAGCAACATATGAGACAGTGTTTCAGATGCAGCAATGACCCCTAAAAGACAGGAAGCAGGTCCTGGAGACTTGGCTCAGTAGGTAGAAGTGCTTGCCACACAAGCAACAGCATCTGAGTGGCAATCCCCAGAACCCACATGAAAGGTATATGTATGCTCCTAAGGCGAGAGGAGAAGCAGATACAGAAGAATGCCTGGGAGCTCACTGGCCAGCTACCCTGGCAGATGTAGTATCCACTCACATGTGTGAACGAGTGTGCACATGTGTGCGGGCACACACACACACACACACACACACACACACACACACACACAAAATTAAAAAATCCATTTAAAAGAACTCTGTAATTAATATTATACTTGATTAGAGACTGCATATTTTCCTTTAAGACCAGGAATAAAATAGAGATGTCTACCCTTAACAATAACATTCAGTATTGTACTACAAATACTAGCCAATACAGTTAGATAAGAAAAATTAATAATAAAAAGCAATCCAGACTAAAGGAGAAGTAAAACAGTCCTTATTATATGTGGCATAATCTTTATATAAACAGTCTGAAGCAATATTAAAACTTTATAATAAAGGAGTTGTCAGATAACAAGATCAGTGTATCAAAATGTGCTACTCTTCCACATACTAGTATTTTAACTAAATTTTCAGATGAAGAATTTCAAGTTGAAAACTAAAATTTTAAGAATAGAATTTGCAACTTCAGAAAAATATGTCAGGCTTCAAGACAAATCTGACAGACATGGAAAAACTGAATCCTGAAAACTACAAAATAGTTCTGAGCAAAATTAAAGAATACATAAATAATGAGAAGACATACTCTGTTCATGTTTCAAAACCTCAGTGTTACGATGTCAATTCCCCATCAGTTGGTTACTTTTGGAATCCCAGCCCTGGAGAGATGGAGACAGGAAGATCAGGAATTCACAGTCACCTCTGGTACCATAGTGAGTTTGAGGCTAGTCTGAAAATAAATAAATAAATAAATACAATCTTAATGAACATTCTAATAAAATGGGGAAGGGAGGTACAAACTCAGGAGAAAGGCAGAACCATCTAGAAAAGATGTATCTGAAAACTGGAACTCAAATTTGTCTCTTGGGCCAGGCATGGTGGTTCACGCACGCACACTTTTAATCCCAGCACTCACAAGGCAGAGAAAGGTGGATCTCTGTGAGTTTGTGACCAGCCTGGGCTATACAGGGTGTTCCAGGTCAGCCTGGCTACATAGTGAGACCTTGTCAAAACAAACAAACCAAAACCAAATGTATTTCCCATGGTGGCAAGATGGCTCAGCAGTTACGCATTTGCTGTGCAAACCTAGGGACCTGAGCTGGATTCCACTTCATTAAAGCTTACTGAACTTACATAAAAGTGGAACCAATTCAACAAAGTTGTCCTCTGACGTCTACACACACACACACACACACACACACACCCATGCATACAGTCATCTAAAATTTTAAAAAGAAAACAAACCAACCCTAAACCAAGACTTTTGGGGGCTACAGAGACAGTTCAGAGGGTAAAAATGTTGCCTATGCAAGCAGATGACACACGTGAGTCTCCAGCACCCACATAAAAGCTGGGCATGGCCTTGCACACTTGTACCCCAGCACTAGGTAAGAGAAGTTCCTGGGCAGTCAGTCCAGCTGAAACTGAGCTTCAGGGTCAGTGAGAGGCCCTGTCTCTGTCTCAAAAAATAAGGCAGAGAGTGATAGGCGGAGACACTGAAGGCCTTCCTCGGGCTTCTCTATTCATGTGTGCATGCAAATGCACCTGCACACATGGGTGTGCATGCACCACACACACACACACACACCATGAGAAACTGTCAATCCATTTGTTCCTACACATCTGAATTTTACTTTTTCGCATTTCCTCATGACTCAGAGGAAAATACTAATTTTCTAATATTAGTTACCCAAAAACAAGTAGTTGAATAAAGCTAAGGGCCTCTGTAATTACAGATAATTTCTTTGTTTTAGACCAGGTCTCACTATGTAGCCAGGCTGACCTCAAACTCAAGATCCTCTTGCCTCAGTTTCCCAACTGCTAGGATTACATCATACCCTACTCTGGATAAATAATTTAATGTAATAGATTAGCTTTTAAAACAATATTTATTTTATGTATGAGTACTCTATCTGCATGTATGTCCTTATGCCAAAGAGGGCATCAGATTCCACTATAGATGGTTGTGAGCCACCATGTGGTTGCTGAGACTTGAACTCAGAACCTCTGGAAGAGCAGTCAGTGCTCTTAACCAATGAACAAACTCTCCAGCCCCTAGATTAGCTGTTAGATTTTTAATAACAACCAAGTTATCACATTGCTTAACATCTATTTAAGATACAATACTTATATACCCAGCTTGGCCCAATTATTATATTATATAATATACCACTGTATTTTGTGTAAGTAGAAATTAACATTTTTAAATAAAACAAAGCTCATAGAAGTTTTTCCGGTTATACTTGCCAGTTTTAAGGTGAAACAATTTGACCCAAGATACAGAATTACAAGCCAGGTGTGGTTTTGCACACCTGTAATCTTAGCATCTAGGAGGCTGAGGGGGAGCCCTGAGATTAAGACCAGCCTGGCCTGGTGAAGCCTTGCCTCCCTATTCCCCCTCCAAAAATAAACAAACCAACAAACAAACGAGTTCTACTTGCTAGTAAGAGTTTCTTATCTGTTTGAAAACAAACTTTAGGGTTAATGAAGCCAGCCTCTCTCACAGACACGGAGGCCTGCTGTACCTTCTCTGGTGCTTTTTCCAAACTCCTAAGGCCCAGCCTCTCTGCCGTTGCACGAACGCCATACCTTTCTCCACAACCGGCTCAAAACAACGTCTCCTTTTGTTTACTGGTTTCACTGGCAGGCTTGTCTGCGTCCTGCCTCCCCATTTTCTTGGTCATCAGAACATTATTTCTGATTAGTCAGTAGGCAGAAGAACTTCATGGATCTTCGTTGTCACCAGTCCCTTGTTTTTTTCACTTAGTCAGAAGACATACTTCACAGTGTGAACTGCTTCTACGGTGGCTCAGTGGCTTTTGAAAAAAAGGAACTTTTACATTTTAGAGTAGTCACCGTGTTCTAGATCAATGAATTGTGCTTTGGAAGAAAAGTGTTGAAATGATTAATTTTATTTAATCAAGCTTTTGTTTTGTTTTGTTTTTTCGAGACAGGGTTTCTCTGTGTAGCTTTGCGCCTTTTCTGGAACTCACTTGGTAGCCCAGGCTGGTCTCGAACTCACAGAGATCCGCCTGGCTCTGCCTCCCGAGTGCTGGGATTAAAGGCGTGCGCCACCACCGCCCGGCTTAATCAAGTTTTTATAGAGGGGCCATGGTTATAGAATCCAATGTACTGTGTTTTTAAAAACATGTAAGAAACTGAATATATTTAAAGTGTACAATTTGTTACATTTCACTATTTTACTATTTTCCCATAAAACTATCACCAGTTGAGATAGTGAGCATGCCCATCGTCCCCAAGTTCTCCTCTGTCCCTGTGCACACCTTCCTGACTCCACTCAATCAACTATTGATGGCTTTGATCACTAGACTTTACATTTTCTACAGTTTCACATAAATGCAATCATATACCATTACCCCAGTTTTTTTAAAGACAGGACCTCATCCAGACTGTCATCCTTGCACTAGACACAAAGATGATCCTGAGCTCTGGATCCCCAAGACTCCATCTCTCAAATGCTACAATTACAGGCACATTCCATTTGGATTTTACTAATAATCTAAAAAATGATGAAAGCCAAAGAATGGTTATCTTAGAAAAAATTTAATCACATTTATTTGTGTGTGCACACGCATATACATATGGTATGGCACACATGTGGAGGTTCAAAGACAACTTGTGGAAATCGGTTCTCTCCTTCCACCATGTTGGGCCTAGGGACCAAATTCAGTTCATCAGCCTTGGCTATAAGGGAGGGCCTTTACTCACTGAGTCATCTTGCTTGTTCACAGTTACTGCTAAGATTCATTTTTCTTTCTTTTTGTTGATGCTGGGGATCACACCTAAGGCCTTGTATATGGCAGGCAAACTCTCTACCACTGTTATATTATAGCTGCTACCTTAAAAAACAGTAAGAAATGAAAGCAAACTGAAGTTCAAATGTGTTTATATGTTGCATTCATGTTTGGGTAGTTGACTTTTGGGTTTATTTCCGAGACAGGGTTTCTCTGTGTAGTCCCGATATCCTCAGACTCACTATGTAGACCAAGCTGGCCTTGAACTCAAAGGGATCCTCCTGCCTCTCCCTCCCAGGTGCTGGAATTAAAGGCGAGTGTCACCATGCCCAGCCTTATGTATGGGTGTTCATATGGATGCGCATCAGTCTATGCACATGTAAGCCTGAGATCCACCTTGAGTGCTGTTCCCCAGGAACCATCTCTGTGTTTTTTAGAGACAGTCATTCACTGCCATGGTGTTCACTAAGTAGGTACAGTGGCTGGTGAGTGGGACATAGGGCCCACCTGCCTCTGTGTCCCCAGTGCTGGGATTAAAGGCATATGCCACTGCATCTGGCTTTTTAAGTGTCTTCCCACTTGTAAAGTAAGCCCTTTATCAAGTGTGCTATCTTCCAGCTCACCTGACAAGGGTATTTTCTTAAGTAAAGATAAAACAAAATAAAATAATCTAACAATACCTAGATAATTAAACTAAACATGGCTTTTGTTGGTTTTGTTTTCATCCAGGCAGGGTTGTGCTAGGTCGTGCTATGCTGCCCAGGATACTCTTGAGCTCCTGAGATCAAGAAATTCTCCTGCCTCAGCATCCTAAGTAGCTGGAACTATTGGCATGTGTCACTATGCTTGGTTAAATTACTTAGCAGATTATCTCATAATCTGTAATGTTGGGGTGTTAAATCTATTGATCTCTTAGGACTAAGATCCTAGACTAATCTTTTAATTTCACCCTGTTCATAGTAAAATATACATAAAAAGGTTTTGATTTTAATTTCATTTGAAAAAACTGTCTGGAAATTAAGTACTTTTATAATGTACAAGTTTTATTATGTATGTTTCCCATATATTCCAAATATAAGAACTACAAGTTAGGGCTGGTGATGCAGCTCGGTTGGCAGACAGCTTGCCTAGAAAGCATGAAGCCTTGGGTTCAAACCTCAGCACTACATAAACCAGGCGTGGGAGAACAGGCCTGTGAGCCCCCAACTGAAGAGGTGGAAACGGAAGATCGGAAGTTCAAGGCCATCCTTGGCTACACAGCGAGTTTGAAGCTAGCCTGGGACACAAGAAAATCTGTCTTCAAAACAAGAAATGACCAGAAGAGAAGACACATAACACAAGCTATCCAGGTGTTTTAAAATCCAAGGCTTTAATTCAGCTTTTGGTAATGACCATAAATGCCTCCACAAAACCTCTTTTCCACTGTAAATAGAAGGCACTAGGCATTACATAACACTCTAAAAGCACTGATTCCTTCTTATGCTGGTGGAGATAACACATTAAATGGCAGGGTTTGAATACTAAACTCTAAAAAAAAAAGACAATTCTGAAAATCACATGAAAAATTAAGTTCCCATTGAGTCTTTCTTGGGTTTCCAATGCAACCTTAAGATATTCTTGCAGGTACATAATTTGAAGTTAAACAGATAAAGTAGGTGAGTATGATTTGGTTTTTAACATGTGTTAAGTTTCTGTTATATGTGGTAAATGTAAAGACAGCATTATTATGCTAATTGATATTTCATGGTATTCTTTAGGTGTGCAAAATAAATTTCAAGTGATATATCCCACAGAAGTATATTTCAAAACATACTTGATATAACACTAATGACTTTCATATTCATGTCACAAACTGTATATAAATTGTGAAATTATTAAAATACATTGTTCTGAAAAATAATAAGATGACCATTTCTACCTAAATAAAGTTTCCCAGAAAGTTATGCAGTACATTAGCATAAAAAAGTAGTTGCCCTTTTTCTGAAAGGTCAGTATTGTTTCACAAAATAACCCATACAATCCACACAAATGATTCGTCCAAATGCCCTATTCTTTCTATGACAGTGGTATGTTTCAAGAGACTGTATCCATGATTAAAGGGCACACTTGGCTGTGAGACCACAGTCACGAGCACAAGGAACCATCTTAGATCAGGAATGCCCTTTACCATCAATAGAGAACAAGAGATGGCTTCTGAAGCCATCTTTGAAAAACACATACACCTAATTTGGGCTGTTTGGAGGGTACTTAAGACACAGCTATTTACATATGTGCTACTTCCTGTGTGCCTATCTGAACAGTGGCTTCTGCAGACACTCCCATTTAAACACAACCAAAAAATCTTAACACATCAAATAATACTATTCTACTTTTGGCAAGGTAGTATAAACAAAACAAACAAACAAACAAAACTATAATTTTGATTTAGATAAAAGTTCCCATATCAAACCAACAGCAAGAAAAGTATTCTGAAAATCATTAATTTAGGGGAAATAGTATCACCCAACAAATAATGTTGAAAATTAAACTTAAAATCCTCAAATAATTATTACATGAATGGCTTATGAATACTTTTGACATAAAACTAATTATTAAAAACCAGCTGACTATGACGTTCATAGTAAGAATGTCTTCCAAAGACATTTAAACTAATTAATTTACAGGCCCAGTTAGTAAAAGGGAAGAGGAAGATCAACTCTTCCATAAGCAAAACTACATATGCCTCCTTCCTCTGGAGAAACTCATAAAACCTAATTTTGAAAAAGGTAAAAAAAAAAACAGTGAAATGAGAACCCACATGATAATTTAAAACACCTGTCAATAAACATGAGGAGCAACAAAAAACACTTTTGAGCAAATCTTGACATAATTAAAAAGTTGTGTATCATAATTTAAAAAAGGAAAAGCTTTATAATTAGCAGCTGGACCCTGTGAAACATATAGGACAATGGAAGGCACTACATAAGCCTCAGTTCTATCAACTAGAGTTGGAAAATTCAGTCTTTCCTTCTTAAGAAGACAGCCAGTGTGAACGTGATTTTCCTATCCCCTGAGTTTCAACACGATTGGGCAAAGCAGCACCAATTTAAAAAATACCTGCAATGCCAGCACTGCAGTTTGGAGTCACTTAACTGACGGCCCACAGGTCTCTCCTAAGAGCACTTCAGAACGTGATTAAAAATAGGGAAATGTCTCTTGGAATTGCAGTATCGTGGAACCACCACAGAATGTACTAAAAATGTCTTTCTACAGCTCAGTCTTTCCACCTGTATCTAGCAATTGCTGCTGTTTTCCATGTTACTGCCACTCAGACAGCTTCTTTGTGCGTCTGGAGGAAATGTCAGTTTGCTTCATGGTGTACAGTCCTTTTGGGCTGGAAACCTTGTATCATGTCATGCCAGTCTTGAGCAGTATGCCTTGCAGGTCCTCTGGCAATGCTAAGATAATTGCATCTATATGTGTCCGTAACTTTGCCACAGTGTCTGGTTTCACAGGTAAATTCTCTCGGTCAGCCTGCAACTGCATAAAGAATAGTTTAAGTAAATTTGTATTAATGCATTGTGCTTACTATATAAACACATTTTTTATATCCTGATATCTTGAAACTTTAGGTCTTAGTCTAGAATGTACAGAAAACAAAACTGTAGAGATATTCCACTAAGTGGGGAAGAGGGTGTCAAGGGACCTCGATAGAAGGTTAGTCTATAAATTCACAAATGGTGCCTGAGGATATCATACGGCATAAAATGTAAGGGAGATGATGGTTTTATAGCATTCAAAAGATTCCATTGTAAGTATCTTTAGAGGGGCTGGAAAGACAGCTCAGCAGTTAAGGGTACTGGCTGTTCTTGTACAAGACATGGGTTCCATTCCCAGCACATAGTTTCACTGTTCCAATGATGGGGTGCCCTCCTCTGGCCTCCGCAGGCACTGCATGCATATGGTGCACTTAGTAAGTACAGGTCAAACACCTATAAGTAATTTTTTAAATTATTTAAATAGCTTTAGAATAATTTGAAATCACTGTGATGAGAATAGTTTGAAATCACTGTGATCTGTTTGAATGATCAAATACTTCTAGTGAGATCTACCATACTGTCCAATCTCAAATCTTTTCTAAAAAGTTACCTCTGTAGTACATAGTAAGAGTCAGCTCAGATGAGAAAAACATTTTCACAAAAGGTCCATTGTATATTATTATATCTTCATCTCTTTAGTTACATACCAACTTATTTTTAAGCTTCAACACAAGGTCTACTGTTTCTACTTCTGTATGTTTCTGGATCCAGAGAAGGAGGTCCTAGACAGTAAGAAAATTCCAAATTGGTACATACTCAAACAATACTCAAGCCTCTCTGTCTCAACCAGTGAGACCAGTGGAAAGGAAGGACAAGATGGGAAGACAGGACATACAACTCCAACACAGCAGGACAGTGCAAAGGGAATTTTCACGAAAATCTCAAAACTGCCAAGGAGATCATTTTTAACATTAGCCAAAACAATTGTAAACAAAACTTAAGAAAACTCCTTTCTGAGGTGGCCCTTTGTCAAGAGGGAAAAACAAAACAGCAGCTCAATGCAATAAATACTAATCTTTCTTTATTATAAGAGTAATTTATAAGGAATTTTTAGCTAACAAGTCAAGATAACCAAATGTGAATACATTACTCTATATAAATTTTGTATCTTCGAATAAAATTTTCATAGGGCTTCCTTGTGGCTGCTCTCATCACGGCATTTGTCTAAAAGCCACAGTCACTAGGAGTTTATGATTAGGAAAGCTAACACTGGGACCAGCCCACCTCAACATTTAAAGTGAAATACAACAGAAAGTAAGACTGTATCATCTCAAGAAGCTTCCTTTGAAGTAGGCTGGTGTGAGTTACAGGTATAAAATGCAGCCCAACCACGTCAACAAAACTGTCAGCACTAACTGGAGATGGTGACTAAGTCACACTGGAAACAGCTGGAGCCACACAGCAGGGGCGGGAGTCCTGATCCCAGGTGCACTCTGCTTTATAGATTTGCCAATTTCTGTGGTATAATACTCCCACTGCAGGTGACTTCATGCTACTAACTGAGGTCTGAACACAGAACTGGGAAGAGAGGTACACAATTAGTTCATGGAGACCAAAAAGCAGACCACAGCACTCCATGGCTTCACAACTTGGGGTGGTGCAAACTGAGGCAAGCTCACTAAATCCTAAACCACAGTTGCAGCATAATGTAGATCACAACACCCCCACCTCAAGGAATTTTTGTGATAATTAAGAGAGTCCTGACTCACAGGACAAGATATGAGCACGTTAGCTATGAGTACTATTTATAATAATAAAGTGGGGCTTGGTGGATAAAGGCATTACTGCCAAGCCAGACACCCTAGTTTAGACCTGGGACCCTCATGGTAGGAGAGAGCTGATTCATGAAAGCTGTCCTCTGACCTCCACACTCACACTATAACATGTACACACACACACACACACACACACACACACACACACGCACACGCACACGCACACGCACACGCACACACACACACACGCACACGCACAGGCACACACACAATAAGTAAATGTAATCAAGTGGATTCTAAGTATTGTTTTCAACCTCTAAATTAACACTTGCATCACACTAACACACTGTTTTCTAACCTCTTCACAAAGAGCTTCTAGATGAAGTGCCTCCAATTTTTGGGTCATTTCTTTCCGACGGGTCTTGAACCAGCCATCAAAATTAGGAGACTTTAGAAACTGCCTACAAAAATAAATTTTAAAAAAGGCAAAGTTTGGTTAATATTTCTTCTTTTAAAAACCCCTCTTAAAAACAAGACAACAAACAAATAAAACAAAAAATAAATAAACCTACCCAAGGTCTCAAGTAACCCAGGCTAGCCTCAAACTTGCTATGAAGGTGAGGATGACATTTAACTCTGGATCCTCTTGACTCTCCCTCCCAAGTGTTTGGATTACAATGTGCCATACCATGCTAGCCTTTCACTCCTTTCTTATAGTTCAGAGATACATGCTACATGAATTATCTAGGTTTTACAACTAGTTTTTAAGTAAAGATTCACAGTTAGGTGGAAAATAAGTAAAGTGATTAACCGGTAAAGTCCAATCCAATCGCCCTTGATTCCAGATGTGAGCTGAGGCCCCGTTTTTTCAAGTGTTTTCATAAATTCTTCTGGAAGGAACTGTCTTAACTGGGGTGGACTCTAGAAAACAAGGCATACTATGTTTAGAGATAAGGAACTGCTCTATTCAAAGAAGGTAACTATAGCTAGACAGCTCAAAGAGGAAAGCACTTGACTAGCACATACCTTCCACGGAGAAATACTTTTCTGCAAAGGCATCAAGCTTGCCACATATCTTTCCTAAAGCCAAAATAAATAAATAAATAAATAGATAGATAGATAGACAGACAGACAGACAAATGAATGAATGAATGAATGAATGTTAGTTCTTACAGTCTTACTTAAGGGTCTTACATTTTAATAAAATGGTTTTCTAAGTCATACTAGGACGGACACACACACACACTTTTTTTTTCACCCAGTTTCTGGCTTATAACTCCCTACTATAGATAGTTCATAAAAACTAGAATTTCTCTTCCCCACAGTAGGTTACAAAAACCTCATCTTCCCTGGCCTTGCTGACCATGACTTCTCTACTCTAGCTTGTCTAGAAGGAGTGGTTAAGACCTCCAGTTCAGAAAGAGTCTCAATCACACCTGCAAGGAAAGGATCTGACAGACAGGCTTTGCTGATGGTCACCACCCAGCCTGATAGCATCCGACCAGAACATGCACTCTTTGTGCCAATAACATCTGGACACAGATACATGCTTCAATCATGCTTATGCAATGAAGTCTCTGTAGCAATCTAAAGGACATGGGCTAAAGAGTTTCAAGATAGCAGAATACATGACATTTATAGTGGGTGGCACATTCAAAGACATCATGCAAGTTCTATGTCTATTCCTCCATACCCTATCCCATCCATCCATCCATCCATCCATCCGTCCGTCCGTCCATCCATCCATCCATCTATCTATCTATCTACCTATCTATCTATCTATCTGTACTTTGTAATGTTTTGTATAATACACCAACTAACATCAATGTTTTCCTGAGTCACTCAAGTAAATGAGTAGATTCCGAAGAAGGGATTATAGGATTTACAGTGGATCAGTACTAAGCACAGACTGGAGCTTGGGATTGGCATCTAACATGGAGCAGGGCAAACTCAAGAATCCAGCCCTCAGGATGTGGCATCTGAAGCGATCGCCAGGTATAGTGTCAGAATTGAATTTGAGGACACCTTGCTGGTATCTACTGCAGAACTGACTGCTTGCTTGGTAGTGAGGTAATAAACTGCATACCTCATGGAGTCACAGAAGTGATAGATCTTGTGAGTATATAGAAAGAAAAAGTGATCCACAGTGGTTTTTTAAAAAATATTTTTAAGTTATTACATTCATTTATTTACTGTGTGTGTGTGTTTCTCTTGGCACATGTGCATGCAAGTGCACATGCATACGCAGGGCATGTATGTGGAAGTAAGCACTCTTCCCTTCTATCATGCAGATCTCAGGGATCCAGGATGGAACTCAGATTGTGAGGCTTGGCAGCAAGTGCCTTTCCTCAGTGAGCACCTTGACAAGCTGAATCTGAATTATTTCATCATGTTCCTTCAATGATTTCACCATTTCCTACAAAAGACTGCTCCAGTTAAACTGACTTGGAAAGTCATGTTTCAACAAAATTTAACTAAGACTTGGATACTCAAAACAGATTACTTTTCCTTTGTTCCAAGATTGGTGGCTTGCTGTACTGCACAAGCTGATTTTGAACTCATGGGCTCAAGTGATCTTCCACCTTAGCTTCCCAAGTAACTGAGACATGACACTGTGTTCAGTTCATATCTTCACTTGTTTAAAATTATTTATGTGTGAGTGCATGATCTATATGGGCTTGTGTGCCACAGCACACACATGGAGGTCAGAGGACAACTTTGTGGGTTGGTTCTCCCCTTCCACCTTTACATGTGACCGAACAAGTTGCCAGGCTTGTGCAGCAAATGCTTCTCCTTCTGAGCTCTCTCACCAGCCCTTGTTTGGTTTGTTCAAACAGGGTCTTGCTATGTACTCCTGGCTATCCTTGAAATCATGATCTTCCTGCCCCCACGCCAATGGTTGGAATTACAAGACTATGCTATTCTATCTGGCTCTAAACTCAGATATATATATATATATTTTTTTTTTTTTTGGTTTTTTCGAGACAGGGTTTCTCTGTGTAGCTTTGCGCCTTTTCCTGGAACTCACTTGGTAGCCCAGGCTGGCCTCGAACTCACAGAGATCCGCCTGGCTCTGCCTCCCGAGTGCTGGGATTAAAGGCGTGCGCCACCACCGCCCGGCTCAGATATATTTTTAAGGTTTATTTTTTATTTATGTGTGTGTGCAGGCACATGCACATTCATACTCATGGACACCAGAAGCTGGTGTTAAATGCCCTCAAGTTAGAATTACAGGAGGTTCTGAGCCCCTGGAAATGGGTGCTGGAACAGGTATCGGGTCCTCTCTGCAAGAGCAGCAAGTTCCCCTAACTGCAGAGCCATCTCTCCAGCCCCTTATATTTGAATGACAATAGTTAACTGTGTTGACTAACTATGTCAGAAAATATACTTAACACTTTAAATGCTTCATCTCTGGTAATCCTTGAAAACACGATTTGTGAAAGTAACTACTGGGAAACTGAAGGTTCAAAAAGCTAAACAGCCTGACCAGACTCATTTGAACTTGAATTCAGATACACTTGATGTTCTCTCACTTTTCTTTCTTTCTTTTACTGTTGCTATTTATTTAAATATTTTTAAGATTATAATTACATCCCTTTTATCCTTCCAAACCTTCCATATAACCACAAGCCCACTGTCTCTCACACTCATGGCCTCTTGAACTGTTGTCGTGTGTGTGTGTGTGTGTGTGTGTGTGTGTGTGTGTGTGTGTGGTCTCTCACATACATAAATATAACCTGCTCTGCCTGTATAATGTTACTTGTCTGGGTGTTTTCAGGGCTGACCCTTTGGTATTGGATAGTCAATGGTGAGCTCTTTCTGGGGAAGGCTTTCTCCCACTCTCAGCCTTTCTTAGTTGGCTGGAGTTTCTGTCTGGGTCGAAGCCTCAGGGACTTTCCCCTTCTATGTGAGCATGCCTGTTGTTGTCATCACCGCTCAGCTCATGTGTCGGCAGCCATGGTGGTGAGACTTCATGGGTGCAGCTTCTGACATTTCTAAGATACAATCTCACAGAAAACTTCCTGTTTCTCTGGATCTTACAAACATCCCATTCCCTTTTCCACAATAACCCCTAAGCCCTCAGTGTAGGAACTGTGCTGTGGATTATCAGTTGGAACTGGACTCTAAAACTCTGCATTTTGATTGGTTTTGTTGTTTTTGAGATAGCATCTAACCCACAGCCCTGGCTGGCTTTCAGCTTGTGACAGCCCTTCTGCTTCGGCGTCCTGAGTGCTGGGACCACAGGAGTGAGTGACCAGGCTCAGCTCAGTCTGTGCTCTTGTGTACCAAAAAAAGTTGATCTAAAGTTAAACAAGCTGTCTCATTTGTTTGATTCCAGGCATCAAATCCAAGGTCTCACCACCAATTCTTATTGTACCACTGAATTATATCCCCAACACAACACAGGTTTAAATGAATCAAAATTCCATCCCCAAATGAAGAAAGAATACTTTTTTCTAAAATGAACAACAAAGATCTTCAGGTTGCTTTTGTATCTTCATAGATTCTGTTAATAATGACATAAAAGCAATGATACAATCTCCGGACCAAGCTATTGTGATACTGCCTATATGTCAGTCCACTAAATTCCTTAGAATGGCTGTATTAGTCATTTACTCAATAAATAGTTAAAAGTCTACCCTACATCAGACTGCGGGAGTGCTAAGGAACAAGATACACATAGTTCCCTTTATCATAGAGTTACATAGCTTCTTGGATGTGGTATCAAATTCTGTTCAAGAAAACAGTATCAGCCAGACATGGTGGCACATGTCTTTAATCCCACAACTTGAGAGGCAGGAGCAGATCTCTGTGAGTTGGAGGCCATCCTGATCTATACAGTGATTTCTAGGCAGCCAAGACTACATAGTGAGACGCTATCTCAAACAAAACAACAAACAAACAAACAAAAAACCGTATTAGAAGAAGAAACTCCAAGGTGACCTTTTCAAGTACAAAATGCAGGCATTATATAAAATCTCACAACAGACTAGTTCAGTAGATGTGTGCACCAGGACTATGTACTCCCTGGGCCGACTTGGGCCAAAGCACAGCACACTGCCTGCGCTAACCCTGACCAGGCAGAGGCAGCCACCCCGGGGTCCCTGTCATAGAGCGGCCTGTGCGCCAACTTGCAGGATTGCCGACATACTTCAGCAACACGGGAAACAGGAACTTAGCTCCAGCCTTGGTTTTTATTTATAAGGGTGATGGAGAAAAAGACTTCCAGGTGCTTAGTATGAATCTGAATCTAGAAGTGCCACAAGCTCCCACTATAGCAGATTCCTCACTCCCTCCTGAAACAGATCCCCACATCACTGGAGCAGATAAGAGCTCCTAGTCTGAGGAAGATGGTATTTAAGAGAAGGGAAGAAGCTGAAAAGCATCATGAAGGAAAACAAAAATTAGATATGGGATTTGTTGAATCATCCAGAAAATATCCTCCCCCACCCCACTCAAGAAGTTCCTCCTGAAAAACCCAATGACTACAGCTCCTCTCAATATGAGAAACAGCAGTACTATGGTGGAAGGGGCATTTTCTCGGCAGCTTTTCTGGGTATTTCGTCCTCTTTGCTGCATCTGACACCCTCCACTGGCCATTTCTGATGAACAGCTGGATCCAGCTTTGCCCTAGTGGGGATTTATATCTGGGTCTGTGACAGCTAACACAAACCCAACCCGATCCTTGGGTGTCTGCATCACTTGTAATTATTTGTCCTATGAATGCTGCACATACATAAGTTCATAGAACAATCACCAAAGCCAGGTGTGGTGGCACACGCCTTTAATCCCAGCATTTGGGAGGCAGAGGCAGGAGGATCTCTATGAGTTCTAGACCATCCAGAGCTATACAGAAAGACACTGTCTCAAAAACCAAACAAAAAACAATCACCAAAAACATCTATTATACCTAGAGGATAAACTGGTATGCATGTTGGACTGGTTAATATCTAATGTAGCATTTAGCAGTAAATTGTCTTTGGATAAGTGACATAAGTACCTACTAAAAATAGCTTCACTACACTAGTTAAAAGTGTTCATAGTAATTTAAAAATTAATTCAATTGAAACACTTCAGTTCCTAAAGAATGAATAACACTAATACTAAAATCACTACATTAAGGGGGTTCTGTGGTTGGATATAAAGTATCCTGCCAAAAAGACTCACTTGTTGAAGGCTTGGTTCTCTAGCTGGTGATGAAATTGAGAGGTGACTGGATCATAAAAGTACTAAATTCATTAATGGGTTAATCCACTGCTGAGTTTGTATGGAATGGGCTATTAATGAAGTAGGCCCTAGCTAGAGGTCACTAACAGCACAACTCTGGATATACACCCTGGCCCTGGCCCCTTCTCATGAAGTGGGCAGCCTGTGTTGCAAGTTCACATTGCTGTGATAGTCTACCTTGTCTCATGCCTAAAACAATAGCAACAGGCTAACCTTTTACTCAAGTCTCTAAGATTATGAGTCAAAATAAATCCTGTTCTTTAACTTTTTTTTTCAGGAATTTGTCACAGTGATAAAACATCTGAATAATACAAGGTTTATTGTTGTGGGATATTTGTACACTGTGTGAAGATGTACTGCTGTGATTGGTCAATAGCTAGGCAGGGTATAAGCAGGACTTCCAAGCAAAGAGAGGAAACAGGAGGTGCAAGATGGAAGAGAGGTAGCGCCATGTGGCAGAACACAGATTAACATAAATGGGTTAATTTAAGATATAAGAGCTAGTTGCGACAAGCCTAGGCTAAAGGCCAAGTTTTCATAATTAATAATAAGTCTCCACTACAAAAGTACTTCTACAATTTGTGTAAAACATTGTGGCTTTATGGTGATACAACTTTAATAATGTATTTAATGGGCTTTGGGGTACCTAATAAACACTACCCTTGTCCAGGTGTGGTGGCACATACTTATAATCCTAGCACTCACAAGGCTGATCTGCCTTGACACATGGCAGTCAAGGCTAAGCACCAAAGGAAAGACAGAGGGAAGGGAGAGAGGGAGGGACTACACTTGACTAATGGTTCTTAAGTAACAAATACAAATGAGGATATAGCCACATGCTCCACTGTGCAGTTGATACACTGTGCAGTTGATAAACTAACCTGATCTTGCTTTTGCAAAACAAGGCCTTTTGTTGTTGTTTTATTTTTTTTTTTTTGTTTTGTTTTCTGAGATAGGTTTTCTGTGTATAACAACCCTGGCTGTCCTGGAACTCACAGAGATCTGCCTGCCTTTGCCTTCCAAATGCTGGGATTAAAGGCATGTGCCACCATGCTCAGCTCTTTTTTGTGTTGCTGCTTTTTGTTTTTGAGGCAGGATGGCACTGTGGGGTCTTGACTGTAGTCTAATTTTCAATAACCCTCCCATTGCTGTCTCTCAAGTGCTGGGATTACAGGTGTGGACAGTAATGTTCCACTTCGGTATCTGACTGTTAGGTAATCACCTTGGATGATCAATCAGTTTCTTAGAGGCGGCTAGCTGGTATCTTGTATTGTTTATCACCTGAAATTATGGATTTAATCTTATTGTTTGTGCTTAATTTTCTCATCTCTTAAAATCAGTAGTATAGTGTTAGGGCTATAGCTCAGTGGTAGAGTATTTGCTTTGCATGTACAAGGCCTTGGGATTAATCCCAGCACCACCCTCCTTCATTACTGTGCGTGCCCCACCCTCATCAGTTTAATTCTGTGCATTCTGTGTGGTTGAATGATAATGGCCCCAGGGGCTCATGTATTTGCATACTTGGTCCCAGCTGGTGAAACTGTTTGGGAAGGATTAGGAGTTGTGGTCTTGTTGGAGGAGGTGTGTCACTAGGGGTCAAGTGAAGTTTCAAAAGCCCATGGCATTCCCAGTTAGCTATCTCTGCTTCATGACTGTGGATCAAGACTTAAGACTCTCAGCTACTGCTCCAGCACCATGCCTGCCTACAAGCTGCCATGCTCCCTTCCATGATGGTCATAGACTCTAATCCTCTGCAACTGTAAGCTCCAATAAACTCTTTCTTCTATAAGCTGCCTTGATCATAGTCTCTTATCACAGAAATAGAAAAGCAACTCAGACAATTCTATGTCTATTTAAAAAAATGGGAAGTAAAAAAGAGTAAAATTCTATCAAGTCAAAAAATTGTATCATTATCTCAATCAAGACTTACAACATGTGATAATCCTTCAAGAAGCCCACAGCCATATTCTTAGGGGTATCTTTCTGAGTGCTATTCTTTCTCCCTTAGTCCTAGTGCTTGAAATATATATTAAAGGTCTTTTAATAAACTCCAACCCTACTTAAAAAATGTCACAACAAACTTGAAAGGTATTTAGGGACCACAGAACCAGCCACATGTGGACAAGCAAACTGAGGATCAATGACTTACCAAAGAGAATGAGAACAAAGAATCCAGGTCTCTCGTAAATAACTTTTAAATCAATAAACACACTAACTGGTAAAGCATAGAACTTATGATATTGAGGACAGAAATCACATTTATTAAGATTAATAACTTGCTGGGCGGTGGTGGTGCACGCCTTTAATCCCAGCACTCAGGAGGCAGAGCCAGGCGGATCTCTGTGAGTTCGAGGCCAGCCTGGTCTACAAAGTGAGTTCCAGGAAAGGCGCAAAACTACAGAGAAACCCTGTCTCGAAAAACCAAAAAAAAAAAAAAAAAAGAAAAAAAGATTAATAACTTACTAATGGAATGATGAAACTTTGTGTCAGTTCCAAAAAATAGCGTCGGAGAATAACACTTTGAGCCTCAGAAGGACGTTTCTGCTGTACACCCTTGAGAGAAGACAGAAGCCGTATGTTAGTGTTCAGGAATGTAAGATAATGACCAAGTCCAACTGCTTTGTAAACAGGCATTTAAATTTAATACCAATCAACAACCAATAAAAAAAAAAAAAACAAAAACGCTAGAATGTTACAGAAAAATAACTTAATTAGAAGTTCATTTTGTAAAACTCTGTAAAAGGAAGTTTTAGCTAGAGGCTAGGGAGTCGGGGTGGAGAGGGGAAGGCTGACCTTTCTGTAACTGTACTAAGTTACAGCTGGATAGCAGCAGGCAGTTTTGGTATGTTACTATTGTACAGTAGGTGACCACAGAACAATTACATACTACATATCTCAAAAACATAAAAGAAAGGATTTTAAATGTGTTACCACAAAAAAATTATAAATGTTTGAAGAAATGGATACATTTAACCAGCCTTAAACATTACAGAATGTATATATATCATAGTACTGTACTGATACATTTAATCACTCAAACATAAATTTGAGACCCTATAGATTTATTAATATCATTTATCCCATACTTAAGAGCATCAGTTCACAGTGGAAATAATCTTTATTTTGCATATGCTGTATTAATACAACTGACATCTTTAAAAAATACCTTCTCTTACTGTTAGATGCTACTGACAATTTACAACAATGTCTAAGTTTCCAGACTGACTTGTTTTTCTATAGCTACAGAACCAATACTCAAGTCTATGGCTACTGCTGCATTGGTGTCTTGATTATGTGTGTATGCACCTTACCAACTAAGCCATCTCTGCAGCTCCTGGTCTTCTGATTTTTTTCAATTAAAAATTTTTATTACCCTTATTTGTGTATATGGGTGCATGTGCATATATGTGCCAAGGAGTGCTTGTATAGCTCAGAGGACAGCTTGCAGGAGTCAGTTCTCTCTTTCTCCCATGTGGCTCCTGGGACTGAACTCAGGTTTATGCATTTATTTTGCATGCAGCAGTATGTGTGTATGATTTGGGAGGTGGGAAGTGGCACACATGGACAACAGCAAAGTATGTGGAGTTAGCTTTCTCCTCTCTCTGACATCAGATGGGTCCCAGAGATTAAACTCAGGCTGGCAGCTTGGCAGCCGACACCTTCACCTCTTGAGCCATCTCGCCAGCACTGTCTACTTATTTTAGAGACACGGACTCCCTGTTTAGCCAGGTTTTTCTAGAACTTATGATCGTCCTTTCTCAGTGGCCTAGTGCTGGCATTACAGGGATGAGCCACGACATCCAGGCCTAAAGCTTGGACTGAAAAGTAATTCAGGGCTGAGGTATGCGAGGCAAAAAACAAAAGTGATTCAGGGCTAGCAAGATGGCTCAGTGAATAAAGGCATTTTTCCCTGGAACTCACATAAAAGGTGGGAAAGAGAATTGACACTACATTACAATGTTTCCCTGAC
Organism: Peromyscus californicus insignis; assembly: GCF_007827085.1. NCBI lineage: Eukaryota > Metazoa > Chordata > Mammalia > Rodentia > Cricetidae > Peromyscus > Peromyscus californicus. The sequence goes on from NW_026294413.1 coordinate 90,734,746, forward strand.
CCCCACCATCACGTAAGCGCGTGCGCACACACACACACACACACACACACACACACAGATTTTTTAATTTTTCAAAGAGAATCCAAGCCAAGGCACGATGGCACAGGCCTATAACATAGTACTTAAAAGGTAGAAGCAGGAAGATTACAAGTTCAAGCCTAGCCTGGTCTTCAGAGTGAGTTCTAAGCAAGCCAGGTGAGATTCTAGGTTAGGGATATACCTCAATGGTAAAGCACTTGCCTGGCATGCATGAGGCCCTGGTTCAACCAGCAGTATTGTTTTTAAGAAGTGAAGTTCTATCTCACATTACTACACATAAAAACAAAAACAATCCCCCCACATACGCACACACATTGCCTAACTAAATACTATAGACCTCAACAAGGAGATTTAAATTAATAATATGAGCAAGCAGTTACCTTCTGGAGTTGTTTTATGATCTCCTCATCTCTGTTTAGATATGGCTTGTAAGAGGTATAAACTCCTAAGAAAAGAAGATAGATAAACAGAAAAACCCAACAACCTAGATGAGTACACACTTCAGATTAATAAAAGTCTGGGCTAGCAGGATGACTCAGCTGGGACAGGTACTTGCTATGCAGGCCTCACTACATGAATTTCATCCAGCCCTGCAATCCATGGAGGAAGGAGAAAAATGACTCCCAAATACTGTAATCTGACCTCCACACATGCACTATGACACTTGCATGCAGACATTCACAAGTATACACAAAATAAAAGTCAGTAATAAAAGTCAATACCAGGTTTAGAATCCAGAGTTTTTAGGTTCTTCAATTTTTTTACTTTAACTTGCTTAGGAATTTCACCTGAAAGAAAAAAACATAAAAACTCTTATAAACTGGGCTGAGGATGTAACTTAATGATAGAATGTTTGCCTGGCATGCTCATCTTTAGCATCATAATACTCTTAGTTACATCATACATGCTATAGGACTCATATTTTGGTTAAAATGTTTTTTCTGTTCAACAAAAACTAAATGCTGGGAGGGAAATAATTTAGAAATAAGTTTCATATTTCTTACAGTCACTAGTTCTGGGTAATAATGAAGATTATTATATAGTAATCTACATGTGCTCTTTTAAAATGAGAAGTGACAAAAACACAGCAGTGCGGCAGGCTTCACTCGGATGCAGGAAACTTCATTAGCTCTAAGACACATCCTGAGCTCCAGTCCTAGTCACTAGTGGAGGAGCGGCAGGTGGGCTTAATCAAAACACACTGTGTGCATTGCATGCACAAAATTCTGAAACAACTGTTTAAAAACATCAAATAGATGCCAGGAAGCTCCATGAAAAGCTCACAAATGTGAGGAAACATACCGCAGTTCTATGATTATAAATATTTGATTTAAAAAGGGTTATTCAGTGTCTGATGTGAATAACAGACCACAAGAAGGGCTTAACATTAGCAGAGTCATCTTAATGCACCTTTGCGTGTTTGCACATAAATCTTCTTGACTTAGAGCAAGTATTTTCTCTTTCCTGTTGTGAAAACACCAAATCCACTTTCTCATTAGAAATGATCAATTTCTAGTTAGAGCCAATATAAACCAGGACTCTTGGTTTTTTCTTCCACAGACGTTATTCTTAGGTTTTATTTTTCCATTTAGTACAAAGTGGATTATTAGGTAAAACACAAAAAGAGCAACCTCTGCATCGGAACTAATTACCTTGCCGTGTTAAAACCAAACACACATTTCTAGGATAATTATAAACTTCTGAGCGTAAGAGACACTCTGTTTTGCCATGTCTTCCCTCTGGGGCCTACAGGAAATGCTCTTCCTGTAATTCTATAGATTCTGTCTGTCTTGAGTTTTCAGAGTCGGAATCCCCATCACAGTTTTATGCTGCACAACTTGTGTAGCATGTGCAGTAGGCCTGGCTTTGAATTCAAGAAGCCAAACTATATGCCCTAAGACAAGACTCATGATTGTAAAGTTAAATCTGATCTCATGAATATGGCTCTAAATCCACAAGAAATAAAGGGAAAAACAGATATAATGAACTTCATCAACACTAAAAAAGCTAGTGCATAAAAGCATCTATCCAAAGAGTAAAAGGTTAGTCCACAGAATGGTTCAAAATTTACAAAGCATGTCTGATAAGACACCAGCACCTAGGCCTTTTTTTTTTTTTCTTTTTTGAGACAAGGTCTCACTGTGAGAATGTGCTAAGAACATCAGGTTGGCCTCAAACTCATAGAGATCTGCTTACCTCTGCCTCCCAATTACTGGGGAGCTAGCATTAAAGACATTGGCTAAAATGTCCAGCTTCCCTATGGTGATTTTTAAGACAAGTTTATCAGTTCATACTATGTCACTAAATGGTTTCTGGCAAAAGTTTCCTACCTCTATCCCTAAGGGAACCTTTTTCATAAAAAGCAAAGTATTGTATTATAGTCAATCAAACAGTCTAGATTAGTAAAAAACCAACCTGATGATAAGTATAAAAATAAAAAACTTAAAAACCTCCCATGTCTTTTGTGAGTAGAGTAACTGCTATTCTCTGAACTATCATTTGTATCTCTCAGCAAACTAATGTATTGACGGTAGCATGACAATGTTAGGGGTATCATTAAATTGACATTTAAATTAAACATCCAATCTCAGAATGCATTTATTCACGTAATCAACACTTACTAACCTAATACTATATGTCTTTTTCTCAAGGAAAGCACAAACCTGTGAGGACTTCCTTAGTCAATACAATGCACCAGGCTACACAACACTTCTCTTAAGATCTACCTGAGAATTTCATGCCAAGTCTGGAATAATTATAGCTTTTTGCTGTTATTTTTGAGACAGAGTTTCTCTATGTTAACAGCCCTGGATGTCCTAGAACTTGCTCTGTAGACCAGTCTGCCCTGCAACTCAGAGATCTGCCTGCCTCTGCCTCCCGAGCACTGGGATTAGAGGCGTGCACCACCACTGTCCAGCCGTTCTGTCCTTATTTTGAGACAGGGTCTCCATTCTATAGCTCATTCTGTCCTGGAACTATGTAGTCCAGGCTGGCTTTGAACTCAAAATTCTCCTGCCTCAGTCTCCAGAGTGCTGGGATTATACACAGGCACTATGACTTCTGGCTATCATTTAGTTTTCTATATAAGACTCTCCTTGAGCAAACTAGAATTCCCAGTTGTATCTGGCTTATAAAATAAAAGGCTCAGTTTCCCTGGGCTTTATAACAATGCTTTTGGGCGAGGGCATATGCCCATTTTAGTGAGAAGCTCTAACTCTCCTCCAAAGGCTCTTCTCTAGGCGATCTCCAAGAATGTTGCCAACAATATAAACAGCAAGAGACAAACACAAGGGGAGATACAAGTAAGTGCCCATCCCATCACACACTGTACACACCAAGTAGACACATTACCTGCAGGTTTAAGATCTCCTATTCGAATAATGTGTGGCCAGTGCTGTAGCGTCTTAGCAAAAAAGGGGTTGGTTACTCCTAAGATGACTGAGGGCCTGGATAAAAATGAGACAAAATAAAAAGGTGCAAAACAAAAAGTTAAAAGAATGTTAAATCACTGAAGAATAAGTGATAGTTTCTGAGTGGACGATATATAGAATATTTTTCCCTTTATGTGGTTTATTACATATCAACATAACAGGTAACATATTCGGTATTAGACACATGAAGATAAAAAGATATGATAGGATTATTTTTATTAGATTTATTTATTTTATTTTGTGTGAGCATTTTGCCTACATGTATGTCAATGCTTCACATGTATGTCTGGGACCCTAGAAGACCAAATGAAGGCATCGGAGGCCCTGGAACTGGAGTTAAGGATGGCTGTGAGTCACCATGTGGGTGCTGGGAACCATATCTGGGTCATCTGCAAGAGCAGCCAGTGCTTTTAACTGTGAGCCATCTCCCCAGCCCCCCCCCCATATGATTCTTAACACAGAATATAGGTATAGAGGTGTACACACTCAATCATGATGCCAACAATTAAAGACACTGAAGAACAAAATGAGAATGAAGTGCACAGTAATCACAAGGAGAACCTATGGTCTGCCAGGGTTTTAAAAGGACAGACTCACCAAAGACACGATACAGACAAGACACGAAAGATGAGTAGTTTTCTGCCAAGTAAACAAGGGAGGTGAGGGCAACACAGAACAGTACATGCCAAGCAATGAGGTGAGGTCAGTCTCTACCCAGAACTACACACATGGTAACAGGTACTTCAGCACTCCTGAGCAGACTGGGGCAGATAACAGTTAAAGAGTCAAGGGCAGCACCGAGCATATACAATTAATATGTTATCTTGGGTTTTGTTTGTTTTGGTCTTTTGAGACAGGGTTTCTCTGTATAGTCCTGGCTGTCCTAGAACTCACTCTGTAGACCAGGCTGGCCTCAAACTCAGAGATCTCCCTGCCTCTGCCTCTGCCTCCTGAGTGCTGGGATTAAAGGTGTGCACCACCACTGCCCAGCTAATGCTATCTCGTAAGCAAAGAGCAGTCACAAAGAATCAAGTGGAGTTATACCACATAAAGGTTATAGATCACTGTAGGTGTACTTTGTAGGATGCCCTGTAAGGAAGGGAGGCCTGGGGGAAAAGCCACAGTGGACAGAGAAAAACTGAAGTCTGAAGAGGGAACTATGGAAAGAAGATGATAAATAGGTGGAGAGATGTTAAGAGTTGTTCTGGGCCATGTTAAGAAGACATAATACTATGTTTTGGACAACTAAGTCAAAACTAATACCATTTATCAAGAAAGTAATAGGAGATTAGACCAAAAAAGAGGGAAATAAAAATAAATCAGTTAAACATGCTTAGTTTCAGATGCATTAACACATATATGTGTGAAATGGGCATTGTGGTATAGGCCTATAATCCCAGCACTTGGGAGGCAAAGGCAGTAGGATCAGTGGTTCAAGATCATCCTAAACTACATTATCAAGTTCAAGGACACCCTAATGTATAAGGCCAGTTCTAGGCCAACAGAGCTAGGGATTGAGATCTCATCTCAAAAAGAAAGAACAGATATACAGGTGTAATATTCTACACCACCAATAACATAGGTCTGGGTGTTGGAGAGATCTAAGGTACAAAGACATATTTCAGTCATTAGTATAGGATCTTTTAAGTTTTTGTTCTATAGTTAGTCCAGAGTGACCTTGAACTCACCTCAGTCTTCCTGCTCAGCCTCTCAGTACTGAGATTACAGGAGTGAACTACCATGACAAGTTAATATAGGTTCTTTAAATTAATTACAATTAATTAAATATTAATTGTATGTGAGAGAACGAGCCCAGGAGAGAGCACAAGAGCATATGGGGGGTGGGGGGGGGAGAGAGAGAGAGAGAGAGAGAGAGGGGCAGAGGAAGAGAGAGAGGGAGAGGAAGAGAGAAATGAAGATGCTCTTGTACCATGGCATGCTGGGGTGGGGATGGTATCAGAGGAGTTTTCAGGAGTTGGTTCTCTCCTTCCACCTTCCTGAAGCAGGGTCTTTCACTGTTTCTGTTGATGCAATGCATAGTCCAGGCTGGCTGGCGCACAAGCTTCCAGGGGTTTCTCCTGTCTCTGCCTCCCAGCTAACTGCAGGAGAGCTTAAACTACAGATGGATGCCACTGGGTCCAGTTGTGTACGTGGATTTTGGGGCTTGAGCCTCAATTGACAGCTTGCATGGCAAGTGCTTTTACCTGCTTAGCCACCTCCTCAGCCTTAGTATAGGGTCGTAACAGAGACCATGGGTGCTGTTAAGGTTATATAGAAAATGATCTGTCTGAAAAAAGAACCCAGAAGACAATCTTTGATAACATCAACATTTAAGGGAAGAGCAGAGAAAGAAGTCTACACATAAGACTAAAATATACCACCAGACAGCCAGGAGACAGGAGGATCAAGATATTCTGAAGATAAGTGTGAAGTAGGTCTTTAATCCTATGAGAGGCTGAGGCATAGGGATCAAAAGTTCAAGGCCAGTCTGGGCTATGTATGGAAACTCTATCTTTAAAATGGCACATCTGCCATTCTCATAGTTGGAAGGTAGCACCAGGAGGCTCAGAAATTCAAGGCTACTCTACAGTACATGAGAGCTATCTCAAAAATTTGTGCAGGCACATGCATGCGTGTACACACACACACACACACACACACACACACACACACACACACACACACACACACGGGCAACGGAGTTCTTGTTCATTACCTCAAGCAATGAGCATAAAAAATGTTTACGAATATTAAGAAGTTAGCCTCAGGTTTGGAGGGATGGCTCAGAGGTTAAGAGCACTGTCTGCCCTTTCAGAGCACTCAGGTTCATTTCTCAGCACCCACATGGCAGCTCACAACCATCTGTAACCATTAGTTCCAGGGGATCTAATGCCCTCTGGCCTCCATGAGCACTGCACACACATGGTGCACAGACATCCATGCAAACAAAACACTCATACACATAAGATAAAAATAAATTAAAAAAAAGAAATTCTATCAAAATAAAAAAAAGCATATCTTTAATGTCAGCACTTGGGAGGCAGAGGCAGGTAGATTTCTGTGAGTTTGAGGCCAGCCTACCTGGTCTACAAGGTGTCCTGTTCCAGGACAGCCAGGGCTATACAGAGAAATCCTCTCTCAACAAAACCAAACCAAACCAAAACAAACAAACAAGCCCCCAAAAAACAGGAAGTTTGCCTGCAACAGATACTGTGACGTTAACAGAAAATCAAGAAGTAAAGAAAGTAAATGGAAATTATTTTTTTCCTTTAAAACTTTAGCTAAGAAAAGAAGATAAGCAATTATAAAACAAGAGTTAAAATGGAAAGAATATGATCATTTTCCCTTCCATAGATCAGAAGAATTTTTCATAAAAGTAAAAATCTGAGGTACAGTTGTGTAATTGTTAATAACAACACAGATTCTATTAAGTAAAATCTCTTAAAGAAAGTTACTAACTCTTCAAATCTTAAATTATTACCAACAGCTCCCCAAACCTTTTATAAAATCAATTTGTCCGTAAGTCAAAATTTTAAATTAAAAATTTATTACACAACAAAATGTATTATACAATTCTACAAAATGTTGGAAATAAAGGTACTACTTAGTTAACAAAAGGTACTGTGTTTACTCACGGAGCTTGAGTGCGAGTAGTATATTCTTTGAATTCACTATCATGAATTGTGAAGTAAGGCCGAAAATCGCTAAAGTACTTTAATGGAGAAATACAGCTGTGGAACAGGAAGACACAAAATCAAGGTTCCAATCCATAACTATGATACATCCATATAAACAATATATATCCGATAGACAAATCATTCCAATATTGCCTTTAGGTAAGCACTGATGACTAATATTAATTGGAACCTATCAAGGTCTAACTTCACAAAAGTGGAGAGAGAGAGAGAGAGAGAGAGAGAGAGAGAGAGAGAGAGAGAGAGAGAGAGAGTGAGTGTTATTCAAAGCAGCAGACACATGGTTCTAGCTCTAACTGAACCTGAGTCAATCTTTTCATCCATTCTGAGAAAGCTGTTGCATGGACTGATGCAGTGGGTAGGGGAACATCACAGACTGGAAATACTGAAAGTATCAGCATCGAGAGCCCAATATACTCACTTAACAAGGGCCAGTACAGTTTCTGAAGACTCTGATGGTGACGGTGCCATAACCACCAGGGGCTCTCCCAACAGCACCAACTCCCATAGCATCTGACTATGAAGGAAAACTGGGCAGAAACACCTACAAAGTGTTTACATGGTAGAAATACTTTATTATTTATCCAATTTTGTCTTTCCCAAATAATCATTCTAAGAATTTCACATTGATACAAATTCTTCCTGATACTGAATGTGGCAATATGTAGAGATATAAGTCTCTCAAATATACACACATACATACATACACACATATATATACATACATATATATGTGTGTATGTGTGTATATATATATACACACATACACACATATATATAACCTCAAAGCCAGGTGTGAGGCACACTCTTGTAATACCAGCACTTGGAAGGGAGAAGCAGGAGGATCAGAAGTTCAAGATCATCCTCAGATAGTGATGTCTCAAAAAGGAAAAGAAATAAAAGAAAAAGAAAAAGAAAAACAGAAAACAAAAAACAAAACCAACTTATATATCAGTTTGACTTGTTCCATTTTTTTATAAAATTAGATGCAACACACATAGAACAAATAACAACAATAAAAGCCTATCACCAAATTGTGTTAACAGAGGACAGGCCTATTTTATTAGCAATCCTGTTATATTTTAATTTCTTTTCTAAGTATTTTGAAGGAAACAAAAGAATCTTCAAAGGGACATTTACTGAATGTCCATAACTGAAATTCAGTGCTAGGCTGGGGGCAGTTTTGCACAGAGCATCTGCTTTGCACAGTGCAAGGCCCCGGGTTCAATCTCTAGAACACACACATGCACACATTCTACAAAGAGAAAAGCCAACACTTTAAAAAAAAAAACAAAAAAACGCCAGTGCAGAAGCAGGAAAAGGAAAAGAACAGAAGAAGCAGTTCATCTGTGACTGGTTCTGACGAACTGAGGAGGTAACTACCTTTGCAGCAGCCTAAGAGCGGAAGCCTCTGATATCAGAATGATGACAACAACTCACAGGGGACCGCTACATGACAATTAATTCCTGGACAAACCCTCTTCCAAACAAAGACTGCATTTCTACACAGGCCCTACAGTCAGTGTGGGCAAATAGTGAGGACACAATTCCACTAGTGTGTGTAAGTCAACTTTTACTTATTTAGTTTTCTTTCTTGTTTGGTAACAATTTTTCCCTAGCAGATTAGAGAAGAGAAAAAAATTATTTCTAAACATCATAACCAATTTCACTAGTTAAAAGCACGAACACTCCCCCCAAACGAAAAAAAAAATGTAAGTACAAAAGCATGAGACAAATTTACGAGATAAAAAATAGATGGGTTAATTTAACTAATCAAAACAAAAAGACAAATAAAAATAGGGTCTCTCTTCAACACAACTGAAGGATAAGGCAAAGGAGCTGTTCTTTTTCCTTCCTAAGGGTCTCAAACCTAAAGTAGAACATAGCAGACATCGTTGCCACAAGAGCCTGGTGTGTGTGTGTGTGTGTGTGTGTGTGTGTGTACACGGACGTGCGCACACTCTCTCAAGTGTATAAGTACCTAACAGAAGCAAGTTTAGGTTTATAAAGGTTCACAGCAAAGGGGGTAGTCCATTATGACAGGGAAGGCATGGTGGCTGCAGGTTCCATCTATGGGTAGGAACTGGTGGAAGCTTGGTTTATTAGTTTTCAACAAAGCAGGAAGCTGAGAGTTCAGATGGGGAAGGGATCCAGGCTTGAACTCACTCCCAGTGATTTACTCCCACCAGTCAGGATTCACCTCTTACATGGTTCTAGTCACCCAGAACAGTACCTACCAGCTGAGGCTCCAATGCCTGGGGTGGGGACATTTTACACTCCCACCATAACAGTAGGAGACCACCTGGCACAAGGGGTCAGGACAAGAGGAGGATACCCTCATGGAGGGGTGCCTTAGAGTGGGAAAGCAGAGCAAGGAAGGCGCTCATGTGGCAGGCACCGAGTCAGAACCCGAGCAGAGGAAAGCACGCATTCACTGGAGAGGTGGTCAGGTCGGGTGGCATAGGGTCAATATAAGGAGTCAAAGACTGAACAGGGTAAGGAGGGTCTCCATGTAGAGAGTGGCTAGATGTGGGGTGTCAGAGTCCAATGGAGAAAGGCATGTGCGCAGGATTACAGTGGATATGGTAAATTGTTTACTAGCCAGAGGGTTGATCAAATCAGTAAATAAATTTTAAAAATTGTAAAAGGTAATTTCTCAAGGAAAGGAAATATAAGTATGTAAAAGAAGAAAACAAAAATAAACCCTGTCACATAGCATTGAAATTGAGAACATTTATTGTGACTTTGTGGTTTTTAATATATGTGGATAGAGAAATAAGTACATATATAAAAATTTATGTTTGTGTATCTATTATATATGCATGCATTATCAGACACAAAGAAAGTCTAAAAGCTTTGTGAACTCAGTCAATGGGTCTGCCAGAACTGCTTCCTTCTGAAATTACAGGGTGTGAGGAGGTTAGGAGTAACTATGTGCATCTTATTGTACTAGGAATTACCTCCAAGTATCATCAGGCAGAGTCCTTGACTTGAAGAGACTGTAGTAAGAGAATGCTAGTTTCTTTCAACTGTTTCAGAAACTACCCCTTTAACTCCTATTTCAACTTAAGAGCTAAGAGGATGAGTTCTGTGATTCAGAGGAAACAAAAAGCAAAGGTCCAGTCCACAAACAGTGATGTATGGAACTTGTCCTGGCCTAGTGAAAGCAGGAACATGGGCTTACCCTCAACTGTATCTCTACAACTTCAGGTGTCTTTTAAGATCGCCATCCTTTCTCTCAGAGTCCGAGTGTAAAATATCATTTCAACATAACAAATGCCACTTACATTAGCAAACATGAAATGAAAATGAGGCAGGTATTGTGCAAAAGCCTGTAATGTCAGCAGTTGGGAGGTGAAGACAGGAAGACCAAGTGAGCTGGAGGCCAGACAGGGCTACTGGAGAATCTGTCTCAAAAAACAAAAACCAAAACAAAGAAAGAAAAAGGAAAGCTCTATACACAAAGTACTAGCAAAGGGAAAATATTAATGTAATCCTTAGATATTTTGCCTGAGATTATTTTTCATGGTTTATTTTTTTATTTTTAAAACGACTTATTTATGCTATTTATTTATTTATTTATGCATACATATTTTTATTATGTATGCATGTGTCTGTTCACCACATGCATGCTGGGTGTCCATGGAGGCCAGCAAGGGCATCAGATCCCCTGGAACTGGAGCTATGGATGGTTGTAAGCCACAAGTGGGCACTAGGAATCAAACCTGAGTCCTCTGCAAGAGCAACAAATGCTCTAAACCACTGAGGCAAACTGTCAGTCCCTATGGCTTAGATTTTTCTTTTTTATTTCCTTTTTCCTTCTCCCTCTTCCCCCAGGATAAAAAGATTTAATACTCTCTGAAGTTCAAAGAAAAACTTTCTAGTACATCTAGGCATGATGGCACACATACACTCCTTGCACCTGGGAGACTGAGGCAGGAAGGCTATCCTGTCTCAACAAAACAAAATGAAACCAACCTCACATACACATAAACAACAACAAAACCCACAAAACACCACCACAACAACAAAACTCCACAGAAAACAAAAAGCTAGTAACTGAATTCTGAGTTAATTTATACAAATTCTTCAACTTATCCCTCAATGACTCAAGTATCAAAACTATCAACAATATGTAATCTCTATGTATCTTTTCTGTAGTATTGATTTATTTTATAGATACTCCATCTTTTTATTCAAAGTTAAAACTTTTAAAAATCATAATTTTAAGCCTTATTCATATTTTATTTACAGCAAAATTGAGCCTTGCCAAAGATACAGAAATAGTTCCACTACCTCAAAAAATTCCCTCATTCTCAAGGTCCCTCTCCTTAGGTTTCTGGCCCTGTATTTTGCCTGCCAAAATTATGTAAAGGAAACCATCTATTAAGTAGCTTACAAAAGTCTGACATCTGTAATGAGCATACTGTCTTTGAAAGTCATTTACGCTGTTGTATCTATCAAAGGTTCATTCACTCTATTATTGCTGAGTGGTTTTTTATGTGAATGGGGATTTGAGTTGTATCCTGTTTCAGGCTCTATGAATAAAGTAACTTTTTTATTTCTTGGCCTTTAAAAAGATTTTCATAGTATATATGTATTTTTAAATTTTATTCATTTATTTTATTTTATTTATTTTTTGAAACAGGGTTTCTCTGTAACTGCCCTGGCTGTCCTGGAACTCCCTCTATAGACCAGGCTGGCCTCGAACTCACAGAGATCTGCCTGTCTCTGCCTACAGAGTGCTGGGATTAAAGGGTTGTGCCATCACTACCCAGTTTCATATATATATTTTTTTGGTTTTTCGAGACAGGGTTTCTCTGTGTAGCTTTGCGCCTTTCCTGGAACTCACTTGGTAGCCTAGGCTGGCCTCGAACTCACAGAGATCTGACTGGCTCTGCCTCCCGAGTGCTGGGATTAAAGGCGTGCACCACCGCCGCCACCACCACCACCCGGCTCAGTTTCATATATTTTTATATATGAGTGTTTTGCCTGGGTATATATCTGTACACCAGGTATGCGCCTAGTGCCCGACGAGACTGGATGCCCTGGGACTGGGGTTACCGGAAGTTCTGAGTCACCTGTGGGTGCTGGGAGTTAAACCTGGGACCTCTGGAAGAGCAGCCAGTACTCTTAACCTCTGAGCCATCTCTCTATCCTGATAGAATATGTTTTGATCATATTCTTTCCCCTTCCTCAACTCCTCCCAGATTCTTCTCACCCACCCAACTTTCTGTTCTTTTCTTTCTCAAACAAACAGCCCAGAAAGATTAAAACAAAAACAAAAAACCAAAACAACAACAAACAAACAAACAAAATCACCAAAACAAAACAACAAGAAGAAAGCGTGCAAGTTGTGTTGGCCATCTACTCCTGAGCATAGGCCCTGCCCCAGACTGTGGGTGATTATGACCCATGAACAAAGCAAATTACGATATGCATGTCTCTGTATGCAAGTCTTTGTACAAGCTGTTGTTTCTCTATTTTTCTCTACTGAATTTTAATTAAAGTACAAATCTTGCGAAATTTCAACACAAAATTGAAAATTCAACTTAAAAAAACCCTCAGCTTTTGTAACATCTCCACAATACAACTCTCACACCAAATGAAACAAAAACTATTTGTCATAACCATTGAGTCCCCAACGTATATCTCCATTTTCCTATTTCATCAGATGCAGCTGGGATGGAACACTGGACTTTACCATTAAAATATAACCAGCATTTTCTTCTAGGTTTATTCACATTCTCCATAAATTAATAACAATTATCACAAAATAAAAAGACAAAGTAGTTAATTTTTTTTTATTCTTTACCTGAAAAGATCCACCTCATGAACAGTAGGTAAAATAATAGATGTGTGTGTGTCTGCCTAAAGGATTAAAAGAAAAGAAGAAAATTAGGGGAGATAGCACTAAATTTTACAGAAACTGTTTTTCAGTTTTGTTTTTAAGACAGAGTCTAATGGTGTAGGCTTGGTTGATCTAGAACTCACTGTATAGTCCAGGCTGGCCTTGAACTCACAGATTAGTGCAGGGACTCAGTGTGTGTACCACCATGCTGGTTATCTTAAGCCAAGTATGATACACTATGGTACATGACTGTACTGTAATAGCATCACTGAAAAGCAGAGGCAGAACGGATGCAAGTTCAAGGTCAGCCTCACTAGCAAGTTCTGGCCTGACAGGGCTACACAATGAGATGCCTATTCTGTATTTTTCATGAAAGAGAATGGGTCTTACCAGTCTCCCCTAATACAAAAGATAGGAGAAAAATATGAACACCATGGGTAAGAACCAATCCAATGGCCAGAGGTGAGACCAGGTCACAATTGCAACTCAGCCTACCATTAACACTAGGATCTACGCAACAAGCACAATCAGTTTTCCTGCTGTTCTTGAGCTTTACTCAAAGAACAAAGGGAATGGTAATAGAGTCAAACCAACTGATAAACAGAAACTGCTTTCAGAAAAATAAAAGTTCCGAATCCTTTTGACTGAGTCTTCTAAAATTAGGAGTCTGTTGGCTACCTTTCTAAGAGAAAACCTTTTCCAGAACCAAACCTCCTTTAAAAAGTATTTACAGTCCTTTTGTCCTCACAATTACAACATAAACTCTGGGTTCTCCAGGACCTACTGTGGTAGTAACAACAACAAAAGCCAAGAAATGGTAAAGTTTATCACCAATTAACCAGAAAAGTAGTGGGTGTTTCAGTGTGTTCAGAAATGTGTAATAGGCCCTGAGCCTCCACTGCAGGCGTTTTGGCATCATAGTACCTGCTGAGTTAACTGCGCCATCTGAGTGGTCCCAGGCTTGTCATGACACGTGGGAATCCGGACCTTAAGGACAGAGAGAGAAGGTTATCACCTTCGTCTGTATGAGAAGTGCTCTATCTGGCTGCTAAAAAACACACACTCAGCACGTCTAAAATGCTGTAAACACCAAGTATTTATTTCTGGTTTCAGAACTAACGATATTCATTTTTAGTTACAGCATAAATGGGGAACCAAAGTTTCCAAGTGAACAGAGATCACTAAACTCCAAGAAGCAAATGTGCTGAAAAACAAAGTCAGGACTCCAGCCTCCTAGAGCTTCCTGCTTATCTTTCCAGTTTCTGCTTCATAATATACACACACCCAAACACACCCTCTCAAGCCTGCCAAATTTGTGTATAAATCCCACAGGAAACCATGTGAACTCTCAACTCAGTGCTATCAGTATTATTTTTTATGTTTGCCAAAAGGGTTGGGGGATACAAAACAAGCAAATCTAAAGGAACACCCTGAAGAATAAAGCCAATGTCACAAATACTTGAACTGCAAAGAACCTGAGTACATTCACACAAAATCTGAGAGAAAATTCAATTAAACACAAAACAGTGGGTTGGGAATATAGCTCAGTGGTAAAGCACTTGCCTAGCACTTGTGAGGCCCTGGGTTCAATCCCTGACACATAGAGAGAAAAACAATGAAAAGAAAAAGAAAAAAACCTCACTGTAACAGAATATTCCAAGATAAACATGCTTGGCCTGACGTTAAATGTTAAAGACCATTTAGACCTGAAAACCAATGGTTTTTCTAGTTTATCTTAATTTTCAGCAATTCACACTCAATACAACTGTTCTGTTTCTGCTTACCATCCATACTGCAGAATTTAACATTCCCATGCAAACTCTACAAGGTGCAGTGTCTGATTGGAAGGGCTTGGAATTGTATGAAGGATTTTGTGAAACAGGATAACCTGTGGTGTGCTACTAGATGTCATAGGATGCTAAAAACCAAAACCCATGTGTGAGGTTTCTAGAGAGTTCTTTAAAGGGCAGACAAATGAGTGGTAAGTTGTTACCTTCATTACTACCCCCATGATAGGCAGATGCAATGTTTTCCCTGGCACTGGGGCAGGCCATCGGTCAACATCATTACAAGCTGAAAATGTAACAAAATATTTTCTTAATGGAAGTGGAAAATTAAAATATTTAAAATGGACACTGCAAGTTAAGACTTTTGCAACATGGGAGAAACATATTAGTAATAACAGCAGATAAAGTAAAGTAAAAGTGATGAAATATTTTACTTAGATTTCTTTCAGAAATACTAGGTTCTAGGATATATATATATATGTTAATTGTTCAATGGGAGCGTGAGAAATGGCTCAACAGTTAAAGAGGACTTCCTGCTTTTGCAAATGACCTGAGTTTGGTTTTTGGCACTGATGTTAGGAAACTCACAACCACCTGCAACTCCATCTCCAAGAATCTGATGCCCTTTCTGGTCTCCCCTCAGGTGTACACACACACATACACACACAAAGTGGTGTTTTGCCTTCATGTATGTCTGGGTGAGGGCATCAGATCCCCTAAAACTGGAGTTACAGATAGCTGTGACCTGCCACATGGATGCTGGGAACTGAACCCAAGTCCTCTGGAAGAACAGTCAGTGTTCTTAACCACTGAGCTATTTCTCCAGCCCAATGTTTTTTAATTAAAAGGAAAAACCTGTTGAATGACAAATAGGTTTGAGGCCAGTTTTCTTACGTATTTTTGAACTACTAAAATGCTGCACACTAAGGATTTCTGACCAATAGTACTCCAAGAACTATCAGTTGAAAACTGTATTCCTAACTCTAATAAACATCATTTATGTTGTTATAGTAGATAGGATCACATAGCACTTTTGGTATTTATAGGTAAAGATGCCAGACCAAAAATTTTGTATCTCTCTCATATCATGTAAGTCTTAAATCCTCTTCTGATTCTTTAGACTATCAACTTCCACTTTATTAAAACTCTTTCATTAATTGGAGGTGAAGAGATGGCTCAATTGTTGAGTGCTAACAGATCTACCAAAAGACCAAAGGTTGGTTCCCAGAACCCATGTCAGGCAGCTCACAGCTGCTTGTAACTCTAGCTTTAAGGGATCTGATACTTATGATCTCCAAGGGCACCTGCACACACACACACACACACACACACACACACACACACACACACGGCGGGGGTGGGGGGTGGAGCAGAAAGTCAGTACAGTGCTTGCTGCACAAGCATGAGGAACTGAGTTTGATCCCCAGAACTCATGGAAAAGGCCAGGCATGGGAATGATGCATGGTTGTAATTCAAGCACTGGGGAGGAGAAGGAAGCTCACTGGCCAGTCAGCCGAGCCTTATTAGAAAGCCCCAGGTCTCAGTAAGAGACCCTATTTCAAAAATCAAGATGAACTGCTCCTGAGGAATATCACAAAAGTTTGACCACTGGCTTCCACACACACGCTCACAGATTGGCATGTGCACTTGCAAACACATGCATCTGAACATGTGGATTTGCCCACATGAAGAGATACACTTGCACACAGAATACATAACTAACGTAATATTTAACTTACCTGCTTCCAAGTAAGGTTCATTTTTTTCAAAATACTCTGGTGCTATCTGTTTGAGTACGGTGTGAAAAAAATGAATATAAGGTAGTTTGCTGATCAAAACCAACGACTAAAGAAAGAAAGGGGACAAAAGTTTTTTTAATGCCTAATGATTATAATTTGTTTGCATTTAGTTTTGCATGAACAATTATTAATGAGCTAAAATTCAGCAAAAAAATGTATGGATTTGAAATTAAAAGGTTTTTATAGTACAAGGTTAAAAGAAAATAGAAAGTCATAACTGGGGAACACAAAAAGTTTAATCTTATTAGTATACTTTAAGAACTAAAGGCATATCACAGATGCTCCTGCTCTCAAGTAAACAAGTTCTCCCACAAACAAATATAATGGACAATGTTAAGAGCCAAAGCATAACTGTTAGTTTGAACCGTCAACTTGAGACAATCTATAACTACCTGGGAAGAGAATATCAAGGAGTGACCCTCTGTATCAGGCTGGCCTATGGTTGTAGAGATTAACTTCACGATGCTAAATAAGGCAGAAAGACCCACCTACTGTGGGTGAAACCATTCCCTAGGCAGGGGTCCTGAACTAAGAGTGAAAAGAACAGGCTGAGCAGGCTATGGATGCAATCATATGGGTGCAAGTCGTCAGTGTCTCAAGCTACTGCCACTGTGACCTCTCTACAAAGGTGGACTATACAGAACCCAGAACTAGGACTAATATAAGCTACATAAGCTTGTTTGGGTCAGGGCATTTTATCACAGCAGTAGAAACAAATTAAGATACCCACCTATTGTCGACAACACTGCAATATCAAAAATCAGCCACATGAAGTCTTTCTACTTAAGGAAAGAACAAACTGTGATGCTTGGTCCAAATTCCTATGACTGTTAGTTCTACCGTCCTGCTGTCCTAACCTAGCTACACACTTAAAAACTGCAACTTCGTCGGGTGGTGGTGGTGGTGGTGGTGGTGGTGGTGGTGGTGGTGGTGGTGGTGGTAGTGGTGGTACACACCTTTAATCCCAGCACTCGGGAAGCAGAGCCAGGCAGATCTCTGTGAGTTTGAGGCCAGCCTGGTCTACAGAGCGAGATCCAGGAGAGGTACCAAAACTACACAGAGAAACCCTGTCTTGAAAAAAATTTAAAAAATGCAACTTCTAGTATAACTTTAGATACAAATTACACTGATTTTAAGTGTAGTTCTTTTTCCTTCAAAGATGAGACTTTTTTTTTAAGATTTTATTTTTATTTATGTGTATATGTGTGGGTGTCCACGAAGGCCAGAAGAGGGCTTCAGATCTCCTGGAGTTGGAATTATAGGTAGTTGTAAGCTGTCCAGTGTGGGCGCTGGGAAGTGAACTGGCATCTTCTGCAACAGCAGTAAATACTCTTAACAGTTGAGCCATCTTCAGCCTCCAAATTACTTTCTACCTTTCTATCTAGCATCAATTGATGGGTGCTGAACATCCTGATGACAGATGGAGAAGGTATGTCCTAATAGCTCACGTTAGGCAGGACTGATTCATTTTCCTTTAATTTATGAAAAAGACTGTCATGCAGGTTGGAAGCAATATGGCAAAGGTGTTGCTAATTTTACTTACTGAATCATCGAAAAAAGAAAAAAAAAACCTGTAGGTTTCCTGGGTTGTAAGATCATTACCACTTGTTTATTTTCTCCCTTATTCTCCAATGTCAAAATACAGGAGAACTCTCCCATGTATTAACTGAAACACTACGGCTTATCAGAAGTCTAGTACAGAGACAGCGACAGTACAACAGTTAAAAATTACAAAACATGGGCTGGAGAGATGGCTCAGAGGTTAAGAGCACTGGCTGCCCTTCCAGAGGTCCTGAGTTCAATTCCTAGCAGCCACATGATGACTCACAGCCATCTATAATGAGATCTGGTGCCCTCTTCTGGCAGGCAGGCAGAACACTGTATACATAGTAAATAAATTAAAAAACAAAACTACAAAACATAGTGGCACACCCCTTTAATCTCAGCACCCAGAACAACCAGGGTGTGCATGTGCGTGTGCGTGCGTGCGTGCGTGCGTGTGTGTGTGTGTGTGTGTGTGTGTGTGTGTATCATCAGACCCTGTCCAAATAAATAAATAAGAGGAGGCAGGTGCCTATAATCAAAAAAGCACAGGTAAAACATAAAAACCTTAGACATTATTAAGTCTAAATATTCCTACTTTAGGGTGGGGAATTGAGGCAGGGTCTCATGTAGCCCAGGTTGGCCTCAAATTCCTGCTTCTTCTATCTCCACCTCCCAAGTGTTCAGACCATGGGCAGATACCATCAAGTCCAGTCTTCACTTTTCTAATCACAACATAAAAAATACTAATAGTTCATATAAAAATTACCTTCTGAAAGTAGCCTCTTTTAAGAGTTTTATCTCGAACTTGTCGAAAATACACATATCCATAAAAATATGCAGGATCTTTCTATGAAAGAACAAATAAAAATTGTATGTGTGTATGTACATATGTATATACATATGTATAGATATCCTTTAACAGTACCACTGGACTTCCTTAATAACCCAAGTCAATATGTGAGCAACACACAAAAGCTAGTCATACATTCCTACCAACAAACAAAATTCAGGAGACTAAAGAACCTGTCAACTTGCCCAAAGATTAAAACCGTAGCCTAAGAACTAGAGACGGGATTTCCTCTAGGAGCCCGTTAGCTTATGTTCTTTATTCACATCTAAGCCAGCAAACTATAATCAGAAAACCATCAATTTCAGTATTTTCCCCAATGCTACATTGTTTCTTAGATTTTGCAGTAAATACCTACAGTTATAATAAAATCTGAGGTACTGGCACAGGAAGACTCAAGTATGACTGTATTTACTGTATAATGTCACTCCACCTGCACATCTCAATAGATCACAACAAGCAAAGCTCCTCACCCTGCTAATCGACTTTTATAATTGACAATGGCATCATTTCCAGAATAGTAACTTCAGAGTAATTTCACTCACATACTGAATCCTTACCATTTAGTCTTTCTTTGAGAAACCCAGATAGATAATGGAGTAGCCCCCCGAAAAGGCACACAATAATGAAATGTTGTCAAAGGTGACTGAATATACTAGCTCTACAGCAACAAGTTATAACGTTTCCTCTCACATGGACATTTTTCCAACCTTTAAGTAAACTGGTAAATCTTTGTCAAATTGATCGAGGAGACAGTGCAGGGACACCCTCCTCCCAGAAGACTGCCGGAATCTAAAACAAAACTGGGTGTCTCCAAGACAACCTAATGAAAACAAAAGGGAGAGCCATGAGGACGGCTTCGGGTGACATTTATCCAGTCTCATCAATATTAGAGTGAAAGGTGAAAGGACTGCACAACTAATGTAAACACAGTTCTTCATGTTTAAGAGAAGAAGAGACAGCTTGACATTTCTAGGAATTAGCCAGGAGTAGCAGTGCACACCTTTAATCCTGGTACTTGGGAGGCAGAGGCAGGTGGGTCTCTGGAGTCTGAGGCTGGTCTACAGAGTGAGCTCTAGAACATCAAGAGCTACAGAATGAGACTGTGTCTCAAAAACACAAACAAAATAAATTAAGACTTGCTCAAGGACACCTTGCTAGTTAGAGGGAAAAGCCCATCTTAATTCCTAAGTGTTTCTGCACGCTTTCCTGCTTCATTTCCCAGTGCCACTGCTTTAATTTGTCTGCATATGATCTCGTCTCACAAATATAAATAAACAAAGCTAAACACACACACACACACACACACACACACACACACACACACACACACACACACACACACACACCCCTCTTGTTCAAATCTACGTCTATATGAACTTTTGTTTTTCTGTTTTGATTTTGAGACAAGGTCTCACTATTTGGATGTCCAGAACTCTCTGTGTAGACAAGGCTAGTTTTGAACTCAGCAATCTGCCTGCCTTGACCTCCCAAGTGCTGGGATTAAAGGTGTGTGCCACCATATCCATGTATACAGAAGTTTTTTAAAATCTTTCTGAGCTAGGGTCTCATGTAGCTCAGGCTGGCCTCACCTTGTTATGCAGCAGCCTTGAAGTCCTGATCCTCCTGCCCCTACCTCCCTAGTGCTGTGATTACAGTTAGGCTATCATGCCAATTCTATGTAGTACAGGGCAGTGAACACAGGGACTCTCGCATGCTAAGTAAACACTACATCCACTAAACCACGGCCCCAGTTTCCAAATACAGAAACTCTTAAAAGTAGACAAAGCTGTAGTGTTTTGGGATACATGACCCAGTGATGAAAAAATAATAAGGAAAATATGAAGCCTTTATTCTAACAATCAGTGGCTACATGTGGAGGAGGGAGCCGAGGAGTCACAAGAGGCTTGAGGAGGTTCTAGCAAAGTTATATTAATTGGTCCTATATTTTGTACATTTCACAATGGGAAGCTCCTTTAAAAAATGCATAATATGCAAGATTCAGTAAGAGTCCAAGTAATCAACTTATTATCTTAATCATGTGATTAACAATTAATTTTCAACTTTAATCATTTTAG
Source organism: Peromyscus californicus insignis (assembly GCF_007827085.1). Lineage (NCBI taxonomy): Eukaryota > Metazoa > Chordata > Mammalia > Rodentia > Cricetidae > Peromyscus > Peromyscus californicus. Next base: position 90,755,818 of record NW_026294413.1, read on the forward strand.
CAAGCCTCTTAAAATGCAAATTTTAATTAAACTTGTCAGGCAATAATTACTTTAAAAAACCATTAAACTCTAAAATTTAGCTCATTAAAACCCATGCCAGCTGGTGAAACGGCTAACCCAGTACAATGACTTGGCAGGTGAAAGCACTTTATACTCAAGCCTGATGAACATGGCAGTCAGTCCCCAGAACCCACAGATGAAGTAGAGAACTGAGCCCTGACAACTGTCCTCTGGCCTCCACCAATGCATGCCAGCACAGTGGCACATGTGCACCAACGTGTATATGCGCACACATACAAATAGAGCAACAGTTTTTTAAATTATATTAAATTAAAATTTAAATACTTGCAGTAATCACTTAGATTTTTCCCAATATGTTAGAATATAATAATACTCAATATTTTTACAATTACATATGTAACTACTTTTTTATTTTTCTTACATGACATTCTAAATAGGAAAAATAAATGTCACAATTGTTCAATCTTTTCAAAAGCCAGATTAGGTAAGAGAATCTGGGTTCAATTCTCAGCACCCACATGGCAGCTCACAACTGTCTATAACTAAAGTTCCAAGAGATGACACCTTCATATAAACATACATGCAGGCAAACACCAATGCACATAAAATAAAAATAAATAAAATTTAAAAAGCATAGAAGTGTGGAAGTGTAAAAGTATAGAAGTGTAGAAGTGTATTAGCGTAACCTCTACACTAACACCAGTCCATAAACTTGCTACTGACACATGACCAAATAAATATGTAAGTTGAATACACTTAAAAGCTTTTCTAGCAGTCTGATACTAGTGTGGCAAATTTATAGTTATATTTTGTTTTACTGATATTTTTAAATTTCCCTTTTCTGACATTTTGTTTAGCTTGCATTTTACAAAAGACATTTAAAAAAGGCCCTTCAACATAGATACTATAAGCCGTATATTACAGTGTCCTTGCTGCTAAACACAAATACTGTCTGCAAGCCAAGTCTACCCACAAGGAGGACTGTTGTCCTTGAATTCACCACTACTTAAAATTCTATCTGAGACTAAGTTTTTCCTTTGACATGTCTAAAATATGGAGATTACTGTCCTTGAGTATTCAACATGGCTGCATTCAGATGGTGATACTGGTAAATAATGAGGAAAGTCTGGCATGTGTAGCTGAGGGCAAGCACACTTTAAACTCATACTCAGATAAAATGCACTCAAAAGGCAAGAACAAGCCCAAGTATTTTGTTGTTTGTTTTATAAAATCATGAAGATTTAAAGTATACATGAAGGGAATGTTGTAGGATTGGCAAACTAATTCACTATGAATTGTAAAAGCATTTTTCTCCTGTGTAGTTTTCATACAGTCTAAAATGCTATTCTACCTTTTTTTTTTTTTGGAGCGGGGTGGGGTGGGGCGGGGGTGGTATATCATGGAAAGGAAATCTTGATTTATGACTCTTTCCTAAAATCTGCTCTGCTGTGCCAAGACTTCCTTCCACAGCAATAAAAACTATTTTGGAAATTTTAAATCAATCTCAAAGTTGGCACAGTAATTATAACTTCCATTTGCAAGACACAGAGGAAAAACAGTGATTCAGATAACCACCATGGGCTCTGGGATCTGAGATGCTCTCTAGAGCATGCTCGTTAGACTATCAAGATGCTGTTTTCAATATCATTTTCCCAACTTCACTTATATGTTCCAACCATGCTTTGAGTAAAATAAAACATAATTCATTTGATGGGCAGCTTATTAAAAAGACATTTAAAAAATCTGTAGGTCATTCATATGCCTAAACTACTAGAATTTTTATTTACATAGATTTACACTTGAGTTTAAACTTAAAAAAGAAAAAAATGATCCACACAGATACTATTAAATAAGTTATCAAAAAGGCTATCAAGTGTCAGGTTTAGTGGCACACATCTTTAGTCCCATCACTGAGGAGGCAGAGACAGGTGGATCTCTGTGAGTTCAGGCCAGCTTGGTCTACATAGAGAGTTCCAGGGCAGCCAGAGCAGAGGAAACCCTGTTCCTCTCTCACACACACACACACAAAAACAAAACAAACAAAACAAAATAAATCAAGTAGCTCAGTGGTAGAGTTCTTGCCTGGCATGCACAAGATCCTAGGTTCAATTTCCAGTACTACAAATAAAAATTAAATAAATTAAAAAATTTTAAAGGCTGTCAAAATACCATGAAATTAACTTTTTTTAGCCTTGATGTTTGGAGGAGAAGGGAAGTTTATCCTCTAGTTTCTGGGGTTCAGTGGCTAGGATCTGTACATTAAATTGAACAATAAAATATTAACAATAGAAAAGATTTAGTTGTGCATGTGGATAAGCCTTTAATCCTAGCACTTAGGAGGCCAAGGCAGGTGAACCTCTGTTTGAGGTCAGCCTGGTCTACAAAGAGAATTCCAGGACAGTCAAGGCTACACAGAGAGACTCTGTCTCGGAAAACTGGTGGGTGGGTGGGTAGGTGGGTGGGGGAGGATAGAAAAGACTTACTTTCCCATGTTTATGAAAACTTTACAGAAAAAGTTGACACCCCAAAGGAAGTTAGATCTGGGAGCTTACATACAATTTTAGCAGAGATTAAATTCCAGATCCATTAAAAAGCTTGGCCTTCTAGAAGTAATAAACTGTGGGAAGGTAAAAATATATATGAAAAACTATAGGAGTTAAAGATTATTTAGCAAAGTTTGTTTATGATGATTTAAGTCAATGCCATCTCCAGCAAGAGGTAACAATCTTGGGCCAGTAAAATGGCTCAGAGAGTAAAGGCACTTGCTGCCCAAGCCGAGAAACCTGAGACTGACCTGTGGAACCCACTTAAAATGGTAGGAGAGAATGAATTCTATGAAGTTGCCCTCTGACCACGCCCGCCATGTTATATGTGTAACTACACACATCTCACACACACACACACACACACACACACACACACACACACACACACACACACACACACACAGAGAGAGAAAAAAAGAAGCGACCTATGACAGCCAGTTATAGATTGATAAGATATTACACAATCAACTGGGATTCCAATCATAGAAAGTCAATTCATCCTGCAAGCCACACATTTTAGCTCACTTTGAGTGCTAGAAATCCAAACCAACACTTACTACATTCAGCACTGTATATGTAGACTTCATAAGGAAAATGTTAAATGAAATAAGGATAGAGTCAGACAACTTCTCTGTCATGATATCATTATGGACAAAAACCAGTGCTAATCAGTTCAGATCAGGACAAAGGACCTACTTACTAGACTTGACCCACAGTAGTATCTATTTTACTAAGAAACTAGTTTTCTTTCACGTCTCTCACCAAGGCAGAGCTCCACATAATATTGGAGAAAAAACAAACTGCAAGCATTTATGCAGAAAGAAAATTAACAGTAATCTTTCAAATCTCCCAAACCAAATTAATTGGCCTGAACTGTCAGGACATTAGAAATAACCACAAAAGAAAAGGAAACTGGAGTAACTCTGCCTTAAGGGTTCTGTGTGTGGCCTGAGGAACTGAACGTTCTGGTTACTTTAAGTTTATGAAGCTGTTTTAAAAGTAAAACACAGAGGTAGCCTGAGAGACATCAATGATCAGGACCACACAAGCACAGCTCATAGGAACCAGAGAAAGCAAGCTTAATAATAGGAAAATGTGTACATGGTTCTATAAACTAAGCACTATTTCAAGAGCTTTACATGAAGCGGCAACTCATATAAACAAATGCAAATAATTGATGAGAGCAAGTTCACAACTATATTCTTGCTGGTTTGTGAATTTTTAGAATACTGGGAACTAGAGATATCGCTCAGTGGTTAAGAGTGCTTACTGCTCTTTCAGAGGACCAGACTGGCTCATAACTGCCTCTAGTTCCAGCTCCAGGGGATCTGCTGACCTCTTTTGGCCTCTGAGAGCACTGTACTCATGTGCACGAACCCACATTCAGCTATACACACATTTAAAAAAATTTTTTTTTACTGCCTTTGCACAGTTCCAGGCAAATTCCTCTAAGTGCTGAACTGAAAATAAACTATACACTTTAAGTTACCAAATATACTATCCTATCTTTATTTTAGAATTTATTGCTCTTCATGTTTTATCTCATTATGCTTTAACAGTTACTTTAAGAGCTGAAAAAAGTGAAATCAACAACGTATCATTAAACAAAAACTCAAAATCATTGATGTGTTGAGCTAAAACTGAGTATGCATTCCAATGTGCCATATTGGCATCTTGTCATATATGAAGACTATAACCCATATTAGTACAAGATTCAAGAGAAACATTATATGATAAATAGTCACCTGAATTTGAGTCTGGAAAGGACAAATAGCAAATATTGGTTTTCTGAAAAAGAAAACAAGAGCTATCACTGCTGGCATACACACACTCCAATAAAAACAAGCAAAATATAACAGTAGACTCTACAGAGAAACATATTCACTTACTTCTTTATCAGTAAGTTTGGAATGTTGAGGATAAATTACCTGGAAGAAAAAGGTTAAATTACGTCAGCATACAATGGGAACTTCTAAAATTCTAGCAGGCTGTGGCCAAAAAGTTCTTAATAAATCACAGCTGATGCTGGGATGTCATCTATAGTCACAGCTCCTTGCGAGGCTGAGTAAAGAGGATACCTTGAGCCTGCTAGTTCCAGGACAGCCCAGAAAACATGGTCAGACTGTCTCAAACAGAAATAAATATTTTTTAGTAAGAAAATAAAAAAGAAAGTAAAACTTATATTAGTTTAAAAATTATATCAAAATCATCTCTAAGACTGGTGAAATCTAAACTCATTCTTTCTGTTTGAAATTTAAAATGGAAAGAAAACATAATCCATATTTCAACTCATACCTGTTCAAGAAATAATACTTTTCAGTTGATTCCATGAGTACTATATATCAAATACTTAAGAGAAAAATGACAAGGAAAAAATTACCTGAAATTTAAAAAGTCTCTATCATAAAGCCTATCCTAACCACATACCCCTCACTCCTTTAAATACCCATGAAGTATTTTCCTAGTTTAGTACCTGCAGTGGCTATACAAGTTCACACCAGAACCGGCAACAGTCAACAGAAGACTCAAGAGCATTCATCCTGCAGATCAACCACTTCCACGAGTGATTAAAAAGCAGGTTCTAGCGTGGTGTGGCGGCACAAGCTTATAATCTCAACCTGCATGAGGCTGAGGCAGGGTTTGAGACTAGCCTGGACTGCATACTAAGTTTCAGGGCAGGTTGGGCTACAGCACAACTCAGTCTCACAAAAGTTCTAGAAAGAAGAAGAAAAAAAAAAACAAACCCTTATCTCCTCAAGAAAGTAAGCATTCAATACTTCAGCACTTCTTTCTAGCTTCTTGTTTTTGTTCTGAGACAGAACCTCATATATCCCACACCAAGCTGTCTGAGATTGAGAGGCCCACAAATGTATACATAGACCCACAATTTAATATTTCCTATATACTAGGTATTATGACTCAGAGGTTTGTTCTTGGTTGTTTTGGCTCTTTTGCTCTTTGGGGGCCCACCACATAGCTCTCATATAAATCACACACACAGAGGCTTATTCTTAATTATAAATGCCCAGCCTTAGCTTGGCTTATTGCTAGCCAGCTGTCCTTAAATTATCCCATCTTTTGCCTCTGGGCTTTTATCTTTCTCTATTCCTGTATACCTTTTCTTTCCTTCTTACTTCATGTCTGGCTGTGAAGCTGGGTGGTTGGGTAGCTGGCCCCTAAAGTCGTCCTTCTTCTCTGCCAACTTCTTTCTTCCCCAGATCTCTCCTTCTATATGTTGTCTCTGCCTGCCAGCCCCACCTATTTCTCTCTCCTGCCTCACTATTGGCCGTTCAGCTCTTTATTAAACTATCAGGTGTTTTAGACAGGTACAGTAACACAGCTTCAGAGTTAAACAAATACAACATAAACAAAAGTAACACACCTTAAAATAATATTCTACCACAGAAGTCTATAAAATTTCCAGTTTAAAGTAGTTTGTAATTTAGTTTTTGTTGTTGTTTTGTTTGAGACAGCTTTTTGATATGTAGTCAAGGATGGTCTTGACCCCCTGACCTTCTGGCCTATGCTTCTCGAGTGCTGGGATTACAGATGTGAACTGCCATGCCTGGTTTTGTTTTGTTTTGTTGAGAATTTGGAGGCTTTGTTTTCAGTTGGTTTGTTGTTGTTGTTCTTTGAGAGAGGATTTTATGCTATAGCCCAAGCTGGCCTCAAACTCAAAGCAGCCCTCCTGTCTCAGTCTTCAAGTGCTAGGATTACAGGCATATATCATTACACTGCCCTTCTTTAATTTTAATTTTAAAAATCCCTGTTGTCTAAATTGTACCATATGGTTTATATTTTGAAATTTTATCAGGTTATTTATTTATTTATTTATTTAGCATGTTTGAGGTCCTTGGTTTTATTTCCCAACATCACAGTAAAGTTTAACAGTAATATGTATTTGTTTTAAAGTATATTAGGGAGCAAATTCCAACACTAAAAAGTCAAAATGGAGCAGAAGATGTCAGTCTACTCAGCCTTTTTCATCAGTATTGTCTGCTCCCCAGTAATGACACAGAGACTTACTATTAATTATGAAAGTTTGGTCAATAGCTTAGGCTTGCTTCTAAGTAGCTCTTATAACTTAAATTAACCCATTTCTATTAATTTACTTTCTGCCTCATGGCTTTATTACCTCATCTCCATAATGTCCATCCTGCTTGTTCTGCATCTCCTGGCATCTCCACCTTTTTCTTCCCAGAACTCTCTCTGTCCAGAAGTCCCACCTGTACCTCCTGCCTAGTTATTGGCCAATTAGCTTCTTATTAAACCAATCACAGTGACACATCTTCACACAGTGTAAAGGAATGTTCCACAACAACCCTGGGTTTGATCTCCGGAACCACATCAACTTAGCACAGTGGCACATGCTTATAATCCTAGAATTCTAGGGACAGAGACAAGAGGATAAGAACAGAAAGCCAAGGTCAAAGTCTTCCTTGGTAACAAGAGTTCAAGGTCATCTTCAGATACCTGAAAAATTGTCTCAAAAAAAAAAGGAGTAGCATAAATACAAATGCTAAATTTTAAAAAAAGTGAGATAAAGAATTCTCTCGCTCTCTCTTTTTTAAAGATTTATTTATTATGTATACAGTATGCCTGCAGGCCAGAAGAGGGCACCAGATCTCATTATTGATGGTTGTGAGCTACCATGTGGTTGCTGGAATTGAACTCAGGACCTCTGGGAGAGCAGCCAGTGCTCTTAACCTCTGAGCCATCTCTCCAGCCCAGGCTGAAGAATTCTGTTAAAGAAAAACATTATTGCGCCTGGCAATAGTGGTACACGCCTTTAATCCCAGTACTGGGAGGCAGAGGCAGGTGGATCTCTGCAAGTTTGAGGTCAGCCTGGTCTACAGAGCAAGTTCCAGGATAGCCAGGGCTGTTACACAAAGAAAGCCTGTCTCGAAAAAGAAAAGAAAAAAAGAAAAAGAAAAGAAAAACATTACTGTAAATATGACCAGAAATCATTGGAATTAAGGAAACAATGTCTTCAATTTTTTAGTACTTACTTTCTTCTAATATTTTAAGAGCTTTTTCTAATTTAATTATGAAATTGATTTGTTTTCAAATTTCACTACTCTTTGCTTCCAACAACACCTTTCCCACTGCAGCTCGGTGTGTGAATACTTGTCAGCATGTAGATGGCTTTGGGTCCTGTGCTTAGCTTCAAAGTAAGAAAAGAAGTACATACATACATTCTTAACTATTTCCCATTGATAAAACGATACTCTGCTGTGTTGCTTCTAATAACTTTACCTGCTGTTCATATTTTACATTATTTTAATCAATCTACAGAGAAAGAGAAGCGTGGTGAAAAACCAACTCTTAAAAACATTGTTTAACTGGTAAATTTAATTGTGCTTTGGGTCACATTTAATTTTGGATTTTGAAACAGTATTCATCAATAAATTGTTTCCTCAACTAGGTCTGGTGTCACGGGTCTATAATCAGAACTACTTGAGAAGTTAAGGCAGGAGGATTTTAAGTTCAAGACCGGCCTTTACTACAGAGAGAGTTCAAGGTCACTCTGGGCAATTGAGTGAGACATGTCTCAAAATAAAAAGTAAAGAGGGGTGGGGCTGTAGCTTGAGAGGTACAGTGTTTGCCTACTATTGGTTGAGGCCAATACAAACAAACAAACAAAACTATTTTCTTATGCCATCTTAGGCTAAGCTTTTGTCACTTTCAGCAATAAAAACAAAAACAAAAAAATCATGTTTAATTTTTCCCTAAATGGGAATTTGTAAAAGAATTGTCTTGTTTTATTTACTACTGTCATTAAACTTCGACATCTCTAGCCAGAGTAGACACTTAAAAAACAAAATAAAACAACAGCTTTGCTCCACCAGAGGATACACTCTCAAATCAGTTCTATTAAACCAGTAGTATTTAATATATAATTTTTATATCTACACAAGTCTCCCTTTCTTCATGTTCAAATTATTTCACTTGCAATTTTTAAAGCAGAAATAACACCTAAAAGCCATTACTACTATGTTCTATTTAAGTCATGGTTTATGTAAATCTCATTACAAGCTGGGGGAATTGGTATGTGCCTGGAATCTCAGTACTTGAAAAGCCCAGGAAGGAAGATTTTAAGGTCATCCTGGACTATATATAGATTCCAAGCCAACCTGGATAACACAGTGAGACTGGCTCAAAAAAAAACCAAAATAATCTGATTATAGCTAAATTAATCTAGAGTTTGCTGGGCCCAATCATGTTGGCAAATTTAGTGGTCTATAACAACTTATCTTCAACAACTCTACAATCAGTTTTATGGGACTATCCTTTCAATGTTTATTTAATACACACACACAAATAAATAAAAGTGTTTTAAAAATTAAAGTACAGGAGAACATCATGGGTTAACTGTATTAGAGTCTTCTGAGTTACAACTAAAGGAGTGTGATTACACGACAAGACAGAAATAAGGACTAAGTGTGACAACAAAAACATTTCTCAGAAAAAATATTCATATATATCCATATGTTCATATATATATATATATATATATATATATATATATATATATATATATATATGAACTGCCTCATTTTATTTACTACTCTGTCTTTACACAGAATGTGTGTGTGTGTGTGTGGGTGATATATATTACATCCCTAGCCAAAAAGTGGTTTTAAATGAACTATTTCTACAGAAGGAGGTGTATCTGCTATGACCCTACCCACCTACCTTCTCTCACCCCAGGAAAAGCAATGAATACAGCACATCACCAAATGATAAACTACTTAAAACATTTGGAGATACTTTTTTTGTAACTTGGTCCCACAGTTCTCAAGTATGACCTTTGTAGATGACAAGGCTACACTGTATTACCAAAAGGCTGAACACACCTAACAGATGAAACCTGAAAACATACAAAGTGAAAACAGACAGAAAAGGCCATGTGTGTGATTTCATTTATGTAAAATATATGCAAGAAGCAAATCCATAGTCACACATAGATTTGTGGTTGCCAAAGGCTGGCAAAAAGGTGTTGGTTTTCTTTTAGAAGTGATGAAAATGTTCTACAACCGGATTAGTGGTGCTAGCTGTGTGATTTAGGAAAACACTAAAACCACTGAACTGTGATTTTAAATGGGTAGATCTTACAATATGCAAATATCTGAGGTAAAACAAGCATAACCCCTAACAGTCTGTGCCTGGGCACAGCTAATAATTCACCTTAAAATCATAAAGTGGAAATTACAGCCTTTCTCCCAGCGACCTCAAGATTCTCCGTCTTCCAGTATTACCATCATTAAACATTTTCCTTTCAAAGAAGAAAATTCACATATTTTTGGTTTGTTTTGAGAGAGAGTCTCATTGTGAAGCCCTGGCTGGCTGGAAACTCACTATGCAGTGTCAGCAGACTTGGCTAGCCTTGAACTCACTGAGATCTACCTGCATTTGTGGGCGATTAGGACTAAAGGTGCACACCACCATGCTCACCTAGCTATTCACGTATCTTTAAGCTGGATTACACTGTATCACACCCTTCTATTTAACTGAAGATCATAACATCAGTATAAAACCTATTCACTAATCTGAAATATGCTTTGGATTTGCCTGAGACTTCCTTTGGCCATGTTTAAGAACTGTTTAACTATTTTGACTTTCCATATCGATTTATATCCAGGACATGAAACAAGTGATTTTTTTCTTTTCCTCTTTTCTACAGTTTTTCTTAAATGAATATACACATAATTTTTATTATGTGAGGTAAAAATTTTAATTTTCTAAGTTTTAAGATTCAAAATAAATAGCATCTTCCACTGGAAAGTTTTCACTTAGTCTCTAGAAAACTTAACTGCATGCTTTTATTCAACTCTTTTATTACATAATAATGAAGAGTTAAATAATAATTCCACCACCACCACCTCACAGACAGACACCTCACAGAGAACAGGGCACGGGAGCCTGTGTCTGTGGTCCTGGTATTCAGGGGACAGAATCAAGAGGATCACTTGAGCTCAGGTTTGTGACATCAACCTCAGCAACACAGCAAGAACTCAACTGCTTGCCTTGTGTGTGTGTGTGTGTGTGTGTGTGTGTGTGTGTGTGTGTGTGTGTAGGGGTGTTCACAGGTTTGGATAAAGGGTTATGGAGCCCAAGCTGACTTCAAACCCTGTAGGTAGCTGAGGGTAATCTTCAACTCCTAACCCTCCTGCCTTCACCTCAGTGCTGGGACAACAGACACACACCACTATGCTTGGCACGAGAATATCCATCTCTTTAAAAAAGATACCTAAACAGGGATAAAGTGATAACTCAGTGGTTAATCAAACTTGCTGCTCTTCCAGGGGACCCAAGATTGGTTTCCAGAATCCATGTCAGGTGTCTCACAATCATGTGTAACTCTAGTTCTAGGGGGATCTGATGCCTCTACCCTCTGAGGGCACCTGCATTCTTGTGCATATACCTACACATATACATAATAAAAATCAAAATGAAAAAGGTACTTGACAGAATCTGCTGTGTGCATATGGTTTGTATGTATCCACATAACGTTCCTGTGCAGGAAGCTTGGTCCCCGTGTGATGCTGAGGCAGTGGTCTAGAAAGGAATAACGACGGTCTCAAGATTGGTTCCTATGACAGGGCTGCTAAAACTTTATTTTTAAATTTTAAGAAGGAACCAGGACTCTCCCTGCCCCCATGGTCTCCTGCTTTCTTTCTTACCATGTGATTCTCCTTTTTTATGTTCCTACCGTAATGCCACCCCCTAATGTAATGGAGCCATGAGACCCTCGCTAGCAGATGTTACGGCCATGCTACTGGACGTCTAAGGCTGAGACTAAATAATCTTCTTTCCTTTTTTTTTTTTTTTTTTTTTTTGGTTTTTCGAGACAGGGTTTCTCTGTGTAACTTTGCGCCTTTCCTGGGACTCACTTGGTAGCCCAGGCTGGCCTCGAACTCACAGAGATCCACCTGGCTCTGCCTCCCGAGTGCTGGGGTTAAAGGCGTGCGCCACCACCGCCCGGCTCCTTCTTTCCTTTTTATATCACCCAGTATCCAGTATTTTGTTATCATTACAGAAAACATACTAATACAGAATTTTCTACACATGATAGGAAATAGACAAGCCAACTATTAAGGCCTCTCCAAACAGCCTCAATGTTCCTATTGTAATAGGTACCAACAAAACTTTAATAACACTATCCTCAAAATTGAGCCTATAGTACTTAGTGGGACTCTTATGAATTGATTAAATGAGAAATCTAAAGCTCTAAAGAGTTACAATTCATTCCATTTTTTTTTAAGTTTTAAGATTTCAAAGCATTTAGATTTCAGACTTCCAGGTTAGAGGTGCTCAGCATGTTTTATTTAATATTATTGTATAAAGGGAGATACTTTGGGGAAGGCAAATTATCATTGTGAATAAATTAGGAATCTCATTTTAAGTTATTACTGGCATTTCACAGGTCTGCCAGGTATATTTCTATGAGTAGCTTCATTTTTCACTCAGGATAGCTTGCATATTAGAGAAAATCAAACTTTTAGAGTCAGACGGAATCAAAAATCCAGGCTTACTAAACATTATGATTTGGGATAAGCTGGTTACATTTGTTTCCTTACTTAAAAAAAAAAAAAAAGAAAAGAAAAAAGATTTTTAGAAAATCAATGCCACCCAAAACACATGGTTAAATCTCACACATCATTCTGAATGTTTTTCCAACACCAATTTACCCCACAAAGCAACAGTGTATGTACTACTGTTATCCCACAAACAGAGCAATGTGTGGCTCAAACTCACATGTGCTGTTCTGTTGTTGTTGCTCATGGGGGGGGGGGGGTATGTTGTTCCCCCTGTGTAGCCTTGACCAGCCTGGAACTCACCTGTAGGACAGGCTGGCTATGGCCACCCTTCTGCCTCAGGTCTGCAGCACCACAATCTGCAGGCCACCACAACTCTTACTTTCTAGAGCAGTGATCCTTATCTGCACACAAATTCAAACAGAAGATCCAAGGGTTCACTCAACTAGTCTACCTAACTATAAACATAACTTTGGCTTATTCATTTTCTAAGGGAGTTCATACTGTTGATACGTTTTTTTTTTTTTTGAAGGTTGAGGAAGACAAAAAAAAAACCTAAAAACTACTTTATAAAGAAAACTGCTGTTCAATGGTAAATAAAACTCAGTATGCACCCTTTAGTGATTCAGATTTTTTCAGCATCCCAACTATATTAAAATATTCCACTTATTTAAAAAAAAAAACTCATGTTAAAAGCAATGTTCCAAATGACGAGATCACAAAAGCAATCAATGGGGCTGGAAAGAAGACTCGGTGGGTAAGAGCACTGGCTGCTCTTCCAGAGGACCGGGTTCAGCGGCAGCTCACAACTATCTGTAACTCCCATTCAGAGGACCCGAAGCCCTCTTTTAACCTCTGGGTCCACCAGGCATGATGTGGTGCAGAAACACACACATAAGCAAAATACCCATATATAAAAATAATTTTTAATGTAACCAAATACAACAGCCTCTGCTCTCTAGTTAAGTTTTACTTTGCTACACATATAATTTCAGTTTATCATTAAATAATTAGCATAAAATAATTGTCTTCAGGGGCTGGAGAGATGGCTCAGCTGTTAAGAGCACTGGCTGCTCTTCCAGAGGATCTGAGTTCAGTTCCCAGCACCCAGGTAGCCAGAACCGTCTGTAACTACGTATCTAGGGAATCTGACCCCCTTTTCCAGACTCCACAGGTTTAAGACACAAATGTTCTGACTTACAGACATGGAGGCAAAACATTCATACACATTAAATAAAGAAACAAATCTTAAAAAATAAATGTCTTCAGTCTTTGGAGACTGTTATTCCTGCCTCAAATCAAATGAAGAATTTCTTTATGTACTAACTAGATCTATTTTCAACAAATATTTACTGGATACTTGTGTCGGGCAATAAACTTGATCCTATGGACTACTGAGATTAATTCTTGGATCTCCACCTTTTGTCTCAATCTACAAATGCCGGTTCTAGCATCCTTTTATTTGTATGTCCACTATCTCGCATAATGCCTAGATGTTAGTAAAAACTCAGCATTTAATGAACTGTGTAACGGCACAAAAGACGAAGAGATGGGTAGAACACAAAAGCAGTAGTTCCTCCCTTGGAACAGCTTCCCTGGCCAACTTAGGCCACCAAAGTTAGAACGAGATTAGAATTTTTCACTGACGCCAAAAGAGTAACAGCAAAATACCGAAAACTTTAGAACATATGTCTATCTAATAATGCTTCTCTTGGATAAATAGACAAATCTCATGCTACCCAAAAAGGATGATAAACAATGACAAAAGTGAGTGAGATTCGAAGGCCTTTCGGTAAATGTTATAAAAATGGGAAACTGACAGATTTACAAGCCAGCGATTTGCCCTATGACATTAGGTTTCGGGCCAACTGTTAACAGAGTCAGTATTAAGAAACAACAGGGGATGGGGATACAGCTCTCGGGTGGGGAGCTTGCCTAGTGTTGGAAGTCCCTGGATTCCATTTGTAATGGGAGAGAGGGAACTGGAAGGAATGGGGGCCCGACGACACATCAAACCAGAAAAGGGGAACAAAGAGAGGAAAAGGTTTTCACATGCATGCTGAGAGAAGCATTTTGGCTTGGTCTTAGTGGAATGATCTATGAGTGAGAACAACTGACAATACAATCTGTGCGCCCACACGCTTGGACGTGCACGTTTGGCTACTCTAATTCCCCATATGTCGGGGGTATTGTTCCTTTCTTGAAAGTCCCAAGCAAACATCCTGTCTGCTGCAGCCTTTTCTGGGTGCCACAAATCCTTCAGTTATTGCTGTGTTGTTGTTGTTTTTTTTTAAAAAAGAGGAACATCAACAAGTATTTAGGAGGGGCCTACAAAGAACTTTTCACCCCTAGCCGCAGCCCACGATCCTCCCACGGAAGGGCCGGACGAGCGCCGCCCAGCTGAGCCGTGCAGGGGCTGCGAGCCACGCCCGGATGCGCGGCTGCCAGGACCCGGGCGCCCGGCTCGCGGGCGAAGGGTGGAGACAGGGTGCGGCCCGGCCTCACCTCCACCGCCTGGCCCAGCTCCAGGTCGAAGCCCACCACACACACGCAGTGTAGCCAGGCCGAGAAACCGTCCCAGCGCAGCAGGCCCCGGCGGCCATCGTCCTCCTCATCGTCCTCCAGCGCGACTCCCGCCGCCGCAAAGGCAGCCGCCTCGCGCCCCTCGGCCCCGGCCTCGTCCAACGACCCGCGGGAACCGGGTCCGAAGACCTCCGGGCCCCGCAGTGCCATCCGCCACCCCCTATCAGCTCCGGCCGTCTCCACCGCGGACCGCGCCGCAGAGCGCGCAGGCCCCCGCGCACGCGCACCAAGGGCTGCCGCGGACCGACGCTCCGGAGCCGCCGGATAGGGGCGAGGCCGCGAGCCACGTGACCCTGGGAGCGCCGCTCGCTGCCTTTCCCTACGCCCGCCGCTCCTCCCGGGACTGGGAGGCGGTGTGGCCTCCTGGTATTGCACCTCTTTAAAATGAAACAGTGGCTCAGGAGTCGTCTCCTCGCCTCCACAACAACAACGAAGCGATGAATTGTTTCTTGGAATGTCACTCAAACATAATGGTAACAGTAACGAGTGTCTATTAAACTCTTCCTCTGTGCCAGTGGATGAGCCAAGTTCAAATACAAGTATTAAGCTATTGAACGTATCATCGTGAGTAGGCGGACATTATATTTCTATCTTGTTTGTTAATGTTGGGTAGGTCTTTTTTTTTTTTTTTTTTAAGCTTTGTCCTATGTAGTCCCAGCTGGCCTCTACCTTGTGGTACTCCTGCCTTAGTCTCCCAAGATGCTGGGTTTAGTGGCATGGGCCACCACATCTGGCTAATTTATTTCTCTTCACCGATAAGGAAACTGAAGTTCTGAGAGGCTACATGACTAGTCCCAAAAGCATAAGAACTCTAATGCAAGCATGAGTTCACTCCTGCAGTTCGCTGATAAAGAGATGTGTACTTTCACTCGGGCTGGACCTGTTCTACCAAGGCAACTCCCATCTTTATTGGTCTGTCTGACTCACTCAGCTCTCCTACATCTCCAGACTTTCTTGGAAACCCAAGTTGGTCAAGTCACCTTTGGACCATGCTCTCTGAGCACTGGAGAAAGGTGACAGTTTGAAACTACTTTGTCAGAGTCCAGTCAACACTAGACTGGGCACTCAGGAGGCACCTGCCCTGTTCAATTGCTGTGGACTATTGGCACAGCACGATACCACTTAATAGGATTTATTCAGTATCTACCAGGATTTATCCATCGAAAGCCATTAGAAAACACAGTAATACCCAATAAGAAAGTGTATAGAAGACAATTTATGACACAGTGTGTGTTTCAAAAACAGCCTACCTAGTATTTGTGCTTTTGCACTCATTCCCATTCCTGAGCCTCTGGACAACCTCAAAAGACAGTGCTAGCATTGTTTCCATTTTACATAGAACAAAATGGGGCTCCAAGTGATAATGCTGTCAGAGCTAGTAAGGTGGCGGAACAGATTCAAACCCGGCTCTTTCTGATGGATAAGAATCTCACTACAGAAGGATGGAGAGTGGCTGGGAGCACTTGCTGCTTTTTGCAGAGGACCCATGTTCAGTTCCCAGCACCCACATGGCGGCTCATAGTTATCTGTAACCCCAGTTCCGGGGGATCTGATGCCCTCTTCTCATTTCCGACGATACCAGGAACACATGTGGTACACAGACACGAATGCAGGCAAAACATTTAAACCCAAAAATACTTTACCATCAAGGATATATGGCCAAGTATTCTCAGACATCAGTAGTAGTGTATGCTGAAGACTTTTTTAAAAGATTCATTTATTATTTTTATTTTATATGTATGACTGTTTTGCGTTTTTATGTATGTATGTGTACTGAAGTGGAGTTTGGTGCCCACTAAGGCCAGAAGAGGGTGCCAGATCCTCTGGAACCAGGGTTAAAGAGGGTTGCAAGTCGGTACCGAGAGCCAGTCCTTACTCTTCTGCAAGAACAGCAAGTGTTCTGAATTGCTGAGCCATCTATCTCCCTATCCCCACCTGGAAACTTTCTATAGCACACATCATGAACTAGGAACAACATTTACATTAGAAGCTGTCTTTGACTAAAACAACCTTCCTGTTACATAGAACCAGTATAGTTCAGAAAGAAAAACATTATCTGCATTCAAGGAAGGTTCTAAACTCACTGTCTGGAGAAAACAGTACTGTCTTGTATTAGAAAGAAGAGTAGGCTAGAAATAAAAACAAAATGTCTGTGGTTCACTGGTAGTTCCATCCATTATCATGGTAGCAAGCAGCTCCAAGAACTAGTTTCTGGACTGGTAAATGAAAATGATAATGTCTAACCTGCCTCCCTGACCACTAAGAAGAGACAAATGGCCCTAATTCCATACACTTTACTGTATGCTACTTTACTATTAATGATTAATACGCTCTAATGACCAGCTGATCCACAGTGCTGGATCTTTGACCTGTGGGCACAAACTACCATTCTTTGAAATACTACCTTTGTTTGTTTGTCTATCTGAGACAGGGTTTCTCTGTGTAACAGCCCTGGCTGTCCTGGAACTAGCTCTGTAGACCAGGATGCCCTTGAACTCAGATATCCTGCCTCTGCCTCCAGAGTGCTGGGATTAAAGGTGTGCACCACCGCTCCTGGCAGAAACACTGTCTTATATAATATTTGGTTAAGGACATCTTGTCCAAATGGTGCATTCTGAAAACCACTTATTAAGACAGCCATAGGTCTGATGAGAAATTAGGGACAGCGAGCATCTGGGTTTTGTGACAAAAACATACATTAATAGTACTACTTCTTAAACCTTTATACTAAAAGTGCTATAAACACCAGGAAAAACTGGAAGTGGGTATGGGTTTGTGTTCTCTCCATACTTATAACTTTGATACTCTCCCTGGTGTGTAGCTAGAGTTTATCTCTCCGGGTCCCACCAAGTCCCGGCAGTCCGAGAGCCCACTTATAAAATAAACACACAGAGGCTTATATTATTTAAACTGTTTGGCCTAATGGCTCAGGCTTCTTGCTAACTGTTCTTATATCTTAAATTAACCCATATCTATTAGTCTATAAGTTGCCATGTGGCTCGTGGCTTACCAGTACCTTACATCTCACTTTTCATGGCGGCGGCTGGCAGCATCTCCCTGCCTCAGCCTTCCACTTCCCAGAATTCTCCTCTCTCCTTGTCCTGCCTATACTTCCTGCCTGGCTACTGGTCAATCAGTGTTTTATTTATTAACCAATCAGAGCAACACATTTAACATACAGAACATCCCACAGCACTTCCCCCTTTCTTTTTTTTTCAGAAAGGAAGGTTTTAACTTTCACATAGTAAAATTACAGATAACAAAACAATTATCAAGCAAGAATTACAGTTACACTGTCTAGTCTATTTATAATAACTAGTCTATTTGTATTTGGCAAAATTAAAGAAGATATCCTATCTATCTTTTATTTGTGAATCCAAGGTTTCATATCTAACTTATCTTTTATCATAACTAAAGAAAATTATAACTATCTAGTCTTCAACTACATCGAAGGCCCCAGAAGGATATAATATTACCTGAGAAATGGGAGAAGGATGCAAGCAACTTTTGGGAGTCTTGCAGGGTAGACAGAAACAGCTGGCAGCCTGGACTGTAGCATGAATCTTAGAGAGTCTTATTAATAAAATCAAACCCGAGGCCAGTTATTGGGGTCAATGCTGGTAGATCAGAGAGACAGAACAAGCCACAGCTATCTCACCTTGCCAATTCCTCAGCTGGTCTTGTCTCCTCAGACTGAAGGCTTCTGTGTCCTCATCCCAATGGCTCTCAGCTGAACTGCTGCTCGAAGCCTGAATACTTAACCAGCCAAATGCTTCTAGTTTCTAGTCCTCACGCCTTATAAATCTTTCTGCTTTCTACCACCACTCCCTGGGATTAAAGGCTGCTTTCTGGGATTAAAGGCTTGAGTCACCATACCTGGCTGTTTCCAATGCAGCCTTGAACTCACAGAGATCCAGAGGGATTTCTGTCTCTGGAATGCTAGGATTAAAGGCGTGTGCTATCACTGCCTATCTTAAGTACTTAGTGGCTTTTCTGTTCTCTGACCCCAGATAAGTTTATTAAGGTACACAATATTTTGGGGAATACAATACCACCACACTGGACAGTCACCTAACGTTCCTTTGTAAAGTTGAAGCATCTGTTTTCAGCCCACAGGCCTAGAGTCTCCCAGTCATTTCTCTCTGTGTCCTGTAGAAAGTCTGGCAGTTTCCTCTGCAAAGCAGGAACCTGAAGGACCATTTTGCCAAACAAAGTTCAGTGGTCACCTTCCTATGGGTCCTGCATGTCCAGTTGATCAAGCAGTCCAGGCAAGAACAGTGTCTTGCCCAAATGACTATTTTTGCCAAGGTGAAGATAAACTCCATATGGAGTGTCTTCGATGCCCATCCTCCTTTCTGAAGTAAATCACTGCTGCCAGGAGCAGACATGTCTCATTGTCCAGAAAGTCTAAATTTTTTTAAACATTTTAAATGCCATATTCTGTAGGCCTTTGAAGTATTTGAAGATTACCTATCTATCTGAAATATATCTATGTATACCTAGAAGACTTGACTAACATGGCTATAAGTATGACTATCATAGATGACTAATTATTAATCTATTTCTTAATTATTCATTACAATTTTAAATGAGCTGTACAAACGTAATACCTTAAACAAGAGTAGAAATATACATACAGAATAACAAAATTAACTTTAAATTTATATCAATAGACTAAAATCTATAGCAATGTATAACATTTTTAAACAAGTTGTTACTCTTTAAAAGTAGGTTCAACAATCTACCCTTTTATCCTATCATATCTATGTCCTATATATCTATATCATATCCCTCCAGCAGGAAGTAGTAAGAGAAGCTACACCCAAATTCCCAAATATACCAAGCTGGTTTTGGAGATGGAATTGGCTCACTCCTTCTCTAAACCCAAGTATATTGAAAAAAAAAAAAAAGAGAGAGAGAGAGGTTGAGAGATTCTTGTGTCCCATATCAGAAGAGTCCTCTGGTGTGGGACAGAGAAAAACCAATATTTTTATTTAAAGCAGGTTGATTATAAATACAATGTCTTTCTAAAGAAGAAAAGGGGAGGGTTGGGGATTTAGCTCAGTGGTAAAGCACTTGCCTAGCAAGCACAAGGCCCTGGGTTCCGTCCTCAGCTCAGAAAGAAGAAAAGGAGATATAGATATGAGATAGTGTAACTATAATTCTTTTTTTTTCTTTTTTTTTTATTTATTTTGCAATACAATTCAGTTCTACATATCAGCCACGGATTCCCTTGTTCTCCCCCCTCCTGTCCCCCTCACCTTCCCCCCAACCCCCCCCCCCCATTCCCATCTCCTCCAGGGCAAAGCCTTCCCCACAGACTGAGGTCAACCTGGTAGACTCAGTCCAGGTAGGTCTAGTCACCTCCTCCCAGGCCGAGCCAAACAATCCTGCATAGGCCCCAGGTTTCAAACAGCCAACTCATGCTATGAGCACAGGACCCGGTCCCACTGCCTGGATGCCTCCTAAACAGATCAAGCCAATTAACTGTCTCACCCATTCGGAGGGCCTGATCCAGTGGGGACCCCTCAGCCATTGGTTCATAGTTCATGTGTTTCCATTCATTTGGCTATTTGTCCCTGTGCTTTATCCAACCTTGGTCTCAACAATTCTCGCTCATATAAACCCTCCTCATTCTCGCTAATTGGACTCCCAGAGATCCACCCAGGGCCTAGTCATGGATCTCTGCATCCAGATCCCTCAGTAGTTGGATGAGGTTTCTAGCACAACAATTAGGGTGTTTGACCATCCCATCACCAGAGTAGGTCAGTTCGGGCTGTCTCTCGACCATTGCCAGCAGTCTGTTGTGTGGGTATCTTTGTGGATTTCTGTGGGCCTCTCTAGCACTTTGCTTCTTCCTATTCTCATGTGGTCTTCATTTACCATGGTCTCCTATTCCTTGTTCTCCCTCTCTGTTGTTGATCCAGCTGGGATCTCCCGCTCCCCCAAGCTCTCTTTCCCTCGACCCTCGCCTTACACTACCCCCACTCATGTCCAGGCTGTTCATGTAGATCTCATTCCATTTCTCTGTCATTGGGCGATCCCTGTGTCTTTCTTGGGATCCTGTTTTCCAGGTAGCCTCCCTGGTGATATGAGTAGCAGACAAGTCATCCTTGTTTCATGTCTAGTATCCTGCTATGAGTGAGTACATACCATGTTTGTCTTTCTGAGTCTGGGTTACCTCACTCAGGATGATTTTTTCTAGATCCATCCATTTGTCTGCAAACCTCATGATGTCATTGTAACTATAATTCTTGCTTGATAATTGTTTTGTTATCTGTAATTTTACTATGTGAAAGTTAAAACCTTCCTTTTTGAGAAAAAAAAGAAAAGGGGAAGTGCTGTGGGGTGTTCTGTATGTTAAATGTGTTGCTCTGATTGGTTAATAAATAAAACACTGATTGGCCAGTAGCCAGGCAGGAAGTATAGGCAGGACAAGGAGAGAGGAGAATTCTGGGAAGTGGAAGGCTGAGGCTGGGAGATGCTGCCAGCTGCCGCCATGAAAAGTGAGATGTAAGGTACCGGTAAGCCACGAGTCACATGGCAACTTATAGACTAATAGATATGGGTTAATTTAAGATATAAGAACAGTTAGCAAGAAGCCTCCCATGGCCATACATTTTGTAAGTAATATAAGTCTCTGTGTGTTTACTTGGTTGGGTTTGAGCAGCTGTGGGACTGGTGGGTGAGAGAGATTTGTCCTGACCGTGGGCCAGGCAGGACTGGAGAAAACTCCAGCTACACTGGTGCCTGTTTTTAAGACTTGATTGTGTTTATTTATTTATTTGGGGGAGCACACACCTACTATAGCTTGTGAATGGTGGTCATAGGACAACATTTTGGAGACGGCTCACGCCTTGCATCGTGTGGGAACCAGGTTGTCAACCTGGCAGCAAATGCTTTCACCTACTGAGCCATCTTGCCCTGTGATCCAGCATGGTTTCTGTGCCGAATATCTGCATGGGGTCTGGAAGAGGGAAACGGTGACACCTTCCTTCTTCTTACAGTTTGTCATTAGAACCTTGGGATCGAAAGAATCTTGAGTCGGGTACTTTCTCCACACTTCCCATCCTGTTTTCGAATCTGATGCTGGGTCAGCCAATCCTTTTTGAATACACCACATGCACCGGCTCTTAAATGTAAGTCTCTACCTTTCAGAGTTGCTCGTTTCTGGAGGTTCATAAGGCCTAGGAAAGTCTTGCCTCTCGCTGAGTCCCGCTCTTCTAAATGATAGCCCTGTGGGATTGTTCCAGAGTTGTCATCCTGTACACCCAAGTCTTCTAGTGTCTGGTTACCCCAAATCCTCCACCTGTTCCTCAGAGGATTCTAGCAATTCATCATCCTGTCACCCAACTTGGGTAAACTTCAATTTGTCAAATCGTTTTTAAGACACAGAAGCCAACACCACTCTCTAGTGTGAGCCAACCCCAGCAGAGTGAACCCTGGGACTACATCCTTCCTTATTCTGCCCAGGAGTCTTCTTATATGGGTGCCACTTCAGATCACATTTGGTTGGTTTGGCAGGTCACATTCCTGGCTCAGGTTGTTTTTCCTGTCAACAGAAGCCTTAGGTGGTAGGCATTCTGGTGGTGGTGGTTTTTCTCCCATGTGAGAAGCACTTAAGTCAGAGTAAGCCACTTGAGCCAAAAAAAACTGACTGAATTCATGGCTTTGCTGCTCTTCTAATATTACCAAGAACACTGAATACAAGATTAAAAACATTCCAGACTTCCCCACTCACTCCTAGCCAAATTCCTGGTACTTATGCAATTTTCATAGCTTAAAAAAAAAGTAAAGAGTGAGCATGAACATGAGACATGGTGTGATTTGCAATGTCATGTTTTGGAGCTTAATTTTTACCAGAAGAGCCTGAAGGAAGACTAAATGTCCTAGACATTGTCTCACCTGGGTAACCAGTAGATTTCCTACTTGCTTTCTAACTAACTCCATTTAGGCATGACTACAGTGCAGTGGCGAGCAAACACAAGAAACAGGGCTGTCCACATAGTTCAAGGGTAGAGCACTTGGATGCCATTCATGAGGTTCAATTCCCAGGACCAACCAACCAACAAACAAACACCACCAAAACCAAACCCAAACCACCCACCCCACCAAAGTCACTCTGGACTTAGTGGTTCACGTTTATAACTCTAGCACTTGGGGGATGGAGGCAGGAAAATAAAAAACTCAAGAAGGTCATCCTTGGCTACATTAAAAAGTTTGGGGCCATCCTGGGCTACATGAGACCCTATCAAAACAATAACAACAACAAAACATAGAGAGGCCAACTACCATTATGCTGTCATTAGAAAGCTGAGTTTACTGCACCTCTCTGACAGACAAATGTCTACGTGCAGATTTTGGAGGGACGGTTAGACAAAAAGCAACTATAAAATGCACTATGAGGCGCTTCCTAAACGATGTCTGTGAAAGTTTTAAAAGGGATAATGAAAAGCTGGAGGAACGGCTCAATTGGTAAAGTTCTTGCCATGTACGTTTGAGGAGCTGAATTCGGATCCTCAGTACCCACATGGAAGCCCAGAGCGATGACTCCTTTCTGTAACCTACTGTGGCAGGGATAGAGCAGAACAGATCCTCAAAGCTCACTGGCCACCCAGGCTAGTCAATCATTGAACTCTGGATTAGGTAAGACACACTGTCAAAAAAAACAAAACAAAGCAAAACAAAAAAACCTGAAAAGTACCCTGATGTTGGCCTGGGGCTAATAAGCGCGCGCGCGTGCGCGCACACACACACACACACACACACACACACACACACACACACACTCACGAAGGGGGGTGATGGAAAGCTTTGTTTTTCATGTTTATATTTGGAACATGCCTGACACTTGGCAGGTACTCAGCAAATATCTACTGAGTAAATGTGTGTGTGTGTGTGTGTGTGTGTGTGTGTGTGTGTGTGTGTGTGTGTGTGTATGTTGAATGCACATACATGTAACTGTTCTCTTATTTTTTTAATCCATTTAATTCATCACTATTTCAGTTTAGCTTTTACAATGTACAGTGCATAAGATCACCATGTTAAGTTTTTGAATCATAAAAGACAAATTTATTTCTCATGGTTCTGCAGGCTAGGAAGTTTAAGATCAAGGCACGTTGATACATTTGGGTGAGAGCCCAGTGTGCCAGCCTGAACATTGTGTTTCCCTGTTGCTTTCTTTAAAGGAATATATCAGCAGCAGCTATCTTGGAGCCACCTTAAAAATCTTGACCACGATTTTTGATTGACATCTCTAAAACTGTCATGGCCTGGTGGGGAAATGAAGTCTCATTGGGAACCGTCAGTGTTTCTGGCAGTGTGTGAAGCTTACAGGATCCCCTTGGCTGGTGGATCTTCTTTGAGTGGATTACCTGTGGTATCTGTGAGAGAGTCCTCCAGAGGAACAGGGGTTATTGGGGTTGTTGGGGTTATTGGACTGGCTTACATGATAGGGTGAGTACTTCCTCCATGGCCATCCATGAGCTGGAGAGTTAGAGAACCAGACAGCTGTTCAGGCCTCAGAGCAGCTGGGAGCCTCAGAACTGTGGTACACGACGAAGCAGTCCTGGTCCAAGGCTGAAGGCCTGGATGCTTCCTGAGAGGTGCTGCTGTGAGTCTTCATTGGAAGGCTGAAGAAGTGGGAGGCTGATGCCCACCGGATATGGCAGGACAGAAGGAAATGCACTCACTCGGGAAGAGTGGAGCTTGTGCATGCTGGCTGGCTTCCCTTCCTTCCACTTTTACTCCACTGGGGCTCCCAGCTCACTGGATGGTGTTGCTCGCGGTCAAGACAAGTCTTTCTCCTTCACTTGGTGTCTCACATGCTAATTGTCTCTGGAAATGTCCTGTTCTCTGTTTGTATAGAATATTCCTTTCATGGTCAGTGGTCTAAACAAATAAAGTTAATACTACATTTTTTCTTTCCTTTCCCTTTCTTTCTTCCCTCCTTCCCTCCCTCTTCACCTCTGTCTGTCCGTCTGTCTGTGTGTCTTTCTTTCTTTCTTTCTTTCTTTCTTTCTTTCTTTCTTTCTTTCTTTCTTTCTTCCTTCATTCTCTCTCTCTCTCTCTCTCTCTCTCTCTCTCTCTCTCTCTCTCTCTCTCACTCACTCTTTCTTTTTTTCTTCCCAAGACAGGGTTTCTCTGCATAGCCCTGGCTCTCCTGGAACTCACTCCATAGACCAGGCTAGCCTCAAACTCGGAGATCTGCCTGCCTCTGCCTCCCAAGAACTGGGATTAAAGGTGTGTACCACCACCGCCTGGCTAAAATTTTTCTTTTTAATGGATGTGTGTGTGTGTGTGTGTGTGTGTGTGTGTGTGTGTGTGTGTGTGTGTGCCCATAGGGTCCACAAGAGGGTATCAGATTCTCTAGAGTTGGAGTTGCAGGCAGTTGCAAACTGTCTGTCATGGATGCTGGGAACTGAACTTGGGTCCCTTAACCACTGAGCTCTTGTGTTTGTTTTGAGACATGTAGGCCAGGCTGGCCCTGAATGCACAGAGATCCTCCCAAGTGCAGGGATTAAAGGACACACACACACACACACACACACACACACACACACACACACACACACGCTTTTAAAGAGATTTTCATATAGATTTTAACCAGGAGAGTGAGGAGAAAGAGGTGACTGGGATGAAAGTGAGAGTGTGGCCATGGGTTTTCAAAGGAGAGTGTTGTACAACTTTTCTTAAATGTAGTGCACACCATCTTTTATTTTATTTTTATAATTTTTTGGTTTTTTTTTTGGGGGGGACAAGGTTTCTCTGTGTTGTTTTGGTGCCTTTCCTGGATCTCACTCTGTAGACCAGGCTGGCCTCGAACTCACAGAGTTCTGTCTCCCAAGTGCTGGGATTAAAGGCGTGTGCCACCACCGCCCGGCAATATCTCACTTATTTGAACTACGTTTCATTTGTCTCAAACAGCACCAAGAAGTGAATTTAATAGGCCTAGTAGCAGTTGAAATGCAAAACAGAAAAAGCAAACAGTAATCAGAGAGAGATGAGATCTTTATTCCTAGTTATTTTGACTCAACCTATGTGTAAACCTAGCAGATTTGTTTGTCTGATTTCCCAAACTGAGCAGAACCAAGAGGATCCCTGAACCTGAACACAACAAGAGCAGCCAAAGAACCAAGCAGTCGGAAAGCCAAGAGGGCTCAGAGAACACACAGCAAGCAGTTCATGCTTGTTCCGAGGGAGAATGGCAAACGGAAGTGGAGGGGTAGGGGAGTGAGAGCTAGATATCCCATGGAAGGGACCCAGATTCATGACTTACATAATCCATGACATATAATTTAAACCTAGTTATATCTCACATGCCCCACATCTCAATACCAACATTTTGAGGATTAAATAAAACACAGATTTTGCTTCTTATTTTACTAAATTGTGTATTAATTGTAATTATTTAGAGAGAGAATGTGTTGCTTTTGTAATTAAAGAATTAAGAGATACTGAATGTATAATTGTTGTGTATATGAAAAAAATGGAAGCCACATAAATGTCCAACAATAGATTAATTTAAAATGTCATATATATTCAATAAAACCACTAAAAATTTCATAGGTGACTGTTTTGTGGCAGAATGTATTCAAACTATATATTTTAAGTTGAGTAAATGGTAGGTTATAAGACAAATATATAATGAATAATACATGCTTTAAAACAACTCACTATAATAGATAAAATATCCTGATATAAAAGAGAAAATTTTGCTTAGATCTAACTATTTCATCTATATAACATCTATGTAATCAACATCTTGTTTTTTTACAGCAAAACTTCTAGGTATAGCTTTATCACATACAACTGAATCTCTATTTCATGTACTTGTGGCCCACAGCAGTGTTTGAATGAGAATGGCCCCCATAGGCTCATATATTTGGATGCTCGGACTCCAGTAGGTGGAAATGTTTGGGAAGGATGAGTGTTGTATGATATTTTGTTTGTGTTCTGACAAATAAAGCTTGCCTGGAGATCAGAGGGCAGAGCTAGCCACTAGTTAACCATAGAGGCCAGATGGTGGTGGCACACATCTTTAATCCCAGCATTTGGGAGGAGCAAGCCAGAAGATCAGGAGTTCAAGGCCACCGTAGGCTACACGAGATTGAACCAGACTAAACGAGAAACAGAGCCAGGCAGTGGAGGCTCATGCCTTTAATCCCAGCACTAGGGAGGTGGAGACAGGAATATAAGGCGGATAGAGACAGGATGTGGCCCATTCAGGAGCCTCATTTCGGTCTGAGATTTCATAGAGGTAAGAACTTTCTAGTGACTGGCTGCTCTGCTTCTCTGATCTCCAGGCAAGCTTTATTTGTCAGAACACATAAACAAAATATCAAACAACAGATGAGGAGGTGTGGCCTTGTTGGAGAAGGTGTGTCACTGGTTTGGGGCTTTGAGGTTTACAAAAGCCTACACCATTCCCAGTTAGTTCTCTCTCAATCTCTCTCTCTCTCACTTCCTTTTCCTCTGCTTCTCCCTCTCTTTGGCTCTTGCTTATGGATCAGGAGGTAGCTCTCAGCTACTGCTCCAGCTCCATGCCTGCCTGCCATGCTCCCCAACATGATGATCATGGACCCTAACCTTCTGGAACCATGAGCCCCGATAAACTCTTTCTTTTGTAAGTTGTCATGGTGTCTCTTCACAGCAATTGAAAAGTAAATGAGATAGGAAATATAATGTTCCCATCAATATTTTTGGGAGCCAACACTACTAGACCATGATGTTAATTATGTGCCTGTTAGCTGAGTTATGAACTACATAGGTATTTGATTGAAGATTGCTCTGAGTATATCTGTAAGAGTGTTCTTGATGAGGTTACCTTTATAATTGCCTTTCCTGTAGAGTCTTGTTCAATCAATTAGAAGCCTGAGTAGACCAATATGAGAGGTATCATGGGGGAGAGACTGTCTTATTCGACTTCTCTGCAGAATAATACAGATTACGATGCTAATAGTAGGGTTCTGCTATAACAAATATATAAGAAAGGGGATTGTAAGCCGGGCGGTGGTGGCGCACGCCTTTAATCCCAGCACTCGGGAGGCAGAGCCAGGCGGATCTCTGTGAGTTCGAGGCCAGCCTGGACTACCAAGTGAGTCCCAGGAAAGGCGCAAAGCTACACAGAGAAACCCTGTCTCGAAAAACCAAAAAAAAAAAAAAAAGAAAGGGGATTGTGGCTGGAGAGATAACTCTGTGGTTAAGATCACTGGCTGCTCTTCCAGAGAACCTGGGTTTAGTTTCCTGCACCCTTATGACAGTTCATAACTGTCTCCCCCCAGTTCCAGGGATCTGATGCCCTCTTCTGGTTTCCAAGAGCACTGTGATGCACAGACATACATGCCAGCAAAAAAATCCATACTAATAAAATCATTAAAAAAAATTTTTTTTTTAAAGTGAAGTGGGAGCTGGGCGGCAGTGGCACACACCTTTAATCCCAGCACTTGGGAGGCAGAGGCAAGTGGATCTCTGTGAGTTCGAGGCCAGTCTGTGTCTACTACAGAGCTAGATCTAGGACAGACAAAAACTACATGGAGAAACCCTGTCTCGAAAAAACAAAAACGAAAACAAAAAGAGTGAGGTGGGTTTAGAACTGGGTAATGGGGCACGTAATGGGGTAGGAGGTGGAGGACTTTTGAGATGCAAATGAGAGAAACATGGATGTTAAGGGTGATGGTTCTGGTGAGGACGCAGAAAGGACTATTTTTGTTTTGTTTTTGAGATAGATTTTATCGTCCAGGCTGTCCTTGAACTTGCTATACAGCTAAGGATGGCCTTGAACTTCTGTTCCTACTGCCTGCATCTCCCAAGTGCTGTGACTACAGGCAAATGCCATCCTTTCTGGCTTGCCTCCATCTTTTCAGAAAAATTACAAGTAATCATAAACACAACATTAGTACGAATGTGGGCAGTACGCCATTCCAGTGGGGTCTTAGTGGTAGTAAAAGACATGTTATCCAATGGAGAAAAGATGATTCTTGATATAATCGGATAAAGGTATTTGCCATATTCTATTTTGTGGAAGTTGAACAACGAGACTGGATGGTTGCCTGAACTTTCTAAACATATTCAAGTGGCTTAGTTCCTCCTAGACGTAAAAGGCAAAAAGGAGAGAATTTTAAAAGACATTATTAAGTAAAAGGGGACCAGGAATTAAAGGTCTGAAAAATTCTCAGCCTACCATAAAGCTAACAACAAAAAGAGGAACTGTTTTAAAGCAGATACTATGTTTGACCAGGGAATTCATATGCATGTACCCCTAGAGCTCATCAACTTTCCAGCAAGCATGTCAGTTTTAACTGGAAGGAATAAACACAGACAAAATTAAGCAAGATTGTGGAACTTCTGAAATTCTTTTTTTTAAAGACTATTTTATGGTTCTGAGTGTTCTATCTGCATATATGCCTTTATTCCAGAAGAGGGCATCAGATCCCACTATAGCTGGTTGTGAGCCACCTTGTGGTTGCTAGGAATCGAACTCAGGACCTCTGGAAGAGTTGCCATCGCTGCAGCCCCCTGAGCCACCTCTCCAGCCCCGTGAGCTATCTCTCCAGCCCTGAACTTCTGA
Organism: Peromyscus californicus insignis; assembly: GCF_007827085.1. Classification (NCBI taxonomy): domain Eukaryota; kingdom Metazoa; phylum Chordata; class Mammalia; order Rodentia; family Cricetidae; genus Peromyscus; species Peromyscus californicus. The sequence goes on from NW_026294413.1 coordinate 90,785,076, forward strand.
AATTCTAGAGGACCAAGGAGTTATTTGTATGTGTGGTGGTTGGAATGAGAGATATCTCCAGCGGTCTCTGGCATTTGAACATTTGGACCCAGTTGGTGGTACTGTTTGGGGCAGTTTAGGTGGTGCAGCCTTGCTGGAGAAAGCATACCACGGACGGCAGGCTTCGAGAAAAAAATAAGCCTGGGGCCATTTTCCATTTCGTTCCCTCTGCTTCGTTCTTGTGCTAAGATATCAGCTCCTGTTGACGTGGCCGCCGCCTGCTGCTCTGCTGCCCTGCCTGTAGGGAATCTAACCCTCTGGAACCAAGAGCCCCACAAAAATGCTCTGTTTTAAAAGTTGTCTTGGTCACGGTGTTTTAATCACAGTGCTAGAAAAATAACCAAGACAAACGGGAAAGAAGAGGATTAAGGCTCTGGATTCAACTAAACCTGAATTTTTCATAGTAAATAGCTCTAGTTACTTACATTGGTCTTTTTTTTTTTTTTTTTTTTTTTTTTTGGTTTTTCCGAGACAGGGTTTCTCTGTGTAGCTTTGCGCCTTTCCTGAAACTCGCTTTGGAGACAAGGATGACCTCGAACTCACAGAGATCCGCTTGCCTCTGCCTCCCAAGTGCTGGGATTAAAGGTGAGCACCACCACCACCGTCGGGCCCTTACATTGGTCTTTTACTACACTAAGTACTTATAGACAATCTTCCCTGGGCCCAGCATAGTGGTGCTGCATGCCTTTAGTCCCACTACCTGGGAAGTAGGGGCAGGTTGATCTCTGAGTTTGAGGCCAGCCTGGTCTATCTAGAGAGTTCCAGGATACCAAAGGCTACATAGAAAGACCCTGTCTCAAAACAAGTAAATATATAAATAAAAATAAAATTAAATCTTTCCTGAGAGTTTATTTAACCAGAAAAAGCTCTATGATAGAGTATTAATCTAATTTATTATTTCTGGGTCTTTATATTCTAAAACAACCCACAAATGGGAGAAAGGGGGCCCAAACAAGGGGCAATAATATACACCTAGCTACATGATACCTATTTCACACAAAAAGAAACATTCTTATTGGAAAGTGGTCTTCAAAACAGAGGAGATAATTCAATTCTTTATCCGTTCAAATATTATTTAACTGGGAAAGATACAGTGCTAACCTAGGAGAAATATCAAACCTGAGTGAGTGTTTTCTAGGACTTCACAATTTAGCAGGAAAAATAAAAAAGTGTGCAAGTGAGTTCCACAAATTCTCCTAGAATTGGAGAACTATTAGAAAGAATACCTTTCCTGTCCCTTTAAGATGCTGACCAGAACCTAAACACATGTTTTTTTCTTTTGTGTTCGTTTGTTTTTGTTTTCTGATACTCTGGGCTCTCTCTCTCTCTCTCTCTCTCTCTCTCTCTCTCTCTCTCTCTCTCTCTCTCTCTCCCTCCCTCCCTCCCTCCCTCCCTCCCTCCCTCCCTCCCTCCTCCTTTCTTTCTTTTTCTTTTCTTTTCTTTTTTTTTTTTTTTTGAGACAGGGTCTCATGTATACCAGGTTGGCCTAGAATGTAACTTAAGATGTAACTTTGTAACTTAAGTTAAGATGACCTTAAATTTAGGAGACTCCTGCTTCTCCCTCCCAAGTATGCATACATACAAGTACACACTAGGTATGTAGGTGTGTGCCACCAGGCCCAATTTGGTTGGTTGTATATCTGCCATTTTATAATTTTTTTTTAATGGCCAAAGCTCTGCCTCAGTTTGACTTCAGTTTTTTTTCATGGCTTTTCACTCACAGACTTTTGACTTTTATTAGTCTAACCTTGAACACATAGCAACCCTGCTGGGGAAAAATTCCAAACAGCTTTCTTTTCACTGTTCTAGGCAAGCCAATGGAGTCTGATAGTACAAACTAAAAGAATTGCCTAAATTCATCTCAGCCCCGGAAGTCTTCCCTGGCTAGTTCCCCAGCTAGTTAGTCAGTGCCAGCCTGCTCAACTCTACCTCACTACAAATTGGAATTCCATTCTGACTAAGAGCTTTGTCTATATAGGAAAAATACAGGATAGAGGAAATTTCCAAGCCAGGGTTGCTTAAACACCTTCTCGAGAATTTACAGAGTACTGCAGGGATAGAGTGCTTGCCTAGCATGTACGAGGCCAGCATTCGATCCCCAGCCCCGATAATAACAGTAATAAATCACGGCAAAAAGGAAGGGTTGGGGCAGCAGGTCATTCGTGAGTGCTTGCCTAGGGTACACAAGGTCTCTGGTCCGGAGTGAGAGTGCCTGCCTAGGGTACACGAGGTCTCTGGTCCGGAGTGAGAGTGCCTGCCTAGGGTACACGAGGTCTCTGGTCTGGTTGCCAGTGACTTAGACAATAAGTAAGAATCTACAAAGAGGACTAGTTCTAATTACAAATAACTGCCATGAAGTATATATTTTTTTACAATGTAACTGAGCTTGCAATCCTCTAGGAATGATGTGAGGTGGTGGATTAATCAGGATTACATTTTTGTTTTCAAAAATGAAGTCAGAGGACTCATACTCCCTGGTATCAAAATCTAACACAAAACCACAGTAGTAAAAACAGTGTAGTAGGGGCAAAAAGACAGACATACAAATCAGTGGGAAAGGACAGAGGGATCAGAAATAAACCACTGTATATGTGGTCAAATGGTTTCTGGCAAAGATGACAAGAACACTCACTGGAGAAAGGCCAGACTGTTCAACAAATAGTGCCAGAAAAACTAGAAATTCACATGCAAAAATAATGCAGTTAGATCCTTATCTATCACTATATGCAGAAAACAGTTCAAGATAGGTGAACGATCTAAACACCAAAGTTAAACTCCTAAAGCTCTTCGAAGAAAACACAGAAAAAAAATCTCACAATACTGGGTTTGGCAATAACTTCTTGGGTGTGGCACCAAAAGTATGGGGTGGGGCAACCAGTTATACTACAATTCCTCACCACCAAAACTTTTTTTGGGGGTGTACTGGGATCAAATCTAGGACACTGTACATGCTAGGAAAGAGCTCTAAAACTTTTGTATATCAAGAACACCACTAACAGAGTTAAAAGGCAACCCACAAGATGGGAGAAATATTTGTAAATCACTTTTCTGATATAAGAAGAAAATATCTAGAGTGCATCAATAATTATACAAATTGCCAACCAACAAACAACCTGTTCTAATTTGTTTTTCTGTTGCAATAATAAATACCATGAACAAAAGCAACTCGGAGAGGAAAGGGTTAATTTGATCTTACATGTGACCATCCACCATCAAGGAAGGTCAAGGCAGGAACTCAAGGCAGGCAGGAGCCTGAAGTAGAGACCATGGAGGAACACTGCATACGGGCTTGTTTCCTCCTACTCAGCCTGCTTTCTTACACAACCTGAGATCATCTTTCCGGGTGGGAGGTGTGGTTATATATTGTGTGCCCTAATAAAATTTGTCTGAAGATCAGAGAGACAAAGGAACAAGCAAGCCACTGCCACAGTCTCACCTCACCAACTCCTCAGTCTGAAAGGCCTCTCTAGCTGAATGAGCTTCCTCGGCTGAAAAGCCGTTAGTTCCTGTCTCCTCATGCCTTATATACCTTTCTCCACCTGGCAATCACTTCCTGGGATAAAAAGCGTGTGTGCTTCCCAGTATTGGGATTAAAGGTGTGTGTCACCACTGCCTGACTCTGTTTTCTTTCCTGGACTGAGTCAACCTCATGTAGTCCAGGATGGCTTTGAACTCACAGAAATCCAGATGGATTTCTGCCTCCTGAGTGCTAGGATTAGAGGTGTGTGCCAACACTGCCTGGCATCTATGGTTAATCTAGTGGCTTGTTCTGTTCTCTGATCTTCAGGCAAATTTTATTAGAGTACACCATATATCACCATGGGGGGCGGGGACTGCCCGCAGTGGGCTGGGCCCTCCCACATCAATCAACCATCAAGAAAATCCCCTACAGTCACGCCCATAAACCATTCCCATTGAGGCAATTCTTCAGTTGAGGTTCCCTCTTCCCAGACGACTCTAGGTTTGCACCAAGTTGGCAGCTGAAAAAAAAATTGAAAACTGGGCAAACAACTTGAATGGAATTTCCCCCCAGTAGATATTTAAGCACATAGAGACTGTATTAATGATGCAAATTAAAACCATAGGGAGGCAAGTCATTGTGGCACAGGTTATTAATCTCAACACTCAGGAGGCAGGGGTAGGAGGATCTCTGTGAATTTGAGGCCAGCTTGGTTTACATGATGAGTTTCAGGACAGTCAGAGCTACATAGAGAGACCCTACCTGAAAAAAAAAAAAAAAAAAAGACACCATGACACCATGAGTAGATAGTATTTCACATCTACTAGGCTGGCTATGGAGAAAAAAGTGAAAACAGAAAGGAAGGGAGGGGAAAAAGCAAGCAATGACCAGTTTGGGTTTGGATGTGAAGACATCGGCACACACACATTGTCTATAGGAATGTAAAATAGTGCAGCTTTTATCGAAAATAGTATAGTGGTTCCTAAAAGTAATTAAACATAATGGGGCTGGAGATGTGGCTTAGTAGTAAAGTGATTGCCTAGCAAGCACAAGAATTCTATCCCAAACACTACACAACACCGTAAAAAATTAAGCAGTTAATTTATAATCCAGCAATGACACCTTTAGGTATATGTTCCAAAGAAGGAATTTCAGAGAACCAAACAGGTATTTAGACAAAATCGAAAACAACTTAAAAGTCTATTTGCATGTGAATTGATTTTAAAATACTCGTTGGCCACAGTTCATGTGCCGGATGGCAATGTGTGTTTGGTGGACAGTGCAGAAAAACAGTCTCTTTTTTCTGGAACATTCTACTGGGCAGAGGTATTCTAGAAACTTAGAAGCCAATGTCTTAGATACTTTACTAGGAAGAGACATCATGATCAAGGCAACTTATAAAAGAAAGCATTTAATTAATTGAGGACCTACTTACAGTTTCTGAGGGTGAGTCCATGATCACTCATGGTGGGGAGCATGACAGCAGGTAGGCAGGCATGGCACTGGAGCAGTAGCTGAGAGTTTATATTTGATCCAATAGCAGGAGGCAGAGGGTGAGACTGGGCCTGGCATGGGCTTATGAAACCTGAAAGCCCACCCCCAGGAACACATCTTCTAACCATTCCCAGAACAGTTTTTACCAACCAGGGACAGAGCAGTCAAACACATGAGCCCATGGGGAACATTCTCATTCAAACCACCACAGCCACCGTGGTTAGAAGGTGATACTGAGGAGAGAGAGCAGCATGACATGAGTCTGGAGAGGAGTGCAGTGTTGATGTTAGTAGGAACTTGTACAGTGTAGGAAAGTTTGTATCTTAGTCTAAGTACAGCACATATAAAGTAGTATACATTGTAACACAATAGCCCTCTAGTTGTTAACTGAAGAACAGGTTAGAAAAATGAATTAAGACAGCAGACTTGGGGCCGGAGAGATGTATCAGCAGTTAAGAGAACTCACTATTCTTGCAAAGGACTGGAGTTTTTTTCCCACCTCTCATGTTATGTGCTTAGAACAACCTGTAATTCCAGGTCCGGCAATCTGATGCCCTCTTCTAGCAACCACAGGCACCTACACACACACACACACACACACACACACACACACAAAATAATAATAATAATAATAATAATAATAAAATAAATCTTTAAAAAAAGATAGCCAACTTGATAACTGTCCTTTGAAAGCCCAGTTGACTATATTGGTTCCTCGGCTAGATTTGGATTTAGGAAAGCCCCTACCATCAATCTAATAAGAATGGTTCATTATGTCTAAACTGCACAATGGGCTTTATGACTTGATCTTTGTGGACTGGTATAACAAAACACCATATACCGAGAGGCTTATTTTTCACAGTTCTGGGAGGTAAGAAGTCTGAGGTCAAAGCCCTGGCAGACTCTTTCTAGGCTAAGGGCCTGCTTCTCTCATTCACAGATACTATCTTCTCATTGTTCTCAAATGGATAAAGGGAGGACATTGCCTTTTCTATAGGGGTAGCAATTACGTTCATGAGGACTCTCCTCCCATGACCCTATTGTTTATCCAAGGTCCAGCCTCTAATACCATCACTTTGTGAAGATTTTAACATAGGAATTTGAGGAGGACAAAAATATGTAAACATCCAAATGTGGTAGCTCACACCCATAATCCCAGTATTCAGGAGGCAGAGGCAGGAAGATTTCTGTAAGCTCATGGCTAGCTGGGTCTACACAAAGTTCCAGGCTAGCCAGAGCCATGCAACATCAAAAAAAAAAAGACTCCAACCATAGCAATTTGGAACCACCTACTTTCCTTTTAGGAAGCTGAAATTTTGGTACTTGCCACTTAGAGGATGACTGACTAGCTCTGGAGTAAAAATCCCTGGGTGTGAATCTGGAACCAGATTCCCTGATTGGTGGCTTTCACCTAATGTCACAGTGTACTGGTGGTGATCCTAAGCAGTGTGACTCCACTAGGAGACAGTCCTTGGGAAGATGGTCTGACTTTGCTCCATGTCCTTACTTCCATTGTTAATTTCGTTTTAAGCCTGCTATAATAAACCAAAGGCGTATGATAATATTCTGAGTCTTGTGAGCCTTCCTAGCAAGTTATTTGAAACAGAGTGGTCTTAGGGAACTCTGATTGAGATGGTTCATCAAATCAAGGTGGCTGCTCCCAAGGCTGCCCTCTGATTTTGATCCCTGGTAGCAGAAAGAGAGAACCAACTCCTGCCAGCTGCCCTCTGACCTCCACAAGCCCTGTAACATGCATATGCACACACATTAATAAATAAATAAATAAATGAAAAAATTTAACAAGAGAAACAGATCATGATTTCTAAAATATTATGTTTATTGTAGAAATTCAAATAGAGATTGGAAATCCCCATCTGATATGGGAAATTTGGTTCTTTCTCTGTAATTCCCCACTCATTTTAGTTTGTTAAAGATTCAGTTTACCAAGTATCTGCTTGCCTATTGTGTTCAAAGGCACCCGAATTTATGTTCTCCTTCTTGCTATCATTTGCATCCCTCTTTTTTTTTTTTCTGGCACCACTGTAGTCCCAATGCTGTATCTCTGAAGGTGAGTATTATGGCACTGGTTTAGAAAGCCATTCTTCCTAGTACGAGGTTCCGTACTGTCAGCCACACCACACAATCTAATCTTCCTTAATCATCAATCTATTCCCATTGTCGTCACACTGGACTCCTTTCAAGGCTTCTCATAACCTAGTCTCATCCAATTTAGTTTAGCCCCCCATCTTTACACTCACCGATGCTCACCCCTTCTCCCCAAGGCCCTGCGGACACAGCATGCTCATTGCTAACTCCAGTGCTTTCATTATGTACTTCTGCTTTTTACTCCATCTTTTTCTGACTCATTCAAGACTCCTTTTATTTATAAAGCTTTCTTTGACTAACAGCCCTGACTAGACTATTTGGCTCCTTTCAAAACATTCAGAGTACATGCCACACAAGTGAGAATTTATGTATGCACTCATAATAACATTTTGGTGGCAAGTAATAGAAAACCAAACTCCAAATAATTCATTCAATAACAGAACCATGTATATTGAAAATCAGATAATATATATTTTTAAGATTAAAGAAAAACTATGTGCCTATGCATGTGAGTGAGTGCCCTCAGAGGCCAGAAGATGGTGTCAGATCCTCTGGTGCTGGACTTACAGGTTGGAAGCTGCCTGATGTGGGTGCTGAGAACTGAACTCCAGTCTTGGGCAAGAGCAGCAAGTTGTCTTAGCCGATGACCCATCGCCCCAGCCTAAGAATATGTATTACTGCAGTTTACATTAGTAACTTGTCTTCAGCTGTGACAGTAATGTAAGGAAGTGAGGGTTTATTTGGGTTTATAGTTCCATAGTTTACCTTGGCAGGGAAGGTATGGGAAGGCAGGGAAGGTATGGTAGCAGCAACAGGGGGGCAACTGATCAGATGGCATCCACGGGCAGAGGCAGAGAGAGATGAATGACAGTGCTCAGCTCACTTACGATCCCAGCCCATGGTATGGTGCCACTCAGAGTTACGGTGGGTCTTTTTACCTCAGTTAACCTAATCTAGTTGTTCCCTCACAGGCAAGCCCAGGGGCCTCTGTCCTAGATGATTCTACATCCTGTCTAGTTGGCAATCACCATTCAAAGGCTTTGATAATGTCAGTCATATTTTAGTTTCTTCTTCAATTTTCTATTATTACACTTTAATTGTGTGTGTGTGTGTGTGTGTGTGTGTGTCCATGCCACAACACGTGTGTGGAGGTTAGAGGATCACTTGTGGCAGTTGGTTCTCTTTTTCCACCATGAGTCCTGGGGATCACACTTGCATCTTCAAGCCTGGTGGCAGGTGCCTTTACTTTCTGAGCCATCTTACCAGCTTCTTGTTTTTCTCCTCCCTCCCTCCCTCCTTCCTTCCTTGTGGTTCTGGGGGTTGGGGGTCAGGGTCTCACATGTACTAGACAAGTGTCTCCCCTTCGGGCTACATTCCCAGCCGTTAGGATTTGTCTGCGCCCATTTCTGGGTCTGCCGCCTACTGAGTTGGCTCTTCCATACACCTTAAGCTTCTGCTTCATAGGCATACAGGTCCAGGCTCAACGGAAGACTAGCAAGTCATACTAGTATCAGGGCCCAGGCTGGTAATGCTACTGTAGCTCTTGGTTTTCTCTCTCTGGTATGAAGTGAGTCTGGACTCCCATGGTGACAGTGTACACCACGCCCCTAGCCCATATGGGGCAAGAGGTTGAAGAACTGAACCAGGGGTGGCTGTGCACCAGGCTGCCCTGGATTATGAGAAGTCCATATTGAATATGCCTCCATCTTCTGGAAGCAGTAGGGCGAACACCTCTTAAAAATCATGGCCCACTAGACAATCAGCACTTTCCTCAGACATTGAGGACCCATTTGCATCTGCTGAAGCACCAGGAAAAATGTGGGTGAAGCAGGGTCACAGTTCAGTACGCTATTACCTGAGCAGGGGCTAAGCTACTGTTCCCAAGCAATCCCTACTCCTTCCCAGATTTACTGTCAAGGAATGTCTCTCTCGTAGTCCTGGAGGATAATCTGCAAGAGATCTCAGATGATGCCAAGAAAGTCTGATACTCTGGGAGGAGTGGTCATGACCTTCAATGACAATTTGATGTCCCTCAGTGGGCAATTAGTCATACCTTCCAGTAGAATCTTAATGACGTCTCATGTGAATGCCCAACAATGCCTTATTCTGGTACCCCAAAAGTACCTTCCACCACAGCCTCTTTAACAAACAAATGCTAAGGGCACCAACCATACCTTTCACGGATGCCCAGGTTATATTCTCCTCTATGGAGCAGGTACCACTGCCTCCCCGGATGATGAGATCGCAACAACCTTGGGATGCTCACCTGTTTCCAATCACTGCTGATTTCAGACTCCTAAGATTCTTGTGAGTCACTTAAAATGCAGAAAGGGTCCTTTTGCTTGAGAAGCCCACATCTGATCCACAGACAGCAGAGAGCACCGGGGCTTTTGGAGGGATATCCAGGAGGAAATCCCCAGTTTTTAGGCCTTATTTCTACAAGTATAACTGTGGAAAAGCTTATACCAAGCATGCCCACTTGATAGTCACCTGTACAAACACAGGTTAGCAGTCCTACAGATGCCATGAGGAAAAGTACCATATGTTTTTATTTTTTTCCATTCTTATGAGCTTGGATACGTACCAGACACTGACCACATAGATGTGACAGATGCAGAAAACAGTTTATGAAACAGACAATACTAAAGGGCTCATAAGCAGATACCAGTATCCCGAGAAGCTCAAGGGAAAACCAGTGGATAGATGGTCCTCCCGGCCCCTGACTTTGGGTTATTCTCCTCTGCCTTTTCTCTTGGAATATGCTGTCCCTACATATTGTCATCTATGAACTTCTTTGATAGGTCTAAGTTTAGATGTAGATAAAAAGAAATTAGGAAAGAATGTTGAAGTTCAAATGAAGCTCTGGATCTTGTCAGAGATTCTTCAAAACCTCAAAAACGTCACCTCTTAGCCGAGTGTCATGGTGCACACCTTTAATGCCAGCACTTGGTAGGCAGAGGCAGGTGAGTTTGAGAACACTCTAGTCTACATAGCAAGTTCCAGGCCAGCCAAGGCTATGTAGTGATGCCCCCACTTTAAAACAAACGAAAACAAACAGCTTGCATCTCTGGGGCCACCCACTTCTACCATTCAGCTAGCTGAGAAGATGGTGCACAGAGGCAGGGGGCTTGGTTTAAAAGCTCTTATCACACATCCCCGTAGACAGAGACTCTTCGGTAATTCTCCTTTGCCCGCTCCATAAAATCCAGGCTCTTACTTTGGTCCTCTACTGTTTCCAGGGCCAGACTACCACTCACTAGCCGAGCATCTTTGGTAAAGGTTTTAAACACTATGTTTTATTTTACCTTCTGGAAAATGATTAAAACCAGTCCTGGGCTGTACTGGACATCTCATATACACTGCACCAGAAGTCTCTCTCCCTGACCCTGCTTTCTCTCCCTGACCAGATGTGGATGGAGTACCCTACTGCAAACAGCCACAGCAGCTTAGGCTTGTGGGAGATTTAACACTCGTAGGGAAAAGAGGACTAACTGGAAATGGGCGATGGGAGAGACCCAGGCAGGTAAAATATCGCCCGCTGCTCTCCCCTCCATGATTTCCTGCAAGACACTGCTTCTCTCCGCAGCACAGCCTGTAGGGGGCGCCAGTAGACACACCTGCTGCTCCCTTTCTCGGCTGGGCATGAAGTAGAGCCTAACTCAGAAATGCAGCACCTCCTTTCATCACTTCCTGTTCTTCTTGCCTTTCGTTTTCTACATTATAATGCCATTAGTTTGAACCCCCCAAACAGTATTAATGGAGAAAGAAAGAGACAGAGAGAATTCAACCTCATGGAATTCAACCTTTCTTTTTCTTTCTTTCTTTTTTTTAGGTTTCTTTTTTTAATTTATTTAAAAATTTTTTATTCATTTTATATACCAACCACAGTACCCCCTCTCTCCCCCGCTTCCACTCCCCCTCCCACTCTCTTCCCTCCCCCCCCATCCACTCCCCAGAAAGGGTAAGGCCTATTATGGGAAGTCAGTGAAGCCTGGCACATCAAGTTGAGGTAGGGTCAAGCCCCTCCCTTCTGCGTCAAGGCTGAGCAAGGCATCCCACCATAAGGAATGGGCTCCAAAAAGCCAGCTCATGAACCAGAGATAGAGCCTGGTCCTGCTGCCAGGGGCCCCACAAACAGACCAAGCCACACAACTGTCACCCACATGCAGAGGGTCTAGTCCTGTCCCATGCAGGCTCCCTAGCTGTCGGTCAAGAGTCCGTGAGCTCTTGCTAGCTTGGGTCAGCTGTCTCTGTGCGTTTCCCGTCATGATCTTGACCCCTCCCCCCACTTGCTCATGTAATCCCTCCTCCCTCTCTTCGATTGGACTCCTGGAGCTCTGCCCAGTGCTTAGCTGTGAATCTGCATCTACTTCTATCAGTTAATGTATGATGACAACTAGGGTAGTCACCAATCTGATTATAGGAGAAGGCCAGTTCAAGCACCTCTGCACTATTGCTAAGAGTCTTAGCTGGGGTCATCCTTGTGGATTCCTGGGACTTTCCCTAGCACCAGGTTTCTCCCTAACCCCATAATGGCTCCTTCTATCAAGATATCTCTTTCATTGCTCTCCCTCTCCTTCCCTCCCCCAACTCACTCATTCTGTTCCTCATGTTCTCATCCCCCATTCCCTCCCCCCCACACCTGCCCCCAGTTCATCCAAGAGATCTCATCCATTTCCCCTTCCTAGGGCAATCCATGCATCTCTCTTAAGGTCTTCCTTATAACTACCTTCTCTGGGGCTGAGGATTGTAGCCTGGTTATCCTTTGCTTTTTATCTAATATCTACTAATAAGTGAGTATATATCATGTTTGTCTTTCTGAGTCTGGGTTACTTCACTCAGGATGATATTTTCTAGTTTCATCCATTTGCCTGCAAATTTCATCATGATGATGATGATATATATATATATATATATATATATATATATATATATATATATATATTTACAGCTGAGTAATACTCCATTGTGTTAATTACCACATTTTCTCTATCCATTCTTCGGTTGAGGGACATCTAGGTTGTTTCCAGGTTCTGCCTATTATGAATAATGCTGCTATGAACATAGTTGAGCAAGTTTATTTGTGGTATGATTGAGCATTCTTTGGGTATATGCCCAAGAGCAGTATCACTGGATCTTGAGGTAGACTGATTCCCAATTTTCTGAGAAACCACCATACTGATTTCTAAAGTGGTTGTACAAGTTTGCACTCCCACCAGCAGTGAAGGAGTGTTCCCCTTACTCCACATCCTCTCCAACATAAGCTGTCATCTGTGTTTTTTATGTTAGCCATTCTGATTGGCACAACACTAATCTTAAATGGTGAGCTGGGACTGGGACCCAGAGTTATCCTTTCTTGAAAGTCTCTTATATGGCACACCAAGCAATGTCTGGGGAATGGTTATCACTGAATGGGGCTATTATTATTCTCATTTTGACAATGATGAGATTAAGACTCAAAGATTGAGTGACTATGCCCAGTCCACCCTGGTAAGGAGGGACAGAATGAACACATCACATGAAGGCATCAAGTTAGGATCAGGCCTGGCTCTGTTTTCCTGTCCTGTGTTGGTCTTACATTCTTTGGGACCAAGTGTCATCTCTATAATGAGCTGATTCTTCAAAGATCTATGGATTATGATGGTGTGGCAGATAAGGGCAGGGTTAGATTCTCTAGCTAGTTTTCTGAAAGTTGTATTGCTTGTGATAGGACTAATCTGTGGCAAAACTATTGTGATGGGCAATGTTAATTATCAGTTTGACAAGATCTAGAATCACCCGGGAGATGGATCTCTAGGTGTGCCTGTGAGGAATTATCTTGATTCAACTAATTTTAATCAAGATAAATCAAGATATGGGAAGACCCAAACTGACTGTGGAGAACACCATTCCTTGGGCAGGGATCTTGGACTGTATAAAGTTTAGAAAGAAAGACAAGCACAAGCATTCATTTCTCTATGCTTCCTACTGTAGATAGAGTGAGGCCAGTTTCTTCAAGTTCCTGTTGCCTTGGGAATTCAACCTTTCCATGATCACCCCCAGACTAGCACTTTGGTGAGTAGAATTTTGGGATCTGACTAGCCTGATCTGGGCCATATGCTTTAACTGTGAAATAAGAACTAGAGCTCTACTGATGAGGTGAACTCAGGATGGTGTAAGGAGTCCAGAGGAAAGCTGAGATAGAGTTATCAGAAACGGGACACTGGGACAAAAAAAAAATCAATTTCTCTTTAGATGTGTGTACAAATCCCAGAAATATGAATACAGAAAAGGTGGACCCAGGGACTTGAATGTTGGCTTATTGTTATATCTTAGAGATATTCATGACCTCATTTTCTACTTGACTATAGGCAGCTAGGCTGAGTTCAGAGAGTTTTATCCTGTGTTCTTTGAGTTCTGAGTTTTCCCCTCTACTTTCTCTTGATTGTGAGACTTTTTTTTTTTTTTTTTTTTTTTTTTTTTTTTTTTTTTTTGGTTTTTCGAGACAGGGTTTCTCTGTGTAGCTTTGCGCTTTCCTGGTACTCGCTTTGGAGACCAGGCTGGCCTCGAACTCACAGAGATCCACCTGGCTCTGCCTCCCGAGTGCTGGGATTAAAGGCGTGCGCCACCACCGCCCGGCTGATTGTGAGACTTTTATTACAGATTCCAAGGCAAATTTTTTAGTATTAGGGGTCCAGGCACACACACACACACACACACACACACACACACACACACACACAGGACAGACCTATATCGGATCAGAATGTATATGTACATTAGTCATATATTTTCACACACAGTAACTCTACTTTTACGTGAGTAAGATATTTCATCCAAGGATGGCCTAGAACTTGTGATCCTCCTGCCTCAGCCTCCTAAGTATGGAACTAGGCCCAGCTGATAAGTTTTAAAATATAAACAACACTGTAGGGAGTCTAGGATACATTCTCTGTTCTTTCTTTCTTGATCCATCTTCATTAAGATTAGTACTTCATTTAAATCTAATTTTCAAGAGGAATCATTTTATTAACTTAACACTAAACATCTATTAATGTGGTCTCAAACTGTGTAATTTAATCTCAGTGAATAGCCATATAACAAGTGCTACCAAATACTGCCACCTTTTCTCCTCTACTTTCATATCAGCAGTAGGAGTCTGTAGTGACAAAGAGGATGACCAGAAAACTGCTAGTATGAAGCCTTATCCTCACCACCACTACCCCACCAATTCCCAGGCTCAGAAGAATGGTATAATGAAGTCAATTCGTTGTGTGATATTAACACATTAAAAGGTAATATGACTGTCAACCAGTATTTATTCCCTTTTCCAGGTACTTTTCTGATAGGGTTGACTACATGAGTGACTGATCTGATGTAGGATGTTGATAAAGGGAAACTTAATGACTTCTAAAAGCTTCAGATGGGCAGGAGAGATGGCTCAGTAGGTCAAGCACCTGCTGCAAAAGCATGAATCACCAGGGCCCTGTATCAGAGGAGTCTGCGATCCTACTAGGAGATAAGAGGAGGTGAAGTCAGGAACATCCCACAAGGTTTGAGGGCCAGTTAGTCTGGTGCTCACAGAAGAAATACAACAAGAGTTCCTGTCTCAAACAAGGTGGACAGCAAGGGCTGGCACACAAGGCTGTCCTTTGACTGCCACATGTGCCTGAATTCACAGACACAGATATAGACAGACAGACAGACAGATAGACACACACACACACACACACACACACACACACACACACACACACACACACACACACAGCAGGGGGAGCGCATCTTTAAAAATGAAAGAAAAAAACCCTAGAGACTAGACACTTGCTGTTCCTCCAGAGGACCTGGGTTCATTTCTCAGCACTCACGTGGCAGCTTACAATGATCTTTAACTCCAGCTTCAAGAGATATAATGCCTTCTTCTGGACTCTGAGGGAACCAGGCATGCACATGGTACACAGACATATATGTAAGCAAAATACTCATACACATAAAATTAAAATAAATATTAAAAAAGAAAAAATATCAAATGGAATAAAAAATTACTTTTATTATGTAGGAAAGTATTAAGAGGTCTGGAGAGATGGCTCAGTGGTTAAGAGCACTTGTTGGTCTTCAGAAGTCCTCAGTTAGAGTCAAGACCATCTGTAACTCCGGTACCTGGGGACCTGACACCCTCTTCAGACCTCAACTGGCACTGTACTCAGTACACATACATACATGGAAGCAAAACATTCATATACATAAAATAAAATGAATTTTAAGAATAAATTAAAGAAAATATTGAGAAGCTGAGAAGTAAGCATTTCTTTCGAATGTGTATGAGTGTTTTGTGTAGATGGATTTTTCTTTGTCCCCCACCCAAGCTAGCTCCCAAATAACAACACAGAGACTTTGTATTAATTATAAACGTTCAGCTGATAGCTTAGGCTTGTTTCTAACTAGCTCTTATAACTTAATTAACCCATGTCTTTTCATCTACATTCTACCATGTGGCTTTTACTTCTATCCCATTTTTGTGTGTCCGACTCCTTCTGCATCTGGCTGGTGACTTCTTGTCTCCACCCTTCTTCTTCCTAGCATTCTCTCTGCCTTGAAAATCCTGCCTAGATATTGGCCTTGTAGCTTTTTTACTAAATCAGTCACAGTGATATATCTTCACACAGTGTACAAAGAGATTATTTCTTAACACTTTTGCATGTATGTCTGAGTATCACATGTGTGCCGGGTGTTTGTGGAGGCCATAATGGTGTTAAATGCCCTGGAGCTGAAGTTGAGGCAGTTGTGAGCTATCCTGTGGATGCTGGAAATTGAATTTGAGTCTCTGGGCCAGCAGCCAGAGCCCTTAACTATGGAGCTATCTCTCCAGTCCCTAAATATTTAATTATTTGATAGAGGATTTTCTATTTCATTTTTATACTGGTGAGTGGTTAACAAAAATTAATTTCTAGAATTCCATTAGCATACTTTTAAAAGGAAACATTTGTATGTGAGCCCTCAGGATCTAATAAGAGGATCATAACTGAATGAGTTCATTTCAAATGGCTCTCTGTAGGACAGGATGAAGTATTAGTTATAAGCAAGTCAGTCAGGCACTTTGAGAGGCAAATTCCTGTGTTAATATACCTTCAAAGTATCCTTTCCTTTATTTTCAGCTAAAATTTTATGGCGTAAGTTGAGCTTGCCCAGATGCTGACTGCCATTTTAACAGTCCAAACATGTGATCCATGACATTGAGCTAAGCCTAACCCAAGATGTGTCTGTCCCTTTTCTTTCTTATGACCTTAAGTTGAATATGCTAAGAAATATGTGTATTCCTACATTGTCTTCCTCTGTGAACATGTGTGAGCTCCACATAAAATCCCAGTGCTTCTTTTGTTTAGGAAGGCCATTGCTTTGGAAATAATTCCCATGCTCTTCTTACCTGTGATAATAAACTTCTGTTCTTTCAGGGGTTGGCCATACTTCTTTGGGCTTTGCGCTCACCAAGATGTAAACCTACTGCATCTGGTCATGTTAGAGTCAGAGTTAGAAAAAAAATTCAGTACCAGGAAGGGAGGTGTTAAAGTCAAAAACAGCACTTAACAATCCAGAAGCCCTCTGGTGGTTTCTTTCTTTCTTTTTTTTTTTTTTAAGATTTACTTATTTATTATGTATACAGTGTTCTGTCTGCATGTATGCCTGCAGGCCAGAAGAGGGCACCAGATCTCATTATGGATGGTTGTGAGCCACCATATGGTTGCTAGGAATTGAACTCAGGACCTCTGGAAGAACAGCCAGTGTTCTTAACCTCTGAGCCATCTCTCCAGGCCCTTTTTGAATTTTTTTTTTCTGGTGCTGAGGACTGAACCCAGGGCTTTGCACTTGCTAGGCAAGCGCTCTACCACTGAGCTAAATCCCCAACCCCCTATGGTGGTTTCTTGATGGTTGGTATATATCATGCATTTTTTGAAAAAGCAGTTTGCAGGGCCCCCAAAGACTCAGCTGACAAGTGTAAGGTAAGGGTAAGGGGAGGACTTGGAATGGTTTCTTTATTTAATTTTATTTTTGAGTTTATAACATAATTACAATATTTCTCCCTTCCTTCTCCTCCTGCCAAACCCTCCCATCTACTCCTCCCCACTCTTCTTCAAATGCCTGACCTCTTTTTTTCATTAATTGTTATCGAATGCACACACATGCATGCATGTATATATATATACACATATATACACACATGCATATATATATATATATATATATATATATATATATATATATATATATATGTTCTTAAATACAACTTGCTCAGTCTGTGTAATGTAACTTTTTTTTTTTTTTACAAGGCCTCATACAGTCCAGGCTGGTCTCAAACTTGCTATGTAGCTGCGGATAGACTTGAACTCCTGATCCTCCAGCCTCACCTCCCAAGTTCTGGAACTACAGTCATGTGTCACACCTGACTCAAAGTTTTTTAAAGTAACTCATTGTTTTCTCTATGAATCTCAGGATGTCATAAACTCATGATCTTATTACCTCTGTCTCCAGAGTGCTGGGATGTGGACACATACCACCACGTACGGCTGAATCTCACATTTTAAAAAATTGATTCATTTAATTTTATGTGTGTGTGCCTGAGTGTATATATGTGCACCATACGTGTGAAGGAGCCTGCAGAGTGGACCTTGCATTTTAAAGAAACATGGTAGGACACTAAGAAGGAGCTGATCTTCAGATCAGCTCTTGAGAAATGTTGCACACACAGAGAAGTTACCACTTCGTGTTTCCTGTACTCAGATATGGAAAACTGTCGAGAGAGAGAGAGAGAGCAGTGAGGGCCCGTGGCCAGAAAGCTTGTTTAGAAAGCAAACATGTATGTTTATTTGAGGTTTTGAGGGGCCCTTGAGGGAGAATAGGGGAGCCAGAGATGCTTAAGAACAGCACTTCTCAAACTGGAATCACCAGGGATCTTGGTCAATTCAGATTCTAATTCAAGGGGGTGCCTGGATCAGGGGAATTCTCTCTCTCTCTCTCTCTCTCTCTCTCTCTCTCTCTCTCTCTCTCCCTCCCCCACGTGTGTGTGTGTGTGTGTGTGTGTGTGTGTGTGTGTGTGTGTGTGTGTGTGTTCATGTACACTCACCTCTACATGCACACGTACAGGCCAGAGGTTAACATTGTACATGCTCTTATATCATTCTCCTCTACTATAATTATGGTGATAACAATGGTGATGATTATTGCTATTATTTGAGACAAGGTCTCATTATGTAGCTCCGGCTGGCCTGTTGCCCAGGTTGCAGACCAGGCTGGCCTTGAACACGCAGAGATCCTCCAGCCTCCCCCTCCCAAGGGCTGGGATTAAAGGTGTACACCACTATGCCTGGCCCCAACTTATTTTATTTTAATTTGAGACCAAGTCTCTCTCTGAGCCTGAAGTTCACTGTTTTGGCTAGGCTGACAGGCCAGCAATCCTCTGGGATCCCCAGCACTGGGGTTACAGACACACACCGTCACACTTGCCCAAGACTTCTGTGTCTCTAGCGTGTCTCCGAGTGACACTGCTGTTGCTGGACCCAGGAGCACACTCTGAAGTCTTTAGTCGATAATGAAGAAATGGAACATTAAATGGGAAACCAAGACACGAAGGGCAGCCAAGGTCTGAAATAGACTTAATCCAAATGTTTCACAAATCTGAATCCTACAGGAGGAAAGAGCTGAGTTTGAACCCGGTACAATCCAGACCAGCTGAAAGTAAATCCCCAAGACCCTGGATCTTTCCCTTGCTTACCGCAGCTCTCTTCCCTAACGTTTGCGGCCGGTGAGAAAGAGCACAAGGGGTAAAGTCACAGGCTAGCTCCTATCCACCCATATCCGGGGAAAACAAAACAAAACAAAGTTTCTTAAAATAATTACTTGTCCTCTCACAAATTCACTCCTCACAAACTAGAAAACGCAACTTTGTAACACAGGATAGCAGATTATCCCCCAAAGAAGTTTCCAAAAAGAATTGAGAGCCAGTGTGGCGCTTCTTGACTGTAATCCCAACACTCAGGAGGCTGATGCAGGAGGATCACCATACATTTGAGGCCATCCTGGACTACATGGTGTGTTCTGGGCTGGCCTGGGCTATAGAGTTAGACCCTGTCTCACTCATCTCCCCCATAAAATGCTGTATCAGATCTTGCTCTAAAATCCTGGGTAGTTCTTCCACTGTTAAGAATAACATCCAGAATTCTGAGTCCTGAATTCCTCTGTACTGTGCTTCATTACTGCATCTCCAGCTCTGTCTCTTACAAGCACCAGTGCTCTCACACAGGCTTAGTCCCTTTTCTATTGCTGTGATAAACTGTCACATCTAAGACAGTTTGCAGGAGGAAGTGTTTATTGGGGGCTTATGGCTTCAGAGGGTTTGGACCCATAGCCATCATGATTAGGAAATATGGCAGCAGGCAGGCCTGGCGAATGGAGCTGGAAACTCAGAGCTGAAGGCTCACATCTCAAACCACAAATGGGAAGTAGAGAGCAAATTTGGGGTGTCTAGAGGCTGTTAAACCTCAAAGCCTCCCCCAGTGACTCACTTGCTCCAGCCAGGCAACACCTTAAACCTTCCCAAACAGCATCACCAATTGGGGATGAAGTATTCAAATGCCTGAGAACACGGGGATCATCCCATTCGAACTACCACACACACTGAGCACAGGCACACCCGCCCACCGGGCAGCTTCTGTTCCAAGGCTTCTGCCTCAGTATCTTTGCCAAGCCTCCTTCTATTATCTTCCTAAGCCTGCCCGAAACGTAACAATAATGATTAACAGCTACAGTCTAGACTTACACAGTTCTTACGGTTCATTAGACTGTTCATTTTCCTCAAAGAATTCTGACTGCATCTCTGGAAGTTAAGAAATAGTAAGTCCCGTTTATTTGGGCCCAGAATGATGGTGCATGCCTTCAATCCCAGCATTCCAGAGTCAGAGACAGGCAGATCCCTTTGAGTTTCTGTTCAAGGCTAGTCTGTCTAGATAGCTAGTTTAAGGAGAGCTAAAGCTACAAAATTAGACCCTGTCAAAAAAACAAAAACAAAACAACCCCCCAAAACCCAAATAAATAAATTCTATTCATTAATTCTACAGAAAATTTTTGATTATTCTTTTGTGTGTACCAGGCAAAACTGTGGGTACTGAAAAGCTATGCAGGAAAATCCTTTCACCCAGCAAGCTTACATTTTAGCTTACCAAGACAAATAAAAAGTAAACAAGTAACCACAAATTTTGACAATGGGCGGGGTGGTGATGGCACATACCTTAAATCCCGGTACTCTGGAGGCAGAGACAGGCAGATCTCTGTGAGTTTGAGGCCAGCCAGGTCTACAAAGAGAAACCCTGTCTTGAAAAACCAAACCAAACAAACAAATAAACAACCTCCCCTCCCCCCCAAAAATTACCCCAAAACTTGACAAGGGATGGAGCTGGAGACGTGGCTCAGTGATTTAGAGCACTGGCTGCCCTTCCTGACTTCCTAAGTTCAATTCCCAGCACCTGAACAGCAGTTTACAACAGTCTAAGCCTGTAGTTTCATGGGATTCTTACACAATCTGGTGCTCTATAAATACATGCAGACAAAACACCTGTATACATAAAATACATAAGTAAATCTTCACAAAAACTGTCAACGAGAAGACAAACGAAGGAGGGCGTGAGGATTCGAGGGCCCGAGGACAGCTGGAGGCAGAGGAAACTGCAAAGGCCCAGGGCAGGCGTGGCATGTCTGTCAAGGGAAGAGTGCCCGACAAAGATGGTCTGAGAAGGGTAGGAGACACGGCAAGGCACACAGGAGGGAGGGTTTTGTAAGCCGCTCTAGAAATTTGACTTTTTCCTTGAAGTCTGATGTAACATCATCATCCATTTTAAAATAGTGACTTAAAATAGTGATTTAAAAACCCTATTTGAAAATAGGATATTTATTGCCTTGAAAATGTACCATGGGGAAATGGACCATCAAGGGAGAATAGCTAGGACACTATAAGTGAAGAGGCCTAACTTAACATCAGTGCAGCCACGACAGGCTGCAGACTAACAGTACTGGGACTAGGCCTCACCATTACCATAACCAGGAAGAGCCAAAAACTGTACCCTGTGGGGAGCCAATCAGAATTGAGACAAACAAGTACTAGATGCTCCAGGCCATAAAGGATAGCTTACCTCACTTGTATATAGGTTGCCAATTTCCTTGCAGCAAAGCCAATACCAATCCCTGTTTGACAAGACTTCTGTTACCTCATTCCTGCCCAATCAGGAGTTCAGCCCCCATCTGAATCAAGAATTCTCCTACACCCCCATCCTTTACTCACTAAAAACGCTGCCACAACTGAGCTCAATGCTCTTCCTGATCCAACTGCTGTGTCAGAGCTGGACAGAGGAGCCCAAGCTCAGCTTGCAGTAAAGGCTCTTTGCTTTTGCATTTGAACTCAGACTCCTGGTGATGTCTTGGAGGCTCAAGATGTGGGCATAACCTAAGGATGCAGCTATGACAGGATGAGGCACAGCCCAAGGCAGATGCAGTCAGGCTGAGGAGAAGTGGTCAGGGTCTACATCTGGTTTGAAGTCTCAGCAGGAAGAATAAGACATCTTGAAGTTGAGAAGACAAGAAGTTAGTGACAACTGAGTCTGGGGACTCTGAAACTAAGATAGAGTCTTCGTTGGTTGCTTCAATAGATAAATAAGTTGAGGTTTAAGGCGGGAGGAAAGGGAAGGGGGAAATGATATAACTATATTATAATCTTAAAAAACAAATGAAATAATTTTAAAAGCTAAAAATAATAATTAAAGAAAAAAGTCCATGAATTTAGAGGGAGTGAGGGAGAATATGGGGGGGGGGCTTGGAGGAAGGAGTGGGGGAAATATTGTAATTATATTTTTGTTAAAAATATTTTTTAAAGGATGTTAAGCAATTCCTGCAAAGTCAACTATCTGGTTGTCTGTTACAGATTTAGCCACAGAGTCTAAGTGGCAGTTCCTTCTGCACATGTCCCCACAAAAACAGCCTGGGCTGGAGGCCTGCCCTTCCGTTGACCTGACAGAATAAATAGGCCTTTGTTTTCCAAGAATTTTTTTTTTGCTAATATAAACACAAGAATGACCTGTAATAAGGCTGGGAGTGGTCTTTGAATGTGGGGGTTTCTAGGGTCTTCCACTCTTAGAAAATACTGTAGAGGTTAGGACTCAGGTTGGGGTGGCTGAAAGATATGTACATCTTTAATCTCAGCACTCCGGAGGCAGAGGCAGGCGGATCTCTATGAGTTCCAGGCCAGCCTGGTCTACAGAGTGAATTCCAGGACAGCCAAGGCTACACAAAGAAACCCTGTCTCGAAAATAAATCAATCAATCAAATAAATAAATAAATAAATAAATAAATAAATAAATAAATAAACAAACAAACAAATAAATAAACAAACAAACAAATAAATAAATAAATCTGGGCCAGGAAGATTGCTTAGTGGGTAGGGTGTTTCAGGCAATGCTTGATCTGATTCTGGCACCCAAGATCCACACGTTAGAAGCAGAGAAGCAGCTCTTGCAAGTTGTCATCTGACCTCAGCATGAGTATCATGGCATGCATCCCTGCCCTCATACACATACTCATGAACAGATAAACAAATACATGTAATTTTAAAAACCTTGGGAGCTGTTCTAAAGTGTTTGATTCTATAAGAGAATTAATTTTTTTAATCCCAGAAATAACTCCTCTTTCTTGAGTAGATACTCTGACCATATTTTATCCGAATAAATAATTTAATTGAACAAAAGGAGGAAGGATGACAGGGACTGTCACTTTGGCATTATTCATTTAAAGGAAAACACTGGGGACAACCTAAATGCTCGATAGTGTAGGCACAGTTGATGAAACTGTGTGTTAACATAGAGCATAATGCCATGCACTCGTTTGGAAAGCCAGAGTAAGTCTTTATTTATGGTGTGGAATGATGTTCATTAATGCGTTCCAATATGGAAGGATCAAGCCATAGAAGAAAATGTAGATATGGTTTTGCATTAGTCAAGCCATATGCATACATACACATAAATATAAATAAGGGATGGCTGGAAGCAAGTTCGTAAAACACTAATGCTTATCTGGCTAGAGAGGGTTATGCAACTTACTTCCTGCTTTTCTATATTAAGTGACTTAAAAATGAATCTATCTTAATTATGTAATCAGAAAACCCAAATTTTCATCATAGGAAAAAAATCTACTACTTAGGATTTTGTAATTTTGCCTTTTTAATTCTATATTTTGTTTTTTAATATTTACTTTCATGTATTTAAGTGTTTTGCCTATATGTATGCAAATGGACCACTTTCATGCCTGATGCCCATGGAAGCCAGAAGAAGGTGTCAGGTCCCCTGGAACTAGAGTTACACTTGGTTGTGTGCCACCATGTTGATGCTAAGGACCCAAACTTGGGTCCTCTGCAAGGGAAGTGTGTTCTCTTAACCACTGGGCCAGCTCTCCATGCCCTACGTTTTCTTTTTTCTTTTAAATTTTATTTTGTTTTTCTACATGGAGTTTCATGTAGCCCAGGCTGATTTTGAAGTCTCCAAGTGGCATCAGCTGACCTTCAACTCTTGATATTCCTGGTTTTTTTTTTTTTTTTGGTTTTTCGAGACAAGGTTTCTCTGTGTAGCTTTGCGCCTTTCCTGGAACTCACTTGGTAGCCCAGGATGGCCTCGAACTCACAGAGATCCGCCTGGCTCTGCCTCCCGAGTGCTGGGATTAAAGGCGTGCGCCACCACAGCCCGGCGATATTCCTGTTTTGAAGTGCTGGGATCACAAGTGTATACCGTTATGCCAGGCTCTTTTTTTCTTTTCTTTCTTTTTTCTTCAATGTTGGAAATCTAACATGGGTCCTTGGATATGTCAGAAAAGCATTCTAACACTGACAAACAGGCCCAGCCTACAACTCTAACTTGAACTGTGTTACTAAATTGGTTTTTGCTGTTGTTTATTTACTGTCTGTAGAGGTGTGCGGTATAGGTGCTCATGTATGTTCCTATGTGTTTTTGTGTATGTATGCCAGAGGGGGACTTTGAGTTTCTTCCTCAATTGCTCTTTCTTTATCTTTTAAGAAAGGGTCATCATTGAATCTAGAGCTCAATGATTGAGCAAGACTCGCTCTGGGGAACCTCCTGCTCCCCCTCCCTGGTGCTAGGATAACAGAACCCAGATTTTTATGAGAGCTCTTGGTATATGGTCAAGAGTGGGGATTGAACTCATGTTCTCGTGCTTGTATAGCAAGCATTTCACCAGTGGAGCCAGCTCCTTATTCTGGGATTAAAGGTGTGCACCACTACCGCCCGGCTCTGTTTCTCTTTTAGAATGGTTCAATCTCGTGTAGTCCAGGGTGAACTTGAACTCCTGATCTTCTTCCTCCTCCCAAGTGCTAGGATTAAAGGTGTGTGCCGCCACCACCTGGCCTCTATGGTTAACTAGTGGCTAGCTCAGCCCTCCGATCTCCAGGCAAGCTTCATTTGTCAGAACACAAACAAAATATCATACAACACAGAATGATGCTGAACGCCTGATCCTGTTGCCTCCAGTTACCAAGTGCTAGGGTTACAGGATTGTACCATCTCACCTGGCCATTAAACTGCTTCTATCTAAAGTTAAACTTTAAAACTATCCATTAGATATTTTGCACCTTAGAAAAATTTTGTTAAGCATCCATTTCATCAACTGAACATTGAAAAAGTTAAGGAGATTGTGGTGTCTCTTTATACTACGGTTCTTTCCACTAAGCTAAACACACTCTGCTCCAGTTACTCAAATTTCCTTTCTTTTTCTCTGAACACTTTTTTTGGACCTTTGTACTGACAAAAATTAAGTAATTAACTTTTAAAAACCACAGTTATTTCCACAAATAAGGTAACATGAAGTTCACTGACAATTTTTACTAAGGTATAAATAGCTTTGAAACAACCAAAGGGAAAAATATTATTCAGAGTCTCTTGCTTTCTTGTGTTCTCTCATATGCACTGTATGTGTATCTATCTATCTATCTATCTATCTATCTATCTATCTATCTATCTATCTATCTATCTATCTATCTATAATCTATCTGTCTGTCTGTCTGTCAAAAGAAAGGACTACATGGAAGGAAGAAAGGTCAAAAGCAAGGAGGTAGGAAGAAGAAGGAAATGGATAAGAAAGAATTATCATATATTCTCTCCCCTGTTTGGGAGGAGCATGGGGACTAGTGGGAAGTGGGGTTAAGGAAAGGTGATAGGGAGAAAATGTGAACAAAGTACAATGATAATATGCGTTGAAATGTCATAAAGAAACTCGTTAATGGGCTGGTGAGATAGCTCAGTGAGTATCAGCCACCAAACTGATAATCTGAGTTCAATCCCTGGGACCCACATGGTAGAAGGAAAGAACCAGCTCCTGCAAGTTGTTCTCTGACCTCTACACACATTCGATGGCACACCCTGGCCAACCCCCACCCCAATAAATAAAATTTTTAAATGAAAAAAATGTCCATTATTTTGTACTCCTACTTTAAGAAATAATTATCTAGGAGTGTTAATGCGTACCAGCACTTGAGAGAAGGCATCAAGAATCAGAAGTTCCAGGCCAGTCTAACACACACACACACACACACACACACACACACACACACACACACACACACCAAAGAAATAAATGTGCTGAAGTCTAGTGTTTCAACACATTTATGTAGTGATTTCTTCCTTCTAAGATAATTATAAAATTATATGACATATGGGATACTTTCTTTAATTTCCAAAATACATATCATGGGCATTGTATCAACTGTGTAATATTTTTCTCTTAGATAAATAGATCAGTACTCTCAAACAGAGTGAACTGGTGGAACTCCAACTCCCGAAGTGTTGGATATTAGCCACATCTAGGTGTTAAAGATGATAACCAATCTATTTGTTGAAAATAAACTTCAAAGACTTAGATGGCTATTGGTAACAAAAGCAGACACAATGTCATGTCTCTACAGCACTCAATAAAGTAAATTAAGGACTCAAAGGGGAAGGTTTGTTTGTTCATAAAGGAAGAAAGAAGATGGGGAGTAGGGAGAAATATCAAATCATAAAACAGATTTAAATTTATTGGAGTTTAATTTTTTATTGGCAGACTAGAAATAGGACATAGCCTCATAATGTTACAGGTGATGAAACAGATCTATGAAGGAAATGTTTGGGAAGAGAGT
The DNA here is from genome assembly GCF_007827085.1 of Peromyscus californicus insignis. NCBI lineage: Eukaryota > Metazoa > Chordata > Mammalia > Rodentia > Cricetidae > Peromyscus > Peromyscus californicus. The sequence continues at coordinate 90,811,367 of NW_026294413.1, forward strand.
AATTCTTTTGTTTCCCTCAGTCCTTTCCTCCCTCCACCTTTCTTTATAAAGCTTTTCTTATCCAGCATCTCATGTAGCCTTAGCTAACCTTGAACTTACTGTGTAGCCTAGGAACTTTGAAGTCCTAATGTAAGGGCTGAAGTTATGTTTTAAGTTTAACTTACTGTGCTTAAGAGATCTATAAAACGAGAATGCCTCTAACTTGTAAGCCCCTCTTGCCCAAGGACAGATAAAACTATAAGTTCCATTCGTCCGAAGACAGGTAACTTCCTGGAAGGCTGAGAGATGTTGTTCATGTAAGATAACAAGCCATGTGTTTTCACATCTTTAAATAAGGTTGGCTGCCCCAACTGCACAGGATGTGCTTGATCCCTCCTAGGCAGGAGGTACATAGGTAGGAACTATGTCAGGATGTATGCTTGCCCCTGATTGGATGAAGATGGGACGGATGTAGTCTTGTGGGGTTTGGCTTTATAAGCACCAGAATAATGTAATTTGCAGCCATTTTTCTGGGAATCCTAGGTATGGACCTGGTCAGTGTTCATTGTCCTGGCCAGTATTTAATAAAGCTTGCTTCAGATATTGTGGTAGTGGTCTTATTCTCACCTGGTTGGGATTAACACTAATCCTCCCACCTTTAGGTCCTAGGTGCTGTGTAATTTCTCCATTTAATTAGCCACCAGGTTTCTATGACCATGAGTACTCAGCAAGCTGAAAAATGTTAAAAGGTCGTCTTCAAGTTCTCTTTCAGTTCTAACTTTTTTGTCTTGGTCTTATTTCAGTTCTCTTAAATAACATTCTAGTTAATTAATCAATTAGTTAATTAAAAGTTGATTATTTTATTTTGTACACATGTGTGTGAGGCATGTTTGGCCACAGAGTGCATAAGGAGTCCAGAAGACAACTTGCAGAAGTCAATTCTCTCTTTCCACTATGGGGTCCCAGGGATCAAACTCAGGCCTTGTAGCAACGGCCTTTATCTAGTTAGTTATCTCACTGGCCCTTACCTCAATTCTTTTTTTTTTTTCTTTCAGTTTTTTTGAGACAGAGTTTCTCCGTGTTGCCCTGGAACTAACTATGTTGACCAAGTTGGCCTTGAACTCACAGAAATCCACCTGCCTCTTCCACCCAAGTGCTGGTATCAAAGTGTGCCACCATCAACCAGCTCTCAATTTTTAATGTAAATTTCATTTCTCATTGGCTTTGCTATCAGTGAAAGACAAATCTAAAATGATAAAACTTATTTTTATTTTGTTCAGGGAACTATTTATATTTTATTAAGAGACATGTATATGCAAAAGTCTTGAAAACTCATGTCTCTGTCTTCACCCTGACCTTGCTTCCTAACTTCGATTTCATAGTCGTGTTTCTAACTGCCCTCTAAATGTCTTTCCAAAAGTTCTATAGCTCAGAGTATGGACATAGTTCTGTGGAAGTCTCGAATGTATAAGGTCCTGGGTTTGACTCCAGAACCACCAACAACCAAAAGAAAAGAAAAAAAAAAAAACTTTTATAGACCACTGAAATCTCACCTCCCAGCAAAGAACTGGATGTTCTACTTGGATCCCATACCTCCCCTTTCCTTTGTTCCTCGTATTCTAAAAACTGTACCCCCAAGAGTCCTCCAAATCCTCCCTGCCCTCCATTTATACTGCTAAGGTCTTAGTCCAGTAGTAATCATTTCTCATCAAGACTAAACAGGAGCTTCTAAATGTTCTTTCTGTTTCATTGGCTATCATTCTAAAGGGTATAGTTAATTATGTCATTTACCTGTTTCAAAATTTATTAGAAGAGGTCAGTAGTTAAGAGCTGGTACTGTTCTTGCAGAGGACTGAAGCTGAATTCCCAGCATGAAAGTTGGGTGGATCGCAACAACCTATGACTCCAGCTCCAGGGGATTTGACACACCTGGTCTTCATGTGCACTTACATGTATAACCCTGACCCATATACAAGTAGTTAAAAATAAAATAAAATCTTAATTTTTTTTCTTGACCTGCTCCCTCATGACCTTCAGTATAAAAAAGCAGGTACAAACATGGTATGTAAGATCCTTTGTGAGCTGTTTCTTGGCTACATTTCTAACCTAGCTGGACTTCATTCTTTAAACATACTGCATCCTAGTCATGCTGACCTGACTGCTGTTCTTCAAGTAAGTCATGTTCTCTTCGTTTTTGGCCCTACCAGTCAAGATATTACTTTAGTCTGAAATGCCTTTTTTTTTTTTTTGCTTCATCTTAAATTTATCTTCAGGGCAGGTCATCTCTGGATATGCAGTCCTGTTTCCTCTTTCTAAAGACTTTCCTGACTTTTTCTTACAGATTTATTTAATTTTAATTTATGTGTATGTGTCTCTGTGTGTATATAAGTGTATGAATGATGGTGCCTTCGAAAGCCACAAGAGGGCTCCAGTCCACTGGAGCTGGAGTTACAGGCGGATGTGAGCTACTCAATGTGGGTTCTAGGAACTGAATGCTGGTCCTCCACAAGAATAATAAATGAGCATAACTATGAAGTCATCTCTCCAGACCATTTCCTGACTTCTTTAGGCAGACTTTTATATAAACATGCACTTATGGAATCTACTATATAGTATTTTAATTATCTACTACTACATAATATATCCCCAAATTTGGGGGCTTAACACAAACATAAGCAATTATCTCTCACTTTCTGTAGACCATAAATTTGAATCTGAGAGATACTCAGATGAACAAGTGTGGTTAGAAACTTCTTGTAGGGTTCAGTCTGATGCCAGCAAGGACTTCAATCATCGCCATTGATTTACTACATTGTTGGTCCATTGGTGCTGAAAGCCTTAGCTCCTTTCCCCAGAGCTACTTGAGATTCCAACACCCAAAGCACAAGTCTCAAGTCCTTTACAATCCAACCTTGAGAAACACCAAGTATAACCTCTGCCACACTAAGTCTGATTCATTGTGAGAGAAGATGACATAAGGAATTGCATACCAGTGTGAGAATCACTAGGAGCCATGCTGGACACTGGCTGTCACACGCAGAACAACTTCCATTTTACATCATATCTTACTAGCTTATGATTGCAAATAAGATCACACTTTAAAATGACGAATAATGATTGTATATATTTATTAGATTCAGTGTTAAAGATGCATTATAGAATGATTAAAACTAATTAATAAATCTGCCACTTGACCTATTGATAATTATTCCGTAGTGTTAACATTTAAAAAATTTTGCCTTAGCAGCTGAGAGGTGGTGGCACACACCTTTAATCCTCGCACTTGGGAGGCAGGGGCAGGCAGGTCTCTGAGTTTGAGATCGACAAAGTGAGTTCCAGGGTAGTCAGGGCTACACAGAGAAACTAGTCTCGAAAAACAAAAACAAAATCTGCCTTAGCAGCTTCAAGACATACATTATTAATTCTTGTTCCTATGCTGTACAATAGATCTCAGAGCTTACTCCTTTTGTCTCAAACTTTGTACCCTCTGACCAAGCCTCCCAACGCCACCGTTCTCCTTCCTCCCTACTGGCACTTTGAATTTTACTGTGCAACTTTACATATGACTGAGCTCGTGCTTTACATGTGTGTGTCTGGCTTGTTTCAGTTAGCCCAACATCCTCCAAGATCACCTGTGTCATCGCAAACGGCAGCATTTTCGTTTTTTAAAGGCTATTAATTCATTGGGTACCTATACCACATTTTTGCTCTTTATCAGTTGACGAATATTCAGGTTAATTCTGTATCTTGGCTACCCTGAATAGCACTGCAGTGAACATGGGAGAGCAAATGTCTGTTTAACTAGATGCTTTCAGTTTCTTGAGATGTGTTTCCTAATTGGGGTTTCTGGGTGATATGTTAGTTCTCCTTTTAGCATCTTGAGGAACATCCTTGTGGTTTTTTTATATAAGTAATACCAATCTACATTCCTTCAACCAATGCACAAATGCTCCCTTTTCTTTCTTATTTTTAAAACTTCATTTATTTTAGAGTTTTCATACAAGTACATATTATATGTTGAGCATAACTCCCCATACCTCTTCTCTTTCTTTATTATCTCTCTAACGCCATTTTTCTTTTTCAGTTTTTACCAACACTTGTTACTGTTCATCTTGACTTTTTTCCAGTGCTGAGGATTAAACCTGGGGACCTGTACCTGCTAAGCAAGAGGCTGTACCGCTGGACGCTTCTAAGTATTGTTAGCATTCATCTTCGTGTTTTGTTTTGGCTTTGGTTTTTGAGACAGGGCTTCACCACACAGTAAAGTAAGATCCTGAACTCAATGCACAGTCTAGGCTGGCCTCAAACTTGATGCAACTCTCCTGCCTCAGCTTCCCACTGGGATTACAACTCGTAGCTAAGCTTTATTGTTTTGATCATAGCCATTCTAACAGGTAGTATTTCACTGTAGTCTCATTTTGCATTTCACTGATGATTGGGACTGTTAAGTGTTTTCTCAAATACTTGTTGGCCGTTTGTGCTTTTTCTCATGAGAAATGGATACTCAACTCTGTTGCACATCTTTAATGCGGGTTTTTGTTTTATTATTGGAGAGCTGTTTAAGTTCCTTACATAATGCAGATAGTAAATCTTATTTATTTTTGCTTAATGAGACAGAGTCTCATGTAACTCAAGCTGATCTCAAACTTTCATATAACTGAGGATGACCTTGGACTCCTGATCCTTGTGCTTCCTCCTTCAAAGCGCTGGGATGACAAGTGTGAGCCACTATACCTAGAAACAGTTACTTTTCATACTCAAAGTAGATGGCTTAAGTCTCATGGCCCATTCCCTACAAAGAATAACTTCTCCCTCCCCCTGCATTTCTGATAATACCCAAAACATAGCTATTGTGTTTCCAGAAACAGTTCCTCCTGGTTTTCTGCCCCAGCCTTCTGGACTTGCCACAGTTCTTCTGTCTCTCACTCACCCTCTGACCTGTACTTATGAGTGCCATCATTGCTTCTACCACTGACTTTGGGAAGTGGTTAGTACTCCTCCAAAGAAGTCAAACCAACGCAAGAGCACTCCTGAGGTCAGGCCGTGATTATTGGCAAGTCACCAATCTTTTGCATGAAAGAAGCAGACATGGCAATTTACACTGTCATTACCAATGGCTGTTCTAAGGGTTCACAGTTTTATATATATATATACTTTCCTTTTACATACCAACCCACTACCCTCACCTACCCCCATCCCACCCCCATCTCTCCTCACAGAGAGTCAAACCTCCTTTGGGAGGTTCACAGTCTTAACTCACTCCAGAATGCTGAAGGCTGGTCCTCCAGAAATTCTACAACTGTCAGATGATATCCCTGTCCTAAGTTCTACAAAAGGCAAAGTTCAGTACCATCAGTCACTAGTCCAATTCCTGGGAAATTTCCATGGGTGGAACTTGCTATCCATTTCCTGGAACTCTGACCGAGAGTCATCCATTTCTCATTCATGGCCTTTCCTCCAGCTCTGGCTGAGAAGCTTGCATACTCTCAGCATTCATCTTCATCCCACTTCCATGACTCTCACCAAAAACATGCTTGTCAATTCTGCACAGACGTCTAGCAGGTCGCAAACACAGAACAACTTGAATCCAAGGGAAGACATTTAAATGTAGAAATAAATCAACAGAAGCAGAGCATGGCTGAGGACCACTCTTATTACACATTTGCTTTACTTCAACTCTTTCAGGCCTTCACCTTGAATTAGACATAGCTAATTGTTTTATATTTATATAATTCAAGGGGCTACTTCAGGGCATTTCCTAGGACTAAGGTAGAATTAGAACCAAAATGGTAAATGATCCTTCACCTTTTGAGAGGTTAGTGTTTCTAACTGAGTTACTTATCAAGGTTAAAAAATAAAATCCTGACCTTGGCCAGTTAGCCTGTAATATCACTTGCTGTAATTACCTATTGGAAGCATATCTCCTCATCACCAGAGGGCCAGGAGGTTAGACAGCAAAAACAGCTAGAAGAGATATAAAGAACAAATGGTGCCTAATGATAGAAAATAATGTCAAGCAGATTGTCACGTGGAAATAGTAGGCCCTGGTGAAATGAGAGATTTTGGAGTAAATGAGATACAGGGCTACACCTTCCATGGATGGATTATGCTTCTTCCAGAAAAGAAAAGTTATCAAATGAAAATTTAAGTGCTAGACATAGGATATCTTCCTATGACTTATTAGTCAAAGAGGTCCCAAGGGTCCCCCGAACAAAACATTCTATTGTCATTGTTCTTGGTTGTTCCCACAGCTAGATGGTTAGACCTTATTATTGAAGACAAAGCATGTTTAGTTGCAGAACATATAGAAATAAAGCTGGAACTGACCCAAATACCTCTTCCCTGCAGGCTAGCTTCTGGAAGGTGGTATGGAGGCCATTGGGGGAGAAACGTCATCAATTATGGTGAAACATCCTGAGTGTGACCTCCAGGCTCTTTAGTGAAGAAGAGGCATGCTTTCAAACAAGTAATTACAGCCAATGATATTACAGGCGAGTTGGCCAAAGTGACATCTGAATGTTATAATGCACCTTCCCAGCAAGATGTGCCCAGTGGCACAACAGTAGCACGAAGGTTATGGGAGTAAAAAAAAATTTAATTGAATTTGGAAAGAATTCGTGCCTGGTAGGGTAAATCTGGTCAAGCCTGTGGCTGGGGAAGTCATAGGCCCTAAGGGGAGATCTACTACTCTTTTGCTAAACCTACTTCCTTGTTAATTTTGATGCTTATCCCCACAGATTAGTGCTGTGCTCAACCTTGGTCGTGGTGGCTTCTTTTTGTAGTGGTCATCACTCAACGCAGAAACTCATAACTGGTCAAAGTGCTAAGAATAGGTGGCTCTTGAGTTCTTAGGCCTAAATATGACCTTTATATCAACCTCTCCGAAGTTCAGGGCACATTGTAGCAGAGGAGGTAGAAAGACCGTAAAAACCTGTCTTAGTTACTTTTCTGTTGCTTTGAAGAGACACCATGACTGAGGCAAGTTACAGTAGAGAGAGTTTATTGGGGAGTTACAGTTTTAGGGGATGAATCCATGACCACCATGGTGGGAAATCTGGCAGCAGGCAGGCAGACATGGCAGTGGAGCAATAGCTTAGAGCTTACATTTGATCCACAAGTGTGAGGCAGAGAGAGCTAGTCAGGAATGGCCTCAAAGCCCACCTCCAGTGCATTCCTCCTTCAACAAGGCCACACCTCCTAATCTTTCCCAAACAGAAGGAAACACACAAAAATGGCTTATAATACTATATTAAAACAAATGAGTAGGTTGGAGAGATGGCTCAGCAGTCCATCAAAATTGCTGCTCTTCCAAAGGAACCAAGTTTGTTTTCCATCACCCATACAGAGTGGTTCACAACTACAGCTCCAAGGGATCTGACATCATTTTCTGGTGCCTGTGGGGAGCCGTACATAAGTGGTATACATACATACATACATACATATATACATACATACATACATACATAAATGCATACATACATGCAATCTGTACTTTAAAAAAAGGAAAATATTATGTAGAAGTGTATCATAAAGCACTGCAAACCAATCCGGTTAAACTCAATTCAGTCGAACAATCGTTAAACAGCTACTGTGTGCCTGTGGGGCTAGCTGGCAATACAAAGGGGAGAGACCATGGAACCAGTCCGAAACATTCACAGGTGGACAGGACAATTTCCCTGGCTAAAGTGATTAATCTGCACTTGAGCCTGCATGAGAAGAATGGGCTCCCAAAGGACTGCTCCTAAGGGAACAATGACTCCTATATTAATACAATGTCTCCATAAGACCAGGCTATAGGCAGGCAAGCCTGTAGGGCATTTTCTTAATTTGATGATTGATCAGGGAGGGCCCTGTCCATTGTGGGTGAGGTCACAGTGGAGCCTGGTGGTCCTGGGTTCTATAAGAAAGCAAGCTGAGCAAGGCAAGAGAAGTAAGGCAGTAAGCAGCCCTTGCATCAGCTCCTGCCTCCAGGTTCCTGCTCTGACTTCCTTCAGTGATGAGCAATAATATAGAAGTGTGAGCCAAATAAGCCCTTTCCTCCTCAAGTTGTTTTTAGTCACAGTGTTTCATCACAGTAAGAGTAACCCTAACTAAAATAAAAATTGGCACCAGGTTCATGGAGTATTGCTGTGACAGGATCTGATCATGTTGTTTTGGGGAGGATTGTGGAAGGACTTTGGAACTTTGGGCTAGAAAAGCCATTGAGTTTTCAAAGCTTGGTAAGCTGTTGTGAGAACTTGGATGATTAGAGGATAATGCTGAGAACAATGCAGATGATGGGGTCCTGGTTTGTGACACTTTAGAGGAGGCCAAGAATATCAGACCCATTGATAGTTTGAATAATAATGCGTGGTTCTGGTCAGCTGGGGTTGAAGAACCAGCTGTGATGAACAAGAGACTAGCAGCACAACTGAAGGCAAACCTTGGCTTTCCTGGGACAATTGATGCTGATTAGCTGGGCAGCTGAGCAGAGACCAGCAGCCTCTTTGAGGTGAAATCTTACGGGAAGTGTTTCCTGAGGGTCAACACACAGAAGCTGCGTTCCAGAGGTGACTGAGGTTGTACCTCATACTGGCAGCCATGTGTAAGGTGTTACTGGTGTTACTGGTTTTTGAAGGCACGAAGGGGTCGGAGAGCAGCTGAGGCTTGGCACTGTGAGAGGCCGGAAGAGGTATTGGTGAAGGCGCAGGCTCAGTAGCAGGCTCAGTAGCAGTTGAAGTCCCAGCACTGAAGGGCCATGTAAAGAGCTGAGGTTTGGTTCCATAGAGAGAGCCCAGGAATTTGCATTATTGGTGAAAGCGGTAGCCCAGTTGCAGCAGGAGACCTGAACACTTTGGAGATACCAGTGCCCTGGGAGGACCACCAAGGACAGCAGGAGCAGTGGGGAGGAATGGGCCCGAGTCTACCAGACAAGCTGTCTGTGCTGTGGCAAGCCCGTTTGAGGGTCTCCAGAGGACCATGAGTGAATCCCAGACTTGGACACTGAATTATACTGTTGGAGCTGGTTTTTTGGTTCAGGTTGTGACTGTGCCCTGGTTCTTCCTTCTGGCAATAAAAAAAGTACTTTAAAAACATTTTTTTTCTGGAATCCACAGTTGAGAGACTTTGAACTTTTAAAGAGATTTTGGAGTTTTATAGAGACTTTGAATTTTCAAAGAGACTAGATATTTTAAAGAGACTGATTTTTATTAAGTGTTTGAACTTGTAAACACTATGGGATTTTAAGTTTGTAGTATGTTTTAGACTGTGATATTTATTAATATGAGATTTGGGGGATGAACAAAAAAGAAAAGGTTACTGTTAAAGAGTGTTGTGTTGGTGTGTCAAGTGGACACGTGATCAATTGTCCCTTTCCCCGAAGTTGCTTTGGTCATGGTGTTTCAGTGCAGCAAGAGTAACCCTACCTACAACACCATCTATACAATGTTCCTTTGCATGAATGTTATTTAGCCAGATGCCCTATGGATGGTTGGACCCCAAACTTTGCTAATACCAATGCTGTAATTGTTATCCTCCTATCGATTAGAATATTTTTTGTAATAAGAAAAAAAGTAACTGTGATGTTAGTGATATTTTGCTTCAAATCCAGGTAGTAAGAGAAAATTGTTGACTTATAAGGGAATGTTAAACGCTACAAACTAAACTGGGTGTTGTGGCAATCCCAGTGCTCAGGAGAGAGATTGGGGCTGGAGGCTAGTGACTGAGGCCAGCTTGGGGCAATACAGTGAGATTCTGTCTCAATAACAACAAAAAAAGTACAAAGTGTTAACTTATGCACTGTGCCTGAAATACATTCCTCCAAACAACTGTTAAAGGGATAAAAGCCCGAGTTTCTCTCCACCCATGTCATCAGACTGCTCTAGAGGGCTGTGTAGAAAGGCCTATCGGTGTCCTGTCTACAGAGTCTACAGAGGAGCTTTGTTACAGTCATCTCAGTACTTCTCTTCCAGGCCTGGCCTTGGCACTAAGAACTTCCCCCTAGAGAGCCAGGACCTAAAAATACAGACATACAAATGTTCATTTGTCACACAATAATTTATCAAAAGACCTTTGGTCATGCAAGTGGGGAACACATTTCCTTTTGCCCTGCCCAGTGACTTTTATTTAGTTTTATTTTGACATAATTAAAAACTTAGAAAACTTGCAAGAATAGCACAAAGAACTTCAATTTCTCCTTTATCCAAATCCACCATTTAAAATGTTTTATTTTATTTATTTTGGAGGGACTATGCATGTGGAGGTCAGAGGACACTCTTCAGGAGTTGGTTCTCTCCTCTCTTGTGTGGATCTGGGGGACTCAAACTCAGGTGGGGAGGCTTGGCCTCTAGTGCCCTAGCCCACTGAGCAACCTCATCAGTCCCCAAATTCACTAATTTCACAACATTTTGCCACAGTCTTTCTCTCCCATGTATATAAAATGTATGTATATGTACATACATTTCTCTTCTGAGTTTTTTGAGACTAGGTTGCATATATTCTCCCTTTTTTAACTTCTTAATACTCCAGTGCGTATTTCCTTAAAAAAGAGATATCCTTTAGTTTATTGGGTAGAGACTAACCTAGCCACTCCATCTACTTAAACCTTTTCAAGAATTCTTTTATTAATTTATTTTTTTACTTAGTTTTATTCTTATTTATCCATTTACTTTTTTTGGAATGGATTCCACGGGCATTGTATCTCATTACTGAGTGTCATAAGAGAAGACAAATGTCCCTGAATGCACACTCAGTAAGCATGCTAATAAGTAGACACCTAACGATTTCTGACTGCCCAGCTACCTTTTCCTCTGCTTTTGGCAACAGCTTTAGGGAGCCAGCCCTTTTCCACTGGATGCAGTTATTGGGGCTCTCCTTCGAAGTGTGATGCCCAGGAAATGAGCAAGTAATTCAGTGTAGTTTAGTCAGCTTCTCTGTGCCAGTTCTATCTTGAAGAAAGGGACTCAAGGGTTAGGAAACAGTAAGCTGACGGACTCCTCCTAAAGGTGGTGTCCTGGTGAGGTTGCTCACTGTCTCTGATTACTCATCAACAGCTCCTTCCTGAGACTTACTTTAAAGACGTATTTAATGTGTATGAGTGTTTTGTCTGCATGTATGTCTGTGCACCATGTGGAGGCCTGGTGCCCGAGGAGGCCAGAATACGGCATCAGATCCCCTGGAACTAGAATTGCAGATAGCTGTGAGCCATGCGGATGCTGGGAATCTAGCCCAGGTCCTCTGGAAGAGAAGCCAGAGCTTTTAACTGCTAAGTTACCTCTCTGGTCCTCTGAGACTTAATTTTTCAGCACCCCCTTTCTCTGAACTATTATGCGTTCTGATCATATCCCAAGGTTTAGGTTGGTCAGAGTCTCTCCTCTCCTCCCTCTTCTTCTTCTTCTTCCTCTTCTCTTCCTTTCCCCCTTTCTCCTCTTTCTCTCTTCCTCCCTCCCTCCCTTCCCTCACCTCTGTGGTAGATGTATGTGGGTATAGGTGAGCATATCTCTGTGCGGGGGGTTGTCTCTCTCACTGTACATCATATATATGTTTTAAGCAAGGATCTCACGTGGTCCAGCCTAGCCTCACTAAGTAACCAGAAATGATGCTCAACTTCTGATTCTCGTGCATCCACTTCCTGACTTAATGGATTACAGGCACTCACCACCATGATCAGTTTATGTGATACTGGAGATCTAACCCAGGACTTTGTGAATGATAACTAAGTAAGCATTCTTCCAACTGAGACACACCTGTATTTTTTGAGGCAGAGTCTCTCAGTGAGCCTGGAGCTCATCATTTTTCAGTTACGCAGACCAGCCAGTAAGCCTCCACTCGTATTCCCAGCGCTGGGATTACAGACTTCTGCTGCCATATTCTACACCTGGTTTTTACGTGAGTGCTTGGGATCAGAACCAGTGAGCCAGTGAGCCACCTGCCCAGCCCACAGAGTTAATTCTTTTTTCTTTTGCTTGCAAACACAAGCCCCTAATCAGTAAAAGTTGATTTAAAAACTAAATCTGTTTTCAGAAAGGCTCACCTTTTGGAATTATGTACCCAGTATGCCTTGGGCACACCATTCCCCACGGCCCGAGGTAGCAGTGCCTTTTCGCTAAAGCTCTGCTGTCTAGTCTGATACCCTTTTTTACCCTCCCAGAAGTCACCATTCGGGAAAAGCAGAGCAGCAGCCTGTCTGTTGTAGCGCTTTGGAATGTTTCCAGCAAAGGGGCGATGTCTTAGTCAGAAGTAATTTGAACTCCTTTGCTCCAAACTTGCTCCACCTGAGTGTTAATAGTCACAGAATACAATCTGTCTTGAGCACAGTGGCTCATCATGGACTACCTGTCTGCCTGATTGATTTTAGGGTTTGCTGCTGGCAGGAAGTAATGACAGTGCTCTTTGTTATTCTTGACAAGCTGTTCCTATTACCTGAGTTAACTATTAGCAGGAGCTCACACTTATACAAGAACAGACTGATATCTTCAGAATGACGTTCAGATAGTGCAACCCCATATCATGGGGAAAAGCTCATCAAAGCATAACCATAGCAAAAGGGTCCCTATGCTCTTTGAAAGGCCCCCCCCCCCCGCCCCCCCCCCCCCCCCCCCCGTCCACTCATGTCACTTGCTCCCTTGCTCTCCCTACTTGATCTGTTGTAGAGCAGTTGATTTTCTCAGCCACTCATGAAACAAACATTGACTTTGACTTTACCTTTGCATAAACAAAAACTCTAATCACTTAACAAATATCAATGGCCTGAGGTGTGGCTCAGTGGAAGAACACTTACCTAGTATGTTCAGATCCAAATCCCTGGGTTTGATCTCCGGCACTCCAACAGAATGAAAATAAATGATAAATAAGTAAATCAATGAGCAAATACTTACCTGTCTATTATGGGTCAAGAAGTGTGCTGGGTGCTGGTAAAACAGCAGAAAGCAGAAATCGAGCCCTTACAATGTGTATAGTACAGAGGTGACACAGACCTGAGTCAAGATGTTACAGCCAGATCAACACATTGTTACTAGTGCTAGTAACTGTAAACACAAGTTCAAAGATCCTTAAGGCAGGTTAAGAGTAAACAATTTTCTCCTAAACAAGTATGCTCCATAATTCTAAGTTGTCTTTCTTTTTTTTTTTTTTTTTTTGGTTTTTTGAGACAGGGTTTCTCTGTGTAGCTTTGTGCCTTTCCTGGGACTCGCTTGGTAGCCCAGGCTGGCCTCGAACTCACAGAGATCCGCCTGGCTCTGCCTCCCGAGTGCTGGGATTAAAGGCGTGCGCCACCACCGCCCGGCTCTAAGTTGTCTTTCTTAAAAGGCTGGTAGATCATTCTCCTATCCCATTAATTTGTAAACAGCCTGTGAACTCACCAGCCTGCTTCTCCCGCAACATCCCAAAGAAGATCTAGTTCCTTTTCCAGAGAAAAACAAAGGTTTTATTTTTTATTTTCTCATTGCATCAATTAGTATTTTCAAAGCCAAATAGAAAATGAAAATCACCTAGAAAGGATATTCCAAAGAATAGAAGACTAGCGTCTCAAAGATGAAACAAAAAAGAAAGCGTGTTTGCTTTCCATTGCTACCATAAAATAACAGATTTGCTGGGTGAATAACACAGACTCACTGTCTTACAGTCGCACAGATCAGAAATCTGATGTGGCCTTCCTAGGCTGAAACTGAGGTGTTGGCAGGCCTGAGTCCCTCTCTGGAGGCTGGAGGGAGGACCACTGTCTGAGGCTGGAGGGAGGACCATTTCCCTTGCCTGTCTCTGGTTTCCAGAGGATGCTTTCATTCCATGGTTCTTGGCCTCTCTTCCTCCACCTCCAAAGTCAGCTACTTGAGGTTGAGTCCTCTGTCACATCTCTCTGACCTACTCTGCTTCCTTCTTCCACTTTAAGGACTTGTGTGATTAAAAGTAGGTCTATTCAGATAATCCAAGATAATCTACTCAGCTCAACTTCTGCACCTTTAATCATATCAGCAAAATCTCTTTTTCCATATACTGTAACATGTTTGTAGAGCCCAGGGGTTGCATGTGGACATCTTTGAGGAGTCATTATCCTGGCCAGTACAGGAGAAAAGGAAAATACTCTGGGTGAGGATGAAACAAGAAGAGATGCATTGAACTGTATGGACAAAGCAAAAGGTACAAGATAGTCTTTTTTTTTTCTGTACAGCATCAAATTGCTTAAAGTGGTTAGTTTCAGGCAGTGGAATCATAAGTACTTCCTCCTTTTTTATTTTTAACTTATCATCATCATCATCTTCATTATTATTTTTTTTTCAGACAGGATCTCACTATGTAGCTCTGGCTGTTTTGGAACTCACTATGTAGACCAGACTCTCTTGGAACTCACAGAGATCTGCCTGCCTCTGCCTCCCGAGTGCTAGGGTTGAAGGCTTGCGCTCCTATGCCAACCTCATCCTTTACATTTTTCCCCCCTTTGTTTTTCCAAGTTTTCTACATTTACAACAACATACTTTGGGACTGGTGATGTAGCTCAGTGGTAGAGCCCTTGCCTAGTATGCACAAGGCTCTGGGTTCAAGTACTAACCACACTCTCACTTTTTCTTTCTCATACATACAGAGTAAAACAAAATGATAAAATACTTTTAAAAACCATGCATGTGGTTACTTAGGAGACTATTCTTACTAGGAAATGATTGTTCTGGGTGAAATGTTACAATGTCCACAACTTATCATCAAAAGATTGGGAACATGTACATAGTAGTAACTTTGAATCAGGGAGTTGCCTATGTTCATTTTAATTGTATTGCAATATATATTTGATGTTTTATATAATAAAAAGATTATAGCATATTTTGAAATGCTAAACTTCAGTGAGTAGAGATTCTGGATTGATTCAACATTACTCTTATTCACATTTTCTTTTTTAAAACTTTATTACTATTGTGTATGCGCATGTATGATTTGTGTGTGTGTGTGTGTGTGTGTGTGTGTGTGTGTGTGTGTGTGTGTGTGTGTGCCATGGCACGCATACAGAATTCAAAGAACAACTTTGTGGAGTTGTTTTTCCCCTGTACCTTTCTGTGGGCTCCAGGGATTGAATTGAGGCTGTCAAGCTTGTGTAGCAAACACATTTACCAGCTGTATTAATTAGAATTTTATTGCTGTGAATAGACACCATGACCACAGCCAACAACTTTTTTTTTTTTTTTTTTGAGAAAGGGTTTCTCTATGTAACAGCCCTGGCTGTCCTGAAATGCTCTTTGTAGACCAGGCTCAGGCTGGCCTCAAACTCACAGAGATCTGTCCAGGCCCCGAATTAAAGGCATGCACCACCATTGCTGGACATCATGACTGCTCTTATAAAGGAAAACATTTACTCGGGGCTGGCTTGCAGTTCAGAGGCTCAGTCTATTATCGTCATGGTGAGAAGCACGGCGGCATTTAAGCAGACATGGTGCTGGAGAGGTAGCTTGGAATTCTACATCTGGAAGATATAGGCATCAGGAGGAAAGGATGGCACTGGGCCTGGCTTGAGTTTCTGAAACTTCAAAGCCTGCCCCTAGTGACATTCTTCCTCTAACAAGGCCACACCTACTCCAACAAGGATGTGTCACCTAATAGTGCCACTCCCTATGGGCCTATGGGGGTAATTTTCATTCTAACTACCACACCAGCTGAACTATTTTTTTATTTTATTTTATTTTTTGGTTTTTTGAGACAGGATTTCTCTGTGTAACAGCCCCGACTGTCTTGGAACTTGCTTTGAAGACCAGGCTGGCCTTGAACTCACAAAGATCTACCTGCCTCTGCCTCCCAAGTACTGGGACTAAAGGCGTGCACCACCATGCCCGGCTTCCACCCCCGTTTTCAAGAATAACTTTCTGCTAGTTGTGATGGTATCCAACCCATAATCCCAGAACTCAAGAACAGCCAGATGCTAGTTGTGATGGTATCCAACCCATAATCCCAGAACTCAAGAACAGCCAGAGGAGGGAGGAGGGAGAGCCTGAGACCAGCCTGGGCTATATAGTAAGACCCTGTCTCAAAAACTAAAACAGAAAACCACTGTCTTCCCCACAGCATTTCGAAAGACTGTCAACATGCTAGACACACAGCAATGGAGGCTGGGAGTTTGAAGCAGTATGTTTAAAGCAGGATCAGCTATATGACTTGAGGACCACATACAAATGAAGAGAGCTCTTGTTTAAAAATTAACAGAAAATGTCAAGACGGTGAGTCCTTCCATGTATCCGAGCACAGGCTCTACACACAGGCTATGCACATGCGAAACCATTTCCAGCCAAAGCTCATAACGACTCCAAAGATGGTCTCCCCACTCCCCATTAAACCTTGAATGCTAAGTGTGCTGGGGGGGGGGTAAGGAGTGGGGGGGTGCAGGGAGGGTGATGACTGAGGAAGAGAGGTGCTCTAGAGTTACAGACCTCTTCACTCCATACCAACCTATCGTTTTAGGGATCCTTCAGGTACAGTACCACCGAGAAATCTGTCAGTTCTTCAAAATACCCACTCGGTGAGATGCTGGTGTTATCTGTGCCAGTGCTGTGCAATAGCAACAGTGTATATATCTAAAACAAAAAGTCTAATGGAGCTTAATAATGAATCACAAATAGTTACAAACAATTAAACTGATTTTCAGAATGCCATAGTTTCCTAAAACAAATATCATACTTTAAAACATCCTTCAAAAATCACTAGTTACGACTACATACAAACAGGGCCTCTGATATTTTACTTGGCAAGTAAGTTGTTTAGAAACAAACTAGATACATGAGTAAAATTCAGAAAGAAAAGGCCTCATGTGGCTCTCTGACCCCGCCCTTTTTATTCTTAATCGTTAGCTGCATACCAAGAAACATTCTTAAGTTAGTTATAAAAGGCAAGAGGACACTTTGAATAATCAAGATGAGACTTACATAAGAGAGACAAAACAAACCGAATTTCATCCCTTCTCTTCTCCCCAGTACAGGACTTTTGTTAGCAATATTTGTCACTTTGGGGACTAGGGGTCTTACTGTTCACTTTCCCATTTCAGTTGATTGATGTGGAATTTAAAAAGGGCATGCCTCAGATGGCTGGGAACAACTATGTGGGAAGATAGAGCTGACAAACAGCTAATAGTACCAGACTTTGCGTCTGTGATAGTTCTAGAGGACTTCTACTTGAATGACCAAAAGGCACACATTCCTATCAATCAAGAAAAATTACTACATATTTATTTCATTTTTAAGAAGGAAAACACTCTAGTCCATATTCTGGGTTTGTATGGTGATTTAGGATACCATCGAAAAATCTTAGTATTTGAGCTAGAGGATCAGTTTCCCTACCTATAAAATAGAGTTAATACTGCAGTACAGAGATGTTATGATATAGTCATCTCATAGTTACTGCAGTTTCCTTTTCTGGGTCTCAGAGTCCTTGCCTATAAAATGAAGAAGCTGGATTAATTGCGATTCTTTCTAGAGTTGACCTTCTGATTCTCTCTTTTCACATTCACAGGAATAGTGTGTTGAATGAAAAATGTCTTTACTTGTCTTTAGGTGATTATTTTTTTTTTGTTTCCCAAAGAACCAGGAAACTAAAACAGATGAGCAGTGCTTTTGGAATGTGGTGGCAACTCCACCCTGGACACCTGGGAAATGATGGGTGTTTCCACTGAAGAGGAGAGCCTTAGTGGGCAAAGAATCAACTTTTTTTTTTCTCTTTTAAATACAGGGTTTTGTGTAGCCCAAGCCAGCTTTGAGTTCTTCATGTAGTCTATCCTGGCTCTGAATTCTTGATCCTCCTGTTTCTACCTCTCCAGGGCTAAGGTTACAAGTGCATACTACTGTGACTGGCTCAGCTTCAATTGTAATAAGCCAGCATGTGCCTTTAAAAATACTAATGCTCACCCTTTTGATATTTGAGTATGCCTGGCTTCTTACTTGGCAGCTGAGTCTGACCTGTGGCCCACAGGCTGAAGTCAGGGTAGCTATGAGTGTGGAGCAATACACAATTGTAAACTTACTTAAAATATTAGATATTTTTGTTATTTTTAAAAATGCAATTGTGAGTCCTTGAACATGACCTTTGGGGACTGAAGAGATAGCTCAGCAGTGAAGAGCACTCGCTGCTCTTGCAGAGGTCCCAGATTCAGATCTGGTCACCCACCTGGGATGGTTTATGACTTCTATAACTCCAGCTCTAGGGGATCAGAAGCCCTCCTTTGGCATTCAGATACCAGGAACACAAGTAGTGCACATACATATCTACAGACAAACATTCATATACACAAACAAAAACTAAATAAATCTTTAAAAATACCTGCTTAATAGTAATAAAAAAAGAAAATGAACTTTGTAGATGACAATATCCTATTGCAATATCAGAGATTTGGCAATGTCTGCTTGGACAGTATTTTCAAACCAGCAATCTGCTTAAACAGTTATATAAAGCATTCCATAGTTTATTATATCTGAAATAATCAGTTGAAAGCCAATTAGGACATTATCAGTTTTGGAAGGTTGTATGTTAACTGAATTTACAAAATCATCCCTGATATATCTGACATGAAAACATTTCCCATTTGAATGGTACTGTGATAATAATTGTTCAACTTTACCTTTACTTTTCCAAGATTGAAAAGTAGCCTAGATCACAACAGTGAGAATCTGATCAGTCTATAAGAAGGTAAACAGAAAAAAAAAAAAAAGAAGGTAAACACTTTTTAAAAAGGAAAAGAGAGCTACATTGTCAGGAAATATTGCCATTCCAGTTTCTTAAAACATGGCGACAGGCATTGGTGGCACAGGCCTTTACTCCAAGCATTCAGGAGGCAGAGGCAGGCAAATCTCTGAGTTCGAGGCCAGCCTGGTCTACAAAGTGAGTTCTAGGACAGCCAGGGCTACACAGAGAAACCATGTCTCAAAAGACAAGACAAAACAAACAAACAAAATCCATGGCATATTTTTTAATTCAATTAAAAATTTGTATGGATACAAAATCATAGAAAGGAACACCCACATGGCCTACAATTCAAAATATCTCATGTATGAGAGTTCTTAATTTAAGCCTTTCTGTGCCTGCCAAATAACAGTGGGTGAAGAACGCCTTCAATGCATTTGGCATTTCCAGGGCCCCATGTAGTAGGGTAGGATTCTCTACTCTGGC
This sequence comes from Peromyscus californicus insignis, assembly GCF_007827085.1. Taxonomy (NCBI): domain Eukaryota; kingdom Metazoa; phylum Chordata; class Mammalia; order Rodentia; family Cricetidae; genus Peromyscus; species Peromyscus californicus. The sequence continues at coordinate 90,830,450 of NW_026294413.1, forward strand.
AGATTATAGCAGTTCCAAGCTTTTTCTTGCTAGAAAGCTCATTCTGTTTGTTTAACATTAATTTGGGAGATGGGACAGTAAAACTGAACATAGTCATTTCTTTTTATGCTTACATTTACAGCTAAGATTCTCTCTATACAAACTAGAGGTAAAACATCTTGCTCTTTACTATATATAAGTGGGAGGCTGGGAAAATTCTATTGGTAACAATAATAAAACAACATTTTTTTCAGAGAACCTACTGTTTTCCAGTCTTCATGGCTGGTATTTTTTCTTGAACTATCTTACTAAATACAAACAAGACTCTGGGAAATATTACATACATTTTTCCAAATGAGGACACAGACCTAGCGAGACTGAGTAATTCACTATGTGTTATAAAATGGTAATAGACATCATGCTTGATTCTGTAAGGTTTTTTTTTTTTTTTTTTTAATTATTCTACTTTGGCCTTCCAGAAGGAAAATGAAAATGTTCTGAAGTCTACTATTGAGGAATAATTTTATTGTACACTGTGAAGATGTGTCACTCAGATTGGTTTAATAAAAAGCTGACTGGCCTACAGCTAGGCAGGATTTCCAAGCACAGAGGATGCTAGGAGGAAGAAGGGAGGAGTCACCAATGGACGAAAGGGAATAGACAATGCAAGAAAAGAGGTAAAAGCCACGAGTCACGTGGCAACACATAGATGAATAAAAATGGGTTAATTAAAGTTGTAAGAACTAGTTACTAACAAGCCTAAGCTATAGGCTGAGCTTTCATAATTAATAATGTCTCCATGTCACTATTTGGAAGCCTGTGGTCCTGACGGAAAAAGTCCAACAATCTATTGCGCTGGTTACAAGTTCCCTGACCTCTGACCCCTTCACACTCATTCTCCTACCCCTTGTGGTAGTTGGAATGTAATTGGACCCCATAACCTCATAGGAAGTGGCACTATTAGGAGGTGTGGCTTTGTTGGAGAAGGTATGGCCTTGTTAGAAGAAGTGTCTCACTGTGGTGGCAGGCTTTGAGGTTTTCTCTGCTCAGAATACTGCCCAGTGTTTCAGTCAATTTCCTGTTGCCTGCAAGATGTAGGACTCCAGCTACTTCTCCAGCACCATGTCTGCCTGCACGTCGCCACACTCCCTATCATGCTGATAATGGACTGAACTTCTGAAACTGTAAGCGAGCCCCCTCAATTAAATGTCTTCCTTGTAAGAGTTGCCATAGTCATGGTGTCTCTTCACAGCAATAGAAACCCTAATGAAGACAACCCTATTCTCCAGTAATACAGACCTTTTTCTAATTCCCTTAGAGTCTTGTCTTCTCAAGTGTCTAGCCCTTTGTTCAGGATATCATTTTGGCTTAAAATGTTTCTATCTCGTTAGTACCAGATTAACTGGCTTAGTCCAACATTTTTGATTGTTTTGTTCTTGTATGTAGACAGATTTTTCTTTGGGCTACCAACTCACAAATAACAACATGGACTTATTATTAATTCTGAAAGTTGGGGGCCTATAGCTTAGGTTTGTTCTTATCTAGCTCTTATAACCTAAACTAACCCATATATTAATCTATGTTCTATCATATGGTATTGCCTCTCTCCCATTTTGCACCTCCTGTTTCCTCTTTGTGTCTCCTGGTGTCCCTTGTGTACCTTGACTCATCTCCTAATTCCTTTCTCTCTGCCTGGAAATCCCACCCATACCTTCTCTCTAGCTATTGGCCACTCAGCTCTTTATTAAACCGATCACAGCAATGTCAACATACAGTGCACAAATACCCCACAACACTTCTGGTCCTGAGGTGGCCCCAAGGCCATGCAAATAGTAGGTCATCATTCTGCTCCTGGCCTACATCCCCAGGTCCTACTCATGTTTGAAGCCCCAGTATAAATTATTCTGTGCTCCCATTACTTTTGAGTCACTCCAAATACAGCAAGGATCTTATTGTGCCTTCATCTAAACTATAAGAAACTTTAGGGATTCTTTATTCTTCTTCTTCACTTTTGAAATCCCAGGGTATTTGACAGTTTCTGTTTCCCAGTGGGTATTCAATTAAATATTTGTAGAATGAGTAGAAACATGATTAAGTAACTTTACAGTTCATGCACATAACTCATTAGAGATTTGTAGAAAATTTTTTTACTTTATTGAGACAGGATCTCATGATGTAGCCTTGGCTAGCCTGGAACTTGTTAAGGCTGACTTCTAACTCAGAGATCCATTTGCCTCTGTCTCCTGAGTGATGGGATTAAAGGCATGCTCTACCATGTGTGGTTTACTTTATTATTTTAAGGCTAAAAGTTATCAGAAGTGAAAATTTTTCATCCTGATAATAAAACTTTCCAGCATGTCCTTATTCTCTAGGACAAAACACCTGGGGTATTGTAGTTATTCAATATATTTGTTGAAATGAATCATAAAGTGTGATGGTGTTGTGAAATATAGAATATTTGTTTAACTGTGTAAAGATATGTTGCATTTGTTTATGCTGCATTTGTTTAACTATGTAAAGGTGTGTTGCTATCTTACTTTGCCTGCTTAAGGTATGTGATTGGTCTAATAAAAAGCTGAATGGTCAATAGCTAGGCAGAGGAGGGACAGGTGGGGCTGGTGGGCAGAGAGAAAAGGGGAGCTAGCCAGCCAATTGGGAGCCAGCCAGACAAGGAGGAAGCAGGGAAACAGGATGGACAGTACATAGTTGAGGTAAATGAGCCTCGAGACAGCACACAGATTAGTAGAAATGGGTTAATTTAAGTTAAAAAAAAAACTAGCTAGAAACAAGCCTAAGCTAAGTCTCTGTGTCATGATTTGGGGCTGGTGGTCCCAGAAAGCCTGATGCATGAAGGTTCAGGTCTTGGGCATTCATATTCCCCTGAATTTAAGCTTCAAGTACAAGAGTGCTTTTGCATGCATGTGCGCGTGCACACTCGCGCACACACACATATACATACATCTTTATAATACATTACTTATTGTGTCCAGATTCACCTTGTGCTGCCCCTACTTTATCCTTTAATAGTTGGGATCATCTTTTTGTGAGCTGTGTGGAGCTGTGTCTCTGTTTTACCTCACTTGCCTAAGGTACCTTCTGATTGGTTTAATAAAGAGCTGAACAGTCAATAGCTAGGCAGGAGAGACTAGGTGGATCTTCTGGGCCAAGATAGGAACTCTGGAAAAAAATCTAAGATGGGGTATTCTCCAGCCAGATGTGGAGGAAGTATGGTACTAAGGAGAGGTAATGAGCCACATGATAGAATGTAGATTAATATAAACAGGTTAATTTAGGTTTAAAGATCTAGTTGGGAACAAGCCTATGCTAAGGCCAAGCTTTCATAACTAATAAAAAGTCTCTGTGTCATTATTTGGGAGTTGGCAGTCCAAAGAAAGTGTGACTATATCTAATAATAACAGTATGTGATTTCCATTTACATATTAAATATTTACTTAGCCACTGTACCAGGCACACTGATGTATTGTTTTAAACAGCCTCATTTTATTACTTACTCTCCCTCTTCCTGGAAACTTAGTAAACCATTCAGCAAATACTATATTTATTGTAGTCCTTCAACTTTCCTTCATTCATTTTTTTGTTACTTTTCCCAGAAGGAAAAAGTCCCTGACTCCCTTTAGCAGAGTTCTGAATATAATGAAGTCAAGTTACCTTGTTTTATTCCTTCAGTCTCAAAGCTGCAACACTGGTTATACAACCAGAGGACAGAGATTAAGGCTGTGTTTATGTGTGTCCCCTGGACTCAGCATAGTTCTAAAGCCCTCCAAAAGGATTGAAATGAATACTCTGTTGGGACAATGTGGTTTAATATCACGAAGTCTCTCTACAAGGGGGTTATGTATTACTATCATTATGTTTTAGAAGACAAAAAGTGGCCCAAAGAAGTTTAAAGACATGCCCAAGGTGTCACAGGAAAGACTGTGGTCACAGGAATCTCAAGAATGAAGTCAACACTGATTCTAAAAGATTAAGATTCTCTACAGTCTTTCCTTAAGATTTCCATTCAGCTCTGGCTACGCGTTTTTTCTTCTTTAGAACAATGACTCCTTACATACTGGTCTTTCTCCTTGTGATTCTCAGGTTTAACACATACTTCAGGATTGTTAGTTGGGCAACACTCCATATTTTCCTATTAGAAACTTTCGATCCCTCTTTGGAAATGTGTTTTAAAACTTTCGGGTCTCAAGGCACACGCTTTTAATCCCAGTATTTAGGAGGCAGAGGCGGGTGGATCTCTGAGTTCGAGACCAGCCTGGTCTACACAGAGAATTCCAGGGCAGCCAGAGCTACACTGAGAAACCCTGTCTCTAACTCACAACCTCCATTCCCCCCAACAAAACAAAAGCCCTAAAACTTTCTGGTTTCACTACTTCCAGGTTAGAAAATCCACGTAGGAGTCCTGAGAAACTGTCGCATCCGTGAAAAGGACACAAATTTGGAATGGAAAGCACGGAGAATTTGCACAGCGCGGAAAGTCCTTCTGATGTTATGAAATCTAGGGACTTGTGGAATTTGTTTGGTCACCAGTAGGGCAATGGTGAGTGACTCAGTTGCCCATAGCTACGAAGGCTGCTAATGTGTCTTTACTTTGCCTGGATCTATCCTCCTTAGGCGTTAGTATTTCCAGTGAGAACGACACTGAATAAATTTAAATAAAAGTTGGTACTGTCTTATTTATAAGTTGAATCAGGAAGCTGCCGCTGTGTGTTCTTGAATCACTCAACCCCTCTAAAGTTTCTCTTGCCCTTTACCAAAATGGTCGTTAAGGTTGTCCGGAGGGTTGAAGCTCCTGGCCCTTCACAAAGATGGCGCCGGAGGCCTGTTAGGAACGAGTTTGCCCTCTTCCCTGCCAGTGACAAACATGGCTCCCGCAGCGTCGCTCACGTGACACCCCGGGACTACGGCACGGGAGACGGCGGAGGAGGGCCCTAGAAAAGGGTGCGCGTTCCCGTGGCGGTGCACCGGGTAGGTTTCAGTCAGAGTCACTATGGCGGCCAGCGCTGGCAAGGTAAGCTGAGGCGGCGGCGGAGGTGGAGGTGGCGGGGTCGGCCAGGGAGGCAGGACCGGCGTGCCGCCCCGGCTCCCGGTCCCTGGAGCCCGCCGGAGAGGAGGTCGCCCGAGGTCGTAGCCAGCGGCCGGGGCTGGCCGGGGCTGGCTGAAGGGCTTGAGGGCTGAGGCGAGCGGGCACCGGCTCCTGACTGCCGTTTGTTTTGCTGTCTCCCCCCCACTAGGTCGGAAAGTTTCCTGCCTCGTCCGCCACCGCCTGAGCTGGCCGCACTGGCCGCCCGCGGAGGAGGCTGCGGCGGACCCAGCCCCGGCCTCCAGGCCTCTCCCTCCAGCTCCGGGCCGGCCTCCCTCCCCCACCCCGCCGTCCTCCGGGAGCTGCCAGTCCCTGCGATGCGACCCTCGCGCGGACGCCCCTGAGGGGAGGCGGCCCATGTGCTGAGCCGTCGAGCCCCAGAGCTCCGGAACCAACTTCCCGCCGGCCCGGGCGCTCAAGCCTGTCCGCACCGGCCTGCAGCGCCGGGGTCCCCGCCCTGGTCGCGGGGACACCCGCCAGGTGCCCGGGACTCGCGACTCGGCGGCCGCCCGCGCCCCGGCAGCCCTCCCACGCCTCCAGCCTGGGATCGCAGCCTCGGCTCACGCTGGGCCGGGGACCCCTGCCACTCCCGGGCGGCCTCGGCGCAGCAGGGGCCATGCACCCCGGCCCGCTGGCCCTCTAGCCCTCCTCGTCGACCCCCCGCGCCTCTCCTCATCCCCGAGGCCCCCCGAGGACCGGCGGTGGCCGCCCGGAGGTCCTCGGCTCCTCTTCCCTTGGGCCCCGGAGGACCTTCCCGGCTGCACCCGGCCAACCCTCTTCATGCTGCAGTGCCGCAACGTTTCCGCTACCGAAGGGGAGAAGCGGCCGGGATCTCAAACAAAACACAAGAATCGGTGTGTGACTCATCAGCCTGGATACCTCCCGTCCCCAAACTGTCTTCCAGGAGTTTACTTGGCCGAAGCTGCCCAATGTTTGAGCCTTTTCTTCCTAGGGAAGATGGACTGAAAGCTGCTGGTTGGGGACTTTTTTTGGTCAAGGAGCCTCTGTGTTTTAAAGGAGGTGATGGGGCTTGCGCTGGCTTGTCTTCCTGCCCAGTTGAAGAGTTGTTGATGTTCACTGGTTATGCTTAGACAATGCGCAGTGTGTTTTAATTTAAAAATTTTGGGGGGATAGGGGTATAGGCTTGGGAAGAGCATTCCGAAGCTGGAGGAGCTCCTCATTGTCCCTGGTAGAGACAGCCCCTCCCCAGCCTGTCCTCCATGCCGTCAGCCTTGGCCATCTTCACTTGCCGCCCGAACTCGCACCCGTTTCAGGAGCGTCATGTCTACCTGGACGAGCCCATCAAGATTGGCCGCTCGGTGGCACGCTGTCGACCAGCGCAGAATAATGCCACCTTTGATTGCAAAGTGCTGTCAAGGAACCATGCCCTCGTCTGGTTTGACCACAAGACGAGCAAGGTAATGTCCCTACAGTGTTTTACAACCTTTCCTTCTCATTCTCCTTGCCCTCTCTGAGAGGTATAAGGTGTGCAGCGTCTCAGGGTTTGTTCCCACAGGACGCTTTTCTTCGAGGCCATGGAATCAGCTTTTTTGTGCGTCTGAATTCTAGTGGAAATTTAATCGAAGTGGTTGAATGAAAAACAGAGAGGGTATTGTTATTAAATGTCTCGGTAGGGCGATGACTTCTTGATAACTTGGTCATTCCCAGTGAAATCCCAAACCCTAATTCGTTTAGGAAAAGTAGATAGTGAAACTTGACCTCTTGCCTTCGGTCCTCTTAGAAAGGTGAATCTGCAGTTCATTGCTTGCTTGATTAAGCAAACAGCAGTTCCCAAAGCAATGCCGGAATCTGTGGCCACGGTTACATCGGTTACATCGAGGCTCCAGTGTCTCTGGTGAAATGTAGTTAGTTAACACACAGCTTGTAGTTGAATTCGATTCCGGGCCTGCCTGCTAGGATAATTGCTGCGCAAACTTAATGTTTTTGTAAGGTTTGATATTTATTTGCACATGATGAAATAATTTGTAAAAATTAAAGGCAATTTAATTAGGTTGGAATAATTACATTTTCAGAGTTGTTTACAAGTTGTGTGAACAGAAATTTATTGCTTTACGTTTTAATTTCTTTGGTAGATAATGTGTAGTTACACGATGATATGCAAAAATTAGTATTAATAAATTCGCTTATTTTTCTTAAGTTATATCCAATATTATCAATTATAATATTACTTATAATAAGAATTCCTGGGCTTTTTTCTTTCTTTCTTTTTTTTTTAAAGTCAGGGACCAGCTGGCCTGGAACTCGTTCTGTAGACCAGGCTGGCCTCAAACTTAAGAGATTTGCCTGCCTCTGCCTCTCAAGTGCTGGGATTAAAGGTCACTAGCCTAGCCTTGCTTTTAATTTTTAATCCAATTTAGCTTGTTTATCTTGGCACTGTACCTTGATAGTTGCTTCTATTGAAAAAAAAATAAGGTCTTTCAAGTTTTTAAAAAAATTGTATGGAGAATATTTTGAAGAGCTCATCTTTGGGCCTAAACCCAAGGTTTTGGTTGAGCTACTGAATTAATTCTGACTTTAAGTTACATAAGACTAATAGGGCTGTCTCCAGTTTTGTCTCCTGACTTTTTGCCCCCTCTTTCTGAGTGACATGATTAAGTCTTTTTTTTTTTTTTTAGAGGAGAATTTATCTTCAAAAGTGGTGTTTTGAAATGAAAGAAACTTGAGCCTCTAGAGGAAGAAAGTGAAACTTGTGAACTACTGAATTAAGGAATTACAAAATAAACTTGATTTTTTTTTTTTAAAGAAAGAAAAGATCCCCAAGTGCTGCATGCTTGCATAATAATGCCTATAACCTGTTCTGTGTGTAGGAAGAGAAATGAAAAGTGTGTTAACTTTTTCTGAGTCACACGAGATGCTCTTTAACCCATAAAACTGACTTTTTAACCCCCTGGAAGCTAACATTTGGGTGCGTTGATGGATGATCTGTAATTCTTTGCAAATGAGTGTAGAGTTCTTTATTGGATTCCAACAGTTGACTACTAGTGTTCATACAGCCAAATTTTATATTTTTACCTTTTTTTTTTGTTTTTCAAGACAGGGTTTCTCTGTGTAGCTTTGGTGCCTGTCCTGGAACTCTGTAGACCAGGCTGGCCTCGACCTCACAGAGATCCGTCTGCCTCTGCCTCTGCCTCCAGAATGCTGGGATTAAAGGCGTGCACCACCGCTGCCCGGGTATATTTTTACCTTTTTATGTTCTTGAGAAACAGGTCTAGCATAATCACACAACCGATTTGCTTATAGTACGTGCTTTGCAACTGCAGTTCTTGTTTGAAAAATAGTGCCTGCCCGGTGGTTACTTAATGAGTTTAAGATCACTAGCTGGGGTCTAGAGTGACACCCTGTCTCAGAAAATCAAGATGGAGAGAGGGTGGAGAGAATTCTCTGAAGGGTAGACTTGGTTTATTTCTCCCATTTTCACTTTTTTTTCCTTTTTGTGCTATTGGCTAAAGTAGCACCTAGGGCTTTGTGTCATTATTCATCTTTATACCACCTAATTTAGTTTAAACAAGCTGTTAGATCTTCCTTTGTGATCAAATTATTTTAGGTTAATTTTAAAGTATTGGCTTAGACAGACAGGTTTATATTGAGCATGTATTCTTTGCCAGACCCTGGGAGATAGAAAGAAAATCAAACCAGTTTGGCCAAGTACTATTTATTGCTTTGTGTATGAAATTTGTAGTTTCAAGAGCTCTCCTGTAAATATAGCAGGAGAATTCTTGACCCCCCCCCCCCCCCCCCCCCCCCCCCCCCCCGACCTAATATATATTCTTGAAAATTCTGATACGTAAAAATGCAAGAATCTACTCTTACGGATATCATTTCAGGAAAGTTTGTTTTTAAGTACCTCTAAGCCTTAGTTTTCTTATCTGTGGATAATATCGCCTGCTTAGTTTTTATTTTGGTAATGGGAAAGAAATGTTGGACCTGTGTGCACTAAACACCTGTTGTACCACTGAGCCATGTCCACTGCTCCCTTACTGTTTTAGGGATTGAGATCATTATGCAAATCACTTAGTACCCCCGTGCTTTGCTTTTATTAAAGCCTCAGTATTTAGTAGTGAGAATGTTTGGGGGGGAAGAGTGACCCCAAAACAGTGCTTTGTGAATCACTGCTGTGCTGTGGAGTCCCAAGGTAATAAGAAGTTTCTTTTCATTTTTATGCCGAGCTCATGCCAAACTCAATACATACCCAGAGTGCTGGGAATTCAGGCTTTTGCCACTACATCCAGTTTATGAGTGTTGAAGATTGAACCCAGGACTTTGTACAAGCTAAGAAAGTGCTCTACCAATTGAGCTACATCCCAAGTCCAGAAATTGTTCAATATATAGAAATAATTTTAAACGTAGAAGGTTGTGAAGTTGGTAACTCTGTCCCAGTAGGCATTTTGCCTTGGAGGTAGGAAACTGGAGTAATATGTCCTTTGGTTGACTTTGTTGGTGACCTGTTCTGCATTTGCCATTATGGGAGGCCTAGTAAAAGCTGGGTGAAGTAGTAAACACTTGAAGCATGTGTTTTGAAATTTTGAGACGTGGTCTTTTCTCACTCTATCCAAGACTGCTCGAGGCAGTGCTCTTCCTTCAGCCTCCTCAGTGTTAGGATTACAAGTGTGAGCCACCATTCTGGGTTATTTGAAACTTTTGATTATTCAGCTCATAGATGCGCATTTTAGAAAACTGGAAAAATGTAGGCAAATGGAAATTTGGGGGTTTGCTTTTGAAGTAAACTTGGAGTTTGTCAAGCAAAAGAAAGATGAAGTCATGGATGGGCTTGAGTGTGGGTGTTACCAGGGATACATAGTTTTAATGTTAAATTCATGAAGAATGAGCTATAGTTTTGCCAAAGTGTGGTGTTTGCTAGTCTTAACAATTCATATTAGGGATGTTAACAGCTGTCTTGCCTGCCTTTTATGTATCATCTTTTACTCCTTTGTGGACTCTATAAACTCTTCAGGTTTTATAGCAGATAAAACCTCTTGACTGAAATGCCACTGAGCAAGTAAATGTATCCATATGGTAGTTATACGGAAGGCATTATGAGTGGACATATTTGGATGGCCTTATTTGTTAGTGAGTTCTGGGTTTGCCAGGGTTATATAACAAGACATGTATATTTAAAAAAAAAAAATAAAGCCAAAGAGAATTTTGCATAGAGATCACATAACAGTCAAAATCACTATTTAATAAAAGTGATATAATGTTGTGTACAGTTAAGGGCCTGGAGCAAAGAAATTACAGCTTAACTTGTACATTGTATCTCATTCTTTCTTGTAAATGCTTTATATCAATGATTCTCAACCTATGGGTCATGATCCTTTTGGGGATTGCACATCAGATATTCTATATATCAGATATTTACAATTCATAATAGTAGCAAAATTACAGTCATGAAGTATCAATGAAACAATTTTATGGTTGGGGGTCACCATAGCATGAGGAACTGTATTAAAGGGTCACAGTGTTAGGAAGGTTGAGAACCAACCACTGCTTTACATGTTAAATTAACTTATTTCATCCTCAACTTTGGTAGATGTTTATTTTTTTCTCATGCATATGAGGAAATAGAGACATAGGGAGAAGAGGTTAGGTTAACATGCCTGAGTTCATATTGTTAGTAAATGGTAGAGCCATGATTTGAGCACAGGCATTTTGATTCTTGATTTGATATCTACAGGGCCAACCTCATAAACACTGCCATCCTAAGACCATGACATTTTAAATATGATTTTATTAAGTACAAGCACCAGGTTGACAGTAGAAATGAAAATGATTAAATGGCCATAAGCAAAACAAACAAACAGACTGGTGTATTAGATTAACTTGTCTAGTAGGATTTCTATAACAACTGAAGATTTTAGGGAAAGTTTCATGGATAACAGTTCATGGATGAAATGCAAATTCAGCTAGACTGAAGGGCTTAGAAAAAAAGGAAATTGTAGATAAGAGTGAATCTCAAGGAAAGGGGTCTGGGGTAGGAGGAATCGCTTAACAAAAGGACTAGAAGCAGGAATGAGATTACGTGTTCCAGTGACATCGCAGGAAGTCATTGCTGTGGTGACATATTGTGTACCTTAATAAACTATGCCTGAAGATCAGAGAGACAAAGGAACAAGCCACCCCTTACCTCTAGGACTCCTCAGTTTGAAAACCCCTTTGGTTCCTGTCTCCTCACACCTTATTACCTTTCTCTGCCCAGCAATCACTTCCTGGGATTAAAGGCATGTGCTTCTCAAGCAAAGACATGAGATCTCAAGTGCTGGGATTAAAGATGTGTGATTCCCAAGTATTGGGATTAAAGGTGTGTGCCAGCACTGCCTGATTCTGGTTCTCCCCTAGACTGAGTCAATCTCATGTAGTCCAGGGTGGCTTTGAATTCACAGAGATCTAAGAAGTGCTAAGGTTAAAGGTATGTGCCACCACTGCCTGGCCTGAATGTTTAATCTAGTGGCTTGTTCTGTTCTCTGATCTTCAGGCAAATTTTATTAGGGTACACAATATGTCACCACACATTGCAACGGAAGAAAGCCAGGTTGCTTCTTTCCTTGATGTGTCCAAACATGACTGCTAAGATCCTGGACTCAGCCTTTGAGAGAATGGCAGATTATATAGTCATTGCTTTTTATTTTGTTTGTATGTTTGTTTTAACGAGTTCTAAGGTTTTTTTTTTTGTTAATAGAAGTAAAAAGTTTTTTTTTTGAGAAATGCTAGTTTATATGAGAAAGTTGTTTATCTGATAAGTTATATTTAAGGTACATTAAACATGTATAGGAAGCTAGATTGTATTTACAAATCGCATGTGTATTTCCTTTCATGATGCATTTTACAATAGTAAAAAATTGATAAAATATTTAATCTAATATATTGAGTTTTAAAAAATACAGCTTAGGGCCAGGAGAGATGATGGCTCAGTGATTAAGAGCACTGGTTTCTCTTTTAGAGGATCCAGGTTTGATTTCCAGCATCCACATGGTGGCTCACAACTATCTTTAACTCCAGACCCAGGGGATCTAGCACCGTCTTCTGGTTTCCGTAGTCACTGCACACACATGATACACAGTAACACATAAAGAAGAATAGTTTATATACTTAATCATCCCCTTCCATCTAGTTATTTGATTATACTCCTTAAATTTATTCTTTTCTTCTTTTGAGACAGGGTCTCTCTAAACATAGTGAGCTATAACTTTCACTATCATGAAACCAGGCTGGTCTTGAACTCACAGAGAACCACCTACCTCTGCCGAGTGAATGCTGGGAATAAAGGTGCGCTCTGCCACACCTGGCTTTAAATCTATTTTTTACCTTTTTAGGCTCCTATTCCATTTTCTTAAATGGTATTTATGTTAGCTGAAAACCTGTTCTCTAGCAAGTAGGGAATAGAATGTCCATCATTTAAGGTTTTAAGTAGAGAGATTGTGAGATTGGTTCTTTTTTGGAAATTGGAGGCTTTGAGACAAGGTCTTGTTATGTAGCTCAGGCTATCCAGAACTTGCTATCTAGCCCAATCTAGCCTTAATCTCTCTGGTGTTTAGACTGGTGTGCACTGCCTGATTTGACATGAGATTGGTTCTATTTTGTTTTTGTGTTTTTGTATTTTGAGTTTTTGAACGGGGTTTCTCTGTGTAGCCCTGGCTGTCCTGGAACTCACTCTGAAGACCGGGCTGGCCTTGAACTCACAGAGATCCGCCTGCCTCTGCCTCTTGAGTGCTGGGACTAAAGGCGTGAGCCACCACCGCCCGGCATGAGATTGGTTCTTAATGGCAGTTTATATTGGAATCAAGAAAAATACAGCTGGCTGGTGTATAGCTCCATAGTAGAATGCATGTCTAACATGCATAAGGCCCTGGGTTCCATTCCTAGCATTTCCAAAGGAAAAAAGTATGGATGCGGGGAGGAAAAGGGTGGCATTTATTTTAAAAACTTTACTTTCTGGGATTCATGCTTTTCTCTTGTGTTGTGGGCAGGCAAGTACTCCACACTCCTGCTCAAAAAAAAAAAAAAAAAAAAAATCTTGATTGTTGCTTACTAATTTTGAGTATTAAAGTCTGTCTTTCATCCCCCATCCTTTCTTTCTCTTCTTCATCTCAAACTTGATTTACCAGTGATATGACAGTGCTCACTGTTTTTTTTTTTTTTTTTTCCACTGTTCCTTTTTAAAACAAGTGCCTTTTCTGCTCTTTTGTCTTCCAAAATGACCTTTCCCTCTTATCCCTGAGGCTTAGTTCCAGGGAGAAACTTTCCCTGACTCTCTCTGAAGAATGGATGGCTTCTTTCTCTCTACTCCTATAGAACTTTGACTATAACTTCATTATGGGACATAGACAACAAAATAAGTGTAATGCAAATGCTCTATTGCCCTGCCAGATGTGAGCTCTTGAGAACAAAGAATAGGCACTATATAAATGTTTGAATGAGTGAAATGTGAACAATGCAGCAGTCTGTTTCTATACACCCTTGGAGGGTTGAAGGGTAGGAGGTCATTCAAGTTAGTTTTCAGTTTGAAGTTATGCACTTAATTACCAACATGTACTCCGAACAAATCATTACTTATATGAACTTGCGATATGCAAGAATATTTTGCTAAATATTTTGGGCTTTTATGTAAACTTTGTTTGGTGATATTAGTTTTGAATTAGTGTATTTATATCCGTCCTTAGACAACATAGTACTTTCTTGGGGGAGTATGTGTTTTAAATACTCATTTTGTCTGTATACATGTTTAGGAAACAAGGAGAACTGCTGTAGTCTGACTTTCTTTAAACCCAAAAGAGTTTTTATGTTTAGAGACTCTTAGTGCGAGTAGTAGTAACTAAGGGAGTTTGAAGTAGAATCTAGATTTTTTTTACCCATGGAGAAAAAGCCAAAGTACTGAACATTTACTCTGAACTGTCTTCTTATGGACTTAACAGTTAACAGTTGTAATGAAATTGTCTTACTATCTTTTGCTTCCTCCTTTTTTTAAAATTTAATTTTGTTTTTGTTTATTTTCAAGACAAGGTCTCACTATGTAGCGTTGACTGTTTTGTTTTGCTTTGTTTTTTCGAAACAGGGTTTCTCTGTGTAACCTTGGTTGTCCTGGAACCCACTCTGTAGCCCAGGCTGGCCTCAAACTCATGTAGATCCCCCTGCCTCCCGAGTGCTGGGATTAAAGATGTGGACCGCCACTCCTAACTATGTCTTTGCTATCTTAAAAGGTAGTTGAAGCTTTGGTTCTGCGGCGTATAACCAAGAACTTGTCCCTTACAGATTTTCAACAACTGAAGGACTCCAGTAACCGTTTCTCTGAGTCAGCTGATGTTTTTCTAAACTTATCTCTACTACTCCTGATGTTTTTCTTAGATTGGAGTTTAGGTACATGTACAAATGAATGAAACAGTCTTGGAAAAACTTTAATGCAATGGTGGAGATGGAACCTAGCTCCCCCAAGGCCATTCTAGGCAGGTGCTGTACCACTGACCCCACCTAGTAAAAATTTTTAAAAAATTTATTTTTAATTTTTCACACAGAATTTTTTTAGCGTACAAAATAATGGATTTCATAATGACCTTCTTCATACATGTCTATCATTGTACTTTGCTCATATCTGTCTCCTCTGTGCCCTATCCCCAATGGTCCCTTCTCCCATTTTCACCAAGAACATTTTTATACTTTAGAGAGAGGGTGTGGTGTGTGCCTGTAATCCCAGCACTCCAGAGGCTTGAGACAAGAAGAGTGCAAGTTAAGGCAATCCTGGGCTACATGGAGTTGGACAATGTTAAGCATCTAGTTCAGAGGAAGAGCATAGGGCTTTGGTATAATCTCCAGCGAATTCACACCTCGGAGACACACACACACACACACACACACTTTAGAACATAAGAGTAAGCTTTATAGTGGCACTTGCAAATAGGTTTTGGTGATTAGTATTGACTATATCCTTTGTCCTAATACATACTTTGTGGTAGATTTTAATTTTAACACGAAGAAACTTTGTACATTAGATTCCATAATACTTTCATGCTTGTCGTTTTATTTGCATGTGTAACTAACTACTTGTTCTACCTGATCCAGTTGAACAAGACTCTTCAATATGGATGTTCAAGTCTTTCTGTATTTTTAGTTATTTAAATAATAGGAATATGCTCTCATAAAAGTTTCAGCAATAGGAAGCATATAGATTAAAAGAAACTCATGCTTCATATCTGTCATCATCTACCTTAGAAGTGGTATTAGTTTGGTGTATAATTTTTATTGCATATGTTCACTTAGATGTATAGATTAGTAAACATCTTTTCTTTCTTGATTGCTTTCTTTTTTAAATGTGGTGTGTGTGTGTGTGTGTGTG
This sequence comes from Peromyscus californicus insignis, assembly GCF_007827085.1. Classification (NCBI taxonomy): domain Eukaryota; kingdom Metazoa; phylum Chordata; class Mammalia; order Rodentia; family Cricetidae; genus Peromyscus; species Peromyscus californicus. Next base: position 90,845,869 of record NW_026294413.1, read on the forward strand.
TGTGTGTGTGTGTAGGTTGGAGAACCTTGGTTGTCATCCTCAGGATACCATCCACCTCCCTTGAGACAGGGTCTCTCATTGGCCTGCAGCTCACCAATTAGGTTTGACTGGGTGGCCTGTGAGCCCCAAGGAGCCTCCTGTCTTTGCCTCCACAGTAGTGGATTACAATATCTCATAGTGTCCAGGCTGGTCTCAAACTTGCAGTCTTGTTTCCCCTCTCAAGTGCTGTGATTACAGACTTGAGCCACAATTCCCAGTGTTGAATTGTAGTGTAGTTTGAATTTTCTTTCTGTTCCCTTAGTGTGAATGTCCTAATCACTATTAGACTTTTGTTTTAATAAGTTTAGTAGATGGAGAAGCTGTTTCTAATTTTGAAATATTTGCTACTCAGACCAATTCTGATACTATTGAGAAGTTGCAATGCTAGAGTTTTAATGTGGGAATTGAGAAATGGTAGTTAAGATATAGTTTAAAAGCCTAATCTGGGCCGGGTGGTGGTGGTGCACACTTTAATCCCAGCACACGGGAGGCAGAGGCAGGCGGATCTCTGTGAGTTCAAGGCCAGCTCTGGTCTACAGAATGAGTTCCAGGACAGGCACCAAAACTACACAGAGAAACCCTGTCTCGAAAAACCAGAAAAAAAAAAAAAAGCCTAATCTGAACCTGGGAAGTATATAAAAATTCTGATAACCTAAGGATTTTGTGATGATTGCAGGAACATGGAGGGGGTAAAACACTATTGTTTTGAGAAGAACAAAGTATTAGTTTAAATTACTATTGAACTTAGTTTGGGATCATTATGCATTTCAGGCCAGCTAGTAGTATCTCGTTGTCTAATGCTTGCAAGTCCAGGGCAGAGCCCAGTACATAGTTTTATAAAAAAGAATTAGAATACCAATTACCAGTAGAAGTATCTGTGAATCATTGTTTCCAGGGAGCCGAGAAAGTCATGTATTGCTTCCTCCAGGAATGGGGGCAGAAAATGTGGGAGGAATTAAGAAAGCTTCACAGAGAATGCTGTTTTTAAATCACTGTTTAAAGTGAGTAAGGTTTTGCAGGCTGGATGAAAAGAGCAGTGGATTCTAGCCTTAGGGAACAGGAAACATTGAGGTCGGAAAGGCCTGAAAGAGAATAATGTATTGTGGGAATGCATCTCAGAAGTTAGCCGACTTGGGAAGGGCAAAGAATTGCTGTCTAATCTCTGAGGCCGTTGAGCACCTGGCCCAGGTGTACACTTGTTGGGGACAGTGTCTGTAAGGCTTTCCAGTTGTGCCACCCTGGGAAGTATCTATGCTTTAGTTTTCTTCACTTGTAAAGGAGTCTAGGGCTGAGAGTGTTCCATTCCCAGACTGCTAAACCAAATAAAATGAACAAACAAAAGAAAATTAAATGCAGGATAATAGTAAAGTTCACTTCCTAGGACTGTTAGAAAGACTGAATGAGAATTCTTCATGTAAAAACACTTAGGAGGTACTCAACTGTGGCCATTCATTTTTCCCTTTGGTTTACTTGGTGTGCTTACACAGTAATATCTTGTATATTGATTTTCTATAAGTGTACTTTTTTTTTTTGAGGCAGAGTCTCATGTAGGTAGCTAAGGATGACTTTGAATTCTTGGTTCTTAGGCTTCCACCTCCCAAGTGCTGGGCGGGTTCTACCATACTTAATTTATAAATAGGAATTTTCATTGTTGAGAGTTTTTCTCCCTTGAATATCTATCTGTCTGTTGTAGAGTTTGCAAAAATTAGTAAATTCTCTTGAATTTGTGAACTTACGAATGTGGTAAAGTAATAATAGTCTTTTTTAAATTAGTATCTAATATATGATTTCCCTCAAAAAAGCAGGCAAAATTCAAAGATTAGAATCTAGTCAGCCAATCAGAAAAGCAGTTTCAATTCTCATTTTTCTCATGGCTGAGGTGTTAAACACCCTGAAAAATATTATTGACCATTTGTGCTTTTTTTGTGTGAGAGCTTTTGAAGGGTTCTTAGGTGGAGGAGAGAGGGATAAGAAAATATTAGCTAGAAAGAGAGACCTAGAAGAGGAGAAGAAAGACAGGGACACAGGATAGCTTTGGGAGGGCCTGGGACAATACCCAACAGCCCCTAGCTTTATTCAAAAGGGCTTTTTATAATATGCCAAGGGGAGAGGCAAAAGACCTCCCCCATGCAAGATCAAAGCACACCATACAGCCACGTGTAAGTAGTTTCTTCCAAACACCTGGTTTTGGAAGAATTTGGAAGGTTTTGGAAGCATGCCTGTGGCCAGATCATCTCCTTACGCAGTCATGTTGGGTAAGCAAGCTCTGATTTCCTTTTTCTTTTTCTTTTTTTTTTTTTCCTCCATCTGATAAAAGCCAAAGATTTTGTTCTTTCTTTCTTTCTTTTTTTTTCATTTTTCTTTATTAAGAAATTTTTTACTCACTCTACATATCACCCACAGATCCCATCTCCTCCCTCTTCCTACCCCCCAGCCCTCCCTCCCAAGCCACCCCACATCCCCACATCCCCCAAATCAAGGTCTCCCATGGGGAGTCAGCAGAGCCTAGCACACTGAGTCTACGCAGGTCCAAGCTCCTTCCCACTGCACCAAGGCATCACACCGCAGGCACCAGACTCCCCAAAGCCTGCCCATGCACCAGGGACAGATCCTGATCCCCCTGTCTGGGTGCCCCCCAAACATGTCAGCCAAACAACTGTCTTCTGTAACCAGAAGGCTCAGTCCAGTCCCATGGTGGCTCCACAACCACTAGTCTACAGTTTATGGACTTCCACCAGTGTGGCTGGTCATCTCTGCATGTCTTCCCATCATGATCTCAATGTCCCCTGCCTACAGAATCCCTCCTCTCTCTCATGGATTGGATTCCCAGAGCTCAGCCTGGTGCCTGGCTGTGGATCTCTGTATCTGCCTCCATCAGTCACTGGACACCACTCTATGGTGGTGGTTAGGGTATTCACTAGACCAGTCACCAGAGTAGACCAGTCCAGGCACCCTCTAGACCACTGCCAGCACTCCCAGGTGGGGTCATCCTTGTGGGTTCCTGAGAGCCTCCCCGGCACCCTGCCTCCTCCTATTCCCATGATGTCCTCATCTATCATGGTATCTCCCTCCCTGCCCTCCCACCCTGTCCCTACTCTAGCTCAACCCTCCCATCTCCCCATGTTCTCATCCCCCACTCCCAGTCCGCCCATGCAGATCTCAGTCACCTCTCCTTCGCTGGGCCATTCATGTGTCTCCCCTAGGGTCTTTCCCTGTTAGCTAGCCTCTCTGGAGCTGTGGGTTGCAGTCTGGCCATCCCTTCCCTCACATTTATTATCCACTTATGAGTGAGTACATACTATGTTTGTCCTTCTGAGTCTGGGTTACCTCACTCAGGATATTTTCTAGTTCCATCCCTTTCCCTGCAAATTTCATGATATCATTGTTTTTTACTGCTGAGTAGTACTCCATTGTGTATTTATGTGCCACATTTTCTTTATCCATTCTTCAGTTGAGGGGCATCTAGGTTGTTTCCAGGTTCTTGCTATTACGAATAATGCTGATTTGAACATAGTTGAGCATGTGTCCTTGTGGTAAGATTGAGACGCTCAGATTTTCTGACCTTGAGTAATTTCTCACTAGATAGCCTCTGTGGGCCTCTACACTTTTGAGGATTGTCTGTTCAGTTTATTATTGGTTCATTGTTTTTACTGGAAGATTTGTAAATTTAGAGTTCTAGTACATTCTGTTTACTGCCTCCTTACTCTGTTGATTTTTCACTTTTTCCTTAGCTGGGTAGAGCCCCTTTAATTTCATATAATTCCATTTGTGAACAATTGGGCTTACTTCCTTGGCTACTGCAACACTTCAGAAGGGTCTTCTCTGTGACTCTACCTACAGGGGTCTTTCCTATACTTCTTCTAGCAGCTTTAAAATTTTAGGTATTAGGTTAAGGTCTTTGGTCCATTTTGAATTGATTGTTGTGTAGGATTTTCTAGGAGTGGACATGCTATTTTTTTTATTACCATTTGTGGACAGTCTGTCAGTTTTTCCCATGTATGTCTTGGCGTCTGTATTAAAACTTCTGGAGCTGTCGTGGTGTGAGTTTATTTCTGTCTCCTCTGTTCTATTTCATTGGCTTCCACGTCTGTCTCCCTGCCAGTGCCGTGCTGTCTGTCTTTGTTTGTCGCTTTTCTTGCTTGAACTCTGAAGTAGGATTTGAGTTTAGGTAGTATGATACTCCCAGCATCACTTCTCTACTTAGGATTGTTTTAGCACTGTGGAGTTTTCCATATGAAATTTAGGATTATTTTTCTATATTTATGTAGAGCACGATTGGAATTTTGAAGAAGATTGTGTTGAATCTGTAGGCACCTTTTCACAATACTCTATTAATCATGGAGGATGGGACTTTCCTTTATCTTGCGTCTTTAGTTTTTTCAGTCTTTTTTATTTTTATTGATTGATTTTTTAAATTTTATGTGCATTGGCGTTTTGCCTGCACATATGTCTCTGAGAGTCAGATCCCCTGGAGCTGAGGTTACAGACAGTTGTGAGATGTTACAGACAGTTGTGAGATGCCATGTGGACACTGGGGATTGAATGTAGGTCCTCGGGAAGAGCAGCCAGTGCTCTTAGCCACTGGGCCATCTCTCTACTCTCCAGTTTTTTCAGTCCTAAAGTACCCATTGTAGAAGTCTTTAATTTCCTTGGTAAGATTTATTACTAGGTATTTACTTATGTGTATATGTATTTATTTTGAAGCTGTTGTGACTAGGATCTAAAAAATTCTTTCTTGGCAAATTTATTTCTGGTATATAGAAAAGCTGCTGATTTTTGTGTCAATTTTGTATTTTGATACTTGGTTGAAGTATCAGATCTAACAGTTTTCTGATGGAGTCTTCAGGGCCTTTTAAGTATTTGTCATCTGCAAATAGGGATAATTTGACTTTTGCCTATGCTATTGTAGCCCTTTTATATCTTTCTCTTAACTTATGTCTGCAGGTAAGACTGAGTGCTCTTGAATAGTTTCAAATTTTCAAGGAAGTGTTTTTTTAAATTTTTGTTTTTACATTTAGTGTAATGTTGAATATAGGCTATCTATATATATCTCCCTTATTATGTACAGATATACTCTTCCTATTCATAGTATGTTTAGGACTTCTGTCATGAAGGGATGTTGAACTTTGCCAAGTGATCATGTGAACTCTGTCCTCAAGTGTATTTATATGCTGTATTTTTTAATTGGCATATACTGCACAAAACTTGCATCACTGGGACGAAACCAATTTGGTCGTGCTGTATGGTCTTATTAATGTGTTCTTGGATTCAGTTTGCAAGTATTTTATTGAGGATGTTGCTTCTGGGTTAATCAGGGCATTTGATCTTCAGTTTTCCTTTTGGGTTGCATCCTCCTTTGTTTGATATCAGTATGATCTTGGCTTCTTAGAAGGAGACTGGGAATATTGCTTTCTGTCTTGTGGAACAGTTTGATGAGTATTGGTGCTTATTCTTTCTTAAAAGTGTAGTAGAAGTCAGCAGAGAATCCTGCACTATTTTTTATTTGTTTTCTTTTAAAATATTGCTTCAGTTTCATTTGTCATAGGTTTGTTTAAGTTGTTTATGTCTTTAATTTGTAGGTTATATGTGTTTAGGAGTTCACTCATTTCTTCTAGATTTTCCAATTTCTTGGAATATAGCTTTCAAAATATTATTTAATGATTCTTGAATTTCATTGGCACATGTAACATCTCTCTTTTCATCTCTACCTTTATAATTGGGGTCTGTTAGTTTGAATAAATATGTGTGGTTAGGTTTTTTGAGCTGTCTCTGAATTTTTTTTTTTTTTTTTTTTTTGGTTTTTTCGAAACAGGGTTTCTCTGTGTAGCTTTGCGCCTTTCGTGGAACTCGCTTTGGAGACCAGGCTGGCCTCGAACTCACAGAGATCCGCCTGCCTCTGCCTCCCGAGTGCTGGGATTAAAGGCGTGTGCCACCACCCGCCCGGCCTGTCTCTGAATTTTTAATGTGAGCACTTATATATAAACTTTCTTGTTAGAACTCCTCTAGCTGTCTGTATCTTAGAGGTTCTGGTACATTGTGCTGTTATTTTCATTTAATTCTAAGAATTTTAAAATTTCCTCCTTGATTCCTCCAATGACTGGCTGTTCATTCAAAAGTATTGTTCAATTTCCGAGTATTTGTTTAGTTCTATGCTTTTGTTGCTATTGTTTTCTATGTATGGAGTGTGTGGTTGAGTATAGCGATTTATTTCATGGCCAGGGAACAAAAATGAGAAAGAGAAGGTGATTGGTGTCACATACCGTTCCCCAAGTGCTTGTTTCCAGGGATCTAAGTACCTCCTAATATGTTCCTACCGTATAGAAGTTCCTTTTCTTCCCAATAATGCCTTCCATTAGACCACATCTTTAATACCTGGACTTGGGTAGATAGATATTCAGCATCCAAACCATACCACTAATAGACTATGAAATAGAAAAATCACATAAGTGAGCTATTATGATATTTTGATATGATATAATATGAGATCTTATCCTTTTAAGTTTTGACCTCTATTTGTTGTTGATAATCTTGTAGGTAGAGTTTTATGTAGCCCAGGCTGGCTTTGGACTTACTGTGTGGCCAAAGATGACTTTGACCTTTTGCTCTGACTCCACCTCTTGTGCACTGGGTTTACAGGCATGTGCCAACACATTTGGTTCTTCAGTATTGAAAAGCAGACCCAGGGCTTTGTGCATGTAAGGGAAGCATTTTACCAACTGAGCCATTATACCCCCAGCCTAGCTCTACGGTATTTATGAGTGTGTTTTCTTGGTTGACTGCCTCCATTGTTTTTAGGCACAGCATCATGGCAGCAAGACATGGTAAGAAAAGCTGCTCTGTTTACCTCATGTTGACTAGGCAACAGAGAGACATCAGAGGAAGAGGCTGTGGACAAGATATACCCCTTAAAAGCAGACATCTGGTAACCTACTTCTCCTACTAGGCCCAGTTCCCACCATCTTCCAATAAGAATTTTCAATGGATTAAACTTTTGATTGGTTCAAAGCACTTATGATCCTATCACTTTTCCAAAGTCTTAGCTAGGAAGAGTGCACTGGAGACCCATCCTTTAACACATTTGTCCCCGGGTTTAATTCATATCCATGTTCTATCCATGCTGTCTTCTCAGTGACTTAGGGATATTCAGTAGTAGATCTGGAAGCTCAGTGAGCTAGTGAATGCAGTCACTCCGAAAATGCTTGGTTGAGGGGATGTAGAGTATAAGCATTTTACTCTGAAAGCCTTGTGTATTGTACTTGTTGATACTTGTTTGTTCTTGGTTTTAATTGTTGCTGTTTTCATGAAGCCTATGTTGATTGTCCATATGCACAAGAAGGAATATGGCTTGAGAAAAGCTAAATAATTCAAGTATTCCCTCGTAGGCTTATGTTAGTTGAAATCTTGAGTTAAATACATATTGTGCTAATGGATTGTGAGTCACAGATGTCAAAAATATATTGGAATGTTAAACTTTGTAAAACAGCAGGAATTAGAAATTCAGTGGCCGTAGATGCTGTTCTCATAATTTTTTTTAATGTTCTGAGTTTTGAAAGTTTGGAACTTATCTTTGTATTATTATTAATTGTTGTTGGTTGTTTTTGCTCTTTTGGGGGGCCTTCCACCCAGCTCCCAAATAAATCACATGGAGGCTTATTATTACTTATGAATGCCCTGCCTTAGCCAGCTTTTCTTAAATTATCCTGTCTACCTCTAGGCTTTTACCTTTCTCTTACTTCTGTAGTTCTTACTTTTACTCTTACTCCGTGGCTGTCTGTGTGGCTAGGTGGCTGGCCCCTAGCATCCTCCTCTCCTTGTTCTCTTGTTCTTTCTTCTCTTCCTCTCAGATTTCTCCTTCTATTTATTCTCTCTGCCTGCGAGCCCTGCCTATCCTCTCTCCTGCCTCGCTATTGGCCATTCAGCTCTTTATTAAACCATCAGGTGTTTTAGACAGGTACAGTAACACAGCTTTACAGAGTTAAACAAATGTAACAAAAGAATGCAACACATCTTTGCATCATTAAATGTTCCACAGAATAAACAAATGTAACACATCTTAAAATTCTACAACAATTGGTAGAAAAAAAATCTATGGAGACTCTGAATATGTATAACTGGATACAATTCAGGCCTACTATGTCCAAAGTATGGGAAGAGAGGCTTTCTGAGAACTACTTGTTAGCTTATATTTGGCCAATAATAAAAATTTTAGCCTCATCTTGAGCTCATGATATTCCTTATTCAGCTTTCCCAGGTGTTGGGCTAACAGGTGTGCTTTTCCATGTCGAGCTTCTGACTTGTAGGGCTGTCATTTTGTAGAGCTTTAGTACTCTATTTGCACAATGTTTATCTATTGTAAAGTGTGGATGTCAAAACCCGGAATCTGCACTGTCACTTCCTTTGAAAGTGTAACTCTGCTGCTAACATAGCTTAGTGAAACTGAGTTTCTGAGTCTTGAAAAACAGTGTGAGAAAAATCTCCAAAAGTTAAGGTATGAATAATTTCCTGAATTACAACTACTTTTAAAAGTTTCAGTGTTTTCGCCGGGCGGTGGTGGCGCACGCCTTTATTCCCAGCACTCGGGAGGCAGAGGCAGGCGGATCTCTGTGAGTTCGAGGCCAGCCTGGACTACCAAGTGAGTTCCAGGAAAGGCGCAAAGCTACACAGAGAAACCCTGTCTCGAAAAACCAAAAAAAAAAAAAAAAAAAAAAAAAAAAAAAAAAAGTTTCAGTGTTTTCAATATAATTTTCAAAAACCCTGTTACATGAACTTCTACTATTACCAGAAAACTTCAAACTTTGCTTTTTAAACCTTTTGGTGTAGCATTTAAATTGGCTCAGATTGCATCCTCCAGAAGATTATAATTTTATTGTATAGTAGAGCTCTCTCAATTTATAACATTTACTGAAATTTAAAGTTGAAATTGATTAATACCACGACTTCATCTAATGATTTCAAATTTTGCTTTGCATATTAGATTCAAATAAAGTTTATGAAAGTATTCTGATGTGAGAAGTAAATACAAAGGATGTTTTTGTGGCTTGTATTTTTGCTGTGTTCAAAAGTAGTTTTGTAACTGAAGCTCCTATTTTAACTGCATTGCCTGCAGGCATCTTGTTTAAAAAGAAAGTAGGTGAACTAACTAATGTCATTTATTGTTGTTATTCTAGCAACAGAACACTTTCCATTAAAGAACAAAAATTTGTAATAATTACGTTGATTGAATATTTAAAAAGCAGTGTTCTTAGTGATATTTATATGTGTTTTGATTATATTGATTTCTTTATACTTTTTGTATGAGTTAATGTTTCAAAGTAAAAACAGTGTCATTTTCTTCTCTATGAAAGTTAAGTAGATTAGCAAAATCAGTCAGGGTTTTACAGTTAGGTTTCCCATTTCTTCCTTAGATTTCTTAGGTAATTGTTTTATCTGTTCTATTTTTCTTAAACCATATTTTTTGTTTTCTGTATCGTATATCCCTTAAATTGACTATAATGGAGGTGTCATGTGTTGAACACAGGGCCTTATGTGCCTTATTATACTAGGCAAGTGTTCTGTTGCTGATTACATACCCAGCTTGGCCATAGTGAATTCTGAATAGATATTTTAATAGTTATTTATATCATTTAAAAAGCTAATTCTTTAGAATTGTGTGAACTCACTTTTTTTTTTTTTTTCTCGAGACAAGGTTTCTCTGTGTAGCTTTGCGCCTTTTCCTGGAACTCACTTGGTAGCCCAGGCTGGCCTCCAACTCACAGAGATCCGCCTGGCTCTGCCTCCCGAGTGCTGGGAATAAAGGCGTGCGCCACCACCGCCCGGCCCCACTTTTTTTTTTAATATACCAACTGTATAAATAGCAGAGGGCCAGAAATGTATGTCAGTGTAAGAGTATTTGCTTAGCATCTTCTGACTCTGGATTTGAACTGACATATATTAAAAATAAAATTTATTTATATAGTTAGACACATTTTTTAACACAATAAAGTTGTGTGACCTTCTTAGGTTCATCTTATTTGGTATTTTGAGGGTAATTCTTTTCCACCCTTGATTTTTAGTTCCAGATTTGAGATATCTGCTTTTTTTTTTCATTAAGATTCCATTTTTAATTTCGTACAGCATATATGCGGTACTCATCAAGCACTTCCTGTGAACTAATCAGAGTCTGGTACAGAAGTCTGCCCAGTGGACCTAACATTCTAGAATACAGTGTGCCAGCGCTCATCTTTCATCTCCTCTGTTTGTTTAGCACAAATGGAGTGCTTTGGATCTATTGCTAGAAAGTTTAACACAATTCATGTGTCCTTTAGTGCGCAAAAGCAATACTTTTGATTAAATTTCAGTTTTACATTTGATGAAATCTATAATGTCCGTATCTCCTCTGATGTTACATAGTAACAAAGTACATATGTACTTTCTATATCCTTTTATTTTCCTGCTGTATAACTCATGTAATCCTTTATGTACATTATATTTAAAAGTCATTAGGGAACCTTTTATATGGATTATTTGATGATTTAGCTTAGTTTTGGAATATTTGTGTATAGCGAGGAGAGAGGTCTGGGATTCAACTCAGGGTCACAGGCTTATTATTGTACTACCCCTCCCCTCCCAGTATGGATTTTTAGTGGAACTTTTCAAACTCTTCTGTGCATAACACTGTTCTTTCCTGGTTCTTATTTTGTGTGTGTGTGTGTGTGTGTGTGTGTGTGACAATTTTGACATTTTCATCTTTGTCTCTTGTGTCTAGAGTTGTCTAGAGTCTCTATTGTCTCCCATAAAGTCTTCATTTTTATCCCTTGATTTATAATATTCCTAGTTCTTTCTCAAAAGTCATGCAATTACAGTTTTAACTACTTGAGTTTTTATTTCAAAGTCTATATATCTTCATGTATTTCTTAACTGTTATTTCTAGTTTATTTTTAATTTTCTAGAGTATACACTATAGTGCTTAGTATATCTAAAAGGTGCACAACTATTACCACTTTGTAGTTCCAGAACATTTTTGTCCTCCGCCTCCAAAGAAACTCTAGATCTCTTAGTTGTCACTACTCAGTTCCTCCTCCCTGCCAAACTCTGGCAACCACTGATCTTTCTTTGTCTGTAGATTCCCTATCTGGTCATTTTTTCTAAATGAAATTAGGCAACATGCTTTTGCATCTACTTTTTATTTAGCATAGTGTTTTCAGGGATTCTCCAAGTTGAGGCATTTACCAGTACTGTTTCTTTTATTACAGATAGTAACCCACTGTATGACTATACCATATTTTATTTATCCAAGTCATTCAGTCATGGACATTTAAGTAGTTTTATTTTCTCTGTCTAGCTATTATGAATTTGTGCTCAAGTTTTTGTGCTACATATATTCCAGTTTATTTGTGTATATATGTGGAAGTAAAATTGCTATATCATGTATAACTCTGTGTTGTAGCAGGTTTCTCAGACTGCCAGCCCCCAAATCATGACACGGAGACTTATTAGTTGTGAATGCTTGGCCTTATCTTATGCTTGTCCCACTAGCTCTTATAACTAAATTAACATGTTTCTCTTCATCTATGTTTTGCCTCAGGGCTTTTTACCTTTCTTTCATTCTGTATGTTCTAATCCATGTCTGGCTGGCTGACGGCTGCCTGGCTGACCCTGGGCGTCTACCTCTTTCCTCCTCCTCCTCTTCTTCCTTCTCTCCTCCCAAGCCTAGATTCCTCCTCCTACTTATTCTCTCTGCCAGCCAGCCCTGCCTATCCCTCTGCTGCCTAGCTATTGGCTGTTGGCTTTTTATTAGACCAGTCAGGTGCTTTAGGAAGGCAAGATGAAACAGCAGCACTTCTTTACATAGTTAAACAAATGTAGCATAAACAAATGTAAGACATCTTCACCTAGTTCAGCAAATGCAACATAAACAAATGCAACCATCTTTACATAGTTAAAGTAATATTCTGGAACATAAACAAATGTAACACATCTTTACATAGTTAAAGTGATATTCCACAGTACTATGTATAGCATTTTGGGAAACTGTCAATCTGTTTTTCAAAGTGGGTGTACCACTTTATACTTTATCAGTGTATGAGAGTTTTTAGTTTATCTTCTGATCAATGTGTTTTTAAATTTTAGCTATCTGGAGAGTATGAGGTGATATCTCATATTTTGATTTGTAGTTCTCTAGTGAGTAGTAATGTTGATCATTTTTTCATATTCTCATTGGTAATTTATGTACATTTTGTTTTCATTTTGTGGTACAGGGTCCTGTCTAGGCTGGCTTCTACCTCACAATTCTCCTCCTACAGTTGGGTGGGCACTACCATATCCACTTTTGTATATGAGTATTTTGGACAAATATCTATTTAGATCCGTTTAGGATTTAGGTTTCTTTATTATTATTATTATTATTATTATTATTATTATTATTATTATTTTTAGACAGGGTTTCACTACATAGACCAGACTGGCATCAAACTCATAGAGATCTGTCTATCTCAGCCTCCCAAGTGCTGGGATCCAAAGTGTGTGTCATAATACCTGGCCAAGAGTTTTGTTCTTGTTACTTTTGAGATTATAATGTAATTAAATCATTCCTCCCATCCTTTTTCCCACTAAACCCTTCCATATACTTCTCTCTTCTTCTCTCTTCCAAATTAATGGTCTCTTTTTCATTGTGATTACATACATGTATGTGTATGTATACACATACTGCCTGCTTGCCTTTCTCGGCCACCTTCTCTCTTTCTCCTTCCTTCCCTTTCCTTGTTCCTCACCCTCTCCTCCTCTCTTTGTCTTTCCTAATCTCTTTTTTCCCCCCTTGTTTCTTATGACAAGGTCTTGGTGTGTACAAGTGTCCCAGGTTTGCCTGGATTCTCTTGTTTCCTTCTCCTTAGTGTTGGGATTACAGGTATGAGTAGTAACTGACTTAAAAAACAAAAGTGGTTTCAGATTTCAAAGTCATGTCAGATACTTATTAAAACAAGGTTCCCAGGGGTCATTGTATATTGAGACTTGACATCATGTAGTTGAAAATGTAGAATTAAAATAATATAATATAGTGACTAAGAACATGGATTGTGGAGCCCAGTTATTATAGATGGCTGTGAATCCTGGCTCTGTTACTTTCCATGATCTTGGGCAAGTCAATGCTGTCTTAGAGCCTTCCCTTCCTCTGTCATAGGAATGTCTGTGCTGTGAAATGAATGCATAGCATACCTTGGAACAAATGTACTTACTAGTTACTTTTCCAGTCACCGTGATCAGATACTTGACAAAAGGCAGCTAATGAGGGGAGGATTTATTGTGGCTCATGGTTTGAGAGGGTAGGGTCTTGTGGCAGGGAAGGCATGTGGAGTTCCTGCAGCAGCATGTGGTTGGGATTCCTCATGTCTTGTGTCTTAGTTAGGGTTTCTATTGTTGTGAAGAGACACCATGACTACGACAACGCCTATAAAGGAAAACATGCTGGCTTGCAGTTTCAGGTGAGTGCATGCATGTGTATGTATGTGTGCAGGCAAATGTATGCCGTAGGACATGTATGGAGTCATCAGGCTTGTGTTGTAAGTGCTTGTACCCACTGAGCTATCTCATCAGCTCTGCCAAAAGTATTTAATGACATGCAAAAATGTAGGTGAAATGTAAGTCCTATGGAGTATGTCATTATAATGAGTATGTCTCTAATTCTTTAAAAAGATAGTGCAAGATATAGAATGTTTATTGTATACTGAAGAAAAATATATTATGCTGTTGACAGCAGCTTATTCTTGAAAGCTTGAAGAATTTCTTTTTATTTTCTTCTGTACTTAATTTTACTATTCTGTTATTCTGATTTTAATGATAAGGGTTTTTTTTTTTGTATTTTAAAAATTTTTGCTGGGGGTGGGGCGGGCTGGTGAACACCTTTAATCCCAGCACTTGGATCTCTGTGAGTTCGAGACCAGCCTAGTCTACAGAGTGAGGTCCAGGACAGCTAACACTGTTACACAGAGAAACTCTGTCTCAAAAAACAAAAAGCAAAAATCACCAACAACAAACAATTTAAGTTGTAGGCTTGGCTGTCCTGGTGCTCTCTGTATAGATCAGTGGACCTTGAATTCATAGAGGTCTGCCTGTCTCTGTCTGCAGTTCTGAGATTAAAGATGAACTTAGAGAAAATAATTATTTTTGAGAAGGCTCGTATGAGGTGAAAAGCTTGACTGCCAGTGCTAGTTCTGCTATTGAAGACTATTCACTTTGAATTAACTTTGTTTTTTGTAGTAAAACAATTTGTTCATCTATAGAATGAAAAATTGGACTTACATTTATTTAAAATTTTAAATACTTGCTGCTCATAGAGGTCAGAATGGGCATCAGATCCCTGGAACTGGAGTTATAGACAGTTGTGAGCTGCTATGTGGGCATTGAGTTTGAACCCTGATCCTCTGGAAGAATACCTAGGTTTCTACCTCTTGTTAGCTGTATAGCATTTGGTGAGAATTTAGGCTCTTTGTGCCTTAGTTTTCTTGTGGGAATAATAATAGCATTTCATAAGGATTAAGAGAATTAAATGAGTCATTATGTGTAGAGGAAGTAATATTGGGCTGGGCACACAGTTAGGACTCAATAAATATTAACCTTTCACTACATAACCTCCCTTGTGTAGTTACTTAACGGCAGGAGTAGTTTTAGCCAAATTAGTGGTTGTTAAGTTGTGTGTCATTTAAAAACTGCAGTTTTCTGTTTAGGTATGTTCAAAATTGTGGTGTTTGCCAGTTTGTAAAGTGGAGTAGTTTGGAGTTTGAACTCTTCTTCTGCCTTCACACTTTGCTTTCTTGTTTTGGGTTCTTGCACTGGTAGTTTCTTTAGGCCTTAAGTTATCTCACTGATGAGGATTTTTGGAGAACTCAATACTAAAATTTTACTTGTTTTTTTCTACGATTTTAACTAACTTTATTTTGAAGACACTGTACTTTAATCTATTTGTGATAAGTCGCAGTATAGAATTCTTTGGTTGTACCTATTTTTCTTCAACTGATATTTTAACTTTAGGGCATAGCATAAGGGTTGAGATAATGTTACAGAAAACTGACTAGCCTATTGAAGGAAAAATCTAACATTATGACCTTTTAAACTCAGAAATGGTAGAGGATAATTTCCCATTTAACTCAGTTGATGCATAGGTGGTACTTAATTTAATCCCAGAAAAGAATGTATTCAACTGTTAGTAAGAAATAAATCAACATATTTATTAGTCACTCTTAGAATTAGTAACCATGTTGAAGTTCATTTTGTAATCCTGAATGAAGATGACAGAAATAAATTAGTTTTGTGTTACACATCATCTTTCATTGACTATATGAGGTAATTAAGTTCTTCAGTCAGTAGTGACTCAGCTATTGCATGGCTTTGGAAATTTTTATCTGAGAATAGGTGACTCTGATAGCAAAGTTTATTATTGCAGTTATAGAATGAAGGTAATTATATATTTGTTTTCTATAGGTACAAGAGTAGAAATTGTATTTTTCTTTTTAAAAAAATTGTGTATTTTTTTTTTTTGAGGGGGTATGAGTGCTGTCTGCTCATATGCCTGTGGATTTCATTATAGATGGTTGTGAGCCACCATGTGGGTGCTCAGGACCTCTGAAGAGCAGCCAGTGCTCTTAACTGCTGAGCCATCTCTCCAGCCCTAGAAATTGTATTTCAATACATGTTTTTTTCTTAATGTCTTTAAGTCTTTAGATGTTTTCCCTTCTTTGTGCAGTGTATCTGAAGTGATAGCCTGCTACAGGGGTCATTATTTCTATATTACCAAGAAACATAAGAAATTTTTGTTTTAGTTTTTATTAATTCTATTAGTTACTTTTTTTTTTGTTGCAGTGATGAAATACCACATCCAAGGCAACTTAAAGAAGAAAGTTTGTTTTGGCTTCTGGTTCCAGGGGGAGAGCCCATATTTTGGTGGGGGCTGTATGACTGCAAGCAGCAAGGTCAGGACAGGGAGAGATCATATTCTATCCACATGTAGGAAGCAGAGAGAAAACTAGATATAGGACATAGCTGGAAACTCTCAAAGCCCACCTCAGTGTATGTCATCCAGTAAGAAAGTAGTTGATTCATTCAAGATACATATTTAAGCCAGAAAGGGCAGCATACCTATAATCTTGGCATTCTGGAGGAGAAAGAGGGTTGAGATATTAACAACTCTTAAGGCTACATATTGAGTGGAGCCAGCCTTGGTTGCACAATTAAGAGCCTGTCTCAAAAACCTAAAATAAGCAAGCAAGCATACAAATAAAAAATAGAAATCTGAGGTCTGGGGTCATATATAGCTCAGTGATGAAGCATGTGCCTTATGTATTGTAAAGGTCTGGCTCCTGTCATTAGCAGTGCAAAAGTGGGGAAAATACACATGTAGTAAAATACAAATTGGTTGTTGTATTTAATCAGTACATACCTACTGCTAGAAAGGTATGATAGGGACACCAACTTTGTATTTTAGAATTAGTGAGTCCAAGATGACTTTTGTTATTTTTTTAAATGTAATTAAAAAATTCAGTAGTAAATTTAAAAAAGAATGATAAATCAAAAGATAAGCAAACACCTTTAAATGTTTCCAGGTGCAATATTAGGTAGGACTGGTCAGGACCTTCAACTCTTTGATCCATTCAACCTAGAGTTGCTAACCCAGCATAACTGTTTCTTTGTTGCTGAGAGAGCTGTATGTTTGTTCTGTGGTCTGCATCTTTTTTTTTTTTGTTTGTTTTTTTGTTTTTTTGTTTTTTTGTTCTTTTAGCTTTGGCTAAATCCCGAACCAGTTGTTCTGACTTGAGTGACTCACATCTTGGGACTCTACTCCATGCTACTCCAAGAAAACACTACTAACTTTACCATTTCTAGTAAAAATTCTGTAGTGTCCTACTTGTTCTGTAGACTCATCTGAAAATATGCTTCTGAGTTTTTAAAAAGTTCCTCGTGGAGTTTTCCTTTATGAGTGGACCAAACAAACATCTTTGCATCCTTCCCAACTAGTACCGAATAATCATCTCAGAATAAGTGACAAGTTAGCTACCAAACAAGTAGCAGAGGGGCTTTTTAAAGCAAGAAATGAAAATGCATCCTTTATTTTTTTCCTTCTAACATCAAAGATTTTTCCCATTTCTGATAAATTACTTGCATTAATCATATGCTGTATAATTACTACCATAGTTTTATACATTACCCACACTCAAATATGCTTCTTTATTATATAGAGCTGTAGGGGTTTTATACTGTTAATTGTTTGGCTTACATGAAATCACAGATAAAGAGATGATGTATGACAATCAAGAAGTCGGGAATGATACGTAAGACATCTTCTTGTTCATTTTATTATGCTTTGCAGTAGTTTTTGTTTTGTTAAAAATAAAGCCAGATGTGATGGTAGACACCTGGAGTCCAGTGTTCAGAAGAGGACACTGAAGAGAATGGGCTAGGGAGTGAGTTTCAAGCTTGCCTGGACTACATAGCAAGACCCTGTTTCCAAAAAAGAAAACCCAGAAGCAAAAAAAGCATATAACCAATTTAATATAGTAGTATTTTTTTTTGTGGTAAATTGTCTTCTACTAGAATGGTAAACAATCTTCTCATAGGTAGTGGTATATTTATTTGTTCCCTTTAGTCTCTTCCACTCTGATTGGCTTGATTAATTTGGGACCCCAAGAAGAGATATCCTTATAAATTCTAACTTTTGGAATTAGAGGTTATTGTTGGTTGGTCTTTGGCTCTTTTTGGGGTGCCCACCACCCAACTCCCAAATAAATCACACATGGAGGCTTATTCTTAATTATGAATGTCCCACCTTAGCTTGGCTTAGTTTCTTGCCAGCTTTTCTTAGCTTTAAATTATCCCACCTACTTTTTTCCTCTGGGCTTTTCCCATTCTCTTACTTCTGTAAATCTTACTTTTACTCCGTGGCTTATGTAGCTGGGTGGCTGGCTCCTGGAGTCCTCCTCCTTCCTTTCTCGTTCCTAGATCTTCCTCTCCTTCCAGATTTCTCCCTCTATATATTCTCTCTGTCTGCCAGCCCTACCTATCCTTTCTCCTGCCTCGCTATTGGCCAGTTCTTTATTAGACCATCAGGTGTTTTACACAGACAAAGTAACACAGCTTCACAGAGTTAAACAAATGCAACATAAACAAAAGTAACACACCTTAAAATAATATTCCCCAACAAGAGAGTCTGAGTTGTAATGTGATGTGACTTTTTTTAGATTTCTTCTGCTCTTAGGCTCTTCAGCAGTTTATTTGAGTCAGCATGACTTCTATATGTAGACTGATAGAACTATTAGGTGCTCTTGGCTTTTTTTCCGACCTCTTAGGTATTATTTTTCCTGATTACCCCCCCCCCCCATACTTCCACCTATTCTGTTAGAAACTAATTCAGGCATTTACCCTACTGGTTTCTTCTTAAGGAGTTTGAATTATTGTTTTCTCAGTTACATTAGTATTATTTCATGTAATTAAATTTTTTTATTAGTTAAAGAGTGTGTGTGTGTGCGCGCGCGCACGCACACATGCATGCATGCATGCATGCATGCATGCAAGTGCTCACAGAGGCCAGTGGGTCCCCCAGGAGATGGATTTATAGGTGGTTGGTTATGAGCTGCCTGATGTGTATTGGGAATCACTTAGGTCCTCTGGGAGAACAGTTCATGCTCTTAACCACTGTGCCATCTTTCTAGCCTCTAGTTCATGTAACTTTAGTGGTCAGTTAATACTTGTGCTTTTCGTTCTTGTATAGCTTTATTTTCCTCCATTCCCCATCCCTTCCCCTTTCTTTACATATTTGTACTACTGAGGCTGCAATTCTGGGACCTCATGCCTGTGAGGCAGGTGCTTTACCATGGAGCTGCATTCTTAGCCCCTTTTAACAATTTGCTTTTGGATAAGGTCTTGCTGAATTTGTTCAGGTCCTGCCTTCGTCTTCCTAGTACCTGGGATCACAGGTGTGTGTACCACACCCAGCTCATGTCTGTACTTTCTGTTTTTCTCCTTGCATTTACTCACTGCATGTGCTCCAGAGAATCTAAAAGTGAAATGTCCGAAACAGAAGAAAGTCATTCACTAGCCATACCCCTCCAGTAATCTCCAAACACAGATGATGTTTGGGCTGCCCAAGTAGTCAAAGCTATAAACTTGTGTCTTCAATACTGAGCCCATAGAATCTATCATTAAGCTCTCTTTACTACTTCTAAAATTGTTCAAGTTCAAAACATTATTTACTTTAGAAGCCTTGTAACTGAGTGTCCAAGGCTTTGGTCTAGCACCTAAGCCTTTACTGCCCTGAATGAAGTATGAATTTGATTTCAGTACTTCCCTGCCTAAATCTATAGTGATGAGTTTCCTATCATCTGTATTATAAACATTATACTTGCTTGATGCTGCTTAAGAAAGGCTTGGTGACTGCTTACCTTTCTAATCTCATTTCTTGTCTTCTCAGTTTTTCATTTCCCTAGTATCCCTCCAGACGCCTCCCTTGTCAGCCCTACTTGTTGTGTTGGTTCTAATCCATGGTTGCTCAGGCTGTTGAGTCTCTCTCTGGGTGTCTTCTTCCTGCCCACTTTGTGTAGTGGTGATCAGGGCCTCTGGGTGTTTTCAAGTTTTGTCTAACCCAGAGCTCTAAAGGAAATAAATCTCTGGCCAAAGTTAGATGCAGCAGGATAAAACTGTAGTTCAACATAGAGTTGTCCAGTCTCATGGTTGAACCACCACCATAACCAACGAGAGAGATTAGCAAGTAGGCCAATGATGAGAAGTAGGCACAGCAGGACATGTTCATCAGTTGTGAGTCTCCATTCTGCAGGCGCTGCTCTTCCTCCTGGGCTAGGATGCAGCTCTGGAAGTCACTGTGACTTGGGCAGTGGTTGGTTTTCTCAAAGGAAGAAGGCATATACCCACTAGCACTTGTGTTTGTTACTGGCTCAATTGATGGCCAGTATAATTCCCCTTTTCCTAAGGACCAAGAACAGCAACCACTCCTGTCTCCAGTTCTGCCTTGCTTCATAGCTCACAAGCCGCTCTTCCATTCCTCCACTCCCTGTTGATCCCCTCTTTCTCTTCCATCACTCCACTACCTACTTACTCACTTCCCACACCAGGTGGGCCAAGGTGTTGTCTTTCTTTGTCCTGGCCTCAGCGTTGTCTTTGCACTTCTTGGAGTGCCTGGGTGGTGAATAAAATTTTATATCCTCAGGAGTTACTTTTCAGATTTCTCTTTGTGGAGATAAGTACTGTAAACTGTTAGTGTATATTCTTCCAAATTTTTGCTTCCTGGTTGTACTGACTGGTTTTGTGTCAACTTGACACAAGGTGGAGTCATCAGAGAGGAAGGAGCCTCAGTTGAGAAAATGCCTCTGTGAGATCCAGCTGTAAGCCATTTTTTTTTTTTTAAATTAGGGATTGATAAGGGAGGGTTCAGCCCATGGTGTATGGTGCCATCCCTGGGCTGGTGGTCCTGGGATCTATAAGAAAGCAGGCTGAGCAAGCCATGGGAAGCAAGCCAGGAAGCAGCACTCCTCTGTGGCTTCTGCATCAGCTCCTGCCTCCAGGTTCCTGCCCTGTTTGAGTTCCTGTCCTGACTTCCTTTGGTGATTAACAGTGATGTGGAAGTGTAAGCTGAATAAACCCTTTCCTCCCCAAATTGCCTTTTGGTTGTGGTGTTTCATTGCAGCAATAGAAACCCTAAGACACTAATAGTGTAATCTATATCATTGATTTTACAAAATGGATAATATTTTTATCCTGGTACTATACCTCATTATTTGTGAAGATTGCATTATATTTCATCAGATGATTATAATATGGGTTTTTGTTGTTTTTTGCAGTTTTCTTCCTTAGCCTTTTGAGTGTTTGGGTTACAGGTGTGTTCAACCAAGCCCTTTTTATCATATAGTTTGGATGGACATTAAAGTTATTTCCAGTTTCTTTGAGACAAGGCCTGCTATGTAGCTCTGGCTAGTCTGGAACTCACTATGTAGACTAGGTTGACCTGTAATTCGCAGAGATCTGCCTGCCTCCTGAGTGCTGAGGTTAAGGATGTGTGCCAGCAGGCCCAGTCACAGTTTTAAAATTTGTAATTAAAATTTTTTGACAATATCATACTTACATACAATGAACTTTGATTACACTCAACTCTTACTACTTTTTCATCCCTTCCCACTACTCCAGACTTTATCCTTCCTCCTTTTCCTCTCTTGGTCTCTGTCCTTCCCTCTCTCATTTTCTCCCTTGCTTCCTGTTTCATTCAGGTCCTCCCAGGTAGTCACAGCTGTTGCGTGATCATAAGGACCACCTTGTATTCAGAAGGCAGCACCACACTGCATTCTTTCCCATCCTTCACTTCCCATAGTCCTTCCACTCTATCTTCTGTGATGTTCCCTGGGCCTCGGATGGGGTGACATAGATAGCGCATTTGGGGCTAAGCACTCAGCTGTCATGTTCCCCTGCTCTAACTATTGCCCACTGCTTCAAGAGGCTTCTCTAATCAAGTCTGAGAGTTGCAAAAGTCTGTGGGTATAAACCTATATATTTAGAAAGCAGTTTTAATACTTATCTACTTGGCAGACATCAATATTAGATTCCCCAGTAGTGCATGCGACCTCCCATAGGCTTTTGACCAGTTCTATGGTGCCAGCCATATATGTATTCCATCCTGTAGAGTTTCTTTAAATCCAATCAGAATGCAGTTGGTTACCCTCAGAACATTCATGTTGCATATCTTGCCAGGCAGTTCAGTGTTGAAACAGGAACAGTCTACAGCTGGGTATGATTGTTCTAGCACTATGGTGGTGGGTATCCAAGAGCAAATATAACAGCCTGTAGTGTTTTGAGAGTCTGCTGGGACTACATGGCCAGTCATAGGGGAGTATCCCACAGCTTACACTGGACTTTTGGGTTGAAAACCTATGGCTTCTGGGAGCAGTGTTAACCACCATGCGGAGTACTTCCGTTCAAATTCCTTTTTCCTTTTTTTAAGTCTATTAAGTAGTAGGTTCCTGTGTGACTTTTTCATGCATTCTTAGTTTTGATTGACCCTCTCCTCCAACCCCATGTTTGTTCTATTTCTCTATTCCCTTTTCTTCTCTAGAGTTCCTCCTCTACTTTCATGTAAATATGATTTACTCTCCTACTCCCTTCAATACTCCCTGCCCCATGTCTCCTTTCTCAATATCTGGCCCCTACTGCACCTTAACAAAACTATCTAAAAATTTGACTTCAAGATCCATTTTTGAGCAAGAACACCTAGTGTTTGTCTTTCTGGGTATGGCTTACTACACTCAGTATAATATTTTCCAATTTCATTCACTTTCCTGCAAATTTCATTTTTCTTTAATGTTGAGTAGAATTTGATTGTGTAAGTGGTTTACGATAGTCACATATTAATTCTATAATTATTGGCTGATGGCTGAATTCATGACCAGAGTTGTTCAGGAAATGGCAGGTAAACAATGGGACAAGTATAGGCTCTAAGTATTATATTACTATATGAATCAACTAAGTATTTTAAGTATTTATTTAGCACTTATTCAGTATACATTTATTAAAGGTTCAATACAGAACTGATTCTACTCTCCAAGGATTTTCAGTAGTCATGAAGAGGCTTTGTTTGATGTTCTTAGTTTTTGTATAATCTTTGGGCATATGTTTAACTACTGTCTTAATCGTGGTATGCGTGAGTTTAGATGAGGTAATATATGTAAAGGAGCTAGCAGAGGACCTGGTATAAGGAAATACTTAATATGCTTGTGGACATGGAAACTGAAAAACCTCAATTTAGGGCTGTGTGTCAAATAGTTGGTATTAGGTAGTATATGCGTTTTTGAAAGAAGTTTTAAAGCTTGCCTTTCTAGATGGTTTTGCAGCAGAAGGTCTGATTGTTTTATTGTCACCATCACTACTAATTTGCCACTTGGCCAGTTGTCAGCCTTATCTTACTGATGTATGAAGTAAAATCATTCTTATTTCATAGATGCTTGAGAGAAACAGAAGAAGCAGTATAATTTTTAGACAGAGGTAGTAGAGCAGAAAGTTGAAGTTAAACAGTTTAAAATCTGCCCAGTGTGGTGGCTCACACCTGTAATCCCATCTCTTGGGAGTTGGAGGCAGGAAAATCAGGTTTTAAAGGTCATCCTTGCCTACATAACAAGTTCAAGGCAAGCCTGGGTGAAATCTATACAGCCTGCACTTGTAAGATCTTGTTTCAAAAACAAACAATAAAACAAAATGTTTAAAATGCACCTTTCTCCCAATTGCTAGTTTCAGAGCACTTTTAGCAAGTTACTTAATCTCTCTTAATTCTAAATTATTTATCTGTAGTATGGGGTTAATGTAACAAGTACATTAAGTGAAAAAATACATGCAGAGGGGTTTGTTTAAAAACAGATGTGACAGTTGTGAATTATTTTGTCAGTGGAGAGTAATGGATTTTTGGTTCAGCTTTGCTTTCTATGGATAAAGCTTGTAAATAGCTGAATTCTGGGTGTAAATGGTATTGCTTTTCATGGAAGAGAAAGAAATAAATTATTTAAAAATATATTTATTCTTTTATTTAGTGTGT
Source organism: Peromyscus californicus insignis (assembly GCF_007827085.1). Taxonomy (NCBI): domain Eukaryota; kingdom Metazoa; phylum Chordata; class Mammalia; order Rodentia; family Cricetidae; genus Peromyscus; species Peromyscus californicus. The sequence continues at coordinate 90,869,456 of NW_026294413.1, forward strand.
GTGTGCTCATGCGCTTCTATGCCATGGCTCATGTGGAGGTTTTCTTCTTCTGTGTGTGTGTTCCAGGGATCAAACTTAGGTTGTCAGACTTGATGGCAAGAGCCTTTAACTTGCCGATCCATCTCACTGGCCCAGAAATCAGTCCCTTTAAAAGAAAATTTTACATGGTAGTGTACACATTTTATTCCAACACTCAGGAGATAGAAGCAGGTAGTTAGTTATCGGTGAGTTTGAGGCCAGCCAAGGGTTCCACAGTGAGACATAAGTAACTCAAAATTAACAAGCAAATGAATGAAATTGGTTAAAAGAAAATTTCACAACTTCTCCAACTTGGGTCTCAAGATTTTTCTAGGGGAAATGTTTAGGATCTATATTTAAGCCATGAATGGAGGTAGAAATTGACCATGATACTTTCTGTCACTAAATTTCAGTTCAAAATCTTAAAAAGAATTAGTGAATCCTGAATGGGAGTATTCCTTATCCTGAAAGAAGTGAGTATCAGGAAGAATTTTGGGAGTGGGCTCTGTTTGAACGCCTGAGTCATGTGGTAGCAGAAAACCAGAGCCCCTCTGCACTTAACTTTATAAGGAGTCATTTTCTTTAGCTCAGATAATCATTTCCTATGATAAAATAGTCATTTCTCAGATAAAATATTTTTTTTTCATAGATTGTACCATTGTTTTACTTCTATTTATTCACCTATAATAATTATTATTATTACTTTTCTTTTTCAAAGAAAAAAGTATCTACTCAAGGCTTTGACCATTTACATATTGACAGGAATTCTTTGAAGATTACAATTTGCCTTGAAAAAGAAATGCATATAAAGTCTGTGTGTGATTTCTAAGAAAGGACTGAATTACTGGGGGCAAAAGTGAGCAAGTCATGGCCTCCCTGTTTCTAGTGACTCTGCAGTTCCTCCTATAGCTGCTGTTTCGTCAGAGATGTTAGAGTAATCCCCAAACCTTTATTTTTCTTTAATCTGTAAGGCTGTTGAGGAAGTGGCAGAAAAGTTAACAAGAAATGTAATAGAAAATCTCTTGTCACTAGAGTCATTCCAGGCACTGACAGATGGATACGGGGACAGGACACAGCCCTCTGAGGTGTTGGCGTCTCCCATGCCTGAGCCAAATTTTAAGCTGAGTGAAAACTCTGTCTCCAGTTTCACTTTGTGTGGTGGTCTTGCTGTCCACTCCCTGGCCATCTGGTGTCCACAAATACCTGGGAGGCAAGGAGGAGAGGGGTCAGGTAGCCTTCTACCACACAGGCTTCCGGAGGCAGGAAAGGCTGTTCCACAGGAGGACGTGACTGGGGTTGATGGGATCCTTGGAAAACTAGGCCAGAGTACAAGCCCTCAAGGCAGAGCCTGCTTCTTCTCCCTCCCTTCCATAAGCCCCTGAGGACACTGCCCAGAGGTGATAGTGGATACTCAGTGAGCTGTCAGGACATCAAGAGGCTATGAGACGGAGGATGTGTTCCAAAGCACTAGGGTTTGGCAAGGACAGGAACGGACCTTCCAAATACAGGGTAAGACTTTCAGCATCCCCTCCCTGCAGGATCTGTGACCAGGACACAGGCAGCCCATAATTGCTTCCGAATACAGGGGCCTAAACCAATATTTTAGTCAAATCTTTTATTGTGCCTCTGTCTTAAGAAATCTCAACTCCTTGTCTAGGCCAAGGACCTCTTTTACATTATGCCATGGGTTTCTGCCCTTGTTCCTTTGGATTCTGTCATTCTTCAGGGCTGGGTCATGACTATATATAAATGTACTGTCCTACCTGTTCCTCCTCCTCCTTGCCTTCTCAATCCAGTCACCACCCTCACGTAAGTGTGACTTAGCAACAATTATGCTTATCTGCACTTCACATCAGTCTTGCAGAACTTAGCTATTTGATTCATACTTTCGGGTTTATTTTTAGTCTTTCTAAGTCTATAATTTTTCTGTATGGTTGTAAACTATTGTAACTATATGCAAGTACTGTAAACTAAAATGATTTACCTAATGGTGGATTCTCGTTTGAAATGAGTTCTAACTATACTCCTTGCTTCATGAAAATTTCATAATCTTGTAAGATTTTATGAGAAGCTTTGAATTGAAGATCAGAGAGTGCTTAATTTCAGAAGGAAGGCAGGCAGACATTGTGGTTTGGAATTTTTTGTTTTGGAATCATAGTGTCAAGTCAGCAATCGCTATGAGACTGTTATAATTTGTTTAATATGCCTGAGTCTCAGGTTTTTAATCTATAAAATGGAGATGTTAATATCTTCTTGGTAGTCTCATGAGGATCGGAAGTGACGCATGTCACATATCTGCACATCACAGGGGGTCTGTAGGTGGAAGCTATTAATGTTGCTTTTGAAATGATATTGCATAGCCCTTAATATACAAGTCTTTTACCGTCTTGCTAAATTTATTCATAGGTATTTTATTCTTTTAGATTCTTTTAAATGGAAATGCTTTCTTAATTTCCATTTTGGGGTGCTCGTTGCTGGCATAGCAACTGGGCTATTATATATATGTATATATATACATATACACATACATATATATGTCATACATAAGAATAAACATGTTGTATTTTGTCCTTCTCTTGTTCCACTCTACCTCTTAATTTTAGGTATATTACCTTTCTTGTTGCAGTGATGACATACCTGAAAAAAGTGACTTAAGAAAGGAAGGGTCTATTTGTATTCACAGATGTCATTGAGGAGATGGATGGAGGAACATGAAGCAGTTACTCACATTGTGTCCATACTCAACAAGCAGAGACATAAATACTGGTACTCAGCTTGCTTTCTTCCTGTTTGATCTGAGAATCTAGTTCATGGAATGGTGTACCCACACTTAGGGTCAGTCTGTTCACCTCAATTAACACATTATAAAAAAACTCCCTCATAGGCGTGTCCAGAAGTTTGTTTCCCAGTGATGCCTCCAAGTTGATAATCAAGAAGCACCATTCCAGGTGCCTTTCTCCCCCATAGTCTCCCATTTTTACTTTGATGTTTTCCACACATACTACCACTCAGTCAGGAAAGCAAAGAGACACGAATGAATCGTAGTCCTCTTTTTAGTTTCTCTTTTTTCGGTCCAGCACCACTAACCCGTGGGATGATGCTCCCACTTTCAGAGTGGGTCTTCTCTTATTTAATCTTCCCTGGAAACTCCTTCACAGACAGACCTGGAGATGTGTCTCAAAGGGATTCTAAATCCAGTCAGCTTGACAGTGAATTAACCAGCACAATGTGTGTGTGTGTGCTCTGTATATGAAAGAAAACATGCGGTGCTTGTCTTTCTGATCTGGCTTATTTTGTTTACTCTGATGATCTCCCAGTTCCGTTTTCCTACATAGGTCAGAGTTTTATTTCTTTCTGTGGTTGAATAATAATCCACTGTGTATATATACCATATTTTTCTCCATTCATCCCTTTAAAAAGTTTTTTTTAATGTGTATAAGTATTTTGCCTGCATGTATGTAAGTGCACCATGTGTGTATGGTGCCTACTGAGTCCAGAAGAGGGCTTTAGATCCTTAAGAGTTGAAGTTATAGGCAGTTGTGAGCAGCTGTGTGGGTGTTGGGAATAGAACTGAGTCTTCTGTAAGCAGCTAGTGCTCTTAACTGCTGAACAATCTCTCCAGCTGTCTGTTTACTTCTTGGTTGGCATTTAGGCTGGTTGCATATCTCAGCTGCCAGAGGAAAACATAAGGAAACACTTCAAGATATAGGCATAGGCTAGGACTGAAAGGGCCTCTAATAGCTCAGGTAAAATCAAGAATTGATAATGGGCTGTCTGAAAATAGTTAAAAGACCTTGTTTACGCCTTTATTTGAAAGTGCTTCTTTATGTTTTCCTCTGGCAGCTTTAAGGTTTTAGTTACTACATTAGCGTGATTGAGATTAAGGTCTTAAAGGTATAAGGGTGAGAAGAAGATAGATATCTAGTTGTGTTCTTCTGTTGATGGAGATCTAGTTATCCCAGACCCATTTGTTGAAGAGACTGTCTATTCTCCAATGTTTTTAGGTGTCTTTAGATGCATGGGCTTATTTCTGGGTCATCTATTCTATTCCATTTGTCCTTGTGACTGTGTTTTGCTGGTTTTGTTACTGTGTCTCTGTAATATAATTGAGGTCAAGCATTGTGATGCCTTCAGCATTACTTTATAGAATTATTTTGTCTGTTCAGGAATATTTGTACTTACATGTGAGTTTCAGGATTTTTTTTTTCAAATTCTGTTTAGAGTACCATTGAAATTTTTGTGTGGCTTGCATTGATTCTATAGATCTTGTTCATTAATGCAGCCATTTTCACAGTCTTTTTCTGTGAATCTGAGTTTGGAGTTCCATCTTCAGTTTCTTTAGTGTTTTTAAAGATTTATTTTAAAAATTATGCACATGCATGTGTCTGTCTATGTGTGGGTTTGTGCATATGCATGTCCTCAGAGACCAGAGGAGGATATTGGATTTCCTGGAGCTGGAGTTACCAGGAGTTTGTGAACTGCCCTGTGTGGGTTCTGGGAACCTAACTTGATCCTCTGCCCTCCAGCCCCTCAGTGCTTGTGGTTCTCACTGCAGCTCTTTCACTTCTTTCAGGCTTGATCTTAGGGTCTCGTTCAGTGGAAGGTATTGTATACATTCCCCCTCTGATTTTTCTCAGCGGCTTTGTTACAGGTACAAAGACAAGCAGCTGGCTTTTGTACTAATTTGTATTGTGTCACTTTGCTGAAAGGGTTTATCAGCTCTAAGAGGTTTTTGATGAAGTCTGGAGGGAATTTTAAGTGTAGGACCATGTCTTCTGCAAACAGGGATAGTTTGCCTTCTTTTCTTAGCTCTGTTGAAGACTTTAAGAACTGTTTTAATAAGGGTATATAGAGAGAACTCGTATCTCATAGTTCATTTCAAGGAAATACTCTTCATTTACTCCTACTAATATAATGTTGGCTATTGGGTTCTCAGATGTAGTGTTTATTATGTTGAGATATAGTTCTTCTAGTTCTAGTTTCTTTAGGGCTCTTACCATAAAGGGATGTTGAACTTCAGCAAAGGTCTTTTGAGGATCTGTTGAGTTGATTATGTGATTTTTGTTTTTTAATTCTGGAGACCATGAGCTAAATTGTATATTGATTTGTGTGTGTTGAGCCATCCTGTCCTTCCAGAAATAAAGTCCATTTGGTCATGGTATATGATCTTTAAAATGTGTTGTTGAATTTAGTTTGCAAGTCTATTATTGAGAATTTGAAAATTTATTTATTATTATTGTACACATGTATGTATAAGTACATGCCTGACATGATATGTTTGTTGAGGTCAGGGGACATCTTTGTGAACTCAGTTCTTTTCCACCTTTCTGTAGGTTCTGGGAATTGAACTTAGGTTTCAGGCCTATGGAAAGTGCTTTAAATTTTTTAAAGTTACTTTATTTTATTTTTTTATGTGTGTGATTTTTTTTTTTTTTGCTTGCATATAAGTCTGTGCATAAGGTACATGCTTTATGCCTGAGGAAGCTAGAAGAGGGCTTCTAATCTCCTGGAACTGGAGTTGCATATGGTTATGAGCTGTAATGTGGGTTCTGGGACTTGAACCCAGGTCCTTTAGGAGAGCAGCTACTACTCTTGAACTGCTGAGCCATCTCTCCAGCCCCTTTAAAGCACCTTTACCTGCTGAGCCATTTTGCTGGCTCTTTGTTGAGAATTGTTCCATCTATGTTCACTTGGGAGTTTGGTCTGAGGTTTCTTTGTGTGTCCTTGTCTGGTTTTGGTATGGGGGTAATAATAGCTTTATAGATTGAGTTTATAGTGTTCTTTCCCTTTCTACCTTATAGAACAGGTTAAGAGCAGGTGTCAGGTCTTCTTTAAAGGTCCTGTGGAATCCAGCAGTGAATCTCTACCATCCTGGACTTTTGTTGTTGAGATACTGTTTATTTCTTCAGTCTTGCTACTTGTTATAGATGTATTTCGGCTACTTATTTCCTCTGATTTAAGTCTTTGGTAGGTTATGTTTCTAGAAATTTTATCATATTTAGATTTCTATCATTTTAGGATATGTTTTCAATAGTCTATAATGATTTTGTGTATTTTTGTGTGTATGTGTACATGTGTATAGTATCTTTGTACATGTGTGTGAGAAAGAGCCTGTATGTATGCATGTTAGAGTTTGGTGTTGGGTGCCTTCCTCAATCACTCTCCACCTTATTTTTTTATTTTATGTTCATTGATGTTTTGCCTGCATGCATGTATGTCTGTGTGAGGTTGTTAGAAACCCTAGAACTGGAGTTACAGACAGGTAAAAGCTACCATGTTGGTGCTGGGAATTGAATCCATGTCCTCTGGAAGAGCAGCCAGTGCTCTTAAGCACTGAGCCATCTCTCCAGCCCTACCTTACTTATTTTAAAAGATTTTATCTATTTTTATTTTATATGTATGAGTGCTTTTGCTCGCATGTGTGTCTGTGTGTGTGTGTTTGTGTGTGTGTGTATACCATGTGTGTGCCTGTAACCTTGGAGGCCAGAGGAGGACATAAGATTCCCCTGGAACTGGAGTTACAGGTAGTTGTGAGTCACCATGTGGGTACTCCAGCTCCTTTGCCTTGTTTGTTTATTTAGACAGGATCTCACCATGTAGCCTTGGCTGGCCTGGAATTCACTATGTAGACCAGGCTGGGCTTGAACTCATAGATCTGGCTGCTTCTGCCTGAGTGCTGGGATTAAAGGCATGTGCCACCATGCCCAACATTATTTTTTGAGCTGTCTCTTACTGAACCCAAGCAAACGCAGGGATTTTCCTGTCTCTGTCTCCCCAACAATAAAATCACAGGGATTTGCGTGTCATGCTTTTCTCTTCTCTCACTGTGTTATTCTTTTTTCTTTTCCCCATTGATATATGTCTGTGTGTGTGTGTGTGTGTGTGTGTGTGTGTGTGTGTGTGTGCGCATACACACTTGTGTGCATATGCTGGGGGTGATGGTGGTGTATTCACACTTGTATGCACCCATGCACTTGGAAGACAGAGTAGGATGTTGATGTTTTCTCTCACTTTCTGCCTTATTTTTAGAAACAGGTCTCTTATTGAATGTAGAGCTCACTATATTTTTTGGATAGGCTGGTGGCCAGTAAACCCCAGTGATCCTTCTGTCTTCTTCCTTCAGCACTGGGGTTGTAGGCATGCATGGCCATGCCAACATTTTACAGGATACTGGAGATCCGAAGTCAGGTCCTCATGGTTGCTACATAGCAAGCATCTTAGTGATTGAGACATCTCCTCAACTTTGATCTTGTAGATTTCATTGGTATTTATTGCAAGGTCCCCCTTTTTCATCTTTAGTTTTGTTAATTTGCATTTTCTCTTTTATTTATCAGTTTGGTTAAGGGTTTTTTAGGTGTGTGTGTGTGTGTGTGTGTGTGTGTGTGTGTGTGTGTGTGTGTGTGTGTACACATAGGAGCTGCAAGATGCATGTGGAGGTCAGAGAACACCTTGTGGGAGCCAGTTCTTTCCCTCCATGTGGTCCCGAGAACAGATCTTCAGGATTGGTGGCAACCACCTTTATTTACTGAGTTATCCGCCAGCCCACTCAACCTTTGTTTCCTGAAACAGGGTCTGTCACTGAACTCGCCAGTTGAGCTAGGCTGGCTAGCTAGTGCCCTCAGGATCCTCTGTCTCTCTTGCCCATTGCTAGCTCCAAACTCAGGTCTGCCAGTGCTGGCTTCACTATATTCAGTTCTTTGTATACCAGTGACCTCTACTGGTCACAGTTAACATTACAGTCTGTGGGCTGGTGAGTTCTCCCTTTTTGTCAAGATTCCTAGGTAATTTACTCACCAAGGTGGTTTATGCTTTAGGAAGGGGTTGTGTCCCAAGTGAATTGGAAGTCTAGGGAGCAACAGCAACACTGAGATCTTTAGGACAGGCTTGTCAATCTGTGCTTTAACAATCTGTTAAATAGCTTCATGGGTATAGCTGCTCTGACATTTCTAAGAGACACAATCTCACAGTAAACTTCCCGTTCCTCTGGCTTTTACAGTCTTTACACCCTCTCTTCCACTATAATCCATGAGCCTTAGGTGCAGAAATTGTATTGTAGATACATCAGTTGGGACTGGGCACCTCATGATTTCTTGTTCTCCACACTTGACCAATTGTGGATTTCTGGAATGGTCTCTGTCAGTAGTAAAGAGAAATTTCTTTGATAAGGGTTGCAAACTTCACTTATTTGTGGGTATAAGGATGAATATTTAGAATTTTGTTAGGAATTAGGCTGGTTTAGGAAAGTAGCAGTTGTAGGTACTCTTCCAAGATTCACTTCACTAGCTCTGGGTAGTTGGCTAGGTTTCCAGTCTCTGGCATGTCTTCCCTCTTGTTGGCCAGTGCTTACGTCCATTTGGAGAGCTGTTGGTTACCACCAGGATATGTATGCCACTCTTGCAGCAATCCTTAGGGTTATCATAGCATGCTAGTCATTGTTGTGGTTCAAAGGTGTCATAGTGGCTGCCTAAGCAAGACCCGAACAACAGTGATACCACTAGACATGCTAACACAGAAGGGGAAAGCTCAGGGGGCCTCAACTCTCGACAGGCCAACTAAGGAGTACTGAGAGCAGGAGAAATAGTCTTCTCCAGGGAAGAGCTCCCAATAGGTTATCCAGTACCCAAGTGGTCAGCCCTGAGATCATATGCATATGAGTAACATTATATGGACTGAACATGTTGTATTTATACATTAATGAATACACACGTACCACTACCATTAATTAAAGAAAAAGAAGCCAAGAGAGCAAGGGAGGATACATGGAGAGGTTGGAGGGAGGAAAGGGAAGGATGAAATGATGTAAGTATATTACAATTTCAAAACATAAGAAATTATAAAAATTAATATAAAAAAACACCCCATGTGTTAAATAGTTTGGGGTTTGGTGGCACATGCCTTTAATTCCAGCATTTGGGAGACAGAGGCAGGTGAATTTCTAAGAGCTTGAGGCCAGTTAGAGCTACATGGTGAGACTATCTCAACAATACAACAATAAAATCTGTTAAACAAGTGCCATATTTGAGGGATGGAGCTGTGTATCAGTGGTCTACTGGAGCTTCAGAGTCCTTAGTTCCTGCAACAGAGTGTCTTATACTTTTCCCACATCTGACTCCTTGTCACATGAGAAATTTTTATGTAAGCATCTAGAATTAATATATAAGTTAAACATTTGCTTGGAATAAAATTAATTTAAAATACATAGGTGATATACATGTGGTTTTGATATTTGTTAAGGATGAAAGCAAAGTTGCATATTAGTTGTAGGTGGATATTTCTGTCCTGTCTACCAGCTCCTGAATGACCGACATGGAGACTTAATATTACTTATAAATGTTCAGCTTATAGCTTAGGCTTGTTACTAGCTAACTCTAGTTTAACTGACATTTAAATTATCCCATATTTGTTATCTGTGCTTTGCCACATGGCTTGGTACCTTTTCTCAGTATGATATGCCCACCTTGTTTCTGTCTGCATCTGCTGGTGACTCCTGACTCCGTCCTTCCCCTTTCCCAGAGTCCTTAATTTGGTTTTCCTGTCTCTACTTCCTGCCTGGCTACTGGCCAGTCAACTTTTTATTTGTCAATGAGAGTAATGCATATTCATAGTGTGCAAAAAGATTGTTCCATAGCAATTAGTAACATTGCTGTACTTGTTATGTATCATGTCTGAATATTTGATGCTATACAAGTTAGAGCACCTTCAGAGTTTTGCAGAATGGATTGATATTTTGATTTTTATAATCATTAGTACTGAGAATATCACTTGTATAAATATATAGACAAAAAGGCAGAACTATGTTTAAGGTCATTTCAGAAATTGTTGAAAGTTTTGTCCTAATCCCAAACCAGAATAACATATTTTTATGAAATAGAAATCAGGATCACAAACATCAGTTTTTAAAATCAAACATTCTAACATATTATAATTCAGAGATACACTAATTTGATGCTTTCATGTTAAGAAATGGCAGTAGGAAAATACTTGTCTTTGTTTTCTGTAATTAAACAACTGTGTTTCTATAAGAGCAGAACTATTTGTATGTGCAGCTCCTACACTGGTCTTGAATCCTAGCCAAGGGTTTCAGGCAATGTTTATTGGCTTTGCATGGAGTGATGGCATGTTCAGTACAAAGCAACATGCTGAAGAACCAAGGCTACCATGAAGTCATGTGTACTGGGAGGGAGCAAGTGCAGCCAGATACACTCCAGATTCATTTGTGTTTGTTTGTAAATTAATTTTTGGTTGTTGCATTTTCAGAAACCTTTCACTGTTGCCACGGGTAGCGGCGGGGGGGAGGGGGGTGTCAACAACACATAGCTTAAGAAGTTGTGCACTGTACCAGTGAGCCTCTTGGCAGATAGGTGGTTCCAGAGGTTGAGTCCTCTGGCTTCAGGCAGTTTGGAGGCATGGGAGACAATTAAGGTCAGTTCCTAGCCATCTGTGACAGATTGCTTCTCCTTGTCTGGTCACTGCCTGAGCTGAGCCTCTTGTTCCTAGAACTTTTTCTTTGTGGAGGTCCGAACCTGCTACCCTCTATGACTGCCTCTCACTGTGTCACCCTGAGCTGTGGCGGTTGACTTTAGCCTTGCTGATGTGGTTGTTACTTGTTCTCAGGTCATCCAGGCTAACTCAGTTTTAGATAATGGATCCTCTCAAGGTGGCACAGGCCAAAGAACCCTGGAGACACAGTCAGTGACAGAGTCTCTGTGATGACCCAACCCTAGAACCGGGGCTCCTGAGAACTGAGGGTCTGTTCTTTCGGTAGGCCTCTCAGTCTTTCTTCACCAGGGCTTATTTCTGCGTGTGGCTTCCACTCCCCATCCCCATTCACACGGCCACACATGGCTGCGTTTTGTGAAGTCGTCCTGTTTCTCAGCTCTTTTCAGCTGTCTCCCACTCTTGATGGTCTCCAGTGCTCTTCTCCTCCTTGTAATAGTGTTCATCTGTGTTATCCCGACTTTCTTCCTTCACCTGTCACACACAAATGGCTTTCAAGCTGCAGTTTTAACCTCAAGTTAAGTTGTCACTCTTTTACTTCTGTGAATGAAGGTCCCGTGTTGTGTTTCATGTTAGGAAACTGCCTGCTAATCCCCCCTTCCTAAATGGTTACATGAGAGGATGTTCTGTTCTGTTAAATGCCTTTTCCGCCTAAATTGAGATGCCTGTGAGGTTGGCTTTTCCTGTTAACCTGTAATATTGGTCAACTTCAGTCTTTGTAAGGTGGCATCTAACGTCATTAACTTTCTTAAGAGACACTGCTTACGATAGGTAAATTGCTCTTTTTAAGCAGTATTAGCTGCTTGAGTTGGGGTGAGTTCTGCATCTGTCCTTCATGTCACTTTCTGAGAGGTGAAAATACACAGTCATTTGTGATTACAGTCTGGTCTGCTCCCTCTGGAGCCAGGTACCAAGGTCCCATTCTGGGAGTGCATGTTGGTGTTGCCAGATTGCTGCCCTTCTGGAGAGTAGGCAGGCCAAGGGTAAGTGACACCACAAAATATCTTACCATTTTAAAATTGCCTTTTTCTCTTCTTTTTTCTTTCTCTCTTTTTAAGGAAGTCATTTTAAAATTATAATATACACACATACATTGTACTTTGCTCATATTTTCCCCATTAGTCCTCTTATCTCCCTGTTTCTGCTGATCTTTTCCTCTCCTTCTGCTTTCATGTCATAGATATGTCATGATATGTGTGTGTGAGTGCACATGCTTGAGCACATATAACATCTAGGTTCTTTATGAAAGGGAGCATGCAGTATTTTTCCTTCCATTGTTTCCTCTGTTCTCTCTTCAGACCTCTTTCTCATTCTCTACCTTCATGTTTCTCTCTCTCTCTCTCTCTCTCTCTCTCTCTCTCTCTCTCTCACACACACACACACACACACACACACACACACACACACACACACACACACACGTATAAAAACCTAGATCCCATGTTTGGGAGAAAACATTCGGTGTTTGAATCTGGCTTACTTTGCTTTTAACATTACCTTGTTCGTAGGTCAGTGTTCATGCACTGCTCAAGTCTTTACGTATTTCCTGGAGTGCTAGCAAAGTTGGTTCTGTAGGCTTTTTCTTTTTGGTGTTTCTGGGTGAGTAGATGCTTGGAGCTGCCTACCCTAACATTTTGCTGATGTCACTTTGTTCCTTTCTTTGCGGTTTTATAAAAATTGCTTCCATTTTTTTCATTTCTCTTTAGGCATTGTTCATTGTACGTTATCACTCAGATGTTTCCTGTAGAACTTTTTCTATTTATTTTTTGAGTTTTCCTACATTTTCTAGAGATTCCTTCCACCCCTGCCCAGTTGTTTTGTATTATTGTCGTGTGTCTAGTTATTTTCCTAAGATCTCTTAGTTTTCGAGTTCCCAGAGCTCCCTCTTCTGTTGGTTTTGTAAAATGTTTTATTTTTCCTTCTCCACTGCCCACCCCCCCCTTTCTTTTGTTGTCCTTTTAATCTTGATTCCATTTCCAGCAGCTCTCTGTCACTGAGCAGCTGTGTCTTGGAAGGCAGCTTTGGCTGGTTGCTTTTAAGAATTTCTATAGGGGAGCTTGTTTACCTGAGTGCGAGAGCCTGTGTTCACACTGAGAAAGCCTCTGGGTTCTACTGGGAACCAGGTTTATATAGTTACTGGGTTGAGCTAAATGTTTCCATTTTCAGCTTCTTTTCTTTTACTGTGCTTCAAACTGTTCCTGGAATACCTAGTAGCTGTTTTGTGATACTCAGGTCCAGTCAACCACACTATGTATGGTCATGCAGCTGTTTTCCCTGGTTTTGTTTCGTGGGGTTTTGGATTTTTTCTTTGTCTTAGTCACTCTGTTTGATTTTAGGTGATGATTGAAGTAAATTAAAAATGTGGTTTTGCAATATCTGCAGTCTACACAGAATTCATTCTGTAGTCACATTTAGAAACTCCTCTATGTGGTGCTGGTCTGTTACTGTTGGTACATACAGAACTGGGAGTGGTGCATGTGGAAAATCAGGTTCAGGCTCACCATCTGCTGGTAGCAAGTTTGAGGCTAGTCTGGAGTATAGGAGAGCTTGTCTTGAGGACTAAAGAAATAAACCTCTTCTATATATCTAGTTAGAATTTGTGGTGGACTGTGTCTGTGATATGATATGATATATATATATATATCTCATCACACAAATCATCTTATATGTGATACACACACACTGTCCTTGTGTTTTGTTTGGAAGCTTAGCTCTTTTTGGTGTTTGGATATTTGCAAAGCTTTTCAACTTTGAAAAGATTATAAAGAAGCAGTGTATCATTATAGTAGGGATTAAAGTATTTTCAGGTTCTAAATATTTCACATGAAAGTAGTGTACAATGTATGTACTTATAGAATCAATTAGCCTATAATAGGAATTTTGTGAAGTCAGATAATATAGTGTGTACAGTGCAGTGCTGTGACTGCATTGGTCAGCAAGAAATTAGGAAAAGTCATTGTTGGCACAGAAAACCTTTCACTTAGGAACCACCATCAATACATGATTTTAGGGAGCTCAAAGCTCACTTGGGAAAGCAAGAGTTAATTGAAGAATTAAAGCCTGAAAACAATGAAAGTACCCTTGTTCACCTTTGGTCTTCAAGTCACAGGTTTTTTTTTTTTTTTTTTTTTTTTTTAATGAATTTAGGACTATATACTTGTTCAACATCAAGGTGAATGCCTAGTGACTAGTGCAGGCAGTAGGACTGCTGGGGTGTTCTTTAGGGTGCTGAGAAAAAGGATAAATAAATCTACCAATACCTTAAAATTTTCAGCTGTGATCAAAACTGTTTTCTTTTAAAGTGGAAAAGAGCATAAAGAAGACTGTTTCTGGTTTGACAGGACCAACTGGTATACCTGCTTTCTGTGAACTCATTCAGGAGCTGTAAGCATAGTCTCTTCCAGTCCCTGGCAAACAAGCTAACATCTTTAGTTAACCTAACCTAAGAATAAATATGGTGATTTCTGTACAGTGTAGCTCTAATAATAACGGCATCATTTTAGAGGTGGTACAAAAGCATTGTTTTTAATTTTTATTGTTTTGAGAACAGCTGCCTTAGTTGTTCTCTTCTGCCTTGTTGCTGTGATAAAATATTCTCGACAAAAACAACTTGAGGGAGAAAAGATTTATTTTAACTTACAGTCCAGGTACAATAATCCATCATGACGTGAAGGTCAAGGCCTCAGGAACCTACCCTGTTTGAGTTCCTGTCCTAACTTCCTTCAGTGCTGAACAGCAATGTGGAAGTGTAAGCCGAATAACCTCCCTCATGCCCCCGGCCCCCAACTTGCTTTTTGGTCATGGTGTTTTGTCGAAGCAATAGAATAAATCGTTTATAGGTAGTATGGTAGTCTTTAAATTGTCGCCTGGGAATAAATTAAATGTAATGTTATTTTTACATTTTTAGCAAATTATTAGCCTTTGATGTGATAAATCTTGTGAGAGTGCTTATGAGATGAATAAAGGATAATAAAACATGAAAGTCATTGTGTGTAGTGGGGAAAATATTCTTTTGATTATATTATTTGTGCATTACCTCTGTAACCTTTGGAAAGATAATTTAACTTAACTATCACATTTCTTACTCATATATGAATCTATTAATATCTATATCATAGACTTCTTACTCTTGGGTTAAGGTCTCATTATATTGCTCTGGCTGACCTTGAGCCACTATGTAGCTCAGGCAGGTATCAAATTCAGATTCCTGAGTGCTGGGATTACAGGTATGGGCTACTATTTCAGAATTAAAATTCACCTTTTTAAAGTGTATAGCTTAGTACATTCATGGTGTGGTGCAACTATCACCTTTATTATATATTATCCCTATTTTTAGAAGAAACTATGTATCACTCAATCACCCTGCCGTCTTAGTCCCTTGCAACCATATATATACTTTTGTTTTTATGTATCGACACATTTGGTACGTTTTTCTGTAAGTGGACTGATCTAATATATGGTCCTTGGTGACTTGTGATGACTGCAGCTGCTTCTTCTCCTTTGCCATCTTCTCTGCTCTGCTGCTGGGGACTTAATCCAGGGCCTGTGCTTGACGAGCACTCTGTCGCTGAGCTGCACCTCCCGTCCATATTTGTCTTTTTCCTTTTCCTTTGAGACAGGGTCTTCATCCTTGATCTCCTAATCCTCCTGCCTAAGTCTCCTGAATGCTGAGATTCCAGCCACATGCTATCACACTCATCCCAACTTACCTTCTTTTACTTTGCATTGATGTCTTGTAGGCTCATCACATGAGGGTATATATGTAGTAATACTTGATTCTTTTGTATTGTCAAATAGCCTGGTGTGTGGATATGCTGCTTTTGTTTATCTGTTCAGTTGATAGACATTTCAGTTGTTTCTGGTTTTGATTATTATGAACACTGCTATTATGAATGTTTGTATGAAGTTTTGTGAAGACTTATGTTTTCTACTATTTTGGATAAATTCCAAGGAGTTTTTAGATTGTTGGGTTGTACTCTAACTTTATGTTTAACACTTATAACACAAACTGTTTTATAAGGTGGCTCCACCATATGTACAGTTAAATTTTAAACTATCCAGTTTAAAATTTTTATTTCCATGTATGTTGAATATTAACTGAAATGAGTCATTTCAGTTGATAGTGGAAAGGTTCTCTTGAAGTAGTTTGCAAAGTTGACAGTACTTTTTTAAAAGTAAGTTTGAAATTATTACTGTTAACCCTTTTCTTTTTCTTTTCTTTTCAGTTTTATCTCCAAGACACTAAAAGTAGTAATGGTACCTTTATAAATAGCCAGAGATTGAGTCGAGGCTCTGAAGAAAGTCCACCATGTGAAATTCTTTCTGGTGACATTATCCAGTTTGGGGTAGATGTGACAGAAAATACACGGAAAGGTATGAGTATGGATCAAGTTTTCCTGTAATTTGTCTTTATAAGTTTTAAAATCTTTATTAGTGTTATAAAACATTACATGCTTGTAAGATCTATTTAAATATGGATATGTGAAGCAAAAAATTTAAAAGTTATCCACTTCTATTTGCTTTTCTAAAATTATAAATTATAAAATATTAATTAGTAATGAATATTCTTCATCATGTTATAAAAACATAGGGAGCTATTGTGTCAGGAAGCACTTGGCTGCAGTGACATTACACCCTAGCCAAGATGAACTTACAACCTGGGGATGATGCTTATCATCAATAGCAAGAATTACTGAGACTTAATGAGCAGTCTGGACACAGAAAGTTGTTAGTTGACTTAATGATATAATGGAACTCAGTCACAAAAGAAGAAGAGAAATTAGCTGTAGGGGTACAGGAGGGGTAATGGACAAATTTAAGCTAAGTGCAGCAATAGATATACTTCTGCTCTTACACGTATGCATATGTATAAAAAGATATAGTTAAACTCATTATTTGTATCCCAACTAAAAAAACCATAAAAATAATGTAATGAATGTCTGATGTTTTACCCTAGATATAAATAATTATGGTTTTAAGGTCTTTACTTTTTTCTGCTATCTTTAGCATATTGTTTTCTCAATGCTTTTGCTTATCTCATGGTCAGAGGGTTATAACTGCAAACCTAGGTATCATTTTCCTCATATCAGTACTCCATGCAAAAAGATAATGTAGGGATAAAATGCCCTCTTCTGCCCCTTTTTATGTGGAAAAGTCAGAACCAAACTAATATTTCCTTATGAGTTACTGGCCTTATGAATAGATCACACACATAGTTATCTGCAGTACCAAAGAAACCTGATAATTGACAAAAAAGAGAACAAGGAGATCCATGGTTGATATAGCTCAGTTATGATTTGAGTATGAATTGTTAAAATCCCCAATGAAATCAGAGTTCTGTCAGCAAGAAAGAAGAAGAAAAGTCATGGGGGCAGGCGGTAGTACTGAATGCAAGTATAAGGTTTCCTGTGCTACAGTCTCTGAAACACAAGTTCTCTAACTAAATAATGCAAATTACTCTTTAAAATTATTTTATTTCACAATTCTGAAGCTTCTTGGCTCTAACTAGTTAGTTCATTGTCTACTCTCTGATTATGAACTTTTTTTTTTTTTTTTTTTTTTTTTTAGGTAGGGTTTCTCTGTGTGGTTTTCGTGCCTGTCATGGATCTTGCTCTGTAGACCAGGCTGGCCTTGAACTCACAGAGATCCACCTGGCTCTGCCTCCTGAGTGCTGGGATTAAAGGCGTGCGCCACCGCCGCCCAGCTGATTATGAACTCTTATGGCTGACTCAAATTTAAAGCACTTCTGGTACAAACCAAAAGAGCATAATTCATACAGTGGGGCAGTAGATCGGCAAGTTTCTCCCTCTGTTTTTCTGAGCGTGGTCTGGTCTAGTGGTGCCCTAAAGCATTAGACTCTGATATTTTGCACAGTACAGTGCACTTGGCGGTGGTGCTGACTCTCATTCTGTGTGTAGCTCTCTGCATAAACCTGCATTGCCATTAAAATGGTAGTCTTATTTTTGTTATTTTTTTTCTTTCTTTGTAAGATGTGTGTGGTACTTGAATTTGGGTAGGGCCAGCCTGTAGGAATTTCCATTTAGAGCTGTAAAGTAAGGTTGAATCTTGATGTAAAGTGTTGATTACTCCTTAGTAAGGGAACTCAGATGGTGTGAAGCCACTGAGAAGAGAGAAGAGTAAGCCTCTCTTTGCTGCTTTTGTAGCATACATGTAAGTAAGCCACAGCAAAAGACTTGGACTACATTGTATTTCCTTCAAGGATTCCTACTTAGTGATTTAGGGTTCTCAAATAATTATTAGGCAGTAATTGATAAAAGAATGTGGTTATCAGTTTTAGGAAATGGCTTAGTTAAGCTTTCCCTAGCAAAGCCTTCAGTATGCTGGCATATATGCAGATTTACAGGGGGTTGATTACAGAATGCAGCTTGCAGCCCTTTCTAGATTCCTTCACACTCTGCCCCATCTACTGAGGGAGATTTAGGATAATTATTAGTACAGTATGATTTCTGCATATTGGGTTTCTGCAGACCTCTTTGAATGTTTGTCTTTTGGCATTTATTGTTTTCACAAAGTTTATTTAATTTGTAGGCTCTTGAGATACAGACATGTTAGAAAACATGTATTACCTGTTCAAGCTTACACTAGAAAAAAGTATAGATTTTTTTTTTAATGCTGAATAGTAGTATAATGAGTTTTATAACACTTGAGAATCCTAAATACACAGTATTACTGGATAGCTCTGGGTAGAAGAAGTCAAGAGGATTTTCAAACTGTGTTAGAAAGGAGAGGCCACTTGTACATTGTGGTAAGTCCTTTAGTCAGACAACATTTACTGGGGCCTGGCATTCATAAGGCCTTGAACTATACATTCTCCTTTTAAACAATTACATACATGTATCTGTTTCCCACCTATGTGCATGTACCTGTGGAGGCCAGAAGATGTAGGATCCTTGGAGCTGGAGTTGTAGGTGGTTGTGAGCTGCACAGTATGGGTGCTGGGACTAGAGCTCAGGTGCTCTGAAGAGCAGCAAGTGCTCTGATTGCGGAGCCACTTTCCAGTCCCCCATTCTTTACTACTTCTTTTCTTCAGACAGGATCTCCTGTAGACCTGGCTGGCCTGGAACTTCTTATGTAAAACAGGCTGGTCTTGAACTTGTAAGAGACCTATCTGCCTCTGTCTCTTGAGTGTCTTCTTTACTTCTTATCCCCAGCCTATACCAGCTGCCTTCTTTATGTGTGCTTTCTTTCTTTCTTTCTAACTTTTTTTTTTTTGGCTTTTCCTTCCATTTCCAGCTTTCTAATCTTGTTTTGTTTGTTCCTTTCAATATATATCTCCTTCCCTGTCCATGCTTACTACAAATTCCCATGTTGGTTTTTATTATTTACATTGCTATGAATCCCTCCTTTTTATTTATATCTTTTTATTTATATGTCTGGTTTGTTTCCCTGTTGAGATCTTAACGGCAAGGACCTAGTCATAATCATCATTATTTTCAACATTATTCTCAATACTGCTTTGTAGCCAGCAATTTCCCAGTGAATATTTATTGAAAAGTAGGTAAACCCAGAGAACCCCCACATCTCATGGCCAACAAAAAGAATAAGCCAGTAGTAATATTACTCATGGTATGTTAGGAAAAATAAAGAAGTGAAATCTGTAAAATGAGAAAAATGACATTACCAACTAGGTAGAAATAAGACTTGTTGGAGAAACAGCAGATGCTTAATCCAGGTCAGTGAATACACACATTGAGCCTCGAAGATTTTTGTCATATCAGTAAAGTTACTCATCTAAGATTGCTAGCCTCCCATTAAAAGGACTTCTAGAATTAATACGAGTGAGTCTCTACTGTGAAAGACAGGCATTTTGAACATCAAATTACAACAGCATTGGATGGAAGTATGTTAAATATGTTCAAGTTGATGAGCTTGCATTAAAACTAAAAAGGAAAATTGATTTTTTTATTACTTTTCTAAGAACTTAGTAGAAATCTATTTATCATTCTGAAAACAGGTAAATAATGAGAAAGAATAAGAACACTCATATTTCCTGTCCTATAAGAAGTATAGCTTGGTTGGTAAGGGAGTAGTTCGTTGGTAGAATGCTTGCAGGTATGCGTGCAGTCCTGCTTTAATCTCCAGTACTTGGAAAAAAAACAACCACCACAACAAACCTCAGTTGTACCTGAGGTTAAAAAAGAAAGTAGTTGAAGAGGCTGGAGAGATGGTTTAGTGGTTAAGTGCATGCATTGCTCTTAAAGAGAACCAGCGTTCAGTTCCCAGTGCCCACATCAGGTATTCAGTCATAGGTGTGACTCCAGCTCCAGGTTATCTGATACCTTCTTCTGGACTCCTCAGGCACCTGCACTCATGTGTACGTACCCACACGCTATGCACATAATTAAAACATACCTCTTTTTTAAAAAAGTAGTTGAAGGTTGAAAGCTTGTGATGATTGAACTACCGTTATCAAGAGAAAACCGAATGATAAAATATTAATTTAAATTTAGAACAAAAGCACTGTTGAGTCACCTTTCTCTGCTCCTCTAACTTTTAAAGCCTAAGAATTAGAAGCCTTATAAAGTAGAAAACTTATAAAGATAGAAAGTTCTTAACAATTATTTTATCTTAAATGCTAAAAATCAATTGATGCAAATCTTTCACAGTCTAGAAAAATGAATACCTGATTCAGATGGTATTTTTAAAAGGTTTCTTAGATTTTTGCTGATTTTGCAGTTGCCCTTCCTGCTGTTGCTGGTCTTCTTGAGCTCATTCAGGCTGAATGTAGACAGTACTGTACCAGAGACAGAGCCAGACAGAACGTTTCTCTTTCCCATTTCAGGGCCTCCGAAAGCTTTTAAACCAGTCACACTGAACTTGGTCCCCTAAGGGGCATGTGTGTGAGAGGCAACAAGAGGCTGAATGCACACCACAGAGTAAATAGATCTCAAAACCAAAATAAACGACCTGTATCAATACTAGAGGAAGGAAACCCAGTGGCAGTCAGTTCTTACTGTAACCTCTGGTAGTCTGTATCCGGGGAGTCATTGTAAATAGTTCTTCCACATGTCTGTTTCTGTCTCCATTGGACATACCTGTTCCTCGTATTTAACACGGATGAATTTTGTATGTGATTTACACTATCTGTGTATATTTAATGTGGCAGTGTTCTGATGCTCCCTTTCCTTTCTGGACAAACTCTTTAAATTATATGCTTTACACTTAGTCCTTGAGTTTGAAATATAGTAATAATTTTTGTGGTGATTTGGAGAGCAAAATGTGTTTAAATATTTATAGACTTCTTTAGAATATTATTATCCTAAGTATTTCCTTCATAATATCAGATTCTCTGTGTTTTTGAAAGAGGGCAAGTGGGTGGGGCTGGTGGTCAGATATACATGGAAAATATATCTTCATGCTGTACAAATACCCTTTAAGTTTTTGTTTCTGTCCTGGGAATTGAATGTAGGGCCTTGTATATATGCAAGGCAATTGCTTTACCATTGATCAATATTCTCAGCTTTTTCTTTTTGTTTCCTTACCCTCAAAGAAAGCTCAGAATTAATACACATAAAAACATTTAAAACTTCTTTTAACACAGTGTTTCACAAATTCATTTCACCCCCAATTCCTTTTTTTTTTTCTTTTATTCTTTCTTGGTTTTTTGAGACAGTGTTTCTCTGTATAACCCTGGCTGTCCTGGAACTCACGCTGTAGACCAGGCTGGCCTCCGACTCACAGAGATCCACCTGCCTCTGCCTCCTGAGTGCTGGGATTAAAGGTGTGCACCACCACTGTCCAGCTCTCAATTCCTTTTTGGTTAACACTTTTTAGCACTGTATTTGGGGAAATTCTACTGTACTGAGTTGATTAATACAAATATTAAAACATACCTATCACATTGCTTTAAATACTTGCCTGTTGCAAATCCAAAAGATTACTAAGTTTTCTACGCACCTGTGTTTAAATTAAAGTTGACGTGAAGTCTTTTCACAGAAGGGTTGGCTTTACTTAGACACGGACTTCTAGTACTTGGTTCACTCCATTGATTTATGTATCAGTCCATTTGCTGAACTTTAATCTAGCTGATGGATAGAATTCCTGATGTGATATATCATACGTTGGCTCTGGTACTGCAGTTTTATTCTGTAACTCATCCACCTATTTTTCTTTTTGTTTTAAATTTATAAAGTTTTTTGTTAACATATTTTAATTACACATAATAATGTATTTTATTATGACATTTCATACATGTGTATGAAATATTTTTTTTATTCACGCATTGTCTTCTTTTGTCCTTCCCCTGGTAATGCCCTTAAAATAGCTGTGCTACTTTCACCACTTCCACATCTTCCTTTTTTTTTAGAACTTACGCATTTAATTAGTGTTACTTACAGGAGTTGAAGTCATAAGTTTTATACTACCACCTGCCTTCAGTGAGAGCAGCTATTTGGGATGAAATGCCAGGGACATGAAGAGTTAGGTGCTAATTGTGTAATGGTATCACAAGTTAGTGGGTCAGGCTCTAAGCACTGGGGATCTGACTGCTAGAATGGGGGAACATTTTGCTTTTATTTGGCTCCTTTGTATCAAAAGTTAGGACCAGAAGAAGGAGGTAAGAGTCAAAAGACGAGATGTGGTTTTGAGGGAGGGGGCACAATTGGCCGCAATAGTCTAAGGACTAAGTGAAATGGTTCTGGGAAAAGAGAGTTGGAGGATAAGATATGAGATAAGAGATTTGGGGATAAAGATCTGAGGATGGAAGGTGATTCTTCCTTCCTTCCTTCCTTCCTTCCTTCCTTCCTTCCTTCCTTCCTTCCTTCCTTCCTTCCTTCCTTCCTTCCTTTTGTTTTTTGTTTTTTGAGATAAGGTTTCTCTGTGTAGTTTTGGTGCCTGTCCTGGATCTCGCTCTGTAGATCAGGCTGGCCTTGAACTCACGGAGATCCGCCTAGCTCTGCCTCCTGAGTGATCGGATTAAGGAGGGTGATTCTAAGGGAAGAGAGGTTGGGCAGAAGTCTGAAGGTCTGGAGGTAGAGGTATTGGCATAGGAGTGAAACAGGACTGGAGAAAAAAACTAAGACAGTGTGGGAGGGAAAGGAGCCTCTCACTCTGGACTTGGATGCAAGTCTTTCCCCAGCTGAGAATTCCAGCACAGGGGCCTGGAGAGAGCACTCACTGCTTCTCTTAGGGCTTCTGTTGTTGTGATAAAACACCATGACCAAAGCAGCTTGGTGAGGAAGGGTTTATTCCAGCTGACAACTTGTAGTTCATCATGCAGGGGAATCAGGGCAGGAACTCAAGGCAGGAAACTGGAGGCAGGGACTGATGTAGAGGCTATGAGGAGTGCTGCTTCCTAAAAGAAAAAATAGCTTTTGGTGACATTAGCGAGTAAATAAAGACCACCACAATAGGATGTGTAAAAATGGGGTCGTAAACAGTAAGATGTTTGGAGATTGCATGTAACCTGCCTGTGTATGAGAGACTGGTGGCAGCAGCTTAGAGGATGTGGCCAGAAGGAAGGAAGAAGCCAATTGATTAGTGGCAATGATGGCTATTCCAGGCAGAACAGAGGAGACTGTCCAGTAGGTAGTTCTTTGTCTCTGTTAGCGCTTTTAAATATAATCAGTTAATAAAGACAAATATTGACCAAACTGTGCTGAATTCCTTAAATTTAATATATATTTCCCAATGACAGCCACACTATTTTGTATTACTACCATCTTGATGCTATGGTTGTAATTGTTCAACATATTATAACCCTAAAGCAATAATTATTGTTAAAATAGTTTTATTGAAGTAAAAATAAATATATGCCTGTTTTACTTATAAGACTCAGTGAGTTTTGACAGACATATACAGCCACAGAAAGCCCTACTCTTAAAATCATTATACAGTGTGTTTTTGTCTGCTCATATCAGCTTTAAGTCAGTTTAATAAACAAATGTGTTCAACCATCAGTGATGTAGTATTCTAAGAACAGAGAAGTCAAAACTGTCAATCTTTAAATTAGGAAGCATTTTTTTTCCTATGTAAGACACAATGATCCGTACAGTTGCTGTCTGTGGGAGATTTGTCTCTCAAAACCATCAATAGGAAAAGGAGTGAGAAGCCTCTTAGGAGTTGTATACAGAGAGACTGCTGTGGCTTTATCAAAAGGTATTGGGGATGGAGTAACAGCAACCATCTAAAAGCTGTCCTGGAGAGCCTCCTGTGTGAGTCATAGCAACTGTACACTGGAGGAATCAGACAGGCGCCCTCCCTGGTCAGCAGTCTTGATAGTCTTGCCTATAACGTGGGTGGGGAGATGATTAACATATTCTAAACTGTACATACAGGACATTAAAGTCTTATGAGGTGTGGTTGGGAGACAGATTGGAGACAGGAGAATTAAGAATAAGGATTACTTTTTAAAGGGCAGTTGACTAGGTGTGATGTCTGCAAACTGGGGCAAAAGTGTTTTATCCCTTTTTACTCTTATTATTTCTGCACACTAGACAGTTGACTTTTCGTTGTCTGTTAAGGAATTGGAAGTTTTTAAGGTAGTAGTTACTGTCATTAAACCACTAAATTTATTTGCTTTCCTAGAAATTATTATTTTTAAGAATGAAATACAAGTTTAGATATGAGACCCACCAAGCTTCATATTTTTAAACACTTATTTTATTTGTTTTAACCAGTTACCCATGGGTGTATTGTTTCCACAATAAAACTTTTTCTACCAGATGGTATGGAAGCCCGGCTCCGCTCAGAGTGAGTATAATTAGTGCTGTGAAGTTTTGGATTAATTATCTTAGTTGGTGATATTCATAGTGATGCTATACCGCTAATACTACAAGATTACTGTAATATATTAGAAAATTGATATGGTACCTTTGGGCATATTATATATTTTAGTTTTAACTACTTCTTATTATTTAAAAATCTAGTAAATAATAATGCATCAGAGGTAAAGGTTGTTTTATTTTCAAATTTAACTTTACAGTATATATTTGAATAGATAATTAGTTGGGTTTTTTTTTTGCAATATTTAGGATATTTTAGTTACTGGAGAATGATAACTGTTCTTTTTGATATATATTTAATATAGAGCTTTTTAGACTGTGATTGTCTGTGGAGTTAATGTCAATGTCATATTCTTTCAGAACTTGAAGATGTTAATATAGTTAGTATTTTTTTATGAGAATTAAAAGAATTTCCCCCAAAGTTGTATTTTATGTTTTATATGAAGCAATATCAAGTCTTATCATGAAGTCTAAAGTTTAAAATGTAAATTTAAGTACATCCTGTGCTTTTTAAAGATTATCATTGTGAAGTATGGAAGGCGCTGGGCAGTATTTAAATATTAATGCTTTTTTTGGTTTGTTTTTATTTAGGGAAAGGCTTGAGTATGCTAAATGCTTGTTTCCTTGCTTCAAAGGAGTTTCCTGATATTACAGTCTACTTTTTACTAGTGGCTTACATTGTTTTGATTATGCCAAAATACCTAGAGTGGAAGGAAAAGCGAATAGCGAATAGGAAAGAGAGAACGATAAAGCGAAAGAGCGGGTCCCTTTACTGTAGGATCTCCCCTGTCTGTCATTAGAATTACGTATTTATGCTTTTCTTAGGACCTACCATAGTTTTTTTCCCTCTTTAGTTTTATGGCTAGATGATGCAAAACAGATTCGTAAAACAGTTGAAATTTAAAATACCATTATTAAAATGTAATTATAGTTTATTTGAATTTCAGTAAACTTCAAGAACTTCAACATAAGAAAGCGTTTATGAGTCAAGAATTGAGCTTTCAGTCATAGAATAACTAGCAATCCACCAATGACTTACAGCTTTTTAAAGACTAGTGTTTGCAGTTGGTATGAGATCATTTTTAATAGAGTTAAAAGGTTTGAGCAGTCATGCATGTCTCCTGTGTTCTTAGGTTCCATCTAGTAGACTATGTGGGTCTTCTTATTTTTGTGTGTATGTGTGTGTGTTCGTGTACATGTGTGTCATGGCGAGCGTGGAGGTCAGAGGACAACCTTGGTGTTGGTGCTTGATTTCCAGTTTGTTTGAGGCAGGGTTTTGTGTTTGGCACCATGTGCCCTAGGCTAGCTGTCGCCCAAGCTCCCGAGGATTCTTCACTTTCCACTTGCAGATTGCTGGAGGAGTGCTGGGGTTTCAGACATACTGGCTTTACACACATGCTGGGTAGTCAGACTCAGGCCCTCATGCTTGTCTGACAAATGCTTTACCTACTGAGCTATCTCATCAGCCATCTGTAAAAATTTTGAAGACTTTTCAGTAAATTCCCTCATTTTCCCAAGTCCCTTTAACTATTTCTCATTTTCTTCTCAGCTCTCTCTCCTTTATTTAATGACTGTGTGTGTGAATGTTTGTTGTATGCATGCGTGTATTGCCTGCATGTGGAGCAGAGGACAGCCTCAGGTGTTAATCCTCAGGGGCCGTGCCCCTTGTTTTTAGACAGGATCTCATTGGACTAGGGCTTGCTGATTCAGCAAGACTGGCCCCTGTCCTCACCTGCCAGGTGCTGAGGTTACAAGCATGCCGTAGCACCCGACTTTTACAAGGGCTCTGGGAATTGAACTCCGGTCCTCAAGCTTGAGCAGCAGGGAATTTACCTACTAAAGGATTTCCCTAGCCCCTGTTTTTAAGGAGCTATTAAATACTAAATTTTGCTTCTAGTTTAGAAGACAAGTTTAGAACAAAAAGTTCTTTAAAGCTGGATGAATATCTGAATAGACTTTAGGATAGATAGTTAGGGAAAGCTTGACTTTACTTGTTCTGACTTTCCAGGCCTTACTTTTTTCATCTGAAGTATAAAGATAAATCATCTTAGTTACTGATCATGATTATGAGGCTTAAATGTAATTGTATATTTAAAGAACTTAGCATAGTATCTATCAGATAATAAATCTGAGATAAACATTGACTGCTGTTATTGTAATCTAATTTTAATTAGCAGTTTAAATGGCTGAATACATCGAGTGCCAAGTCCACTGTGTAAATAGTGTATAGGGTTTTTTGTTAATGAATTAATTTAATTGATTCAATTTTGGCTTGAGATTAGGACAGGTTTCAGACAATTTGTGAAATGGTCCTAAACATACATCTCTCATTTTGTACTATGTGAATCTACAAAGCAGAATTTACAGCATAAATGATTAAAATCAACATATCAACCTTGCTTAGGAAACCCGAGGTTGTTCTACACCCTACAGCATAAACTATTCATCCAGGATTTAATTCCTGTGTAAAATTAACCGAAGCATGGTCATCAAACCAGTATAAAATTTTGCTTTTGTCTTTAATAAATGGTAAAATATATGTATACTGAAGACTGGTTTTAAAATCAATTTTGATAATTTGTGTATAGGGTTTTTAAGATCTTCAATAGGTAATTCTGATTGTTTCTCAGTTTTTGTTCTATTTTATAATTTTCTAACAACAGAAATAGAAGTTGCCTATAACTTTACAACCTCAACACTCAATAACAGTTTTTACTTTCTAACATTGATTTGTTATACTTTTTATATACACAAGAAGTTTTTCAACAATTCAGACAAAATACACCTATGTCCGATATAGTTTTTGTAAAAAACAAATATATTTGCAGATTGTGTTATTTGACTTTTTTAGCCATTTGTTTGCTAACCGAATTTCATGAGAATAGAAGAATTTCTTCTTGGGTCACTAAGAAAATCAAATTTTTAAAGCTCTATTTGTTTCCATTTAGGGTTTTTGAGTTAATGTCATTATATATGCATATTGACAGAAAAAAGGGATATATACCAAAAAATGGTTATTTCTGGGTGCTTAGGATTGAGTAATTTTAGCTTCTTTTTATATTTTACATTTTCAGTATATATTGCCTGTACAGTCAAGAAAAATTAACTTATGTTTAAAGCATCCATTTTAGTTTTATAAGTGGAAAAGAATAAATGTAGTTACAACTTAAAAAACATTCACTAGGCATCAAGTTTGTTAAGGCCTTGAGATAGGTTCTGTGGATGTAGGGGTGAATTGATCATAATTCCTGAGGTATCCTGTGTACAGAAAATGGGTACTGGTACTCAACCCTTCCCTGTATATGCCATACCAGGCCAGTTTCTCAGCAGTCACACACGCCTTACTAATTGAGTCTGGGAACTTTACCCATTCAGCCTGCCATCTGGCTGTCACTAGATTGTTTTTGAAGATGTGAAGTGTAGGGGACATAGGTGGCCTTTAAGACACATACAGTATCTTACAGAGCTTTGTAAATAGGGATGCTGGCTTCCTGAGCTACACATTTCTCCTGGGAGTAGAAGGTAGTAATTGGTTGGTTCCTGTTCCAAGGCATTGTTTTAAGCTACTTGTTTATGCCCACACATTTAATACTTAAAAGAGCGCTATAGGGCCACTTTATGGGTGAGGAGCACGAGGCCTATCGGGATTACTTTGCCTTTAGCTGGGAAGCAGAGCCAGTTTGGTCTAGTTGGTATACTTTCTGAGCCTGTCTGCTTGACTGCTGCTGCTTTTCTGTCAAGAGTTCTGTGTCAGGCCCCAGAGGAAATTAGTGTCAGTTAATGCCTGTGGTTGTGTCTGCTATGCTGAGTTCAGTTTTAGACACACGTGTAAACTTTGATTTAGTCCTAAGATGGCAAGGTGAAGAATAGTTGTCACTGTTTTGACAGCTAACGTTGTTCTTCACTTCGAGCCACTTTCCAATTACGATTTTTTTCTAAATGAGCTTTTACTTACTAAGAATTTCTACACACGAGTATTTATTAATTTTTTGATAACATATGTTACAAAGAAAATGCATACTTTAAAAGGTATTTCAATGTGTTGAAATGGTAAAAATAAGGGAATCATCACAGCACTCGGTAAATATTGGGTCCTCAAAAGACATTTAATACATTTGGAATTGAAATTCACTTTAAGAATAATAATGAGTATAAAGTAGGTTTATGTATGTATTTGTTTTTTAAGAAAGATAATTCACATTCTTTTAATTATATAAGAGCAAATGCATGAGTTTTATGACAAGATATTCTGGTGCTCTAGAATCATTTCCTCTGTTTTCAGGAAATTAGATAAAAATTCTAAATTTTACTTTTCAGTGTCATCCATGCTCCATTACCGAGTCCTGTTGACAAAGTAAGTAGTAAATGATTGTTTACTGATGTTTTTATTTAATAGGTTTTACCCAAAAAACTTCTGTTTTTGTAATAAAGTAAATATAACTGTGTAGTTAATATAACCTTCACTGTGTGGAGAATTTGGATTGAATGTGTCTTTAGAAAAAGCTTTTGTAGCCCAGGTAAACTACTGACTGAGTAGACTAAATGTACCTGGTTTTGTGCCTAGCCAGAGGTAAGTAATGTTTACTATTACCTTTTATTCTGAAGTACAGTTCTGTCTAGGAATTTCCCAAAGCTTTCTAGCCAAGAAGTTCACTCAGTATTTACCCATACAGCACAGTGGCTCTGAAATAAGGATTTACAGAAATTATTCTTTTAATGTCATTGGACATCAGTTTTGACATTACCTAATTAGAAATTGTAGTAATTGATTGTTAGAATATTTTTCTTTTGTTTAGGAGTAATGGTGCATTGAAACTATAGGTATCATTGCTGAATAACAGAGTGTGATCAATGAGCAAAACAAAACTTTTTTTACTATTTGACATTACTGTGATATTGGGAGCTTTGTTTTGCTTTGTTATTTAGACAGGGTTTCACATAGCCTTGGGTGACTAGGAACTCACTGTATAGCCAAAGATGCTGCTTGTTCACTTCTTGATCTTCCTGCCTCCACCTTCCAAGTTCTGGGATTACAGCTGCACTATCATGTCTGCTGGATTTGTGTGTGTGTGTGTGTGTGTGTGTGTGTGTGTGTGTGTGTGTGTGTGTGGGTGTGGGTGTGGTGTGTGTATGTATGTATGTGTGTGAATGGTGTGTGTGTGTGTGTGTGTGTGTACTAACTAAAATGTGAGGACATTTTACATTTTTTCTCTAGTTTAGATTAACAATGGTTACCTACTTTAAATTGAGGTTTTTAGATTCTTGTTTTAGAAATAAAAGTAATTTATCATCAACTTCTCTGATACCAAGAACTGTATTTGTTGATTTAGATCTTCAAAAGAAAAATGCCAATTCTTTTAGGTTGAATATTAGAAAGCATACTTTGTGAGCTTAATGAGGAGTGATTCTGTAACATTATTAATAAATCAGCAGAGCATGATAGTGTATACCTGTATTTCTAGTGGTTGGGAGGCTAGGATGGGAGGATAGCTGTGAGTTCAAACTGGTGCATGTACCAGGCCCAAAAGGGCTGTGTAACAAGACCGAATTTCAAACAATGAAAAAGGATAGGTATGCACACTTACAGAGCTTATTAGTGTCTAGGATATGGGCAGATATTACAGCTACTTATTGTGCCCTGTGTTTTCTTTTTTAGTGACATGGTTCTGTATCTGATATTCCTGAAAAGCCCCCTTTGAAGTGAATTCTGATACTTTTGTGTTCTGAGCAGTTAGACTAACGTAGTTTTGAACATGATTATTTTCTTTTTCTTAAAATTTACATACAATAATAAAATTTTTTTCATTGTCTCTGGCTATTGGACAAAATATTAGAATCTTTTTTATTTTAATTTTTGTTTTTCAGTAAGAGTAAGATTTTATGTTATCCTCTATCCTGACACATGCTTCCAAGTAACATTTTGAATATTGGTATTTCTAAATGAATTGTGATATGTTGACATATTAATGAAGTAATGAGTGATGAATTTTAAAGGAAAAACTTGACTGCATTGATTAGGAGTTATTTCTCAGTTATGAAAAGGTTCAGTACTTTGTGATTTGACTTATAAAGGAAAGTTTCACAAGTAATCATCTTGTTTATAAATCTGATATGATTGGTGTAATACTATCTATACATTCTAGACATACAGCAGAAATATCTTGAGAACTAATTTACACAGTAATTGAGAACAGACTAGATCAATTGAAAACATTTTATTTGTATGTTTGGGAAAGTAGACATTTCGTGGACTTGGTTTGTTTTCAACTCTCTAAGTGCATTTCATTTGTGTGCATGTGGACATGAGAGGATAGCTGCAGGCATTGCGTCTCTCCTTTCACCATGTGGGTATTGGGGATTATCTAGTTAGTGTTACTGTTGCTGTGATAAACACCACGACCAACACTTCCACATCACTGCTCATCACTGAAGGAAGTCAGGACAGGAACTCAGACAGGAAGGAACCTGGAGCAGGAATCAATGCCCAGGAGTACTGCTTACCATGTTGCTCCCTATGGCTAGCTCAGTCTGCTGTCTTATGGAACCCAGGATAGCAGCCCAGGGATGGCACCACCCACTATGGCCTGGGCCCTCCCTCACTGATCACTAACTGAGAAAATGCCCTACAGGCCTGCCTACAGCCTAATCTTATGGAGGCATTTTCTTAATTGAGGTTCCCCCTCTCAGATGACTTAGCCTGTGTCAAGTTGACATAAAACTATCCAGCAGGGGATTAAACTGAAGTTGTCAGGCTTGACAGGAGGGACCTTTACTTGCTGAGCCATCTTGTTGGCTCTTAATGGCTTTTTT
Source organism: Peromyscus californicus insignis (assembly GCF_007827085.1). Classification (NCBI taxonomy): domain Eukaryota; kingdom Metazoa; phylum Chordata; class Mammalia; order Rodentia; family Cricetidae; genus Peromyscus; species Peromyscus californicus. The sequence continues at coordinate 90,900,523 of NW_026294413.1, forward strand.
AATGTAATGTTTTCTGTGATTATTGACATTGGGTTATTTTGTTTCTAGGTTGCTGCTAACACTCCAAGTATGTACTCTCAGGAACTATTCCAACTTTCTCAGTATCTACAGGTAACAGTAAATCTTGAGAACTCTTAGTCTTTAAAAGTAACTCAGATTTTATTTTGCCAGTTTGTAAATACAGAATCAAAAATATTGGCAGGAAACAAGAACACAGGAAATATCTTTTAAAGGAAGCATGAAGGCTTAAAATTAGATCTCAAGAAGAAAAAGGAGTCTGGATTGTTGAGTCTAGAGAAGATAAGCTTATGTACAAGAGAAATTTTTTCTTCCAGTATAAGGGGATTCCAAAGTAATTCTTTATTCATAGGTGGGCTTTAAATAAAATTAAACGTGTCCAGGTTTTGGATGTGTGATAATAGTACATAATTTTATAGCATTTGTTATATGCCATACTCTCCTTTAGCACTTTACGTATATTGATTCATTTAATCTATATAACAGTTTTTACTGCTATGTAAAGAATGTAGATAACTCATTCTTGTTTTTCCATGTGGAGTAACTAAGGGGCTGGAAGAGTTATCACATGTGCATTGTGATTTGCCCCTAGTCTGAGTTTGAAGTAGTTTGACAGTTAGACCCCAGAGTCCCATTTGAACTGTATTTTTGGATCCAGAGCACAGAGCAGCTACTTGGAATGGCCTCCTGGAACACTTAATTCTTTATTTAAAAAGACATACAACTCTAAAAGTAAAGAAGTGTTATTTCTTTCCTTCATTTATTTGGGCAGGATTATGGCTTGGGGTTGTTGGGGGGATTATGGTGAGGGAATATGATTTAAAGAAAACTTTGGTTTAGAAGTTTAGGGGTTGAAGTTTTGATCTTGATCTTGGTTTTTCTGCTCAGTTTTGTGGCCTTCAGTGAATAGTTTTATTTGTGCAGGCTTTTAGTTGTCTTTAAAACTGTTGAATCAACACCAGTGACCCTGTGTCCTTTCGTTACTTGGGCAGTTAAAGGCATGTGCATCTGGAAAAGTACAGAGATAACCAACATATTAATTAGATCTCATTTTCCACCAAGCACCGTGTACTGCCATAGAAAACTAGTTTACACATTTGCACATCAGTGAAGTAGTTAAGAACATGGGTTCTTCTAGCCAGAATTGATCAAGTTTAGCTACTTTTGATCCCTGGCTTTAACATCTGATCTCCCAAGACAGTTTGTTTATTTGTTTGTTTTTGTTTTTGGAGAGGATTTCTCTGTGTAGCCCTGGCTGTCCTGGGCTTTGTAGACCAGTCTGGCCTCGAACTCAGAGAGCTGCCTGCCTCTGCCTCCCGAGTGCTGGTATTAAAGGCTTTAAAAAAGCCTTTGAACTTCATTTTCCTCATGCAGGGAATTGATAAGTAGTACCACCTCTCCACATTATGCAGGGTATATGAATTAATATAAGTAAAGCACTTAGAGTAGTGCCCAAAACATAAAATAAATGATGTGAATGTCATTGGTCATTTTCATTCAATGGGAAGATGTATTAGTTTTTGTAGGTCTCTGAGAGGTAGGAGAAAATGTTAAGATTAATGTTTTATTTCTGACATGAGAAATAGCAATGTCCATATAGATTAAATGATTGGCCTGATTCTATGTACTGTGGTTGCTTCTCATCGTGAACGAGACTCTCATACTTCTCATTCTTTCTCACCTTTTCTGTCAGTTCTTTGAACATCCATCCATATTTGTTAACTCTCTGGGAGGAATTGTCCCCCCTCCCCCTTTTTCTTGTCCTTGTATAATCCTTATTGAATTGATGAATCTCCAATGTAAACTGTGATCCCTTTGAGTAAAAATATCTATTTCATACCTTAGATCTAAAAGATCATTTTCAGGAGAGCTACATTTGTTTTACTTTGGTTCATAATTAAGAAACTCATGGAAATGAAATTTTTAAAAGATGTAATGGCACCATCTAGTGGAGGTAGTTTCTAAAACTTTGGTTGGCTGATGGCTTTATCAGTAAAATATTTTGTATCTGTTACTTCCTGGATACTTAAAATAAAATATGATAAATAACCATTTTAATATGGATTATCTGATGATGGTGTTTTTATTAGATTCCTTAGTCTGTATTAAAACAAAGTACTTCTGAGTATACATTAGGCAAGATTTTCCCTGCTCATTGTTTATTAAGGATGTGGAGAGCAATAAATTAATGTTTTAAACCTTAAGTGCAGTATTTGAAGCATACACTTTTCTTTGAGGTGACTCAAAGATAGAATGCTGGTGTCCTTTGGGTATTTCAGGAATGTCAGAAGATGAAGCCAAAGCCACAGCTAAATGATGTGACCATTTCACCTTCACAGTCTATAAAGGGGATGCTGTTAGCAGCTGTCAGATGTTCACTATAGAGTAGTCTTGCTCTTCATTGTCTTTCATCATATTCCTGTGTTCCTTTGACCCCCTTAATTACATCAAGCTAATATTAATGGGTTCTTACATTTTGAATATTAATTACTCAATGATGTAATCAGGGAAAATCAGAATACCTGAAAATGCCATAAGCTGTGAGTAGTATCTCTTTTAAATATAGGGGCATATATTTACATACCATTTTAGAAAGGAAAAGCTAAATGCTATTACTATTTTAGATGCCATGCTGTAGAATTGTTATAAAGTATCTTTGATGCTGACCAGATTGTTTTGCCTTAGTTTGAAATACATTTGTTTGAAGATAACATAAATATTTCATAAATATGTGTGTATTTATGAAATATAAGCAGAAACAAACATTTATTAGTTTTCTAATCTGCATTTTGATACTTATTCTTTTAGTAAATTACCACTAAAAAGAAAACAGAAATGAGTAACTTTTTTCCATCCAGGGAAAAGTTTATTACATCTGTACTTGCAGTCCTGTAGATGGGCTAAAATAATGAGCTACATCCAGGGTGCAATATGAGAATATATTTAGACTATACTGAGTGTTATTCTTCAGAAGAATCATGCTGCTGACTGAGTTCATTAGAATTTCTTTTGTGATTTATGTTAGGAGGCCTTACATCGGGAACAGATGTTGGAACAGAAATTAGCCACACTTCAGCGGCTATTAGCCATCACCCAAGAGGCTTCAGATACCAGTTGGCAGGTACTCCGTTTACTTTATATTCATGAAGCATTTAAACAGTTTTAATAGTTTTTTTTTTAATGTGTTGAATGAATTAAAACTAATATTTTTGGCAAATAGAAGTAATGTTATTCCTTAACTAAAGAACAAATGTTGAAACAGCATTTTGTAGCAGATTTTGATTCATTTTCCAATTTTCTTTCTTTTGTTGGCAATAGAATCTGTTATACATGCTTTTTTCTTTTTTTGTTACTCTAGGTTTTTATTTATATCTATTTTTTTTTTCAACAGGCTTTAATAGATGAAGATAGACTCTTATCACGGTTAGAAGTTATGGGAAACCAATTGCAGGCATGCTCCAAAGTAGGTATTTAACCTCAGGTATATAAGGAAGAACGCAGTTCTGTAGTTTCCTTTTTTTTTTTTTTTTTGTTATTTGAGTGTATGCTAAGACCTTTATATAATTCCACAATTCCTTTACATCTTTGTTATGAAAAAAATTCAAGCATACCTGTAAGTAGGAAGAATTGTGTAATACATACCTGTGTCCAGTTCTAATTCCTTTTTCTTTTGCAGTTGCTATTTGTTGAAGAGGTTATTTGCTTTCTGGAATGTGATTCAGTCTATATTGTTACCGAAACACTTTTAAAGTTCTTTCTCTAGGCATAAAATAGTAGAGATTTGGTCTGGTTTAGATGTTATGGTACTTGTTTTTTTTTTTTCTTTTTCTTTGCCAATACGACTTCATGGATAGTGTTGTTCTTCAGTCAAAGACTGCATAATGATTAGATTGTTTTCCTTTTAGGATTTTGTCATTCATTGATGATTCTTCACTAAGTCCATTATTTCATTAAAGATTTTAACATAGTGATGTAATTCTACAGTTCCTTCATTTACTTTAACTGGACTACTTCTTCAAAGATAATTTTTCTCTCATGAACCATTTTGTTACCCCAAAGTGCGTTTTCTACAGAAAAAAAAACAGAATGAATCCCATGCCCATTATTTACTAGATGAAAAGAATAAATTGATAATCCTTTTTATCCACCGGTGAATGACAATGAAGTGCTTTCTCTCTTGCTTAGACTTAAGTAGATTTGGTGTATTTCAGTCTATAGTAGTAGTTATCTTTGCTGATGATCAAATTGTCCAGAGTTTTGTCTGAGTAAACCTTTTAAAGTTGGCTCTCTGACTAAAACTAACTTTGATAGCTTCCTGTGGCCATACTAGACAGGATGCTCCATGTTCATCTTACATATTCGTGTTCCGGACCTGGAGTCTTCCTTATGATGCTCTTATTACTTTTGTCTTAGCCATTGTTCTAAAATTTTTGCTTTTTATAGCAATGGTGCTTTTGATAGCAATGACTTTTGTTCACAGGTGGAAATATGAAGGCTTCCACAGAACATGAGTAATTAATCTTAATAATATTTGAGAGAAATTAGTGCTTTTAACTCTTTCCTGCTGGAATTAGTGTAATTTCTGGAGGCATAACTTACTGATACAACTTTGAAATACAGATTTAGTTAATAGTAGGCCAACATTTGTTTTGGGGGGTACCTTAACATATAATTTAGTGTATTGTAATGTCTTTATTTCTTTCAAGGCATAAATAACGTAGGGGTAATAGAAGTGTCTTCTATTCTAGAATCAAACAGAAGATAGTTTACGGAAGGAACTTATTGCTTTGCAAGAGGATAAACACAACTATGAAACAACAGCCAAAGAGTCCCTGAGGCGGGTTCTTCAGGAGAAAATTGAAGTGGTTAGGAAACTTTCAGAAGTTGAGGTATTTAATTTTTATTGTTATTATTTTTAAAGATTTTATTTTAAAAATTATGTGTCTGTGTATAGTATGTGCATGGATATGTGTGTGCAAGTGAAGTTGTCTACAGAAGTCTGAGGCTTAGATCCATTGGACTTGGAATTATAGGCAGTTTTGAGCCATCTGTAGATGCTGGGAACTGAACTATGTACCTTTGCTTAGTTTGGAACTTGCTATGTAGAGCAGGCTGGCCCCAAACTCACAGAGATGCACCTGCTTTTGTCTCCCCAGTAGTGGATTTAAAGATGTCTGGTGGGAATTGATCTTTTGTCATAAAAGTATGCTGTCCTTTAGTGGAGGATGGTCACTGAGAACTTTACTACTTTACCTATCCTCTGCATCAGTGGTTCTCAACCTTCCTAACGCTGCAACCCTTTAACACAGTTCCTCATGTGGTGGTGACCCCCCCAACCATAAAATTATTTCGCTGCTACTTAATGACTGTAATTAATTTTGCTACTGTTATGAATTGTAACGTAAATATTTGTGTTTTCCAATGATCTTAGGTAACTCCCCCAAGGGGTCATGACCCACAGGTTGAGAACCACAGCTCTAGACTAACTATTTTGTGCTTTTGGAGTTTATGGGGGAGTTCTTCTAGGTCCTAGGAACAATCAAAATGTGATTCTTGGGACTGAGGGTTCAGCTCAGTGGGCATGTGCTTAGCATGTGTGAGGACCTGGATAGTTTGTATTATGGCCTCATTCTATAGTATGGGCTTTATGTGCATTTTTGCTTAATTAATTTGACATACAAGTAGAGTTTCAAGCTGTATTGCTATTTTCACATTAAAGTTACTTTAAGGATTGTTGACTTAGAGATGAGTATAATAGAGTATACTTTTTTTTTTTCCGTTTTTCGAGACAGGGTTTCTCTGTGTAGTTTTGCACCTTTCCTGGAACTCCCTCTGTAGTCCAGGCTGGCCTCAAACTCACAGAGCTCCTCCTGCCTCTGCCTCCCAAATGCTGGGATTAAAGGCGTGCGCCACCACCGCCCGGCAATAGAGTATACTTTTAATCATAGCACTTGGTAGTCTGAGGCAGGAGATTTACAATTTTCAGGCTAGCCTGGACTCCATAGTGAATTTGAAGCCATCCTGAGTAACATAGTCTTGCTTCAAAAACAAATAGAAAAGGAATTGGTAGTTTTAAAGTATTTTCAATGCTAAAAGTCATATCGGTTGACGTTTTTTAAAGTATAAATAATAGGTAACTCTTTCTGCCCCCAACATTAAAAAAAGAAATTCTTTGTTGTGTTTTAGTATATATGTGCCTGAAATAAACTGAAATTGTTTTGTCTTTTAACTCTGTTTTATATAAATTTAGCCCAAATGTGGATGTAGAATAGTCCTTAGCTACACTTTTTACAAACTGAATTTATGATAAATTTTAAATAAGTACCCATTTACTCTAAATGCATTGCCTGTGAACTTGAATTGCAGAGAAGTCTGAGTAATACTGAAGATGAATGTACCCACCTGAAAGAAATGAATGAACGGACTCAGGAAGAATTAAGAGAATTAGCCAATAAATATAATGGAGCGGTCAATGAAATTAAAGATTTGTCTGATAAGTTAAAGGTATGTATATTAGTTCCTTTTCTACTGCCATGAGAAAACACCATGCCCAAGACATCTTATAGAAGGAAGGGTTTATTTAGGCTTAAGGTTCCAGAGAGTAAGATTGTTTCAGCATCATAGAGAGGAAGTGTGGCACCAAGCAGGTATGGTCACTGGAGCTGGAAGCTGAAAGCTCACTGGGACTGGCTTGAGGCTTAAGAAACCTCAAAGATGCCGGGCGGTGGTGGCGCACGCCTTTAATCCCAGCACTCGGGAGGCAGAGCCAGGCGGATCTCTGTGAGTTCGAGGCCAGCCTGGACTACCAAGTGAGTTCCAGGAAAGGCGCAAAGCTACACAGAGAAACCCTGTCTCGAAAAACCAAAAAAAAAAAAAAAAAAAAAAAAGAAACCTCAAAGCTGATCCCTGTGACATACTTCCTTCAGAAGTAAAGCCATACCTCTTAAACCTACCCAAACAGCACTACCAACTGGGGACCAAGTATTCAAACATAGAAACCTATGAGGGACATTCTTATTCAAACCATCACAATTTGTATTTAATCGACCTGAAAGCATGCTAAGCTAATAGTCTCTTAGCATACTAACAGCCTAAAAGTTTATGCATCACTCAATAGTTGTTAATGTAAAATTTGGTAAAACTGAAAAAGTTGAAATTGATAGTGAAAATAGAAAATGTATTCTGTTTAGTCCACCCTCCATTACTGTTGAAAATTGAAATCCTTTAAAACAGATACTTCCTCTGGATAGAAATATGGTGAGTGCTTCGCAATAGTCATCTTTTAGTGTTTGCTTCAGCATTACATAGATAAGATAGAAATGATACAGAAAAGAACACATCTTCTAATATATACTTGGAAGTAGATGAGAATCAATATGATATGGATTGGTGAGATGGCTTAGAGTGTGGGCACTTTTCATGCAAGCTTTTTTTTGTTTTTTCCCCTGAGACAGGGTTTCTCTGTGTAGCTTTGGTGCCTTTCCTGGATCTCGTTCAGTAGACCAGGCTGGCCTCGAACTCACCTGGCTCTGCCTCCCGAGTGCTGGGATTAAAGGCGTGCGCCACCACCGCCCGGCAAAGAAATTTAGATTTTTTAAAGTTTTTTTTTTTTTTTTCTTAAAGATTTATTTATTTATTATGTATACAGTGCTCTGTCTGCATGTATCCCTGCAGGCTAGAAGAGGGCACCAGATCTCATTACAGATGGTTGTGAGCCACCATGTGGTTGCTGGGAATTGAACTCATGACCCCTGGAAGAACAGCCAGTGCTCTTAACCGCTGAGCCATCTCTCCAGCCGTCATGCAAAGCTTTAAGACCTAAATTTGGTCATAGAACCCAGGGTGGAAGACAGAAAGTCCCCAAAGTTGTCCTTTAATCTCCGTGTGAGAACCATGGCACCCATGCACCAGACCTTAGCCATGTACAACACACACACATGTAAACACAGACATGCAGGCATATACACACAATAATAATAATAATAATGATGATGATGATGATGATGATGATGATGATGATAGATAAATCATAAAGAGAGGCAATCAAGGGCCAGAATGAGATACATGCAGTAATAATAAATTATAAAAAGGGAGAATCAAGACCAGAATAAGATGTCTCATAGGGTAAAGTTGTGCAAACCTCATTCCCAGGAGCCCATGTAAAGGTGGAAGGAATTGTCACCACAGAGTTGTGCTCTGATCTCCATGTGCACCTACCCATGCATCATATATGCATATGTACATACAATAATAATAAAGTTTTAAAAAAAGAATAACAAAATCTAATATAGTTTGATGCTTTTTAAAACCTACTCGTTTTTAGGTCTTCTCAAAGTTAGGGATCAGCTGTTCGTGCTGCAACGAACTTAAAGGGAGCTTGGAATAATCTCTTTGAACCCTGGTTGTCCTTGAGCCTGCAGCTGTGCTGTTGAGTCTTTTTAGCTGCTATTCCCTCTGGGGCATTCGGAACAAAGGCATCAGACCATAATATAATGTCTAGTTGGTCCTTCAAAGTCTCGTGAAGGAATTGTTGAAAATTTTAATGTAATTTATATCTCTTGATGGGTCTTGAAACTAGTAGGGTGTCATGAGAGGGAAGGAAGAGATTGTGGGGGTTGGAGAGGAGAGAGGGTAATAGAATGTATATGATACGAAAGCAGAGGGGAGATTGTCTGGGAAGATGAAGGGAAACAGGCAGAGGGGCAGGAGTCATTGGGTGGGCAATGCAAATGAGGATAAATGCCTAGACACAAATGTATGAAGAATGCCACAGTAAAACACAGTACTTTGTGATATTAGCTTAAAAAATAATTAAAACAAGGCAAAAATGAGCCTGGCCTCAGTCGAGTGCCTATAAGATAGGTTTTTGTCAGAGAAGGCTGAGCATCACTTATGATAGTTCTCAAGGAGATCTTGTCAAGAGAAATGTGTTTGAAGGGTTTGTACCATCATCTTTTTAGCCAGACATAAATAGTTTATAATTTTAAATTGATGTTCCATTTTAGAACGTGCAAACAAGTTGTAATAATAGATTTGGGGAATATATTTCCCATTTAAAAACCATGGAGGATTTAATTTTGACTCTGTGTGTTTATCTCTTGGGCCTGCTTGTTTGCTCCTAAGTTTTTCCCTTCTCAGTGCCATGTGGTAGTGACCTCAGTGCAGATCACTTTTGACATCAAGTCTCTGTCTTTGTTTGCTTTAGAAATCAGCTTTATAAAAATGTTCTGTAATTCTGAATATAGTCCTTGGAAGTATAAGTGAATGAAGTCAGTCCTCGCCTTGGGCTACTTAAAGCAAGGTGAGGCTTTATGAAATGACTGAAGATTCTTACTCAACAGGTAGCAGAGGGAAAACAAGAGGAAATCCAGCAGAAGGGACAAGCTGAGAAGAAAGAATTACAGAATAAAATAGATGAAATGGAAGAAAAAGAGCAGGAGCTCCAGGCAAAAATAGAAGCTTTGCAAGCTGATAATGATTTCACCAATGAAAGGCTAACAGCTTTACAAGGTAAGCTAGCTGATACAGAAATTGGTTTTGTTTGATTTTTGTTCTCTTTGTCTGTGAAATATCTTTTTCTTGGACTGTTTTTTACAGTACGGTTAGAACATCTGCAGGAGAAAACTCTTAAAGAATGCAGCAGCTTAGGTAGGTGTCACCTTATTTAAAGATGTTTTCACTGAGCTTCTGCCTGTTCACATTCACATTGTTTACTCTCACATTGGTCACTTCTTTCATTTGATACTTTACATATCGAGAATCAAAGGTTACACTTTTAGAAAACCTCCTTTTAAAATATTCATGATTGCCACCAGAGGGCACCATTGTTTAGTCCTTGAGACATGAGGTTTCTGCCTTTGAGATGGTCTTAAGACTGAACAGTAGTAGGATCCTCTTTCTTTTGAGGTTCTTTGGAAGGTCCCCAAACCTGAATTAATAAAGAATGGCCACTTGAACTCTTCTTCTAAATATAGTATTCTATGCAAAGACAATGTGAGTAGGAATATGAAATGCTGTAATTACACTTGAAGCCAGTTTTAAAGTTAATAATTTCTTTGATCAGGCAATGATATCCTGTCTTAATCCTAGGGATACAAGTTGATGACTTCTTACCTAAAATAAATGGGAGCACAGAAAAAGGTAGCGTAAAAAACTTAAATTTTTTTTTTTTATGATATCCTTTTATTATTTAAGCAGGACAGAGAGCTAAATGCTTAGTGATTTTTAGTGTTTGGGATGAAACACATTTATAACTGTTCACATACCATTGAGTTTTGTCTTCTAAAATCCAGTTTCTTTTTATAGTCTAAGACACAAGATGTGATCTGTCCTTAGATATCCCTTGTTATGTGGAAATTGAGATAAGAAAATGGTGTTCATTGTTAGCTGTGGCTTTTGTATGTGGCTCTTACCTTCCAAAGAGCTCTACTACTGTTTGTTCCTTCATGCTCGGCTTCCAGGTCTCCATTTGCATTGTGTGAGCTTATTTAATGTCCCACTGGACCCTTAAACTACTTTCTTAATCCATCTGTTTTATTGATCAGAAAATGAGATTTCTCTAATCAGAAAAATCTTTTGGTAGTTTTTGGATGTTTGGAGTACTAAAGGAATAAAGTTATGTCCAGTGCATACTGCTGTGCTTATCATCTCATTTTAATATACAGGAGTTAGAAGAAGATATCAAGGTCAAAAATAGAGCTTCTAATGAAACTGTTTTCCACATATCAGGGTATATCTATCATTCATGGCAAGGGGTCAAAGTTAAGTAGTTTCTTTTGATTTGTTTTAACTAAAAAATGGGTGAGCTGGAGAGGTAACTTCAAGAGTTTTCTTAGTTTATGCCTTGGATTCAATTCCAGCATTACAAAAAGGAAAAAAAAATTCTTATAGTAACTGCCAAAGCAGGTCCAGATAATTGTGTATGTGTGAGCTATATGGTCTTGGTGTAATATTGCATATATTAAGCATTTTAGGATTCTAGAGAAAAAATTATCCATTGCTATTTGACTACTCTATGTGTTTTATAAAATGCCTTAAGTTTTTCAGATTTGAATTTCTGAGTTTCAATTTGAGAAATTTTAAAGGTGTAGTTTATATTCATTCATTTTACCAAAACTTTATTGCTATTCATTAAAAGTATTTAGCAAATTTTTGTTAAATGAATTAATCTTTGGAAGTACTCATTTTCCTTAAATGATTTTATGTTTTCCATGATTATTTTGCTTGTCTTTTCCTTTCTGATTGTATACTTTTTAATTAAATCTGTTATTTCCTTGAATAAGTGTCAAGTGTTGCATTAATGCAAACTGAGAACTTTTATTGTTTTCAATTAATAATCTTTATATATATACAAAACCATATTTTAACTAGAGTTGTCAAATTACTATGTAAAAGTTTGCCAGAAAATTTAGACTAGTAGACTGCTTTCCTATTAGCGAATAGTCATAGATTCCTTAATTTAATATTAAAATAAATTTTGTATATTGTTCTGGGAAACTCCTTGCTATAGTTATTCCATTGTTAAAGCATTTGGGTCTTTGTTGACAATAAATTAAGTAGCTTGAGAATGACTAGTAGGGCATTTTGACAGTAAGTTTTTACGTATACACAAATCTCATTATGCCACACTTTGTTGTGGAATGGACTTTGTAGTAAGATAATTTACCTTTTCAAACATCACCAAAGTTCTTAGCCATAGGATTTTTAAGTTAGCATCACGCTTTAAGTAGTAGAGAAAATACTAAGTATAGGTGCAAGAGGAAATGTCAGCAGTGTCTAGAGATGTTATAGTTCATACTGCTTCCAGTGAACTCTTTTTTGAAATGACTTAACTTTTTTACAAGCACAGATTTTATAGCATAAGTTTTTGTTTCATTTTTAAATAAGGATTATTTAAATATATATTAAAATAGAGAATAGTGTTGTCTAGAAGCAATATGAGAACAAATGTAAAGTTTAAAATTTTCTGGTAACTACAGTAAAGTTTAAAAAGAAGCAAGTAAAAACACATTTTAATACTAAATTTTATTTAACCAACAATATAAAAAATGTTATGTAAACATTTAACCAGTATTTTAAGATTTTTTTTTTTTTTTTTTTTTTTTGGTTTTTCGAGACAGGGTTTCTCTGTGTAGCTTTGCGCCTTTCCTGGAACTCGCTTTGGAGACCAGGCTGGCCTCGAACTCACAGAGATCCGCCTGGCTCTGCCTCCCGAGTGCTGGGATTAAAGGCGTGCGCCACCACCACCCGGCTCGTATTTTAAGATTATTAATGAAGCAGTTCACATTAATTTTCCTTAGGTATTTGAAATCATGTATTTATTTTATGCTTACCACATATCTCTGTTAGAATGAGTCACATTTGAATGCCTTGGTGGCATGTTCAATTAATGGCTACAGTAGCATAACTACAACATGGGTATATAGAAAACTGTAATCCATAGAAAACTCATTTATATAAAAAATTCATTATAAAAAGAATGGTTCTTTATGTTTCTGTGTTTGTCTTTTTTTCATTTTTTTAACTTTAACCAATATCATAGAGACTAGTTTTCCTTCCAATAAACATCTGATTTCTTTTGGATTACCAGTGATAATATGTTCTGTATTTGTGTCAACTTAATTTCTAAGGGCCTGAATTCAAGTAATAGACTATTAAGTGTAATGCTTGAAATGCTTTATATAGACTGTGACATTGTTATCTTACGCATGTAAAAGGTGCTTTTGTAGATATGGCACATATGTATTTATCTTTTTACTTTAATAACAGATGTTATCTAAGCCAGTATACTTAATATTTTCAGGGTTGGATTCAGATATTAAAAATATAGTACATAGGGCACTGGAGAGATGGCTCAGTGATTAAGAGCACTTACTGCTTTGCCATAGGATCCAGGTTTGATTCCTAGAACCCACGTGGCAGCTCACAACCACCTCTAACTCCAGCTCCAGGGGGTCCAACATCCTTTTATGACCTTTTGGGTTCTTCTATGTAAAACTAGAATAGATAAAGGGTGATCTTTGAGTAACAGTGAGTGTTGTGGTTACTATTCTGTTGCTCTGTAGAAAGATACCAAGACCGTATATGACCAACTATAGTTGAAGAAAACATTTAATTGGGGCTTTACAGTTGCAGAGGATGAGTCTATGTCATCATGGTGGGAAACATGACGCAGGCGGGCAGTAGAGAGCTCACATCTAATCTGCAAGTTCCATGCCAAGAGAGTGTGAGACAGGACTTGGCTTGGGGCTTTTGAAACCCAAAAGCTCACCCCCAGTGACACACCTTCCCAACAAGGCCACACCTCCTAATCTTTCCAAAGCAGTTCCATTAATTGGGGACCAAGCATTCAAATATGTGAGCCTATGGGACCATTCTCATTCAGACCACCTACAGGGATTCCCAGTTTTGAATAAGAGTCACCAGAAATTGATTAATATTGGTCTGAAATTTGGTTTCAGATAGTGTCATAAAGGCCTTTAGGTATGTTCAAGTTTGTTTCCAAGTAAGCTTTTAAACTTTTTGGTAAGCATACATGAAGGTTTCTGATGTTTTTGTGCATATATGCCCTTCCTTATTTGCCTCTTCACTGATTTTTTTTTCCCCCAGTGGTTCCTTTTGCTTTCATATCAAGTAAACGAGTGGGTTTAAGCTAGAGCACACAGAGAGATAGTTGTCTTTTTCCTCCCATTATCCTTTCAGGCTACTTCCTCACCCTACATAATCGCTTCCTACTTTCACAGCACATATGTTAGATATACATTTAAGTCTAGATTTTACATATGAAAGAAACTTGTGTTGTTTGGCCTTCTGAGTCTGGCTTATCTTGTTTAACATGCCGATCATCAGTTCCATCCATTTTCCTGCAGATGTTCTAATTTCATCTTTATGACTGCATAAAACTGTCACATATATGAACTATATTTTCTTTACCTACCCAAACACATTTTCACACTTAACGTGATATTGTGTAGTTTGAGTTTTGAAAGTGTTGTTTTAGTTTAGAGTTTATGTAAACCAACTTTTTACCTTGACATTTTCTAATATACTGGGGGTTTTTGTTAGCTTGTTGACAAATTCTATTTGTTAAAATTACTTCTTTAATTCCAGATTTTTGTTGCAGTTAACTTTTCATTTTTTTTCCATTTGGGGCTGTACTGTACTTTTTATGCATCTCTCTAAAACAAAAGCTATTTATCTTTCTCCCCCTGTTTAGCGTGGGCCCTTTGGGTACTGTGTGACTAGGAAAAGGGAAAAGACAACTTTGAAAGTTTCAGAAGGCAGTTACCAGGAAAGATGTCAGGAGGCACTGTCACGACAGTGAGTTGTGACAGATGTGCATGTGAATATAAGACAAGAGAAAAGTGGGTGGGTTGAGGGAGAAGAGCAGGAGTGGATGGTGAGAGCCGTGCTCAGTCCAGGTTTCAGTGCGTTTAGACCTTCCTGGTAGTGACTGTGTTGGAGCACAGCCTTTTTTTTTGGTTTTTCGAGACAGGGTTTCTCTGTGTAGCTTTGCGCCTTTCCTGGAACTCACTTGGTAGCCCAGGCTGGCCTCGAACTCACAGAGATCCGCCTGGCTCTGCCTCCCGAGTGCTGGGATTAAAGGCGTGCGCCACCACCGCCCGGCCAGGAGCACAGCCTTTTAACACTAAACCTTCGAGAATCTCTTGTGTACTTTTGAAAGACACAGATATGTAACTAAAGAATGTTATCTGGATTTACAAGTTAGCCTTTGATCTTTGAAATAGTGAAGATTGTTGTAAGAAAAGGGACTCCTTAATTACTGTGTTAATTTTTAATTTTCTTCTTTCTACTTTTTACAAAACTGGATTGTTTCTGATGTAAGCAAAACCATTAATGAAGCTCTTGTTCAACTGTGTAAAGCATGAGAATTTGGGGTAGAGATAAATAATGTAATTTTGTAATGGTATATATGGTATAGATTAAGGTACTTAAATGGGAAACTGTGAAAATGAATGTATAAAATATCTATCTCATCAATTCCTTAAAAATAAAAAAAAAATGATTGTATGGTAACCCCCTCCCCAACTTTTTTTTTTAAGTAAGGCTCATATTGTAGTTCAAGTTCTCTTGAAAGTCACTGTGTGGCTCGTGTTGGTCTCAAACTCATGGCAGTCCTCCTGCCTCATCCTCCTGAATGTTGGAATTTCAGGCATATGCTACCATGCCTGGCTGATTTTATACCTTCTTAAAGTTTTTACCTTTTACATCTTAATTAAGACCAACAGCTTTGAAGAGAGACTGTTAGAACATGAAATTATTTCAATAATAAAAACACAAAAATCACTTAAGAGGATTTGCAAACCTATCATGGAGAAAGGTACATATGAAAAGTGGAAAAAGCTTTTTAAAGCAATATATTTGTTTTGTTTGTTTTTTCAGCTCTTTGGATAAAAACTGCACCTTTAAAAGCTAGCCATGCAGAGGAAACTGGTGATTATATAAATTACACCTTTCAGTTATTGAGCTCTCAAGTATGTGTTAGAGTATAGCCAACTTTATTAGTCCTTTTCAATTACCTGTGTTAAAATATTTCATTTTTTTTAACCTTTGCTGTTGTTGTTTATTTCAAGACAGCAACAAACTATGTCCTTAAAGGTCTTTCTTTCTTTATTAGAGCACTTGCTTTCAAAGAGTGGCGGGGACTGCACTTTTATTCATCAATTCATAGAATGCCAGAGTGAGTAAAGAGTATTTTTCTCATTGATTTTAATGAAATCAGGGACTGAGATTAAGAAGTCAGAGGAAAAACAAGGAAATCAATCTATTTGTTGTAGTAGAAGTGTGCAAGTAACTAACTATCTTCAGCATCAGCAAGCCTGTTATTTTTCTCTTTTGAGAAAAGTGTTCTTATTGCAGTTGCCTCCACATATGGAGCAGAACAGATCATATTGGTGGCCCTTACACACACACACACACACACACACACACACACACACACACACACACACGTCTGTGTGCACAGAAACACAAAGGAAGAAATTTCAAGCTTGCTAATTAAAAGTCATTTATCAGGGAATAAAATAGACTGTCTGGGGTGTGAAGTACCTAAAGCTTATCTTTCTAAAGATGTTTATTTTTACGTGTGTGTGTGTTTGTTTTGCTTGTGTGTATGTCTGTGCACCATGTGTATGCAGTGCTTTCAGAGGCCAGAGGAGGGCTTCAGATCCTCGGAAACTAAAATTACAGAGAGTTGTGAGCCACCATGTGGGTGCTGGAAATCAAACCCAGGTCCTTTGCGAGAGCAGCTTTTAACTGCTGACACATCTCTCCTGCTCACAACTAAACTCTCTGGGGGGGGGGTCTTGATGAAGAAATATTGATAATACGGCTTCTTTATTCAAGATTTAGTTCTATCACAGATTGAATTTTGAGATTCCCTTATGTCTTAGATTAAATGAAGCTATTAAAAACTAAATAGTCTTTTGGGAATCTTGGCTCCACTGATGGCCCTCAGTATAGTATGAGCTTTTTATTTTAGGGCATAGGTAGCAATAAGTTGTTTCACATTCTGGTTTGGCTGACCACTGTTCACAAGCCCCCAAAGGCTGTCTTTAGGAATATTTAAGGTAGGCTGGCTCTTGGTGATTTAGACCCCTCCTGAGTTCTAAACAAAATGTAGTGAATCCTTTCTATTTGAAAACCGTATAGCAGCTTAAATCTCTAACAGAAAGTAATGACATTTTCTTGGTGGTGTTAGTAACAAGTAAACGTTTCCATATATACTGGAGTCGGGTTTATATGTATACTCTTTCATGTCAGGGAAATACTCTCAAGCATTTTTCCTTTCCTCTCCTTCTGAAATGAATGGTTTCCTAGTTTTTTATCCATATCTCATTTTGTGGCTGTCCATGCATATGTGTTTGCCCCATTCTTAACTCCAGGACAACTTGAGGTTATAAGGGCCACACCTCGAATTAGAGCATACTCTTTCAGTGGGTCACAGTTATAACTCCCAGGAGATATTTAGAAAAAATGTGTAATTGCATTAAATGCTTTTAGAAGAGCTG
The DNA here is from genome assembly GCF_007827085.1 of Peromyscus californicus insignis. Classification (NCBI taxonomy): domain Eukaryota; kingdom Metazoa; phylum Chordata; class Mammalia; order Rodentia; family Cricetidae; genus Peromyscus; species Peromyscus californicus. Next base: position 90,917,571 of record NW_026294413.1, read on the forward strand.
CTGTTTTTATTTTCCCTCTCAGTTTTAGATGCTGCAATAAAATAAAATTTAAAGTTATTTAAGGTAGTTTATCTAATAAATGTACCATTTTTCCAAACTCTTAATACTTGTGAACCAAAGACTGGTGTTTTTTTTTTTTTTTTTTTTTTTTTAAACTTTCTGACTACTGCATATCAGTTATAGGAATTGGGACAGTGATTTCTTTGGGGCAAGATGATTCATATCCACTGAAATCAGCAAGAGGACATAAATTTAAACCCAGACCCTAGAAGAAATCTTATACATATATGTGTGTATATATATATGTATATATGTATGTATAATGCTACTTTTACTTTTTTTTTTTTCAGCCTTTAGAATTTGTGTTTTGAGGCCAACAAATGAGAGGATTGTCCAAAGAATGTTTTGCTGAGTTGTAACTTTCAGAAGTCCTTATTTTGTTAGTAACAAATAAAGGTCACAGGCCTTATTCTTACCACTTGCGCATTTAAAAAAGGAAATGAAAACCCTTTTAAAATGTCTAATTTATATTATACATTCAATTTAAAGTAATATAAAGTGTAACTAGTTTAATATTTATTTTAAATGAAGAAAATCTGCTTAGAGATTTTTTTTTATTACATCACACTGATGTGGGAAAATGAGCCACCAGCAAGCATTAAGAAAACGCAAGCTATAGAAGTTACAGCAAATCCCCTCAATGAGAATGTTAACCCATCAAGTGATGTTCGTGCAGACCGTGTGACTGCATGGGAAAATACTGAACCTCTGGTGCACAGAAGGAAAGGCAGAATATAAACTGGTTCTTGTATACAAAGGCAGAGCAAAGATCAGGAAGCAAAACAGAGGGGCTCCTGCACATCTGGATTTTTTTTGTTTGTTTGTTTTTTCGAGACAGGGTTTCTCTGTGTAGCTTTGCACCTTTCCTGGGACTCACTTGGTAGCCCAGGCTGGCCTCGAACTCACAGAGATCCGCCTGGCTCTGCCTCCCGAGTGCTGGGAATAAAGGCGTGCGCCACCAACCGCCCGGCACATCTGGATTTTTAATGCAAATAGTGAAAGGTTCAACTCTGTTCTAGTGTCTGAGAGGGGCTTTGTTAGAACGTGGTTTCTGACTTTTAGGTAGCAATAGTTTTCTTTTGATGATTCCAGATTTTATCTCAAATTTTCCAAATTAATTTGGCTCCTAAATATATGATTACTGGAGCAAGGGTTACCTCTACCCTTGTTTGTTGTTAGAAGGGCCATGTAGACTTTAAGTTTAATGAGTATTACCACAAGCAAGGAGATCCAGCAAACCCCTTGCTCAGGTAAACTTACCAAAAGAGTTTTAGAGTAGTTTGGAATTATGTATTGACAGCCATACACAATCTCTTTTGCTGTTTTTAAATGGCTAGGCATCTTAAGTTGAGTGGTCTCTATCACAAAGTATGTATTCAGTGTGCAGTAGTACGTTAGATTTTTGTTTCCAGTCTTTTGAAAGGCCAGTGTCCATACCTTGTCTTTATTATTTACCAGGCTTATGTAACATAAGTCAGTGTTCTAAAAACTAAAACAGCACATGATTTGCTTCTATTGGATTCTTCATCTATATTAATTTGTTGGGAAATATTCAAACTTACCTGCATGAACCTGTAAGAGAGCAGCTTGATTTTGTAGAAATTAACTGAGCAGGAACACATTTCAATGTTTTCCTTGTATGGAAAGTCAGAGTATATTTAAAAAAAATTCTTTTAGAGAGTAGCTCTTAATCCTTGGGAAAGAAGGTGGGCTTTAGATAGGTTTAAGTATAACCCTATGCATAATTCCCAATCTGTAAATATTCTGTATAAAATTACATAAAGTCTGAAATTATCAGATAACTTCATTAAAACTTGTTAAAAAACTTTTAGCAAGAACTTATCTTCAGGAATGGAGGGTTTTGGAAGGACTGAGTTCCTTCCGTCTTCTGTAAACTTTAGTTACTTCAGTATTTGAGGTTTACTTTATAAACCTAATAGATGCATTGACACTTGCTGTGTTTTGCCAAAGTTGCTGTCTGGGCTGACATATTACCTGTGTGTGTTATTTGGTTCCATGAACTCTGTCATTTGACTAACTTAACTTGAATGTTGCGTGAAAAGATGAAGGGGAAACTCTTAAGGACACGAGGACATGGAGACCTAAGACCTTTCCTGGAGCACAGGGAAAGACAGTGTTCTCTGGACAGATGCCTGCCTCTTTGATGTCTCTGGCTGCTCTGTGTCCTCACAAGGGGAGAGATTTTGCTGCTGGATGCCAGAAAACTTTGCTCTCAGAGAGTCTGCTTTGTAGAGACAAACTGTCTATTTTCCTAGACTCATCTCCTTGATTGTATTACCAAGTGCCCTGAAGTGAAATTCATGCCTTTATATTCTTAAATCCATGTTTGTTTTCATTATCTTCAGGTGTTTTTTATTTTACTGTTTGCAAAAAAAATTTTCTCAGGCCCCATCCTCATTTTGAAATTATAGTCAGTTTCTGCAGGCTTCTTCCATTACCTTCTTCTGGGTAGGGCTTCACTCTCATTGAAACTGAGGCCTTATTTAGAGGAATCCAGTGAATCCGGGTTGCTGGGTAACTCAGTATTTACTGTGCATCACTCTATGAGGTCAGCCTCAGAACAGGCTCAGGGTTATTCGAGTACATACTCTACTTGAAACAGATTTTTAAACTTGGTGTTTAAAAAATTTTTATTTGTCTAAACCTGATCAGTTTATTTACGATAAAGAACAAGTAATTGTGGGTCTGTACTCAAAGTAGTTTATATCCCCATCATAGAAAAATGCTGCTTTGTTCAGAGTTTGGTGTTGCTAATATTTGATCTCTTTGTTCTTAGTTCGTCTGGTTTAGGATACATTGAAGGTTGTTGGCAGCTCTTTTAACACTTGAACTGCTGGAAGAGAACAATCGTAAATTCATTCCAATGCTATCTTTGCAGAAACACTCCTTCTGTTCTTGAACTTGGTCTGTTTTTTACCAAGTTGTTACCCTGTCTTTGAGTTTTGAATACTTTTCTCTCTTGCTTGTTCCTGTTGGTTATGCCGCCGAGCTGCCCCTTGTGGCTGGTCACCGCCCGCGGAGTTGTGTGCTGATTAAAAGAATCATAGCCATGGTTACCTTTTTAGAGCTTTATGGGGAGGGGGAGAGACAGAAAAAGACAGAGAGAGAGAGAGAGAGAGAGAGAGAGAGAGAGAGAGAGAGAGAGAGAGAGAGACCGACGGGGGGGGGGGGAAGGAGCACAAAGGAGAGGGGACAGAGAGAACCCACAGAGGGCCCACCCCCTTTTTAGGCTGGGAAGCCGGCAAAGGCTGATGACATAATTAAGGACGTAAATAAGGACCAAAACCTTACAGTTCCTCCTTCCTCTTGTTTTAAAACAGCTTCCAGAATGTCTTCTATAGCAAGAATTGCTTTAACTAATTTTACTTCACCAGAAATGAATACCAGTGTAGATATCTGAATTATTAAAATGTAAATGTGAAGCCCCTTCTATGAAGTTCTGAAGTTGCGTTTCTGCTAGTGAGTTGCCATTCTCTGGGGAAGATTAGTTGCTAGCTTGATGTTGAATACTAATTATAATTTAATTATATCTTAATTATAATGAGTTTATTTTTGGTATTTGCTTTTTAAAAAACAACTTTTTGAGTGACTTTGGCTCATTTCCGTTTATAATGTTATAAGAGGAATCTTGATGTGATTTTTCACTGATAGTGTGATTCCTGGCAAAAATAACCGCCTTTAGCCTTAATTCCTTCATTTACAAAATGAGGTGGTAGTACCTACCTCATGAGATTATTCTGAAACTTAGTTGAGACTATATTTTCAGGTGCTCTCTAATCTTGGCACGTAGAAGTGCTTGTGACCTAGGAGGGAGGAGACACACATATGTTTGGAACTGTGGAGAGAATCAGCAGAGGCTTTTCCCACAGTAGCCTGTTTCCTCCTTCTCTATCCCAGGCATGTAACTTGGTGAGCCAGCTGAGCTAGCTTTGTTTTTCATGTTGCTGTAATATCTTCTCCGAATCTAGAGTTACTTTTTAATGACTAGGACGCATGCATTACAGACTTCTGATGGCCGGAATGTTTGCTCTCCTGGCCCCTTCCGCCTCCCTTTGACTACCCACTTTGTTCTTCATTTTGTACCACACAGTAATGGGGTACATAATTTGTTCCTGTGAACCAAGAAGAAGTTTAGTTCTCCTCTGTTAGCTTTGGGCAGATTCAGTGGCTCTTGTAATTTTATTATCTGATACTTTCTGGTTAAACTCAGTGCTTAGTTGATGGTTCCCCATGTAGTTAAAATTATGTTGTCAGTTCTGCCCCCCCAGAATAAGCTCCTTGTAGAAGTGTCCAAGGAAATATGTTAGATTAAAACTCAAGGATGTTCACAGGAGCAATGTTTATAATAGTTCAAAACTGGAAACAACCCAAAGACTTTCATTGTAAGTGAGCTGTTGGGTAAACGAAGGCTAACTTGTAAGAATACACACTATAGCATTCACGTTTTCTTAGTCAGATATGTCTGGGCAGTGTGTCTAAAGCAATGTGAGCGAGTGCACAGGGAGATAGATAGCTCTGTTGGTAAAGTGCATGGTGCACAAGCATAAAGACCAGAAGGATCTCTAGCAGCAGAGGGAAAAGTGGGGCACGTTGGCCCACCCCTGTAATCCCAGAAATGGGGAGGCAAGGACAGGAAGATTCTTGGGATGTGCTGGCCAGCTGGTCTAGCTAAATGGTAAGCACCAGCTTCAGTGAGAAATCATCTCTCAAAAAACAATGTGGAGAGCAACTGAGGAAGGCACCCAGTATAAATCTGTGGCTTTCATATGCGTGTGCACACTTGTGCATGTATACTCGCACATGAGCGCACGCGCGCGCGCAGCGCGCGCGCACACACACACACACACACACACACACATATATCAAGAAAGGGAGGAAACAAATAAATGTGCAAGAGTAAGTATTATAAAAGTCAGATGGTCCTACTTTTGTATGAGAGAGAAGGAAAGGAGAATATGGAGGGCTTTAGAGGTTGGTAGGAAGGTTCTGTTTCATAGAAATTCATTTTATAAGCACCCATACCTTTTTAATAATGCTCTTGAGTGTATGTTTTTTCACAATAAATACATATGGCTTAAATGTGAAAATATCCAGCTGTGGTGGCACATGCCTGTCATTGTGGCACTGAGAAGGCTGAGATAAGAGGCTGCTTGTGCTAACAGCATGGCCTCCATAATGAGAAGAGGAGGAACAAGAGTAAGAGTGATAACCCCTCTCTCACACCAACCATGGATGCTTTATAAAAAAAAAAAAAAAGCCCTCTACGCTGTCTCTTTCAGTTGTGGCAAGTCAGATAGCTGCTTCAAGATGGGAGGTTATGTTATATGGAAGTTCTTTCTTTGAATCTCTGATGATGGGTGGGGAGGTAGATAGGGCCAGAAGCAGAGATCTGGTTCGTCTCTTTGGATTAAATGTATTATAGTAGAGTTTTGTGTTGTTGGAGGTTTTTTTGTCTTATTTTGTTTTTCACTTTCTCAAAATGAAAGAGAGTTTTGAGTAATAAATTATAATCTTTTGATAGGTTTCTTATTCTATTTATTTATTTATTTGTTTGTTTGTTTGTTTTCCAGGACAGGGTTTTTCTATGTAGCCCTGGCTATCTTGAAACTTGATCTGTAGACCAGGTTGGCCTTGAATTTACAGAGATCTGCCTGCCTCTGCCTCCCTAGTGCTGGGACTAAAGGCGTGCGCCACCACTGCTTGGCTGTGTTTTTTATCTTTAAAACAATCAGTACAGTTAGGAAAAATCAGAAGGGTTATATTCCTATAATTAGGCAGCTATAAAATCTGTCAGATTTGTGTTAAGATGCCTCCCCACTTTCATTAAACCGATTTCCTTGTTTACCATGTCTTTGTTATCCTGGTGCATAGCAATAGTTGAAGGAATCGTTATATTCCCGCCAGTAGTTTATAGTGAATTGAGGAAGGTAGAGATAATGGGCAGCTTCAGCATCCTGTCAAAGAGATTTAAATAAAGAACACTGTAAGGAGAGGAAGGACACCAACATCATTTAGAAGAAAGGGAGAGAATAGAAATTCAGCTTTAGCCATGGTGAGATTAAGTCTTTGTGGGATTCTGGGTGAAGATATCTAGAAAGTAGAGAATAGAGTTCTGGAAACTAAGAGAACATGTGACTTGCCACCAGCATTTAGTTAGTTCAATTGCAGGTAATAAAGGCTATGAAACAATGAGTTTTATTGACATTCACAAAAATCTTGGAGACTAAATACACATATTTAAATTATAGCCCGATGGATAAAAGGGTAAGGAAAGGCTGAGAAGGGAGTGGGCAGGCATATGGGAATGCATGGGTGGTGTCCAGAAGTAAAAGTAGTTTTTAAAAGGCAGTTGTAAATGTTTGATTAAATACAATGAGTGAATCCATTTATAACAAAAGACTTAAAAAGTCACAGCAACAAAGAGAATGGAAGAAGACTACAGCAAGACATAGATGTTAACCAAATATTCAAACAGTCCAAAAAGAACTCATGTGCAAGAGATTGGGATTCTGCTCTGTTTGCTACTGTTCAGGGAGTAGGGAAGTTACACCCACAGCTCCGACACCAGAGACACTAGGGTCCATACAGGTACCATACTCATGCGTCTCCTGAACTGCTCTGTGTCCTGTTCATACTTCTACAACTCTGCCAGGGTTGAATAGAAGAGAAACAGGAAAATGTGACCAGGGAAGAAACGGAAAATATATAAAGCAGAAGAAAGCTTTTTTAAAATGTAATTATTTTTTCAGAAAGTTAGATATTTCTTAAGTAAAACAAGGAAAAGATGATATTGTCACTTAAAAGGTACAGTGCAAGTAAAATATTTGAAGAGTGTGATAAATCAGTAGAAGAATTTTTAAATCAGTAAAAGGGTTTTAAAAAGTAAATATTCTAGAAAATGATAAAAATTTTTTAAGTAAAATTTTTATTTTTTAAGTAAAAATTTTAAAGTAAGAAATTATTCTGAAGATGTTACATGTGCATAATAAATTCAGGTATGAGACAAGAGGAAACTGGGATGTAGGGAAGGGGAGAGGGGAGGGGGTATGAATATACTTACCAATAAACAGAATAAGATAATTCCCCCACGGAAAGGTCTAATCCAGACCCCAAGGCACATACTGTATTGTTCATTTATATGAAACATCCAGGGTAAATAAATCAAGTGATGGAAAACAGATCTGAACCTGCCAGGGCCTGGAGAGGTACATGGGGGAATAAATGCTTAATGGCTTCTTTTTGGGTGATTAGATGTTTTAGATTTATGAATGTACTAAATATTATTAAATTCCTTTAAAATGGATAGTCTGTGTGAATTTTAGTTGAGAGAGAGCAAAAAATAGTGCTGTGGGACATAAGGCCAGTGGTATAGTACCCTGGGTTCTCTCTATAAGTAAAGGGGCTAGAGTAGGGTAGGGGAATTTAAGAACTTCAAGGATAAAGAGAAGATTCATAGTAAGCAAAATTATAATATGGCAGTATATAAACCCTGAAATTCTTTTTTTTTATTGTTTTTCCCTCTCTACTTTCTAAACTCTTGTATTCTTTTATTTATTTATTTAAAAAATTTTATTTTTATTTTGTGTGTATGATTATTTTGCCTACATGTATGTATTTGTACTATATGCATGCCTGGTGCCCATGGAGACCAGAAGAGAGTATCAGATCCTCTGGGACTGGAGTTACAGATGGGCATGCCACCATGTTGATAATGGGAATGGAACTAGCTCCTCTGCAAGAACACTTTCTCTTAATCACTGAGCAATCTCTGGATTCATAATGGCTAATCTGTCAAGCATTTATTTCTTGTTTATACTGCTTGTCTGTTGTGATGAGAACACTTTGTGCCACATCATTACTCAAGGTTTATGAAGGTTAATAGTCTTAGCCATGATGTTGCCATCTCAAAAGATGATTCTAGAGTTCCTGTAATGTGGGGAGGGTGGGAGTGAGAAGTAGGAAACTCCCATCGTCTCTTAAATGCTTTGGCCTGGGTAGTCTAGGTCTTATAAACCTTTCTCAATGCCACAGAATTGAGGTGTGTCACCTCCAGGTACCGAGAAAGGACAGGCAGATCCGGTATTGTAAGCACTAGAAATCCTTACGACTCATGAAGGACAGGACTCAGATCATCACTGGACTCCAAGTGGAAGCTAGGAAACAGCAGAGCAGTGAGCTTTTAAAACCCAGAAGGGACAGTATTCCGTGAGGCCTACTTAAACTGTCAGAGAGCTATCAGAGTATTGGTAGGAATCATTTATGGTGTCCGTTCCTTTTCATGACATTATCAGAAGTTATGTTACAGTAATAAAAAGAATAAAACAAAGATTTAGAACCCAGGGTCAGGGGCACAGTGCAGGATACAGTTGAGACTAAGGCAGTAAAAGAAAAGGTTGAGGAAAGCCAGTGGGGGTGAGGTGCAGTAAACACAAGCACTTGGGAGGTTGAGGCCGGAGGATCTGAAAGTGGAGACCAGCCTGGGTTACATAGTGAGGCCCTACCTTTTAGCTAACTAGCTAACAGACAAACAACTGGGGAGGGAGGGGTGGAAACGTCATAATATCAGGAATTTTGTTTCAGTGAGAACCTAGACTGAAAAAAAAATAAGTTAGCTTAAAAAGTGTTTAAACTCCTAATATACTGAATGTTGTTTAAGGAAAGAAATACAGCATATTATATAACTCACATGTAAATAGTCAATAAAATACAAATAGATTGATAACATGTATTCCTCTGAAGATAATAGTAAAATTAAGATGGTCATGTGTAAGAGATTTTTGATTAATGTCTACAATGAAAATTTTTTTCCTAGAATATATTATTTAAAAATACAAATGTAGCCGGGCGGTGGTGGCGCACGCCTTTAATCCCAGCACTCGGGAGGCAGAGCCAGGCGGATCTCTGTGAGTTCGAGGCCAGCCTGGTCTCCAAAGCGAGTTCCAGGAAAGGCGCAAAGCTACACAGAGAAACCCTGTCTCGAAAAACCAAAAAAAAAAAAAAAATACAAATGTAATAGACAGGCCTGGTGATGCCTGCCTGTTAATACTATTTATCACATTCAAGGTGGGCCAGAAAGACTTTGAGTTCCAGGCTATCCTGGACTCTGTAGTGACATACTGCCTCAGAAAAACCTAAGTAAATAAATAAATAAATAACTACAAGAAATGTAAATGTAAATAATGGGGAAATGGTTAAAAGTTAGTGCTTGTAGGAAGCGCATTTTGGGAGTGGAGTAGAGTAAGACAGGGGACAGACAGGACAGGTTAGGCCTCACATCTTGTAGGACTAGTGGCTTTTCAAATTGTCTAAGTGTGAAGTGGATACGGTGGCATAGGTCTATATTCCTGACTATCTGGGAGGGTAAAGGAGGAGAATCACAAGTTCAAGGCCAGTATAGGCAACAGCAACTTATGTCTCAAAATAAAATGTAAAAAGAGGCCTGGGAATATTGCTCAGTGGTTAAGTATGTGCCTGTCTTGTACAAGACTCTACCTTCAGTCCCTACTACCCTTCCCCCTAAGAACCTATCTTTGTTTTTAAGAAAGGCAGATAAACAACCTGTAAGAAATGAAAAGGAGCTGTGTGGCCTTGGGAAACCTAGAGGTTGTGGTGGTGTTGGTGTGATTTCAGTCATTGATTAGTGGGTGCAGACTAAATTGCAGTTGAAGGGTCAGAGAACAGAAAAATGGTTTCTCATAGTGTAGAGGAATTGATTGAAGAACACCAGCTGGTATACAGGAGTAGAGAATGAAATATGCAGAATAGATACATCATATGCCTCGGTGAAGTGCAGAATATGAAAAGATGACTTTAAGTACATTGTAAAGATACATTAAATGCTTACAGAGAGTACTTGATAAAGCACAAAGTTATTTTTTATTTCTTTTTCGATTTTAGAGCTAGCTCTTCTAGAATCATCCATTTTCTTGATGTATAATAGTATATAGACTTTTCTGAATTGTGTCAACAGGAAAGAGTGAACTCTTTAAGTGAACTGCCTTCTCAGACTTGCTTCATTTCAGTTTCATACCGTGGCATAGAAATCACATGTGTTTCTTTTGACTCCTTTATACGAAGGTCTAGACTTTACAATAGAATGGTATCTAATGAAAGCAGAGGCGTGTTCTTTCCCAGTTTTCTGCACTGATTTGATTGTTCTAGCAAGTTCAGTTCTCTAGTTCCCTTTCTAGGTCCAAGCTTTTTGTTGAAGCTTGCTCACAGGGATAATGCTATCACCTTTAAATTTGGTCATGGAATGTGCTGCCCTGCTCCACTCAGGGAATGCGGCTCTGTTTGAGCTTGGGTCGTAACGCTTGTTTTCTTTGGCAGAGAAGCTGATTGTCCAGGGGCATCTAACCAAAGTGGCAGAAGACTCAAGGCTTTCAAAAGGTTTGTTTCCTGTTTCCCTATGGTCTGGCACGCACTTTGGATAATGAAAGTTAGTTTAAATTGTCAAGGTATTTTAGCCAAGAGTTTATTTCTTATAGCATATAAAATGTCACTCTAGCAACAGTATCGGATACTATATAAACTATTTAGATGTCTATTTTAAGATAAAATAGGAAAGTTTCTTTTAATGTAGTCCTTTGTGTGTGGTTAAAGTTAATGCTTGCGGTAGGTTTGCTTTTGACCTTTCTGTCTCATTTCTACAATGTTTTCAGTTTTCATATCAAAAGTTTAGTTAATACAATGCAAACCTTTTATGAGTGAAAAATACTTAAAATTTTATTTTGAAAATTATTGTATCTTTAATGTTCTTTATGATATTCAGTATTTCTCTATTTTGTTATCTCAATTTGATTAAAACAAAAGTGGATGACTTTTGCCAATGTAAAATTGTGTTATATTTGATAATTAACAGTCCAGTAATTCTCCAAAGTAGTTTTTGTTTTCTTTTTTTTTCTTCTTTATTTTTATTACAGTTGTTAAACTTAGAGAAGAAAGTTAAAGTTTACTTCATACTGCTACTTTTAAGCATAGGGAAACTAGTTAAATGAATCAGGCGGGATGTGTTCGTTGTTAAGAGTGGAACGTTCATCAGACTTGGCCAGCTTAAAATTGAAAACTAGCTTCATAATCCTCGTCAGTTAAAACAAAGAACGTCCCGAGTTCTTAATGCTTGATTTTGGTATATTTGGTATTGTCAGACTAACTGGTTTGCTTGCTTTTTAAAGTGTTTTTAAACAGATTGTGTTATTCGGATGTCTGGTAGCTTTCCTTCTGAGTTTTGTGCACAGTAGATGCCATATTAGGAGAAAGAATGCACAGACTATGCAATGCTATTATTGTTCTGGCAAACAGGCATTCGGTTTCAGAATAGGAAACTATTTTTAGTACATATGCACTTCATTTCATCTTATTACAGTGAGATGAGAACAGATTCTAAAATAGCCTTTACTTCACCACCTCCGTGCCTATTCTAATCTGTTGATTGAGTAACTGACACTTCAGACTGGAAGCAGAGCAGAGGGCGAAGGTGACCGGGGCTTCTTTAGGAAAGTGCCCAGCGGCCTTAGTGCTCCCTGCATTCTGGAATAGAATGTATTTGCTTGAACTCAGGTGAAGTTTTAGAAAAAGATGTGTGCAACATTACTGATTTTAAAAAATGATGGATTTAAAATACACATAGATAGTTTTGAAGAGCCTGTTTTGATTCAGCATTTCTACTTTTGGGTCTCTTCTTGGTTTTGTTTTTTGAGAAAGGCTCTCATTGTGCAACTTGGTTTAGCCTTGAGCTTCTGTCTCAGCCTCCCAAGTGCTGAGATTACAAATGGGAATGGCTGCATTTGGCTGGGTTCTTATCTCATGGAACAAACTGGACAAGTGTTCAAGGTGCTTTGTTTCAGTTGGATATTTATTAAATCTGTTGTGGCAAATCATTCATGCAAGTGGGTTTAGTCCATTTTCCAAGAATAATACCATAAATATATAAGCTTTACATTTTATTAATCAACATTTGTTAATACTTTTCACTTTGCCAGATTCCCGAGAGCAAGCTGGGTGGCCATAATAGTTATGTTTTAAATGTTTAAATCTGGCTATAAAATACTCTCTTGAATTTGACTAAAATTACTTGTCTTGTAAAAATGCATTTAGTGATCTTTATGTGGACTTTGTCTTTTTTTTCCATTGAAAATGACAGTTGCTAGATTATCAGCTGTTAGCAGACTTACTATTTCCTCTGAAGGCTTCATTTAACATGGTATATAATCATGTCTTGCATGTGCTTTCTGATTTAGGACTAACTCAAGTTACTGTCATTACATATCCATAGTAGCTTAGAAGTGAAAAGGAATACAAGTAGATAATTCTAACTGTATATCCTAAGGCAACTCACTTTAGATCTTTAAACCTGTTTCCCCACTGTTCTTGGTGTGTGTGTTAGGCTGGTTGTTTTGTTTTTGAGACAGGGTCTCACTGTGTATCATTGATTGGATTCAAAGCCATGATGCTCTGATGTCAGCACCCCCTTAGTGCTGGATTACATATGTCTCAGCATGTCTAGGTTTACTTTCTTCATTTGTAAAATGAAATTTAACTTACAGGATTACTGTGGTATTCTTAAAAAACATTTGTGTGTTTGTTTTTGTGGGTATGGGAGTGCACACTTGCCATGCGTGGCATGCCTATATACAGGATGGATGACAGCCTGTGTGAATTGGTTCTCTCCTACCACGTGGGTTCTGGGAATTGAGTTAAAGTTGTCAGGCTTGGAAGCAAGTGTCTTTATCTGCTGAGCCATCTTGTTGGCCCTTACTCGGGAATTTAATGATACACTGCGTATAAGCAGGAAGCTCTGGGCTTACATTGAACAAAGGTTAATACAGCTAGATTTGATACTCAGATCCCAGCATACAGGGGCTAAGACATAAGGAACGCCATGAATCTGAGGCTATTCTGGGATACATAGCAAGTTCCAGGCCAGCTTAAGATATAGATCGAGACCTTGTTTAAAACAAAAACAAAAAAAAGTGAATTCTTTCTCCTTCTTGATCTTCAACTTTACCTTCTTTCCAAGTAATGGGTCCAGTGGTACCTACAGAAATGGCCTATGGTTGGTGTGTTTGTTCTGTGGTAGTTGTGCCTAGTCAACATACCATGCAACAGTTACTGCATATGACTCTCAGTTTAGGAGTAGTTTTGTTACTATGTTGCTAGTTCTTCCATTTTCTTTTATATGTATCTTTTTTTTGTTTGTTTGTTTGTTTTTCCGAGACAGGGTTTCTCTGTGTAGTTTTGGTGCCTGTCCTGGAACTCTGTAGACCAGGCTGGCCTTGAACTCACAGAGATCCGCCTGCCTCTGCCTGGTGTTTAAAGGTGCTGGGATTAAAAGTGTGTTCCACCACCGCCTGGCCTTTTATATGTATCTTAATGATGAAATACTGCAGACAAAAAAATTAATCAGTAGCCGGGCGGCGGTGGCGCACACCTTTAATTCCAGCACTCTGGAGGCAGAGCCAGGAGGATCTCTGTGAGTTCGAGGCCAGCCTGGTCTACAGAACGAGATCCAGGACAGGCACCCAAACTACACGGAGAAACCCTGTCTCGAAAAAAAAAAAAAATTTAATTGTAAGCCGGGCGGTGGTGGCGCACGCCTTTAATCCCAGCACTCGGGAGGCAGAGCCAGGCGGATCTCTGTGAGTTCGAGGCCAGCCTGGGCTACCAAGTGAGTCCCAGGAAAGGCGCAAAGCTACACAGAGAAACCCTGTCTCGAAAAACCAAAAAAAAAAAAAAAAAAAAAAAAAAATTAATCAGTAATGAATTTTTAAAAATACTTTAAAAAGGGGCTGGAGAGATGGCTCAGCAGATAAGAGTACTTGCTGCTCTTTCTAAGTACCAGAGTTCAGTTCCCAGTACCCACATCAGGTGATTCACAACCATCTGTGATTCCATCTCCAGAGAATCAGACACCTCTGGCCCTCTGTAGGCACTTGCAGTTGTATGCACATATCCACATGCAGACACACACATCTACAGTGAGTTAAAAATAGTACTTTCTAAAGATTGATTTTTGCTGTTTTCAGATTATGTATATATTATATGCATGTCTCTGTGTTGGCGTATACATACATGTAAGTGCAGGTTCCCTCAAAATCCAGAAGAGGGTGTTAGAGCCTCTGGAGCTAGAGTTACAGGTGGCTGTAAGCTGCCCAAGTCAAGTGCTGGGAACTGAACTCAGGTCATCTGGAAGAGCAATGCAAAGTCTGAACAGTTAAGTCATCTCTAGCTCTAGTAATAACTTTTTAATAATACAGAGTTAGATGCTGCTTCATGACCAAAAATAGATTTTTTAAAAAGAAATAGATGTTCTATCATTTGTTTGTTCTGTCTTCTGTTTCATTCTTGAATGGATTTAGTGAAGTTAGTAAATACCCTCATGTCCCCATCTCTAGCAATAGGCATTGATTGATACCTTTGTTGTGTATGCTACCAGACCTTGAAAATACTTGTGTAACAAAAACTTCATAGCTTGTTGGGTATGCGCTGTAATCCCAGCACTTACTAGCTGAGGCAGGAGATTCATAAGTAAGAGGTAAGCATGGGCTACACAATGAATCCCTGTCTCAAGAAAGAAAAAAAGGGAGGCAGGGGGAGAAGCAAAATCTCTAAATAGCTTGAACTAAATATATAAATATTTTAAATCAATCTCTGTGTGTGTGTGTGTATATATATAGATGTATATATTATACTTACTTTAATTTTTAGTTAATAATATTAAGTACCAATACATATTTAATCTTCCCATAATGATAGTACTGTAAGGAACATCCTTATGTAATACCTCACATAATCAATTATTTCCTTAGGGAAAAATAAAAGTGGGTTTATACATTTCATTTATTTATTAGATGTATTATATATATATATGGACACATATATATGTAATACTCTGCATGTATGTATGTGTACCATATATGTGTCTGGTGCCCACAGAAGGCAAAAGGGGTCTTGGATCTCCAGCACCTGGAGTTATAGTCAGTTGTGAGCCACTTTGTTGGTGCTGGAACCAAACCAAGATTCCCTGTGAGAGTAGGAAATGCTCTTAACTGCTGAGGCATCACTCCAGTTCATGGTTTTGCATATTTTAAATTTTGATATATATTGTCACAATGGTACAGTCAGATATATGCCATGATTATTTATGATCAGGAAGATAGTAATCCACTTAATGAATATGATTATCTCATTAGAGAAATAACATCTGTATACCCCAGAAAGTGGAGTATGATCAACAGGGGGTGGGGTGCGGTAGGGTAGGGTGGGTGGGGGGATACACCAGAAAATATATAATAAAAAAGAGTAACATACTAGAAAAATACTTATTTCCTTGGAAGTAATGAGGTAGAAGCTATACCTTACAACATGGGCCAGATAGAGAGAATGGCTGTTGAGGTTAGGAAGTGTAGATCCAAGCAAAGAACTGCAGTCTCTAATGAGCCGTTAGGCACAGCCCTATAAAGAAGCCTGCATAACTGAACCCTGTGCGGATTAATACAGGCATGACATTATGGCTAAATTTTGCAATATGAAGCTTAGTTGATGCCTAGAAGTGATGTTATAGAATTTAGTTGAGGAAGTGACCTTCTCTGTACTCACTATCCTAAAGAATGCCAAAGAATATATAGGTATGCTACTATATTGATTGGGACTTAGTCACTTATAATCTTTAATAAACTGTCAGTCTATGATTGGACTTTTGAGGGCAGTGGCCTAGAATGGCCTGGTCAGATGTGGCAGAGTATCTCTTGAAAACATACCGGAACCTTTAGAACAGGTGCCCCTTCTTGTTGTAATTCCCATTCATTGTGTTGTCTTTAGAAATGGGCTCCTCAGGGAAGGGGTACTTTTATACTTATAAATTTAGAGTGATTTTGTGACGGCACTGAGGGAAACCTCCAGCCTTTTCCTTCGGTCATCTTCAGTTTCCTCTTTGCCCTGGGAACTCTGCTGCATTTGGTGTCTTTCCTGATTACTGTAACAAAGCTGGCTGCAGTTTGTTCCTGGTTGATAAGTGGACAGACTCGAGTAAGAGCCCAGCCCTCCGCACAGCAGGCAGGACCCACACTGTGATTTGCTGTAAACTCTGAGAAATAACCAGTACTGCATTTTTAATCGGGTGGTGAAGAGCAAAGAGACTGAGTGATCTTAGTTGGTTTTTAACACGATTTTGCATAGGCACAGATTCTGAGCATTCATACTTAAAGCGGTTTTCTTGAGAGAAGGTGTTGAGTTATGGTAACATTTTGACTTTTGTGTTTTTCCTAATAGAAAACCAGGCAAGAGCAAAGGAATCTGACTTATCAGATACTCTGAGTCCAAGCAAGGAAAAAAGCAGCGACGACACTACAGGTGAGTTTTAACTCGTGTTTACAAATCTGAACAGCCTCCTGGCAGTTTAGGTTATTAGTTAATGTGGTTGGAAATTCAGAGTTGGTTTTTAGTGAAAAAGCAGTGTTTTGACTTCATAAAATCTTGGATATTTTGTTAAAACTATTTTCAACTATCCAAGCATAGGAGATGTGTACTTTTGATTTATTGTGATAATAATAACTTGCTGATAGATTTATCAACTCTAATTCTCTTTCTCCCCTTGTAGACGCCCAGATGGATGAGCAAGACCTAAACGAACCCATTGCTAAGGTGTCTCTTTTAAAAGGTACTTTAATATGTTGTCACATCATTTTAAGTCTGTTTCATGTGTATGAAGCTTTACGTTTTACTTTGCTGATTAAAAAGGTTGTGTACAGTAGGAGGGACTGACTTGAAAGTGTTGGTGCCAGCACTGCTAAAGACACATGTGCACATCTAATCACGGACTCACCGGTCAGTTTTCTTTGCCGGTCTTCCTCACTTCCCGGTAATTGCCGAGTTCTCAAGAGGCCCTTTGAGAAGCACGGGGCTAAGGTTTTTCTTTCTCTTTCACAGTTACATCTTCCCTCTTGTTCATGTCCCCTTTTCCTTATTGTTGTTACGTGTGTGTGCATAAACACATGAATACAGCCTGCGTAGTCTGTTTAGTAGTGTAGCCTCTGTGTGTGTGGTTTCAGGGCTGTGAGGTCCCTTAATAGTCTTCATACTGGATTGGATAACCATCCCTGGGGAAGATGGAGTCTCCTGCTCTCACTGGGCTGAGAGGTGCTGTGCTGAACCTCTTTACTTGTCTCCCCCCCAAAAAGGAAGTACGTTTATTTCTTGGTAGTTGCTCTTAAAATACAGTGGATAGAATGTGTCAATTATTTACATAAGGATTTTAAAATAAATTGTCTTGGGGAAACTTATTGGTAAACCTGTGATTCTGAGCATATACTTTTTTCCTTGTCTCACTTTACACAAAGTTTCTGACCAGTGGATGGACATGTGGGGAGTGGTGGACTACCACCAACCAGCAAGCTCTCTGGGAGGAGAACAACAGTGGTAGCTGTTGAAGGTTCTTTGTGTACACATATCTATTGTTCTAGTCTATTAAGGGACCTCACAGCCCAGACTCTGGATTTTGAGATATGAGGAACGAGGCTTGGTTCATCCCGCATGATCCTGCTGCTGGCCTAGTTTAACCATGGCAAGAATGAGTTTACTCAGATTCTCCCAGTGGTCTTTTCTCTGGACACCCTCACTTTCTTTCTCCTTCTCCATGGATGCTGAAAATCACATGGCTGCTGGAACCAGTTTTGACTGAATTCCACAGTCCAGAGATGTTCCTGAGGATTGCTGACCCAGACAGCCAATGTGTCCTTCAGTCTGATCACAGTTTCCTTTACTTACTGATCTGTACAGCTCCTAGGTGACTTTTGGGTTGAAAAGGCATGATTTTTTTCATGTCATAGTAATTAAAATAAGTGAATGTTTGCACAGTTTAGAAATCTTGATAGCAATGCAAAACTATTATTGTATAAGATGCTATCGATACTGGAAAAAAGGGATGAGGTCATTGTTAAGAGCACCTGCCACTCCGGAGCAAGGCCCTGGGTTTGCAAGATTCCCAGCATGCAAAACAAATAAACAAGCAAACAAACAGACTGGTACTAGGGAAGGGATTATTGTAAACAAACAGACAAAAGAGCTGATACTGGGCAGAGGTAAACAGAACCTCAGTGCTTTATGGAAACATGAAAAAATAAGAAAGGATGAAATTTAAGTAATAAACAATCATAAAGGAAATTTAAGTAATAAACTCTCATAAAAGTGGCAGTTTATATGGTCTTTTGTGCTGCATAAATATCTTAAATCTTGTCAGCTAAATTTGGATTCATTTTTAAGTAGCATTGTGATTGTGTTAATTGTATTCAACTGTTATTAATGCTTTTTATTTATTTCAATTTATTTTTAATTATGTGTATGTATAGATAGAGGAAGACCCCTAACATTGACCTCTGGCCTCTATATTCACAAGTACACATGCATGTGTCCACACATATGCATACATGTATGGACACATATATACCCATACACCATATACATTCACATGCATGCACATACACACTCATACTCTCTGTCTCTCTCCCTCCATTCCTCCTTCCTTCCCTCTCTTCTTACACTTCTGTGTGATTGCCAACTTTTGTTAATGAAATAGTATTTTTAACAATAGCTGTTCAAAGATTTTGAAGCTGGATGTGATGGCACATGCCTATAATGTCAACATTAGGGAGGGCAGGAGAGAAAGGAACTCAAGGCCATCTTCAACTGTATAGCAAATTTAGAGGCCCATTTGCCTCTCAGTAAAATAGAAAGATTTTACAACTTGATTTTTTAAAATTATTTTTAGATTTATTTCATTTTTAATTAACTATATGTGTATGTCTATGTGCAAGTAAGTGCACATGAGTGCAGGTACCTGTGGAGGCCAGAAGAGGTTATTAGATTCTTTGGAGGTGGAGTTACAGGAATTTGTAAGCTGCCTTTTGTGGATGCTAGGAACTGAATTTTGGTACTTTGTCAAAGCAGTACACACTCTGAACTGCTGAGCCATCTCTCCAGCGCCTCACAGCTTGGTTTTTAAGAACAGAATGGTAAAGACCAGAGCAGTGGCTCAATGGAAGAGCACACGCTGCTCTGGAGGACTTGAGTTTGGTTCTCAGCACCAACAAAGTGGTTTACAGCAATCCATAACTCTAGTTTGAGAGGACCCAGTACCCTCTGACTCCTGTGGGGCACCAGGTGTGAATGTGGTGTGCATGAATGCATGCAGGAGAAACACTCATACATATAAAATAAAAATCTTTAAGGAGAGAACAGAGTGTTAAGTCATTACATGCTTGACTAGGAGCAGGTGAATTTTATCAAAGTTGTCAAGAAATAACCGCTATTACTTTAAATGGTGATTATTGTTTTTCCTTTGTAAGAGCTTTATGTATTCCTAAAATTATTTATTTACTATAAGTTACTAGAAACATTTAAATTGTGCTTTATTATGTGTGGTTATGATTTGTAATCTACATAATTAGGTGTAATAGTTTGACAGAATTTTCTGGTTTGATATGGGATAGTTGAGACTGCAGTACCCCAGCTTTCGAGTGGTGGGATTATAGTGGTATACTACCACATACAACTTGGAATTCTCTCTTAAAGAAAGAGGGTAAATTATCAGACTCAGCCTACAAAAGAAAAGATAGAGAAAATACATTAGGCTGCCGAAGGCTTCCATTTACCCCATTTGAATATTTCCCACTAATACTCATCACCAGACTTTCCCCAAGGCTGTGAAGCAGACTGATTAAAAAAAATTCCTTTTTTAGAAAAAAAATAGGGCGCAGTGAAAGTAGACTTAAACACAATAAATTAAACTAATAAAGCACTTTCCCAGTAAACCTTATGAAAAACAGATGTTTAATCAACCTTAGCACAGAAAGATTTCTCATTCGTCTTTGAAAAAATCGGTTTTGGTTGTTTAGCAGGAGGATTTGCACACTAACTGTGTGATTAGTTTGAATGTGGTCATTTGTGTTTATTGCACCAAACTTAATTTGTGAAAATTTTAGTCAGTAGTAGTAGTAGTAGTAGTACTCTTGTGACCAAATGCTCTAGAGTTTGTGTTTGTGTGATTTAATACATACCATCTTACTTTTTGTAATTAAAATGTTGGTTCTTTCTATGGTTCAGAGAACTAATTCGAAAATATGCTCCCTTGTATGAGTACAGCTCATTATGCATTGATTATATCTTTCCTTTTAAAATGTGATTGCTTAGCATAAAACCCACTTCCTTTGTATTTCTTTTGAAAGCAAAGTGCTTGCTGTGTTAGTTTTGTTTCACAGCTTGACCTAGCTCGAGAAGTGTTCTGCTGGGCATGAGAATTGTCTGTCTATAGACTTCAGAGATGGATCCTCTTATTAAAGCAAAGCATCTTTGCTTTAGCTGTTATAGTAATTCATTTACTCTTACTGTGCTCATAATGATTAAACCAGAAGGGCAAGATAAGCTGATGGAATTTAGTCAGAAATGATTGGGGCTTGTCCTAAGATGGTGGCATTAGGATTGGTTACTTTAAGAGAGATTTTTTTTTTTTAACTATTAAAAAAATGCAAACATGGTAAATGCTGAAGATAACCAGGAACACCTGTATATGCTTACTTCCTAGATTCAGTAAGTTTTGATATTCTGCATTCCCTCTATTTAAATATATGTAGGTGTTTTCTTTTAATATTTTTACTTTGACATAATTCCTGACCTATAGAAAAGTTATAGCCTTAGGACTAAGAGTCCCATATATTCTTCATTCAGATTCCCCAAATGTAAGTATTATACCCATAGTTGTTCACTTTATCAAATTTTATTCATCATTATTTTCTCCATCTCTCTCTTTTTACCTGTGGATCACTCAGACATGATAGCCTTTACTCCTAAATACTTTGCTACACATATCTAGCTCCTCTTATGTGACTGCTATACCATTCTCAAAATTAAGAACTTAACATTGATGTGTAACTGTACTCCCAATCTGCAGACTTTATTCTCATTTTTCTGTTGTCTTTGTAATGTGCCGATGACAAAAGAGTCCTGAATCACATATTGCTTTTGTCATGTCTCTCCAGACTCCTTTGAGTTTTATGACATTAACAGTTTTGAACAGCATGGGACAATTAAAATGTCTCTCAGTTTGTATGTGACTAATACCTCCTCATGACTAGATTAAAAACTATGTATATTTACAGAAATATTAGGTCTCATGTCAGAAAGTGCCTGATAGTGAATTGTTCCATTGTTGGTGACATTAACCTTGACTATTTAAGGTGTTGTTTCTCAGGTTTCTCCTTGCAAAGTAACTAATTTTCTTTTTGTAACTAATGAGTATCTTGTGGAGAATTGCCTGTGACTACATACATGTTCTATTGAACCTCAGATTTGTTATTACATGTGTTTAGCATATGCTGATTATTTTCACCTGAGTAGTTACTGCTGTAGTAGGGATCAAAGAATGGTTTCATAACTATAATTTCTTACATATTTATCTTCTTACCTCCTACTGTAGTAAGAATCTTTATTTTACTTTTTGCTACAAGGTCTCACCCTATAGCCCAGGCTAACCTAGAACTTGCTGTGTAGTAAAGCTGAACTACTTGCAAGCAAAAGAATGTAAAACCCAACTAGAATGTAATATAAATATATTACTTACTGGATGATGTTGGTCAGTGTTCTATAGCCAAAATATTTTTAAATATTTGATTTTGTGTGTGTGTGTGTGTGTGTGTGTGTGTGTGTGTGTGTGTGTGTGTGTGTGTATGTATGTGTGTGCATTTGTGTATGCCTTTATTTTTTTGCGGGTGTGATGGTGGTGGTATGTGTATGCCTGTGTGCACTCAGAGGCCAGAAAAGGATATGAGATCCTTTGGAGCTCTAGTAACAGGTATTTGCAAGATACCTAGCTTGTTACCTGGGTGCCAGAATCTGAATTCTAGTCCTCATGGTTGCTTAGCAAACTCTCTTAGCCACTGAGTCACCTTTCTAACCCACTAGAAGTTTCAATACAGCAAAGATGAGCAACAGAGTAGAAAGGAAAGAGGTTAGGAAAGTGGCATATTTGAGGTATAATGCTGGATTAAATTTACTTTAGTTAAATCGCTAAGATGACATCAGTTAATAATTCGGCAAGTATGTTTACATGCTGTGATATGTTAGTGGGTACAAATTAGATACAGTTGAGTAGTTTTTATTGTGTGTTTAGGGCTGATTTTGTTTTTTTTAAACTGTAACTACTTTGTTTCCCCATTACCCTTCCCTCCTTTCAATTCCTCTTATGCTACCCTCAAATGGTCTCTGCTTCTTTAAATGTTATCACACACACACACACACACACACACACACACACACGCACACGCACACGCACACGCACACACACACGCACACACACACACACACACACACACACGCTTTTTTTTGTTTTGTATTCTACAAGTAACATTGTAATAATACTTTAAAAAACTGTTTTTTTTTTTTTTTTTTTTTTTTTTTTTGCTAGTGTACACCTTTAGTCCTAGCATTCAGGAGGCAGAGACAGACAGATCTCATGCCAGCCTAGTTTGCATACTGAGATTCAGACTAGACAGGGATACATAGTGAGATTCTTTCTTAACAAATACAAACACTCACAACACACATACAGCAAAAACAAACAGATAAAACCGGAAGTTTTTCATTGTTGTTTGTTTTAATTTAGTTTGTTTGTTGGGGGGTGGGGTGGGGTGGGGTGGGGTGGGGTGGGGTGGGGGAGGTGTGCGTGCAGAGTTAAGAGGACAACTCGTAGGGAGTCTGTTCCATCCTGCTGTCCTGTGGGATTCCAGGGTGGGACACAGATCCCTGGGTCTGCTTGGATATGCCTCTACCCACTGAGCCTTGCTGGTCCTCATTTTCTTTCTTGAAGAAGAATTTCTTTTGTTTTTCCATTTTTATTTAAGTTCCAAGTAAATTTTTTTTTGTCTTATTGTTAAATTTCAAAACTGATAGAGAAGGAAGTGGAAAGAGGGCTCATCTGGTAAATTAGGCACCGCTGCCAGGCCTGGTGACCTGAGTTCGATCCCTGGGACTGCATGGTGGAGCGGAAGAGCCAACTTCCTTATGGCCTCTACGCATGCACTGTGGCCTCTCTCTCTCTCTCTCTCTCTCTCTCTTTCTCTCTCTCTCTCTCTCTCTCTCTCTCTCTCTCTCACACACACACACACACACACACACACACACACACACACACACACACACACAGAGAGAGAGAGAGAAATAACAATAGTAATAATAAATATAATTTGAAAATTGATGGAGAACAGTGTTATGCCTATCTCACCAAATTTCAAGTTTTACAGGAGCTGTATGTTAATTTCTGTATTTTATAGTACTAGTATCCATGTTAACTCTGTGTTGTCGAAGGTAAAGTTAACTAATATGCTTACTCTAATTTGTTTAACTCAGTTGTGCCATGTGATTAGCTGTGTGTGTGTCTAAACATAAAAAAGAGCACTAGATTTTAACTATAGAGATTATAGTGCAGTACTAACACTTGCTTTTAAAATAAATATGTTTTTGTCAGATGACTTGCAGGGTGCACAGTCAGAAACTGAGACCAAACAAGAAATTCAGCATCTTCGAAAAGAATTGATCGAAGCCCAGGAGCTAGCTAGAGCAAGTAAACAAAAATGCTTTGAACTTCAAGGTGAGATCAAGATCACTGCAACTCCCCGGGGGCCTGTGAAAGCAGACAGTGTGCTTTGATGTCAGAAAACTCAGAACCCAGAGGCATACAGCAGGGTCTCCAGAGTCAGGGCTTTGCTAGACTTGTTCTCAGACATCCATTCAACCTTCTAAGCTTCCATTTCAGATGGTAAGATGAGAACTGTGGCAGTGGTGGTGCAGGCCTTTAATCCCAGCACTCAGGAGGCAGAGGCAGGTGGGTCTCTGACTTGGAGGCCAGCCTGGTCTACAGAGCAAGTTCCTGGACAACCAAGTACCTTATCTGAAGTGGTTGGGGTCAAAAGTTTCAAATTTCATAGTTCAAATGTGAGATGCCCAATCAATCAATTTACTTGGTGGAACCCCGTAAATTGAGTTATACTTAATATTAGTGCTCAGTTTGGGGCGGGGAATTTATTTAACAGTAAGGCTGTAGGCAAGGTTCAGAGTATGGGATCTTCTGAGCTGAGCACAGTGGTACATGTGGAGGAAAGAAGAGCACAAGTTTGAGGCCAGCCTGGGTAGCTAGACTCCCTCAGAAGAGAAAAGAAAAAGGGATAGGATCTCCTCTGTGAAAAAGGGATAGGATCTCCTCTGTGAAAAAGGGATAGGATCTCCTCTGTGAAAAAGGGATAGGATCTCCTCTTGGCCACTTCTTCTTGTGGCCCTTCTCATAACCATTTGCCAGTGGGCCCTGCTGTTCTCTGGACCTTAGGCTTCCTTAGCATTCCAGTGTTTGCCCTTTGGCAATGAATCTTGGAGAGTCCTAAGATCTCATGGATTCTTAGGGCATCCTTAGGTTTTATAAGATGCACTTCCTGAGCTGAAGAACAATTAATGCCAAGAAGAAGCTGGGATCTTCTTATGACTATTTCCTTTCCTGATTTTTAAAGACATTACTGTCTTGATGAGCTGTGAGGATGGTAGCTCAAGGTAGCTATAGCTTGGTATAAGGCCAGTCTAGCTTGGTGAAACCCTGGCTTTGATCCCCAGATCCGCAAAAATTAAAAAAAAAACAAAACAAAACAACAAACAGGCATTCCTTTCTCTTGACTCTTAGAGGATACAGGCTAATACTTAATTACCATGAAAAAATATTTAGCAATCAGCCTTTAATTTGTATTTGCTATGTGCTTCATAGTAAACACAAGAATGTTATTTTTCGGGGTTTTTTTTTAATTTCGTTTTGTCTTGGTGTGTGATTTTTAAGATTTGTTTTGTTCATTTGTAGTTGGAGGGTGGTTTTGGTTTTGAGATAGGGTCTCACTACATAGCCCTTGCTGGCAAGGGCCGCTACACAGACCAGGCTTGCTTGAACTCACAGAGATCTGTCTGCCTCTGTTATCTGAGTGCTGGGATTAGGCTAAAGTGTGCAATACCATGCCTGGTCCTTAATAAATTACTCGTTTTTAATGGTGCCAGGGCTTGTACCTGGGCCTTGGTGTATAGTAGGCAAGCACTCCACCCCTGAGGTATATTTCTAATCCTCTTTTATAGAGAGGGTCCTCCAACATAGCCGAGGCTAGCTTTGAGTTCAATGTGTAGCTGAGGCTGGCCTTGAACTTGTGAACTTCTTTGCTTTAGCCTTCCTAGTATTTGGGATTATAAGCCTGTGCTATCAGACAGTGATGATTACTAATTATTAGGATATTTCTTGTGTAAGAAAGGCTTGTTGGTGGTATGGTATGTAGAAACTCTGTAACTGGATTTTATAGATTTGTTACTTACTATTGTTTTGTGTTCCTAAAATCTTAATGGCTAATATCGATAATACTTATCACCTAACTCTTGTGTCTTTCAGTAAACTATGAAAGAAAAATTTTAGAAATTTTAGCTATGCAATTGTGAATGCTTTTCATTAACTCACAAAATTCGATCTACCTTGTTTTTGCTTTTTAGCTCTTTTGGAAGAAGAACGTAAAGCCTATCGAAATCAAGTTGAGGAATCTGCTAAACAAATACAGGTTCTTCAAGGTATGGGGCATCCCAAGACTGAGATGGCTGTGGTTATTGTCTGGTTCGGTGATTGAAAAGGCATGACACAGTAAGATTGCAGAGTCCTCTGTCATGCCTCTGGTTCTTCCCTAGAAACTGTTACACTGGCCTCTTGGACATTTTTTCTTTAAAGGATATGACAGGGAGGGATTGTCCCATTAACCCAGTAAAAGGCAGGGGTGATGCTAACTGTGGTGGTGCATGTCTGTAATCTCAAGAGACGAGGCAGGAAGGTCATGAGTTCAAGACCCACCTCAGCTACATAATGAATTTGAGGTTTGCCGGAGCTAAATAAAACTTTGTCTCACCCCCTCACCCAAAATATTTTCACCACCCCCTCACCCAAAGTATTTTCACCAGCAAGAGGACAGAAAAATATGTATTACATATAAACATACATATATATCCCTTTCTACTTAATGCTTGTTTTTATATCTGTATGAAGGCATTAGAAAAACAAAGAAAATAATTACCAAAATATTAAAATAAATCTCATCTCTGTGGGGGAAAATAAAATTTGTTTTAGACTTTTGGCTTTTCGCTTTTGCATCTGTATTTTGGCATTTCATGTGTCTAACACGGATTGCTTGTGTAATTTAATCGAAAGAAACAGCTATGACAGCTAGGCTACATAAAAGCTGTGTCCTATAATGTTTTGTAATTTTGTTCCTAGTTCCTATGAACTTAAGAAAATGATAGTTAATACACTTTTACAGTCCAGCTGCAGAGGTTACATGTGGATATGGAGAATCTCCAAGAGGAAAAGGACACTGAAATCTCCAGCACAAGAGATAAATTGCTTAGTGCCCAAGATGAGATTTTGCTCCTTCATCAAGCAGCGGCAAAGGCTGCTTCTGAGCGGGACACTGACTTTGCTTCTTTGCAAGAAGAGCTTAAGAAGGTGAGAGCGGAGCTTGAGGGTTGGAGGAAAGCAGCGTCTGAATATGAGAAAGAAATCACCAGTTTACAGAGCAGTTTCCAGCTTAGATGTCAGCAGTGTGAAGACCAGCAAAGAGAGGAGGCAACAAGGTTGCAAGGTGAGTGAGTGAATGTTTAGGTGCAAAGCTCCTAACTCCTGCTTTCAGGGACTAGGAGGGGGTGGCCCTTAGTCACACCATGTTGTCCCAGCTCACACCTGGCAGCAGTGATTGTTCTCTTTGATAGAAGGTAACTGTATAAACCAGGGCTTCTGTATTAGGGCTGTAGGTATATTCTGCAGGTCTACAGGTTCCGTGATAAGTGTGTTTTTACAGTCATGTACTATTAGTCCTTTATAATGCCATTGAGGAGTATATGTCATAACAGTGGAGCACACCCATAATCCCAGCACCTGGGAAGTAGAGACCAGAGGATTATGAGTGTAAGGCCTGCCTCGGTTATATCCTGAGAGTGTATGTCAAAAATAAGCAAACAATAACATTATTGTCTTAAAACAGTGAAGCAGCCAGGCATAGTGGAACCCACGCATAGTGCCAGTGCTTGGGAGGCAGAGGCAAGTGGTGCGCTGTGAGTTTGTGGCCAGCCTGGTTTACATAGAACTGTCCCAGCCAGTCTGGGCTCCACAGTGACCTCCTGGCCAACAAACAAACCAACCAGCAAACAGTGAAGGAAAAGAAATGCCCTGTTTTTTAAGGTGACAGCATCTCTTTGCACAATAGAAGCAAAGTGATAAAAAAAAAAAGACTGTTCTATAAAAACCTACATGCTTTGAAGAGTGGAAAATGTATTCTCTGAAATGTTACTATGTCTCCTTTGAATACAGGTGGTTTTGGTTCCTATATTAACAAATACATTTTGCGGCTATTTTAGGTGAACTAGAGAAGTTGAAAAAGGAATGGAATGTATTGGAAACTGAATGCCATTCTCTAAAAAAGGAAAATGTTTTGTTGTCATCAGAACTGCAGCGGCAAGAAAAAGAATTGCACAAGTATGTAAGAATTTCCTTTTAACTTCAAAATATTTATCTTTAATTTTTATGGAAATTAAATTTTGATACTTAAATACCATTTTGGAGGAAAATGTTCAGCCAAACTGGTTATTTGACAAGTTAAACATAGTAAGTATTGCATCGTTTCATTCCTTTTACCACTGTATCCTGTAAGCAAGCTCCTTTTGGAATACCCTAGAATTCAGATCCAGTTAGATGCCCCTGCTGTACCATTCTCCACTGCTGAAAACAAACAGCGCAGATTCAAACCAGAAACTGCCCTGTTAACAAAATGACAGTACATTTCACATATAAAATGATTGTTCTTTCACTCTATTGATCTGTTAGTAAGAGTGGTGATCTATAACAAAGAATTTACCATAAGAGGGATGAATTTAGCTTCTAAATCACACAGGATGTGGCTAGGAATATAGCAAACTACTAGAGGACTTGAGGCCATGGGTTCTATTCCTTGCTTGAGGGAGGGGGATGATAGAGAGATTTTGAGAGAGTGAGATTGGACCATGGCTTGCTCTAATCTGAATAGCCAAAATAGGAAGCTCTGGGTTCAATAAGACCTTGTCTTTGGAGGAAGACATCTAACACTGATTTTAGCCTTCCCTTAGGCTGGAATAGATGTACACACTTGTACATATACAGGTGCAAACACACATATCACATATCTTGATGCATATAAATAGGCTACACACACACACACACACACACACACACACACACACACACACACACACACACACACACACAGGAGCTAATCAATATGGTGGCACACCTCTGTAATCCCAGCACTTAGGAGGCAGAGGCAGGAGGACCAGGAGTTCAGTGCCCTTTTTCACTCTACAGTTTGGGCAGCATTACCTCTATCCCTCATCCCTCCTAATCAGTAAGGAAATACCTGAAGGAACAAGATCTGCTGGTTTATTCTCTAAAGCACCTCATTATAATACTATGAAATCTCAGCATAAGGATGCATAAAGCACTTTGATATTCTCTCTCTCTCTTTTTTGGTGTAAATTCTTTTCTTTTTTAAAAAAATTTTTTTATTTTATTATTAACTTAATTTCACATATCAGCCACGGATTCCCCCGTCCTCCCTCCTCCCACCCCCAGCCCTCCCCCCAGTCCACTCCCCATGCCCACCTCCTCCAAGGCAAGGTCTCCCCTGGGGAGTCAGCCCAGCCTGGTAGACTCAGCCGAGGCAGGTCCAGTCCACTCCTCCCTACACCAAGGCTGAGCAAAATGTCCTAGCATAGGCTCCAGGCTCCAAGCTCCAAAAAAGCCAGCCCATGCACCAAGGACAGGTCTTGGCTCCACTGCCTGGGGGCCTCCCAAACAGTTCAAACTAATCAACTGTCTCACTTATCCAGAGGGCCTGGTCCAGTTCCATGGGGACTCCTCAGCCAATGGTTCACAGTTCATGTGTTTCCACTAGTTTGGCTATTTGTCCTTGTGCTTTTTCCAGTCATGGTCTCAATAGCTCTCGCTCATACAATCCCTTCTCTCTCTCTCTCACCAATTGGACTCCCGGAGCTCCACCTGGGGCTTGGCCGTGGATCTCTGCATCCCCTTCGATCAGACACTGGATGAGAGTTCTATCATGACAGCCAGGGTTTTTAAAGATTTTATGTATTTTTATTTTATATGTGTTTTGTCTGTATGTAAGTAAGAGTACCATGCATATGTAGTGGGCATTGGATTCTGTAGAACCATAATCATTCCCTGGAACTAGAATTACAGATAGTTGTGAGCTGCCATGAGGTGCTGGAACCCAAACCTGGGTCCTCTGGAACACCAGCTAGTCCTCTTAACCACCGAACCATCTCTCCAGTCCCTGATTTTTCTCTTCTAATGCCATTACTTTTTTTTTTTTTAAATTTATTTTAATTTATTTTGCAATACAATTCAGTTCTACATATCAGCCACGGATTCCCTTGTTCTCCCCCCTCCCGTCCCCCTCACCTTCCCCCAACCCCCGCCCCCCATTCCCATCTCCTCCAGGGCAAAGCCTTCCCCACAGACTGAGGTCAACCTGGTAGACTCAGTCCAGGTAGGTCTAGTCACCTCCTCCCAGGCCGAGCCAAACAATCCTGCATAGGCCCCAGGTTTCAAACAGCCAACTCATGCAATGAGCACAAGATCTGGTCCCACTGCCTGGATGCCTCCCAAACAGATCAAGCCAATCAACTGTCTCACCCATTCGGAGGGCCTGATCCAGTGGGGACCCCTCAGCCATTGGTTCATAGTTCATGTGTTTCCATTCATTTGGCTATTTGTCCCTGTGCTTTATCCAACCTTGGTCTCAACAATTCTCGCTCATATAAACCCTCCTCATTCTCGCTAATTGGACTCCCAGAGATCCACCCAGGGCTTAGTCATGGATCTCTGCATCCAGATCCCTCAGTAGTTGGATGAGGTTTCTAGCACAACAATTAGGGTGTTTGGCCATCCCATCACCAGAGTAGGTCAGTTCAGGCTGTCTCTCAACCATTGCCGGCAGTTTGTTGTTTTGGTATCTTTGTGGATTTCTGTGGGCCTCTCTAGCACTTTGCTTCTTCCTATTCTCATGTGGTCTTCATTTACCATGGTCTCCTATTCCTTGTTCTCCCTCTCTGTTGTTGATCCAGCTGGGATCTCCCGCTCCCCCAAGCTCTCTTTCCCTCGACCCTCGCCTTTTATTACCCCCACTCATGTCCGGGCTGTTCATGTAGATCTCATTCCATTTCTCTGTCATTGGGCGATCCCTGTGTCTTTCTTGGGGTCCTGTTTTCCAGGTAGCCTCCCTGGTGATGTGAGTAGCAGACAAGTCATCCTTGTTTCATGTCTAGTATCCTGCTATGAGTGAGTACATACCATGTTTGTCTTTCTGAGTCTGGGTTACCTCACTCAGGATGATTTTTTCTAGATCCATCCATTTGTCTGCAAACCTCATGATGCCATTGTTTTTCTCTGCTGAGTAGTATTCCATTGTGTATATGTACCACATTTTGTTTATCCATTCTTCAGTTGAAGGGCATCTAGGTTGTTTCCATGTTCTGGCTATTACAAACAATGCTGATATGAACATAGCTGAACAAGTGCTCTTATGGTGTGGTTGAGCATTCCTTGGGTATATGCCCAAGAGTGGTATAGCTGGATCTTGGGGGAGATTGATTCCCAATTTTCTAAGAAAGCGCCATATTGATTTCCAAAGTGGTTGTACAAGCTTGCATTCCCACCAGCAGTGGAGGAGAGTTCCCCTAGCTCCACATCCTCTCCAGCATAAGGTGTCTTCAGTGTTTTTGATCTTAGCCATTCTGACAGGCGTAAGGTGGTATCTCAGAGTTGTTTTGATTTGCATTTCCCTGATGATTAGGGATGTTGAGCAATTCCTTAAATGTCTTTCGGCCATTTGAGTTTCCTCTGTTGAGAATTCTCTGTTTAGTTCTATAGCCCATTTCTTAATTGGACTGTTGGGCAGTTTGATGTCTAATTTCTTGAGTTCCTTATATATTCTGGATATCAGTCCTCTGTCAGATGTGGGGTTGGTGAAGATCTTTTCCCATTCTGTAGGCTGTCGCTTTGCCTTGTTGACCGTATCCTTTGCTCTACAAAAGCTTCTCAGTTTCAAGAGGTCCCATTGATTGATTGTTTCTCTCAGAGTCTGTGCTACTGGTGTTCTATTTAGTAATACCGTTACTTTTGCTTAATCATTTTATGTATATTACATTTTGAATATGTGGTGATAATTAATGAATAAAGCAAATGTTTACTTGTAACATGAAAGTTAGTAAAAGCAATGCCTAAAATAGGAAGAGGACAAAATAAAAACCTACAATACATACACATATGCTTACATGTGTATGTATTGATTACCTGTGTGGCAGCACATGTAAAGAAATTGGTTTTATTTGTTAATACTTTGAAATAGGGTCACATGTAGCTCAAGCTGGCCTTGAACTTGCTATGTAGTCAAGGCTGGCCCCAAACTCCTAATCCTTTGGCTTCAGTCTACCAAGTATTGTGAATATAGGCATTAACTACTATACTCAGCTGTAGCATGAATCCTAATTGGTCTTATTAATAAAAACCTGGAGTCAGGGTAAATGCTGAAAGATCAGAGAAGCAGAGCAGCCAGCCTCTTGTTCTTACCTTTACAAAATCCTCAGCCTGAAAGAGACTGTGCTCCTGTCTTCTCCCGCCTTACATTCCTCTCTCTGCCCAGCCATATCACTTCCTGTCTCCATCAACCTAGGTGCTGGGATTAAAGGCCACCACTGCCTGGCCTCTGTGGCTACCTGGTGGCTTATCTCTGTACTATGATCTTTACGCAAGCTTTATTTGTTAGATCACAAACAAAATATCATCATACAGCTTGTTTTTTTTGTTTTTGTTTTTGTTTTTTTGTTTTGTTTTATATTGTGTTCTAGACTGGCCTGGGACTTAACTATGTAGCCCAGGCTGGCCATGAACTCTCTCTAGTCCTCCTGCCTCAGCCTCCCTGTAAATCAGTCATGCAGATATCCAGGTTCTTTTCATTTACAACATATTAGATTTTTAGATGAATTTATTTAGTTTGATATTTTTATTGTTTTGAGATAATTTCATTAGGTTGCCCAGGTTGGGCCTGAATTTGAGATTCTATTTCAGCCTCCTCAGTCCTGGGATTTTAGTTGTGTGTCGCCACGCCCCATACAGTTTGTGTTGCTTAGTTATTTTTGTTTTTTAAGTATTGATATTTTCAAGATTTGGAACCTCCTGATTTTAGCTGGAAGCTTTCCTGTATCCTTCCTGGCCCGCAGTCAGGACAAATCTCTCTCACCTACCAGTCCTGCAGCCGCTCAGACCCAAGTAAACACACAGAGGCTTATATTATTTGCAAACTGTATGGCCATTAGCTCACGCTTATTTCTGACTAGCTCTTACACTTAAATTAACCCATAATTCTTATTTATGTTTAGCCATGTGGCTTGGTACCTTTTCTCAGTTCTGCCTTCACATCTTGCTTCTTCTGTCTGGCTGATGACTCCTGACTCAGCCCTTCTCCTTCCCTTCATTCTCTTCGTCTGCTTGCCCCACCTATACTTCCTGCTTGGTTACTGGCCAATCAGCATTTTATTAAACCAGTGTACAAAAGCATTATCCTGCAGCACTTCCCCTTTTCTGTCTAATCAAAAAGGAAGGTTTTAACTTTAACATAGTAAAATTACATATAATAGAACAGTTATCAAGCAAGAATTACAGTTACAATATCTAGTCTATTTATATTTGGCATATTTAAAGAAAATATTTTATTTATCCTATATTTGTGAGTCTAAGGTTTCATATCTAACTTATCTTTTATCATAACCAAGGAAAATTATAATTATAACTATCTAGTCTTCAACTACATCAAATAACCCAGAAAGATATAATATTACCTCTGTCTGGAAATGACAGAGACAGCTGGCTGCCTGGACAATCACCCAAAGTTCCTCTGCAACATCGGGGCATCAATCTTTAGACTATAGGCCTAGTTTCTCAGTCACTTTTCCCTGTGTCCTGTAGAATGTCTGGCAGTCTCCTGTGCGAAGCAAGAACCTGAAGGACCATCTTGCCTTATTTTGGCAAAATTTAGTGGTCGTTTTTCCATGGGTCCTGCATGTCCAGTTGATATAACATTTTGTCAAGCAGTCCAGACAAGAACAGTTGCCCAAATGGCTAACTTTTGCCAAGAAGAAGATAAACTCCATATGGAATGTCTTTGATAAACATCTTCCTCTTTGAAGTAAATTGGTGCTGCCAGGAGCAGATATATCTCCATTGTCCAGAAAAGTCTAAGTTTTTAAAACATTTTAAATGCCATATTCTGTAGGTCTTTGAAGTGTTTGAAGATTACCTACCTAATTGAAATATATCTATGTATACCTAGAAAACTTAACTAACATGACTATAAGTTTGAATATTATAAATGACTAATTATTAATGTGTATTTCTTGAATTATCCATTACAATTTAAATGAGTTACATAAACATAATACTTTAAACAAGAGTAGAAATATACATACACTATAACAAAATTAACTTTAAATTCGTATCAATAAACTAAAATCCATAGCATTGTAAAACATTTTTAAACAAGTTGTTGCTCTTTAAAAGTAGATTCAATAATCTACCCTCTCATCCTATCATATCTATAGCCTATATTTCTATATCATATCCCCCTTTCTTCGTTTAGAAAGAGATTGACTATGACCAATAATAATTTGTAATCAACAACCTAAACAAAGACAGACAAACATCCATAATCCAGTTTTTGGGAAGGTGGGCATAGTTTTCTAGGCTATTTCATGCTGATAGGGGCTGCTGGTAGTCTTATGGAGATCCTGAGAAAATTAAATAATGGTAAAGTCCTGGGAAGACTGGCTATAACCTTTGTTGATAGGTACCATCTGTTAAGGTTCAGGATGTCTGGCTTGATCAAATTTGATCCATCTTAACCTGGAACAAATCCATAGCTCTTGTTTCCTGTGGAAACAAAAGCAGAGCCTCCTTTCCAAAGCAGCGTATCCTTAGGTCCAAATTTTGAAGTCAAGATACCTTCAAAATATACATATTGGTTTAACTGAGCAGCCTTTATAATTAAATGTCTTTCTGCAGTTAAAAATCCCAAAGACAATATAATCCAGACTCTCTGTATGATTTTTATCTTTATGTGGCTTATTTTTTATATTACTTTTGCTTTCTTTTTAAAGACTTTATTTTTTTTAAACTTTCTATTTCTTCATATAACTGTCTATATTCCTTTTCTTCTCTCTTCCA
Organism: Peromyscus californicus insignis; assembly: GCF_007827085.1. Taxonomy (NCBI): domain Eukaryota; kingdom Metazoa; phylum Chordata; class Mammalia; order Rodentia; family Cricetidae; genus Peromyscus; species Peromyscus californicus. The sequence goes on from NW_026294413.1 coordinate 90,952,021, forward strand.
AGCCTATGTATATTTTTACACATAATGTAAATCATTTAGAGGTTTATCTTATCTGAATCTGTCTTATTGTGAATGTATTGTTTAAACTGCAGCATGACTAGGACTGAAATGGCAGCTTTGGCTGCTGGCTCCGCCCACCTCAGCTTCCCAACATGGAGGAACTAAGTTTTCCACCAGCTCTGGGGAAACCATGTTCATTGCTGACTCTCTGAAGCAGTGGGTCTGTGCTTCCATCCAGCACCATGTAGCTTTCTCTTTCTTTCTTTCTTTCTTTCTTTCTTTCTTTCTTTCTTTCTTTCTTTCTTTCTTTCTTTCTTTCTTTCTTTCTTTCTTTCTTTCTTTCTTTCTTTCTCTCTCTCTCTCTCTCTCTTTCCTTCCTTCCTTCCTTCCTTCCTTCCTTCCTTCCTTCCTTCCTTCCTTCTCTCTCTTTCTTGTTCTTTCTTTCTTTCTTTCTTTCTTTCTTTCTTTCTTTCTTTCTTTCTTTCTTTCTTTTCTTCTTTCTTTCTTTCTTTCTTCTTCTTTCTTCTTTCTTTCTTTCTTTCTTTCTTTCTTTCTTCTTTTCTTCTTTCTTTCTTTCTTTCTTTCTTTCTTTCTTTCTTTCTTCCTCTCCCTTCCTTCCCTATTTCTTTTCCTTCCTTCCTTCCTTCCTTCCTTCCTTCCTTCCTTCCTTCCTTCCCTTTTTCTTTCTTTCTTTCTTTCCTTCCTTTTCTTTCTTTCCTTCTCTTTCTTTCCTTCTCCTTCCTTCCTTCCTCCCTCCCTCCTTCCCTTCCTCCCTCCCTCCCTCCTTCCTTACTTCCTTCCGTCTGTACTAGCAAAAGCTATATCCACCATGCACCACACACCATGCTGTATGGCTTATAGACACCACTGTGTACAGTGGCAGGAATCCACCATGCTGCACTTAAGCCCATATGCCAGTGAACCTGCCATACAGGTTGCTCAAGTCCACACACCACAGCATCTCTGTACCTTGGCGTCTCTATATCTCGACCCGCATGAGACATGAAGTAGAAAGCTGTTTTTGGCTCTGTTATTGTGTGTTTAGAAGCCCTTTTTAAACTCTTTTATGCCTTATCGAAATTTGAGAGCCCCGTGTTGGTACGCCAAATATAGCTGGAAGTTTTCCTGTGTCCCGGGTGGCCGGCTTTTGGGACACCTAATCTCTCATTTTTGAGATGTGATTAACGAAATCTAGCAGACTGTTAAAGTACTATTCTTTTTAAATTATGTCAATTTTACTTAAATGTTCAAAATAATGTTTACAGATTTCATGTGAGTAGAAGCATATGGCTTCAAATGTTAGACTTCAGTTGGGTATTTTCTGCTTGCGTGGAGAACCAGCTGTGTGGGATGCTTAGGCAGGGAGAATCCCTTGTGAGACACCCATATCACAACCAAACCAAAACAAAACAATGGGTTCTAGAAAGGTACACTATATCAATACTTACCATTATTCAAGTCATCTCTCTACACTCACATAAACTACATAAGAGATATTAATTCTATTTCTTCCTGCCTGACTACTCTAAATTTATTTGTTAGGCTTCTCTTTACACAGAGTCTTAATGGCCCTTTAGTCTTTATGTTTATTGGCCTGATACTATCAGATTCATCCTTAAGAATCTGCCCATTGTGTAAGCAGCATGGAATATATCTTCTGTAGTTCTTTATTTATAGTATTGAGTCTGATTAAGTCCCATTCTGAAAGACATAGCATTGTCACTTTGAAAATCTTATGTGTTATGTGTGGGTGTTTTATTGCATGTGTACATGTACTCCATGTACATGCATTGCCTGCAGAAGCCGGAAGAGGACAACATTATATCCCCTGGACCTGGAGTTACAAATGGTTATGAACTGTAATGTGGATGCAAAGAATCAAACACAGGTCCTCTGGAAGAGCAAGTAGTGCCATCTGAGCACCTCTCCAACCTGAAGAGATGACTCAGCGGTTAAGAACACTGGCTGCTCTTCTAGAGGTCCTGAGTTCAATTCCCAGTAATCACATGATGGCTCACAACCATCTGTAATGAGATCTGGTGTCATCTTCTGGCCTGCAGATGTACATGCAGACAGAACACTGTATACATAATAAATAAATAAATCTTAAAAAAAAATCTTACATTCTTTTAACTACTTCTAGGAGCTGATTTTTCTCTATGCTAGATAAGTCTTTTTTTTTCACTGTTATCAAAAATTGAACAAGGAATTATTTTTTGTACTGGAGATTGAGCCCAGAGTCTTGGTCATGTTAGCCACTAGAGCTCTACCACATGCTCTACCAAATGCTCTGCTCAGTTTCTGAAAAAGACATTGATGTTCATTCATATCAAGTTACTTTCCTCATGTGTAGATTATTTTTAATAGCAAATTATAAAAATAATCATGCAATTAAAGCTGGAGAATAGCTTTAGATGTTGTCTTAGGTAGGGCTTCTGTTGCTGTGATAAAACATCATGCCCAAAGCAACTTGGGGAAGAAAGGGTTTAATGTATCTTGTAACTCTCAGGTCACAGACCATCACTGAAGGAAGTCAGGGCAGGAACCTGGAGAAAGGACCTGAAGCAGGGGCCATGGAGGTTCGATGTTTATTGGCTTACTCCTCATGGCTTAGTCACCTGCTTTCTTGTACAACCCAGGACTACTTGCCCAGGGGTGGCTCCACTCACACTGGACTGAGCCCTCCTCCATCCATCATCAGTCAAGAAAATACCCCACAAACTTGCTCACAAGCCAGTCTGGCAATTTTCAACTGAGGCTCCCTCCTCCCAGATGATTCTAGATTGTGTCAAGATGACATAAAACAGTGAGCACAGAGGTGAATGTTTGACACAAGAGGACCCTGAGACATCCCTTGATATTTGCAGCATAGAGCTTGTACACATCTAAGAGCTCAAGTTGTGCTTATTCAGAGAGTAAGGTGTAGCAGTCAAGTGACAGCTCCATATTGCACAGTTCAGTGTTCCAAGGCCAAGCTCCACTCCCGGTCTAGTTCCTTGCCATGCTTGCTTGTGTGATTGCGGCTTTCATTTGAGCAGGTTTGTCTTTGCCTGAGTCAGTAGTGATGCCCAGGCTTCAGGTTTCTGACCCATTTGCTTTTCAAGTACTTAATCTTGTAACATAGTTGAAATATGCATTTCAATGTATTATGATATAATTAGTAAAGATAATTTGATATACTAAAGTATATAATTAGGACCAGCATGGGGGTGCTATATTTAATACCAGCATTTGGCAGGCAAAGGCAGGCAGATCTCTTCGAGTTCAAGGCCTGCCTGGTCTACAAAGGAAGGTCCAGGCCAGCCAAAGCTACATAGTATTACCCTATCTCAAAACAAGAAAACAAAACAAAAGCAAAGAAAACCCCAAAATACAATTAGTCATTTCCTTCTATTTATAAAATTTCTACTTTGATGTACATTTGAAAGGATATAGCTTTAAACTTGAAGGGATTTTTGGAAGTGCTTTAATGCCTTTTCCTTACTGAGTGTGTCTTACTTTTTTATACCTTTTTCTCTGCTGTGAAATTCACTCCCTCTCACCTAGTGAAATGCTGAGGATCCTGGGCTTTCTTTGTGTCCAGGGTCTGCTGCGAATGAGTGTCCATGTTTATATTGCAGTTCTCAGAAGCAGAGTTTGGAGCTCACAAGTGACCTCAGCATCCTCCAGATGACCAGGAAAGAGCTCGAGAACCAAGTGGGATCCTTGAAAGAGCAACATCTTCGTGACTCAGCTGACTTAAAAACTCTTCTCAGTAAGGCTGAAAACCAAGCAAAGGATGTTCAGAAAGAGGTAAAGCGAAAAGACATACTCAGCCCAATTATGGTTGGACTTAAAGCCAAAGGCAAATCAGATATCCATGCCACTTAGAAATAAAGAAAAGCAGAATGCATATTACCTGACACTTGACACTTGGAACATCCCAGCCTGGTAATTACTAGCTGTTCGTCCATATCAAGAGAATTTATCAAGTGCTTGCTTCCAAACACACAGACCTAAGAGCTAGTTCTTAATTTTTCTCTAACAGTTGACTGACATGAGAGACTCTTTGTAGCAGATTGCTTGGTCTGTTTAACTATCAAAGAGTGTGTCATGTGAAATGAAGCATTCTTTCGGAAGGCAAATTACAAACCAGGGCAACACTGTAGTGCTGGAGCTATATGCTCCTGGGAAAGTGGCTAAAAAGTCACTTACCCTGCTGTGGTGGCTCATGCTTGTCATTCCAGCACCAGGGAGGCTGAGGCAGGAGGATTGCAGTGAGTTCAAGGCTTTACTGGGTGATAGAATGAACCCTATCTCAAAACACCAAAGTAAAATGTATATACAGATGGGCAAGGTGATGTACACCTACAATCCCAGCACTTAGGTGGAGCAGGAGAATCAGGAGTTCAAGGTCAGCCTCAGCTACATAGCAGGTTTGAGGATAGCTTAAGCTGCTTGAGATCTATGTCAGAAAAACTTAAAATTCACCTATATACAGGCAGCCAAGTGCCTGTTCTGTGGAACTGTATTTCCCCCTATACTTTCTTTTTATCTTCACAAATATACACACTTAAGTTTCCATGTGATTCTGCTTATACCTTAATTTCATTAGCTTTTGAAATAATCATGTGAAGGATGGTGAGAGGTTGACTTCAGAAAGGACTCACCCCAGGTCTTTCTGAACAGGATAGATGCAATTTAAAGCTGACAACAGGGCAGTAAAAGTTGTGTTCACTCCTGCTGGCCTTCCTGCACTGACTCCTGTCAGCTAAGGATGCAGGTTCATAAAGCCTGTCTGCTCATCAGGAAGTACTAGCCGTAAACTTGCTTACAGGCAAGATTCTTCATACGATAGAAGGAAGTAGAAGACAGCGCTTTGTCTTTACAAAGGAATTTTCTGGAAGTTGTTTTTAGGAAATAAGAGTAATGCAAGTTTCTCTTTGCACTTTGCCTGGAGTATCCTGAATTTGGAAATGATTGTTCTTCTGTCTTTGTGCTTGTTTCTAAAGGAAAAAAAAATGGCAACAGTTTTAATATTCATGTAGACACATTGACTTTGAAATGTTCTGCTTTACCTGCTTAAGGATGTGTATTTTAGAAACATCCTCATTTGGTTGAAACACAAATTTTGTGCCAAAGTAAATATCCTAATATTTAATACTGTAAGCACTTTGTGCCCTTCCTGTCCATGTGCCATAATTCTTTCAATAGTTGGGAAGAATTTGTGGTGGGAAGATGATTCTGTTGTATGTTATTAATGAATATGCTAGCCATTTGTTGCATTATTTGTTTGCCTGCTTTCAGTCCCTGAATGATCAGTGCCAAGTGCTTTAACTGTTTCCACAAATGGCGTGGCATGTTGTCACAGCATCTAAAGTGTTGCTGGTCTCTGGATTGCATTAAATGCAGCATATTTGGAAATATGTCTGAGCTTGTTAGTATGTTCTTTCCTATTTTCTTGTTCACTGTTTTTCATTGTGAAATGATGTATAGTCATCATATTCCTTTGTAATGTGAATTGCTCTGTTTGTCCTTCTGTCAACATATTGGATACTAGTCTGTAAGTAAAAGTTTTAATGAGGTTTTTATCTCTGTGTAATACACTACAAATACATTATTACTTTTTAGTAATGCATATTTACTTCTTTTCAACATTTCCCTTTGCTCTTCTTTCTCTCATGGAATCATGCTTAATGTGCTCAAAAACCCTGATTGTGTGTCTTCAGTACTGTAAGAGGTTAAACTATTGTAAGTTGAGCAACCCCAGATATTATTATTATTATTATTATTATTATTATTATTGTTATTTTTTTGTGAAGAAGAGCCACAGGTATTGGTAATATTATGTGGTATTTCTCTCTTGAGACCAAACTCACTGGTTACTTCAAAGTTATAAAGCAAGAGGGAACAGAAGTGATATCCAAGCAAGGTGTAAAGCTAAGGCTGCAGAATGTGACCTTTGTTCTGCTGGTTAAAGCTTTATCTATGATAATTTTTATATAAATAACTCCAAAGAAAAAGTGTGAGAAATAATTAATTCTCAATAGTAAAAGAATTGTATATCATCTTTATATTTGATTTTATAAAGCATCTATGTATTTTAATTTAATGAGAATATCTATGATCCAAGAGTTCAACCAGTGTGTGGCATACACTTGCAATCTGCATACTTAGGAAGCTGAGAGAGATAGGTCTCAAGTTGGTGCCAATTGGGCTACATAGACTCTGTCTCCAAGAAACCAACCAGCCAACCAGAGAATACATAAAACATTGAACATCTAATCTCCCTGAAAAGACTGACTCAGGGTTGGTGCTTGCCTCCCCTGTCTTCCTGTAGGGCCAGAGTCCTCCCCATGCACTCCCCTGCTTGAGCTAAACAGCAGTACCCTGTGACTGTGCTGCTCTCTTGTGCCATGCTTCACACTCCTGAAATGGAGAGATGATGAAGTGTCCTGATGTAGAGGGCAGTATGGTGTAGACATGGTGGAAAGGGGAAGGAGAGGGAAAGTTTGGTTGACAAAGCACTTTTGACTTGTCCTCTTTTAGCAGTTGGGAACTGTTGGATGATCACTGAGAACCGATGGCGTTCTAAGGTGCAAAAGCTACTCTAGAATCACTGGCTTTTCCTTGGCAGCCTCCCAGCAGCCTTCTGCCTTCTGGGAGAGTTCACAGACCCTCACATCAACCCGAAAAAAGCTGTCACAAACAAATCCATGAATTTTAGTCTTTGGTTCATTTTCTGGTGTATTTCCCAGGGCTGTTCAGGGAATGTTCTTAAGTAACAAACAAATCATTTCTTTCATAGCTTCCTTCTCCTTCCTGGTAACCTCTGACCTCTAACCCTGACCTCTTCCCTGCCCACTTCTCTCCTAATGTCTTTACACATTTTCATCTTTCTTAGACCTTGTCTTTATTGAGTATTGAGGAGGTTCTCTCCACTCCAAAGTGCTTGCATTTTTCAGGACCATTATTATAAAGGTGTCCTTTGTTTAGGTAGAGAAGAACTGCAAACCTTCCATTTTCTTAAGCTGTGCTGAGAACAAGAGGAAGAGCCTTTCTGATAGACCACACTCATGGGATATTGGTTTTCTATTCAGTCCTTGTCTTCCTGTCTTCCTTCTGAAACACTCAGAGATGGCAGAATGGGGCAGCAGAAGTGGAGACAGAGGCATGCCAGCAGCAGAACAGTGTCTCTTTGGGAACCTCGTCTTCAGTAAGCTGCAGCATCTAGAAATGGAACCAGTCTAGAATTCCAGCTTCTTGGGACCATTAAGAGATCAAGCCACATTTTATATCACATTGGTTTGACCTGTCTTCAAGGGGTAGTTTGTGTGGAAGTCATAAGTTATTTATATATATTCATATTATGTCTATATATTACACACACACACACACACACACACACACACACACACACACACACACACACGGTTTTCAAGAGTAGAACATGGCTGGTTCCTTTATGGAAATTTTTCTATCAGAAACAGATTTTAAAAAGTCTTTTAAATTGGTGCTGATGGACTTTAAGTGTCAGATGCCCCAGTCTCTGTGGTGAGTATGTCAGAATCATTTCTCTGCCTTATTTGTCTAGGAAACTCACTGATAGGGCACTGATGATATCCACTAGTGCTGAGTAATAGAAGACTTAGTGAAAGTTAATGCTTTTTATTTCAAGAGTAAATAACTTGGCTAACATGGCTTCCTTTTAATTACCAGGAAATACATTTAGACCTAACTCTGCCTTTTAATTAGGATTTGTCTCTACCTGTTTGTCTTTTGCTCAAAGGAAAAATTTCCAATTTCCCCTCTTCTCACTTGATGGAAGAAGTGACCCTTTATATTATAAACAGATGACAACACGGTATGTTCTGTTCTTTGATTTTAACACCAGCGCAAGAAAAATCATTACATAGGATTAAGCCAGCATTAAAGATTTCTTACTATGAGTGCCAGGGACTTATCTTTCTTGATACAGAAAGGCTTGACTTTGGTGTTCAACATTATTAAGCAGGGCCTGTTATATACCTGACTAGAACCATAACTTCATACCCATTTTAAGTCTAGCCCGCACACTCTTTTTTTCTTTACCTTTAGTATGAAAAGACACAGACTGTACTCTCAGAACTGAAGTTGAAGTTTGAAGTGACTGAGCAGGAAAAGCAATCAATCACAGATGAGCTCAAACAGTGTAAAGACACCCTGAAGCTGCTGCGAGAGAAAGGAGCTAATGTAAGTGTTTACCAGCTCAGCTCAGCTTCCATTGAGCGGGATGTCGGAGGCTTGAGAATGGTTTTCAGAATCTAACAGCCTGGGCACGGGAGAAAGGAGCTGTTCATGATGAATAGCTGTGGTAGAACTTCTGTGCCGTGGGATTTCTTTCCTTCTTTTTAAATAAGAATTTGCCCCTTTGACTTACACCTGCAGAAGAGCTTGAGGCCTGCCTGGTGGAAAACAGCTATCCGTAAGACAGCTTGGAAGAACTATCTGGTTTGCCCAGTTTAGTCTGAAATTTTGTCTCTAGGTCACCAGTCGCCTTTTGTTTCTTTCCTACTGGGAAATGAAGCCGGTGCCACCCGAGGAGACGTGGTACACACTGGTCCTTAGCCTTAGGTGGTTTCAGAAAGCAGGGCTTGAGTACAGTTTTCGTTTCTGTACTGGTAATGTACATTCCTAAAAGCTTCCTGCTTATTTGGCATCTCTCAGAATTCGGTAAATGGACATAGCGCTTTCTAATGTGTGTTTGAGAGAGAGATGGGGACCGACGGGCACAGAGATGGGAAAAACATTCGACTGTAAATTTAGTTTGACAACACTTGTTTCTCACTTGGGAAGAAAGGTCTTTAAGGCGAAGTTATACTAAATACATGTCGTGTTGTTTGTTGTGGTGAACATTGCCTTTGTGGGCCCTAACTGATGGCTGTTCAGTGTGGTTGGTTGTGCTCTGTCACAGCTTGGACACTGCAGTGGACGTGAGCCACATGCTTCCTGTGGCCGCTCACCTTGCAGCACAAGCACAGATGAACGATGTTGCATGGCCATCCAGTTATGCAGTTTTCACAGAATGCTCACGAGTTGTGTCCAGCTGTCCTTTGCTTACTAAAGTTACAGATTTTAGACAATAAAAGATTGCAGGTTAGGTAGGAGCCCTTTAGAAATGGAAGGATTGAAGACTTAATGCTAAAGAAAAGTGGATTACATTTATTTTTTTAATGCATAGAATATAGAAATCTTCTAAAATCAGATCATAATGATTTGATATCTTTTCTTTTGTGTTAATTCATACCTGATTATAGAATTTCAGTCCACTTCCTGCTAAATTAACCTACAAAGACATCTTGCATGATCAGAATGACCCCTCCTGTGCTCTTACTATTTATAGTCATATAAAACTATTCACCTTCAGGATGAATTTACCTTTTTCACCATATGGGCTTATATTTCCAAGTAATTCCTTTCCCCTTAAAAAAAATCAGATATGGTTAGAATAAAGGAAAGTATTCTTTGGCTTTGGCTACCCATTTATCATACATTGTGCCACACCTCTTGACCCATCGGGTTCACATTATCACAGAACATGTATTTTTAAGCTTTAAAGCAATACCATCTCAAAAGTGAAAGAATTTTGGTTGGAAGGAAAATGGGTTTCAATGAAAGAATAAAATATACCCTATCCATTGCCATGGAAACATATCTATTAACTAGTGGACTTCAGATGTGAAACAAAAATAATATATTGTCAAACAGAGCATTGCTTGATAAACTGACATCGGTGCTCTGTCTGAACTTGTCACATTTCATTAGAATATTTGTGGACAAGTACATTGACTCTTGCCTCCAGCTGCTCCTTTTGAAGTAGTCATTTCTTAGCATACGTGTCCCAGCCCATCATTCTGGATTGTGTTAGATGTCTTTAAAATGTTTGAATTGGTGCAAAACCTGAATGGTGTACTTCTGTTACTTCAGTCTTCCTCTTCTTCTTCTCCAACCACCCCCTGGGGTCTAAATCATCTTATCTGATTGTTTTCATAGCATAAAATGATTTTAATATCCCTTCCCTTCTTCAGCCCACCATATTACAACCTGTCCCAGCCGTATTCATCGGCCTATTCCTGGCTTTCCTGTTTTGGTGTTTCGGTCCATTGTGGTAGAGAAAGGTACAAGCACTACTGTTGAGTCCTTGTCTGTTTGTCACTGTCACCTGTTCGTGCCATATTTGTAATAGAGTGCATGGCAAAACCACACAGATATGTTATTACCTGACGCAAACCCTTCATTTAGTATGCTGTGTATTTGTGTCATATTAATGAACAATCCACTAATCACATAACATTATGTCTTGTTTCTTTTGTAGTAATGCTAACATTAATTAACCCTACGTTAACCTCTCGTTAATATGCTTCCTTTAACTGAGTCTTTATCTCTAGCAAACTGGAGTAAGCAGTGAGTTTCTGCAATAGCGCCACCCACGTCCCAGTTATGTTCAATCAGATTTGAATGAGAAATGAAGAGTTTGCATCTTTGAACTTTTAGCCAGCTGTGTTACCCTTTCTTTCTTCCTTCCCATCCATGGTGTAGAGTTTTTTCCCTTTAATCCTTTGCCTGTTTGCTGTGAAGACGAAAGAAAGTGAGACTAGTCTAATGAACCACTGGCTCACAGTTTCAACTGCAGTGAGAATTTACATGTGTGATTTAAGCAAGCTCTGTAACAACCTTTTGAGCTTTGATCTGCAAATTAAGAATATTTCTCAAGAATACTGTCAGAATACCAGTAAGAATAAAGGTAGCAACCAAAGTAAATGGATTTTATAAATCCTCTGAAAGCTGACTGGGAAGCCCATCTGTGCTTTGCCTTTAGCTGATAATAGAGTATGCTTATCAGAGGAATCCTATGGACAGGGCCTTAGTGCCACTGTCCTAAACCTCATCTGATTTGTGTCTTTTTTGGATCAAGCGGGCACCATTCATCTGTCCCATCTTAGAACTCTGGTTTTCATAAACTGTTCAGCAGAATTGTACTGCAGGCACACAGTAAATGTGTGTGGCAGGCACAGCCCAGAACTGTATTTAGAAGTAACAAACTTGGAAGCTGTCCAGAACTTTCCTGGGCTGTTCAGGCTTCACATAATGGTCCCACTGGTGTGGTTCTCCCTCATTTCCTTTCTTTCTACACTTACCTTATTAATGCAAGCGCAGAGTTTTCTGATGGTCTTTTATCCATGGGACTCAGTTCACCAAGGGGTTAAATATATATGAAAAGAGACGGGGAGAATGTGATATTGACTCTCGGTTTCTTTCCACACAGAAACCCTGGCCCTGGATGCCCATGCTGGCCGCCCTGGTTGCGGTGACAGCCATCGTGCTGTATGTGCCAGGTCTGGCCAGAGCTTCTCCGTGACAGTGTCTTGAGTGTGTACACCGCCCTCCCTCTAGAAGCTGGCATCACTCAGGCTGGGGACAAGCAGAACCATTTTCTTCCTTTTTACCTCTTAAAACAGCAAAGTGCAAGAAAGAGCTGGAGGGTCATTGCTTTAACTTATATAAAAATATATCTGTCTATAGAGAGGATATAAAGTTGTGAATTTATTCGGTTTTTCATGTAATTTTTAAATTAGTATGTTGAGATTCTGAATATTATGGTGGCCTAAAGTAGGCTTCTTAGTGCACCAAATTATTTATACCATAAATTTATAGATATTTTACTCTGAATTCTGATGGCCACATAATTCATTTTTCTGATTCAATAACTACTCAAACCGAACAACCAATACATACATGGGAAGAGAGGCCCTGTGTGCTCAGTGCCTATCAGTTTGAATATATACACACACATATATATATATTTTTTTTACATATTTACGCCATTTTTACTTGTTATAAAACCACTGAGCTATTGGGAACAAGACTTAGACAATTATTTGTGTGGGTTTTTTTTTTTTAAAGGAAAAACACATTTGGAAAATATTCTGTTATAATGATAATTGGGAGAATATATACATGTTTGTTCAGCCTTAATGTGACTTGAAGATGTGAAGGACATCAGCTTAGAAAAACTTTCATGAGAGATTGTATTTTCTTGAGCAAACTGAAATATTTCTGGGAGCAAAAACATAATTGCATAATTTCAGTGCAATCAACCAAACTGTTGAGTGAATTGGAATGTAACTTACTAAACCTCATGTATTTAAGAAATGTTTTCTTTAAAAGCCAAGTTATCTTCTCATATACAGCAGTTTAGAAAGCATGATTTTTTTTTTCTGTCATCTGTTCCTCCAAGCATGTTTAATTGAAGGAAGAATTATATCTGTTTAGATAAGCTTTTATTGACTTAATTTGGTTATGATATGGAGCTAATTCACATTCAAAGTGAACTGATGTTACCTACCAAGATTTCTTGCTTGGGTAAACAAATGGTCATTTCTTTTTATTGTTAATTGGGACAGCCTGTTAATTAGTAGCACTATTCCCAAGATTGGTAGTGTTCCATGCACAGTGACACACCTAAACACTGCTTGACATTATACATTTAAAACACAGAGGTTAAAGTTTAGCTATGGTTTTGTGCAGCACCATAGTGATGTCAGTATCCTAAAGTATCACATAGTTCAAGTTTCTTCAGTCAGTGAAGACTGAGAGGGAACGTTGGTGAATTGGCTTGAATGTTCTCTGAGAGTACCCGGATCTAGCCAGATATTGAGATAGGAGTTTAGGATATCATTTGCCTTGTGATGTTTGGCATCATTGTTTTTACTTTAAAAGTTGAATTTTAAGCTCTTTGGGATTGTTGTCAGGAGAATCACTAGATTTCTGGAGGAATTAGCCACAAATGACTTGTAGAAAACGCTGTCATATAGTTCATTTTGCCATTCTCTGTTGCAGGAGCCACTCCACCACAGAATGCTGATATGCCAGTGGTACCCAGTACCTCTTGTATATAGTTATTGCAAATACTGTTCCGAAATGCATAACTTCAAAATTACCTTTTTTAAAGTAAATAATTGTTTGAAATCTATTTTGTAAAGATAAAACGTACAATAGAATTTCTGGAGTACAGATTAAACTATTTGCACTAACACACGTGATGTGCATGATTTAATAAAATAACTTTAATCTCCCTATGCACGTTTGAGTTGTATATCATTGGAGTTCTTAGTGCTGACTCTACCGTTCGGGTGTCCTTAGCCTTTGCTTGAAGTGACTTGGTGTTAAGCATATGTGAGATGTTTGTCAGGGTTTAAAAGAAACCAGAGCAGTTTCCTCCCAAGTTTTACCTAACTTACTGTTGTACCTTTTCTCCTTTTAATATGGTCATTGTTAAAATGTGACTCACCCGCCAGACTAATGTCATCAGATGTAAGGCCTAGTGTCAATATTTACTTTACCCACATCAAATAAATGGAATTTTGTAGTTACTTCCAGTTTTTCCTCAAGAATGTAAGTGAGCCTGTTCATAAGCAGTACCTCCAGTTTTTTGTTTTTGTTTTCCTTCAGTTTCCTTATGGTTAAACAGAGCAGGAGCGTTACAAGGTAGTAATACTCATTGAAGTCTAAGCACAGCAGTTAGAAATTGTGTGCTAGTTTAAGGCCACCTCAGACTACAAAGTAAGACTTTGTCTCAAAAAATCAGCAACAACAAAATCAAAACAAAACTAAACAACATGGTGTTTAACGTCACAAACATCTGTATTAGCTCTTATTTCTAAGTCTCATCATCTTTGTTAATCAGGAGCAAATCACATTATTTTCTGGAAGTTTCCATTTCATCATCTGGAAACTGAGAAGAAAAATGTCTACATTTTTGGTGGTGGCGTAGATATTAAAAAGCTAACGTAGCCGGGCGGTGGTGGCGCACGCCTTTAATCCCAGCACTCGGGAGGCAGAGCTAGGCAGATCTCTGTGAGTTCGAGGCCAGCCTGGGCTACCAAGTGAGTTCCAGGAAAGGCGCAAAGCTACACAGAGAAACCCTGTCTCGAAAAACCAAAAAAAAAAAAAAAAAAGCTAACGTATAAAGGTAGTGCCATTCAAGTATTGTGTTTATGGAATGTCATAATGAAAATGTATTGCAAATGGTAAAGTTTTAGGTGAAATAGTACATCTAATTTTAAAGAGATTGATAGAAACCCCGAGACAGCACTGTTCCCTTTACCGTGGTCTCTGTAGAATGGTGTGCTTGGCTTAGCAGTGAGCCAATTGCTGCTTTGGAATGTGTTATTTCTTTTTTTTTTTTTTTTTTTTTTTTTTTTTTTTTTTTTTAAAGATTTATTTATTTATTACATATACAGTGTTCTGTCTGCACGTATCCCTGCAGGCCAGAAGAGGGCACCAGATCTCATTACAGATGGTTGTGAGCCACCATGTGGTTGCTGGGAATTGAACTCAGGACCTTTGGAAGAGCAAGCAGTGTTCTTAACCTCTGAGCCATCTCTCCAGCCCCCAGGAATGTGTTATTTCTAATTCCCCTTTGAGTCACACTGTCTGTGAACTCAGATTTGCCACTAAAAAATAGTCTATTTTTCACTCCTTAGTCACCAGACTTGCCTCAACTCCCTTCCCTGTGATAGCCTGAGATCGTCATCACTCAGCACCAGAAGGAGAATCCTAAGTCCCCTCTGATGGTGAGGCTCAAACTTGATTATGGTCAAGGCAGCATTCTGCTCAGGAGGAATGTGCACTGACTGAAGCGCTCGCTCTGCATTCTTTTATCCAGCTTTTGTTGCTGGGGAGGCTGGAGCAAGCTGGCAGGTTACAAGGGCCAATGAAGAGCAGTTAGCTGAGTCTCATTTAAAATAATAGATATAGTTTCAGGTGTGACCCAGTTTGAGTGACTAGAACAGGTGTTATGTCCTTCCTGCCATTGCACCTTCCTTGCAGTTCACTGAGCCTGGGAACAGAACAGTTTGACCCTGGGGCTATTTTTTCTCTTTGGACAAGATGTCTTTCTCCTAGGTCACATCACCCCACTATGAGTTTTGGCTTCTTCCAGTGGCTGTGACGTCTGCTATCAAAAGGATAGAGATCTGCGTACAGATCAACTGAGGTAAAAATGCAGGCTTGCTTCAAAAATGTACTTCCAGAAATTTGTTTTGCAATGGTTAGTGTGGAAGTTTTGTAAGATAAATGATCAAAAGGTCCAAGAGTAGGTCATTAGCTAAAACAGTTGTTAGTGCCATACTAAAGATTATACACTATGCATGAAAGGTATTGTCAACTTTTGTTCACCTGTGCAGATCTTGTCTGCTGGACCTGGGATCTGAGGACCTGAAAGAATGAGGCAGATTATAGTCTAATGTTGTAGACAACCTTACTTCAGCTTCAGTGTTCTTTTTTGTTTGTTTGTTTGTTTCAAGACAGGGTTTTTCTGTGTAGCACTGGCTGTCCTAGAACTCTCTTTGTAGACCAAGCTGGCCGTGAACTCACAGAGATCTGCCTGCCTCTGCCTCTGCTTCCCGAGTGCTGGGATTAAAGGTGTGTGCACTATGCCCAGCTCAGTGTACTTTTATACACAGGTGTAAAAAAGAAAGCAGTGATATAAGGAAGGTTGTTTGAGTTCAGAAAAACACGATCAGAAGTACAGGACCAGAAAAACCTGTAAATAAACACCAGTAAGCACTAAATATTAACAGAGCAGCCTTTTCCCAGAACTTTCTCAGGACAGACCAATTTAACCACAATTGCCAGACAGGCACTGTAGATTGTATCTGGGGAAGCACAAAGGGAAGGCAGAGGCCGTATCCAGACTCAGGGTGCCATGCATAGATTGGGTCTGTAGCTGTGTCCTGACATCCAACAAGATCAATGTGTCTTATATATTGAGTGTAAATGTTTGTCACAGGAGGCACAAAATCACATCCAAGTACAAGCCTGGGAGCAAAATGCACTGTAGCTGGAAGATTTCCTGTGTCCTGCCTGGCCCACGGTCAGGACAAATCTTTTACCCATAGTCCCACAGCCTTTTATAAAATAATCACACAGAGGCTTAGTATTATTTATAACTGCTCGGCCGTTAGCTCAGCCTTACTGCTGTCTAGCTCTTACACATAAACTCAGCCCGTTTCTGTTCATCTGTATGTTGCCACGTGTTCCATGGCTTTACCTGTGTACTATTACGTGCTGCTCCCTAGATGGCAGGCTGGTGTCTCCTCACTCAGCCTTCCTCTTCCCAGAATTCCCCTTGTCTGCTTATCCCACCTATACTTCCTGCCTGGCTACTGGCCAATCAGTGTTTTATTTATCAACCAATCAGAGCAGCACATTCACAGCATACAGAGTGACATCACCCATCAATGCACCTGGGGTAAAAAGCTCTCTGTCTGTTTTCCTGGAGCTTCTCTCAGTTCCCCAAGACATTGTCCACCATACATCATCCTTTTGACCATGTTCTGACATCTCTCCCTTCCTTATTTTTTTAAATCTTAGGGTATTTACTCTTGTTTGGAGTCATCTACATTCTAAAAAAATCATAAAAGACACATGATAAGTGCAATGCTAGATGCAAGAGCACTGTGTATAATACTTTGCCATCAGGAAAGAGGATCCATTCCTCAAGGCATCAGCAACCCATTTTGCTATTTATTGTCCAGAAGTTCCAGGCAACTGCTTAGAAAATACCTGAAAATTTTCATCCTGGTACTCGGTGGTCTAGTTCTTTA
This sequence comes from Peromyscus californicus insignis, assembly GCF_007827085.1. Lineage (NCBI taxonomy): Eukaryota > Metazoa > Chordata > Mammalia > Rodentia > Cricetidae > Peromyscus > Peromyscus californicus. Next base: position 90,968,649 of record NW_026294413.1, read on the forward strand.
TACTGTATGGGATAGGACAATGGCTGCATGTAGGGCGGAGCATCCTGAAAATGGTGGGAAGCTTGAGGAATACATTCCCACTGGGGCAAATGTTTAAAAATTAAAGCAAGGTCATAGCAAGAGCATCTCCAGGAGTATTTTTCCTCCCTTTTCGTTTTTTTTTTTTAAACGTTTCTTCTCATAAGGAATTCCAGTGATGTGTTGAATTTGTTATTCATAACAGAATTCTTTAAAATTCCTACTAGAAAAAGCTGGACCAGTATCAGTTTTATTTATTTACTTTATGTATATGAATGCTCTACCTGCATGCACAACTTTATGCCTGCAGAGGACATCAGATTCTACTATAGATGGTTGTGAGCTACCAGGTGGTTGCTGGGAATTGAACTCAGGACCTCCAGAAGACCAGCCAGTGCTCTTAACTGCGGAGCCATCTCTCCAGCCCCCTCCCCCATCAGCTTTTAATTGTGTGGGAATTCCCATAACATGTCTGCAATGTCTTCAATAAGGTGGAAATAAGAGCTTTGGAGGAGGGTAGTTTATCTAACTTTGAATGTTGAATAGTTAATATTTTATCATGCAAGGCTTGAACATCAATACTTAAATTGTCATGTGACCATTTTTGCTTGGGGAACAATATGATGAGCAGTGGGGACACCCAAGATGTCAGGGTCATGGACATAAAGAGGGATGTTATTTTCTTCCTAGTTAACAAAAGGAAGCGCAGGAGGATGAGGTACATAAGCCCAGTACGTCTCAGCAGTAAGATGTGCATTCCAGAGACAAGATAGCAAAAGTAGCAATTTTGTAGTCTACCCTTCCCCTGAGAGTTAATGAATTCTTTTCTCTCAGTCACTAATCCCTTCATGTGAGTCAATTCTTGTAGGAACATTCTGTTCTTTTGGTATGACAACCCTATCATTCCAATATCTTTTTTTCATGTGTAGCCTCTGTAGACACGTTGGAGCCTCTTTGTCCATTTTCCATAGAGTGAGTAAGTCAGGTTTCCATACTGGCTTTTCAGAAGCTTGAGGAAACATCACCAACACAGCAGCCTTGGCTCCAGTGAATTACTGGAGCTGGACCATTCAATTAACCAGGCATAGCATCTCTCCAAAGACCCCTGAGCCTGAATTGTTTTGGAGGGGTCCAAAAATGTTCTGCAACAGTAAGGCCATCCTTGCCCAAATTTGAGGGAAATTTTATATTTTCTCTCAATTTATATAGTGTATAGAAGAGAAGATAAAATATTATGGAGTAGTCATTCTGCCCTACTCCCCTCCTTTATTTTTAAATAACATTTAAGTTGTCCACTAGTTTTTTCCACAAAAGATTGACTGAGAGTTATATGGAATGCCTGTGATGTGAGTTATAGCAAACTGTTAGAAAAATTCTTGGAAAGGTTTGGCAATGTATGTAGGAGCACTGTTAGTTTTTAAATATTTTACAGGGGCATAAAATAACAGAAACCATTGTTAAGTCATCTGAAGTATTTAACAGATATTTTACTGTTTTCATGAGAAATATAAATGTAAAGGGTTATCTAATTTTTATTTTTGTAAACAAATATTTTAGCATTTTATTTTTGGAGAAAGCAGAATATCATCCATCTAATGTTTAATAAAAGCCAGAGGAAACAGCTCTTTAGCTCTTTTTAAAGCAGTAGCAACAGACTTTTGACATAAAGTTGTACTATTTGTCCTCATTCATTCCTTTTTCCTTGTTGAATGACTGCCCTTAGAGAGCCAGAGTTAACCCTTGAGTATGCTTAGGCCCAATGTCAGCACGGAGGTGGTTGTAACATTAATATCTCTTTTCTCTCTAAAGGGATGGATAGCAGTATGGCAGGCAGCATTAGCATTCTCATATGCCAGTTTAACAATAAGTATTTCTGCTTCCCCATCAACCATCATGTGACTGACCTGTAAAAGACCAGGAACAAAATTTTGATATGGTTCATCAGGCCCCTGTCTAATTTTAGAAAGTTCTTCTGTCTTTTTTTCTAGAATCCAGTAACTTATGCTGTGCATCCCTGCTCCCAGAAAACAAAGGTGCTCCTTTCCTGAAAGACAGCACATCATCTTCCCCGCATTTGTTTTAATCATCATTATAGTCTTCAGGCAGAGGAGGATATAATATTTCAGTCAGGGCAGCAGACAGCCAGGAGCATTCACCCTTGCCTGGAGCCAACATTTTTCCTTTTGATTTTGCTCTACTCATTCACTTTTGACCTTGCACTGGAAAAGCTTACTTTCTAGCATGTAAGATTTATTTTCTTGTGTTTCATTATCTGGCTCATATTCATGCAAAGAATCTGTCACAGTCTTTTTTAAAGCCTTAGGCTTACTTATTCCTATTTATTGTTCGTATCATAATAGGGTCCAGTGGCCAAGTCATCCAGAATTGCATTGGAATTTTGTAATAATATAATAATTAAAATTTTTGTTTTTCTTTAAATAAAATAATTTAAATTATTCAAATTTAAATAATTACAATTTAATGTTATAATTATTTAATGCATATTATAATAACAAATAATTATTTACAGTAGTCTCTTAAGGTTGTCTGTATTTCTGTGACATCCTAGTAGAATGATGGGACGAGTAAGAACTAGAGCAGAAGTAGGGAGAGTAGTTCATTTTGAACCAGTAGAAAGGGGTCTGGGAGTACAGCTCAGGAGCCGAGTGCTTGTCTGGTTTTCATGAGGCCTATGTTAAGAAACCCACAGATAACTAAAGAATATGCCCCTTTAAGGTTGAATCACGAAGGAGGGGATCTGAACAGGCCCAAAGAGAGGAGGGAGATTGTGTCAGAAGTCTTCCCATTAATGAAAAGCCATCACTCCTGAATTCTGTTCAACATGAAAGAGTCAATACTAACCCATCGTAAATGCCTTCCCCCAACAACATGACCTAGCAAGCCAACTGCCTCCTTCCTGACTAATGGCTAACAAACAAAAAATGATCATGCAGGGTAATGCAAGCTACATTATCAAAACTGTTTTTGTAACTTTCACATTAAAAAGATGAAGATCTGGCAATTCCCTGAAGAGAGTGTAGGAAACCAGGAAGTATTTGTTTTGGTGGGCCTGTCACTTGGGAGGTCAGTCACATCATGTTATTAGTGCTGAGCATGTGTGGTGATACTTTGGCCAACTATTGCAGTTATAGAAGAAAAGCACGTGCACCTGTAAGTGCCAGCAAGCACCTTTGTTCCCTGATCATTCTTTGTAATGGTGAAGCTTACAGCCCAAGATGACTGGATAGTGGCGTGCAACTTTGTTAAGTGAATGAATTGGGCTAATATACATCAACTTCATAGAGATGAAACACTACTGAATTTTAAAGCCCCACTCTTGTTTAGATGTAGGAAGTACAAATAGTGACAGTATAATTACCAGTCCCCTATGGCTGCTTTTGGAATTGTGGGAAAAAGAAAATGACATTAGGATGGGCAAAGGAGAATAGGGAGGCGAGGCATGCTTTAGCTAAAACATTTTTTTAAAAGGCCCAAATGGGTCTATGCTGGGCTCTACTTGGCTTCTGTCCCCCCTCTCTCTGGCCTTTACCTCCCCATGGGGCTGCTCTGGCAGCGAGCCCTGTACACTTGGCTCTTTGCTGGCAGAGGGTAAAAGGGACATGGTCAACCCATCACCAGTCTATACTTTAAATTTTCAGTCTTGGGATATCTGCACACAGCCAATCAGTCTGGACACCTATCTGACATGAGAGGCACAGAGGCTTCAGAGCATAGTGCTGTCAGTGGCCTGACCAAACAGGCCCTGAAGTGAAGTCCATCCCCAATTCAGTGGTGCCAAATTCTGCTCTACAGTCTCAGCATAGGAAAAGTGACCCAACAAGTGGGAACCACAGTGCTGGCCACATGCCAGATATCTCCAGCTCCTCCATGATGGTTTCCCTGGGGTCTGCAGAATGGGAGAGGGAAACTAAAGATGGCACATCTCTACCCAGAAGAAGACAACTTACCCGAGGTGAAAGACACATATGACCTCAGCTACCAGAATTGGGTGGGGAGTTCCTGCCCAAGCTGGACCAAAGCATGAGAACTGTCCTCTTCAAGCATCTGCTGCTCATGGGAGTCCTGTGTGGGATCACTGGTTCCCACCTGGAAGTTCTCCATACATGACAATTTCTGATGTGACTTACCCCTCTCACATCGGGCTGCCTTGCATAGCCATCAGAGAAGAGTGGTGTGATGGTGGTGATGCTCCCAAGCCTGGTCTGCTTCATCCTGTGCACACTGGTACCCTGGTATTGTTGAAGTAAAACTTCTCCATGCAGCTTGTTCATTGCACATTCCTGTGGAATGCAGACGGCTCAGTGATGCTCATATCTATGGATATCATTCTTATTGACAAGAGTGTTCTGGGGGTGGAGATCCTGGTTTCCCTGGGAGCTGTGGACAAGGGCTTCCATAACCACCACCACTCCTTCCCTCTCCCTATTCCATGAATCCCCCTGACACATCAGTCTCACCCCTTTCTTCATCCGTTGCTTGGATGACCTTAGTCTGGCTTATGATCCCAAGAGAGCATGCAAGGCTGCCATCTTGGCCAGAAGTGAAAGTTGGAAGCTTGAAGTTTTGGGCTTCTAGGTTCCTGTTCAAAAAGCCAGTTGGGCAGAGGTTTAATGTTCTGATAGTTAACTGCCAAGAACCACTGCCAGGAAGCTAAAAGTGTTACTTCTAACCAATTCCAATATAGTATTATTTTAAATGTAAAGCTTTTGAGGTAATGCATATTTTAATTAGGTTCAACCATCCTCCCATACATTTTTCCAAGCATGTACATGAAAATATATACAATTTTATGTATTAATTTTTAGAAAATAATAAATGTAGATATTCTAAAAAAATAAAAAACAGACAAGGCAGAATTTAACATCTGATCCTTTTGGGGCAGTGAGTACCTGGCCGATTCCTGTGTCATCATCCAGGCTTTTCTTGTAGGTTCACATGGCATCTGGGAGCAGACTGGTCCCAAGCTCCATGGTTGAGTTGGTCCACAGGGAGTAGCCCGCACAAGGCAGGGAAGCACTTGTTATTTTCATGTCTTTACCTTTCCTTCTAGATCTTTGAAACAGTAACACCAATGTCTGCAGCTGCTTCTCCACAGGCTGCAGTCCTTGTGGACAAAGGGAAACCACACAGAGGCCCTTACTGTTTGGGCCCCAGGCATCCTTGACAGTATTCCTGGTGCTTGCAGCTAAGTGAGAAGGGATTCCTACTCAAGTAGTTCTGTGGTGTCAGCTAAGGCACTCCCCGATTCGAACATGTTACTCTTACCCTCTTATCCAGTCTCCAGTTTGCTGTGATTCCATTAGGTTAGCCTAGAGCAGTGGACTCCCAAGTTTTGTATGGAGGTATTGACAAGGGGGACAATTCCTAGACAACTGCTTGAGCAGTCACATTGAGCAATGAGGTGACATCTCCAAGGAGCAACCTGAGAAACTGAAAGGGATTGAGACTTTAGAGGCAGGCTAAGAAACAGGAAAAATTTGGCTTTTAAGGCCTGAAACAGGACGGATTTGCGAAAATGGAATGTGTCAGGTGGAGATGACTGGTTTAATGCAGATTGGAGCTAGCCCTGGAGACAGGCAGGGCTTGCAGAGGCTGCTAGAAAGGAGAAGTGTCAGGTGGGAGAAATGATAGACACAACACTGAGCTAGCCCTAAACAAGACCTTTATACCAGTCCCTCCAAGGCTCAGGGAACACTGCAGAAGAGGGAGCGGGAAGACCCAGGATCCAGAAACCCTGGAGAAGGGCTGGAAATGCCCTGCACTGTTGAGTCATGAACTCACAGCAGGTTCCCTACTGGATCTGAGCAAGACTGACTCTGTCCGTCAGCCATGGAAAGGAGAGTAATTTACTGGGCCCTGATCCTACTGCTGGACTATTGGCCACTGATGGATTTGGAGAGAGGGGGATTCATTGTCTACCATTTAGTATCCCCTATCACGCCCACCAGGCTTCAGTGGATACCTCTGAACCCGTGCTCACACAGATGGTCCTTGTTTAACTCAGTGGCTCAGAAGACAAAATGACATGATGTGGGAAAGAGATTGGGGTTGTGAGTATTGACAGCATGGAGGGACAAGGATAATTGGAATGCATTACAACGTAAATGGAATTGTCAAAGAAATTTAATAAATTCAACAAAATGGCTTTCTATGCATATGCCTGCAACACAAAGCAGATTCACACTCTTGGTTGTGTGTGTGATGCAAACAGAAAGAGTTGTGTCATGATGCTGTACTGCAGCAGAGCTCTGGTCCTGCCTCTCTGTCTCCCATTCTTAAAAAATGCTGCAGTAGCAGCCCCAGCAGCCTGCCAGCAGTTAAGAGTCTAGTGGGCTGGCTGCTCTACCACCACAGCCACCCACCGGACTCTGTAAACTGCAAGACCCACTCATCTGCCCAGACCCACCAAACCCATGTCCCCACCAACTATCCCCCACAACTTCAGCAGCCCCTAGAGGCACAGGAACCACCTGCACCAATTGGAAGAACAGGCACAGGCAAAACCTATACTGGTAAAAGGAACAGACTTCATAGGCACAGGGACAACCCACATCAGTTGGAAGAACAGACCACATAGGCAGCTGACTCGAACTCATGGACTCTAGAAAGACAGCTAGGGAGTCTGCAGGGGACTGACCTAGGCTCTCTGTATGTGAGTGACAGTTGTGTGGCTTGGTCTGTTTGTGGGGTCCCTAGCAGTGGAACCAGAATCTGTCCTTGGTGCATGAGCTGGCTTTTTGGAACCTATTCCCTATGGTAGGATGCCTTGTTCAGCCTTGATGCAGTGGGGAGGAGCTTGGTCCTGCCTCAACTTGATTTGCCAGGCCTTGTTGACTCCCCTGGGAAGTCTTACTGTTTCTGAGGAGTGTATGGAGGGGGGTAGAAAGGAGGTGAAGGGAAGGATTGGGAGGAGAGGAGGGAGGGGAAACTGTGGTTGGTATGTAAAATAAATAAAAAAATTTAATAATAACAAAATAAAAGAAGCCCAGAGCCAGACAGATTTGGTATAGAATTTGACCAGACATTTAAAGAACAATTAACACTCCATAGACTATTTCATAAAATAGGAAAAAGAGGATCTCATCCAAATTCTTTTTTAAGCCAGGAATACCCTGGTGTTGAGAGAGGGAGATAGGTAGGTAGGTAGGTAGGTAGATAGATAGATAGATAGATAGATAGATAGATAGATAGATAGATAGATAGTAGATGGATAGAGAGATAGTAGATAGATGGATAGATAGAATTATAGGCCTATTACCCTGATGACAAAATACACATAAATTCTCAATAAAATACTTGCAAATCAAGTTCAGGATCACATCAAAAAATCATCTGTTATGGTCAAGTTATCTTCACCTGAAACCTGCAAGGATAATTCAACATACACAAATCAACATATTTCTTCCACCACATAAAATGTGTAAAGGACAAAAACAATATGACCCTCTGAGTATATGACAAAAAAAAAGGTCTTTGTAAAACTTCAACTTTCATTCATGATAAAAGTCCTGGAGATGCCGGGTGGTGGTGGTGCACGCCTTTAATCCCAGCACTCGGGAGGCAGAGCCAGGCGGATCTCTGTGAGTTCGAGGCCAGCCTGGACTACCAAGTGAGTTCCAGGAAAGGCGCAAAGCTACACAGAGAAACCCTGTCTCGAAAAACCAAAAAAAAAAAAAAAAAAGTCCTGGAGAATCTAGGGATATAGAGGATATATTTCAACATAATGAAGTAAATGTACAACAAGCCCACTTAAAGCAATTCCAAAAAAAGCAGGAACAGGAAAAGGATGTTCACTCCTTCTGCTTCCATTCAATATAGAACTTGAATTCTTAGCAAGAGCAATAAGACAGCTGGAGGAGATAAAGGGGATACAAATGGAAAAGGGAGAAGTCAAAATGTCCTTATTTGCAGATGGTATGATTCTAAACAAATAAAACTAAAAATTTATCAGAAGTCCCTTAAGCCTGATAAATAGATTCATAAAAGTGAAAGATTGCAATTTTTTTCATTTTTCATTATTAAGAAAATTTCTACTCTACATACCACCCACAGATCCCACCACCTCCCACCCCCAGCCCTCCCTCCCAAGCCACCCCACATCCCCACATCCCCCAAATCAAGGTCTCCCATGGGGAGTCAGCAGAGTCTGGCACACTGAGCCTACGCAGGTCCAAGCCCCTTCCCACTGCATCAAGGCTGTGAAAGGCGTCAACCACAGGCACCAAATTCCCAGAAGCCTGCCCATGCACCAAGGACGGATTCTGATTCCCCTACCTGGGTGGCCCCCAAAGAGTTCGAGCCAAACAACCATCTTCCATATCCAGAGGGCCTAGTCCAGTCCCATGGGGGCTCCACAGCCACTAGTCTACAGTTTATGGGCTTCCACTAGTGTGGCTGGTCATCTCTGCATGTCTTCCCATTATGATCTCGATGTCCCCCACATGCAGACTCCCTCCTCTCTCTCATCAATTGGATTCCCGGAGCTCAGCCTGGTGGTCGTCAGGGAAAGATTGCAACATTAACACACAAAAGTCAGTGGCCTTCCTGTACACCAATCACAAACATACTGACAAAGAAGTCAGGGAAACAGTTCCACTCACAAAAGGCTTAAAAATGTATGACAAGACGTTTTGGATTAGCACACTTTAAATGCTATTAATGAAAACTGCTATGAAGTACCCAAGAGCAATCCTAAATACATGCAAGACCTTCAAAGCTGATGTTCTGAAAGACCCTAAAGACTTAAATGAATGGAAGTTTTAAAAGTTTTGTGGATAAGTAGGTAATATAAAAGGTCAATTTTGCTAAATTAATAATGCTAATGCAATAGATATTGAATTAGAAAATGTGAATATAAGCCGGCGGTGGTGGCGCACGCCTTTAATCCCAGCACTCAGGAGGCAGAGCCAGGCAGATCTCTGTGAGTTCGAGACTAGCCTGGTCTACAAAGCGGGTTCCAGGAAAGGCGCAAAGCTACTCAGAGAAACCCCCCCCCCAAAAAAAAGAAAAAAGAAAGAAAATGTGAATACAATATATCACCCATTTCTGTGGAACTTAATATGACCATAAATGTCCTATTATTGGGCAAAAAATAATTTTTGAAGTGAAACAGGCAGGAACATCCAGAGATAAATTTGAAAGGGTAAAGTAGGGAAGCATGCCATATTAGAGAGAAACATGACATGTGAAATATAAAAATAAAAATTATTTTAATAGAGATATGTAGGCAGTGGTTGTGATTGGTAGAGTAGATATTGCAACAGATTGCAGTGTCCAGAAAGTTTGTAATTGTTGAAAAAAGAGGTTACAGGTTGGAAGGAGAAGGACGGGCTATGAGAGCATGCCCTAAGAATAGAGCAAGTGTTCTAGTTAGCTTTCTATTGTAATACAAGTCCAAAGAGCCAAACTGGGAAAGTGAAGGGTTTATTCATCTCACAGGTTGCAGTCCATCATCAAGGGAAGCCAAGGCAAGATCCCATGGCAGGGGCTTGAAACCACAGAGAATGCTGTTTACTGCTCTGCTCAGCTAGCTTTCCTCTGAGGTTAAGGTTCACCTGCCTAGGAATGCACTACCCACAGAGGGCTGAGCCATCCTCCATTAGTTACCAATAAGAAAATACCAAAGAAGCACGCCTGCAAGCCAGTTTGATGGAGTCAAATCTTCAACTATGTGTCAAGTAGACAGCCAAGATTAGCCATCACAGCAAGTCAGAAGGGGAAAACGTAAACCTCCCTTACTGCAAAGAACATTGACCCTCCATGAAAAGGATTCTAAGTCCATAGTGAAATTTCAACTGTAGGAAGGATAATTTAAAAGGATTTATGTCAAAAATGAAATACTAAGTCAAATAATGAGTGACAATAAGCCCAAGCCACAAAGGAAAAGTTGGTAAATTTGACTTCTTAAAGTTCCTTCTGGAGGCTGCAGGGTGGACATGGGGAGGGGCTGTTGGCTGACAGGACCTTTGACCATCCTTCCAGTGTTTTCATGGAGGAGTTCTTATCAGAAACCCTACCCTTTACTACAGAAGCTAGGTCCCAAATACAAGCCTGAATCACCAACTGAATGCCAGAGCTTATGTTCTAGAGAAATGGAGGAGTCCATTCTGCTTGATGATTTGGGGAAGGCCGGATCCCATTTTCAGAGCCATGGATGTGGAAAGCTTCTAAAGCTGCACCAGGCACATTGTCTATGGTCATTACTCTTGGTGACACACACTGCAGTGCCCACACTCATCATGATAATGCCAGTGGTGAGCTCTGTAACATGATTTAACTCTGGAGTATGATTTGTTTCCTATTGCTGCTGTCTCCATCCAATCCTGCCTCTTTGATCATCAAAGAAACTTCAAATTTTAATAAATCATTTTTGTTCTTAAAGCACAGAAGGCTTTCCTGGGTGTTTCTTTCAAACAGGAGTTTTTCCTTTCTGAGAATCCATGGAGTGTGCAAGATGTGTTCTGGAGGAGTTTAAGTCCAAATTCATGTGGCTCCTCCTGACACCCCTCTCTTTCTAACAGGTACAGTCTGTTTTCTTCTCCTTTCTTTAAAGAGAACCCATTTTCTATCTCTTGGACCCTTTTTCACCACAGTTACTACCAGCCATAACATGTTTATTTGAATTTCAAATCTACAATTATATAGAGAGACCAGATTGTTTTGTATCTGGGTTTCCAGCTAATCCTCTCCTAAGACTGGTATTTCATCCTATTATAGCCAGACCAAAAAAAGGCCACTAAAAGTCATCATGACTATGAGATCTACAGGTGACTCAGATGTGATTTTTGATTATTGTCACTCCTTCCTTTCACTCTCTAAGTGAGCCTTTTTCTCATGAATATTAGTGAAGAGGGGAATAAGACTGTGATGACTATTCTTGGTTGTCAACGTGACTGTATCTGGATTAGCAAACAACAAAAAACAGAGGGCACACCTGTGGGAGAGGTCTGCTTATTTTGAAGTATGAAGATCTAATTCGTCTGGAACTTTGAGGGATGAGGTCACACCTTTAATTCCGATCTTTAATCCCGATGTAATCTGGACCACTCCTTTTGTTGGAAGGACTTGGAAGAATGAAGCTCTTACTCTTTCTCTGCTTGCTCTTGCCTTGTTAGCACAACCATTCCTTGACTAGCATTAAAACGTACTTCTTTAAGATTCCAGCATATACTACAGACCAGCTGAGACATCCAGTCTTCTGGAGTGCACATCTACTGGATTATTGGGCTTTCCATTCACAGCCAGATATTGTTGTATTAGATAGAGCACTGCCTGTAAGCCATTCTAACAAATACCCTTTCCATAGAGAGTCTAACAAATACCCTTTCCATTCAAACAAATACCATTCTAACAAATACCCTTTCCATAGAGAGAATTACTTCTGGAGATTGCTGGCTAAGACACCAGGCATGTAGAGAGGACATTCCAGAGCAGTTAGTGTCTCATAACAGTCTCAGCTCACTTACAAATTCCCAATAGTCACCTTCCCTTAACTGTAGCATTTCCCAGGTGCTTGCTCACTTCAGAGAACTCAACCCTCCTCCTCAATGATCATGGCCTAGTTCCTTGGCATACACTATTTTTCATATTATTGGGTATGGATGTGAGGAGGATAAGAGCCAATTTTAGGCAGTGTTTATAAAGTGAGTGTTCAACTTCCCATGGGTGAATTACTGGAAAAATTCTTATGAAGCAGAGAGAAATCTCTGGCTTTGGAAGGAGGAGGTGCTGAATGGCTTCCCTTGTGTCACAGGAGAGACTCTTGGAAAGGAAACCACAGCTTCTGGCCAGTTCATGGAGAACTAATTAGCAAGGAGGCAAAGGCTGTGCCCCATGACATCAGCAGACCCTTTGCTGGGCATTCTATTGTATCCTGGACAGCTCTTGGAATCCCCAGTGATGTCACTAGTGTTGTAGCAACACTGACTGCCTTGAGGACATTTGTTCAGTGACCACAAGCTTGGCCTCTAGACATGCTGTCCAGACTCAGAGGTCTGTTTAGGAGAGGGAATGAACTGCATGGAGAGACGAGAGTGAGGCACAAGAAAGCTGCTCCTAGGTCTCCCTGGAAAACATGGAAAAAATGGTCCTGGGGAAGACACAGTGAGTTTTGGGAAGGGGCTGGGGAGCTTTCTGGATGTGGTGGGCTTCAGCTTTCCAGAGTGAGGGCTCAAGAACTGGGAACTTCTGGGATGGAGGCACATGGGAATTAACAAGATTTCTGTACCATAACTGTGTTTTACAGCCACGGGAGTCCTTCAGTTATGTGGCAGTGATAATAGGGAAAGGAGAGTACCCTGGGAAACCCTGAGGTTCTCATACATGATATCATAGCCACTAGCAGGGCAGGAGCCCCCAAGTGCTGCTGTCTTCCAGTGACCCCTGAGGGTTCTGAATTACCAGTTGTTGATGGCACACAGGTCTCCAGTTCAGCCTGAGAACTGTTAGATTCAGTGGACCTGGACTGAGACTCTCCCCTTCCTGCCAGCTCTGGGTGTTCTGGACTGTCAGTGAAGATGGCTTTGTGAATCTGACGACTATGTTTTGTCCCTGCATGGCTTTTCCATTAACATGAGACTCTGAAGCCTAGAGCAAGGGACTTGGGCCTCCCTACACTACCCAAGTGATTATAACAGTAGCAATTACCTCCATGCATCTGAAAGCACATGGCTGAGGGCTCTGCAGCCAAGGTGCATCCTCTGCAGTGTGAGAAAGCCTTAAGAGGCTGTCCACTGGGTCCCCTTGTGCAGGGAGACAGAGGAGGCCAACTGACTTCTAAGACATCAACCTCCCTATAGAGAGATGGGAAAATGACATCCACAGAAGGGGAGACTTAAGTCTGAGCTTTCAGAACCTGCCTGGGCAAAGACTCATCTGTCAGTCACTTTCTGTGCATCTTTCAGTGTGTAAGGATTAACTGAGATGAGGTAGCGTGTAGGGCAGGTGCTGTGCTTTGACTTCTAGAATTGGGTATTACTGAGATAGCTCACCTTGTCTAGCATGACTTGTCAGTGTGATATAACATCTGAAAAGACATAGTTTTCCTCATATCACTCATTTGTTCTGGGATCCACCAAGTATGCTTTTGAAGGCACAGTCTAGACTTCTGGTGAATTGTCAATCCAGATCAAACATGGTGCTAGTTCTTCATTTTAGGACTATCAGTAAATTCAAAAGTGTGAAGTGTGGCTCTGTGGAAGGTCTATGGTAAAGGACCCCTAATAATCTGTCCTCTTGTGCCCTTTGCCTGCCTCTCTCATGCTTCGATGAATCTTGTAATTTAGGCTGGCTGTGTCACCTTTCCTAAGGGCATGCACATTGTCACAGGAGACTCCAATCAAAGCATTTGGCTTTTGTGTAGCTCTAGGGGTAGCACCACTGCAGTGACACACTACATACTATCACCATGACTATGACACATTTGATTGTCTGTAAATGCCTTTGTATATCTGTGTGGAGCCTCTCACTAGCCATTCACCTTTCCTCAAACCCCAGTGCAGGAATGGAGCCTTACACTTGTGCGAGTGTTTGCTCTTACATCTGAGGGCTCCCTGGAGAACTCTGGTTCTTAGTATCCCCAGGCAGACATGTCACAAGTTGATAACATTTTGGTATTTCATGAGGGCTAGAATGTATTCTGCTGATGATTCGGGGTAATTCTCCTCATTGATTGTGGGACTTACCTTTGTTCTGACAGGACACCCACAATCTCCCACCATACCCACATATTGTAGCAGCCTTGGGGATTTTCCACAATGTGCTTGTTTACATCTGGAGACTGATCATTCCTCCCCACCATCCTGACCTAATACCCTAGCAACTTTAATTTCTCATGTTATTAATTAGAGATTGAAGAAGTGATGAGCCATTTTGCCAGATGTATTTGGAATAGAAACTTCAAATTCCCATACTTGAAGTAGTAAAAATATTCTAATGAAGCAGAGAGAGAGAGATCACTGGCTTTGTAAAGAGGAGGTACTGAAGTTCTTATGTTTCTGGAAAGGCTCCTAAGAAGGGCAACATAGTTTTTTGTGCATTGCAGAAGAGCTAGTTAGTAGGTAGGTGAGGGCTGTGGAGGTGATCCTAGTAGTCCTTTCTCTAGACATTCTATCTTATCCTGTAGAGACCTTGATATTCTCTGTAATGTTATCAGTGTCGTGGCAACACCTCATGCCTGTGGGGTATTCGTTCAGTGCCCACAGACATGTTAGCAAGACTGAGCTGGCTGCTTGGGAGAGACAATAGAGATCATGGAGTGACCAGAGAGAGGCAGAAGGAAGCTGGCCTTTGGTCTTAGTGTAGAGCCTGGAGAAATAAATGGTTTTGGAGAAGGCACAGTGAGCTTTATGAAGGAGGTGAAGTTAAGCTGCGCCTTCCAGTATGGGGCTCAGCATCTGGGAGCTTCTGGGAAACAATGGGGCTATTCTGCTTCTCCAGGCTTCTTAAGAACAGTCCTAGATTCAAGAGTCTCTGATGGTGAGTTTAGGAGAGCCATTCAGGCTGCAGCTGTCTTTCTGGGAACTCCTTCATTTCATTCAGACTGGCAAAGAGGGGCAGGAGGAACAGATGGACTAATGAGCTGTCCCTCTCTGGGTAGGGTATTGCTTCACTTCATCCTAGAGGATCCCTACAGTTTCCATGGGAATCTGACACCAATAAGAAGGGAGGGAAATTCCCCTCCCATCTACCACAACCTCAGACAATCAGATGCTTTGGTCCTGGGGAAGTGTGATCAGGACTTGGTGCTGCTAAGTTCTAGGCACAACAGGACTTACCTGCATCACATCACATATAAGCTCACACTGTCCTTCAAATCTACATGGCTGGGCTAGCTTATGCCTTCCAGAGTCAGGGGACTGCATTAGGGAGGGAGACACATGCCTAGCCATGGTGCTTGATACTGTCGAGGGGACATTTGGAGTAGCTGGTGGCTGCCAGCAGCTTTGACCTTCCTTGAAGTGTTGTGGTGGAAAAGTTCCCTTCAGAGGTCCTGCCCCTTACTACAGAGGCTAGGTCCCAATACAAGCCTGAGTCAGTCATCTGCATGCCAGAGATTATTTTCTAAAGACATGGAGGAGCCAATTTTGCTTGATTTGGGGGAAGGCTCCATCCCATTTTCAGAATTATACATGTTGCAAGTTTCTGAAGCAGCACCAGGTACATTGTCCAATGCCAGTGTTCTTGGTGACATACACTGCAGTGCCCATGCTCATCATGGTGGTGTCATCTCTGGAGTAGGATTTGTATCCTGGTGCTGTTGCCTGAAATCCCACTTGTATAACCCTAGAGAAATTTCAAATCTAAAGGGACTCTTTTTGCTTTGAAAGCAATAGGAGGCATCTAGCTGTTGATGACAATGAAGACCACACAGTAGTCATCCCAGTCCTTCCTGTTTAAAGAAGGAGTTTTTTCCCATTACAGGATGTATGGAGTAAGCAATACACAGTCTGGAGGTGTTCAAGTTAACATTCACATGGTCTGAGACACCCTCCTCTTTATGACAGATCCAATATGCTGTTATTTTAGGCCTTTCTTCTTTTTCTTTAAAGAGCACCCATTTTTTATCTATGGGCACTTTTCTTTTTAAAAAGCCACAGTTACTATCAAACAAAACATAATTATCTGAATTTCAAATCTTCAATTATAGAGAAAGACCAGATTCTTTAAGTACGGGCTTTCTAGCTGCTCTCCTCTTACTCAAGAAACCACAGACTGGTATTTCATCCTATTTCAGCCATGCATGGCCATAACACAGCCACTGAGAGTCATCATGACCATGAGATCTACAGCTGGTTCCCATGTACCTGGTGATTATTGCCACTCCTTCCTTTACATCTCTGATGCAGCCATTTGCTCAAGAATATTAGTAGATAGGATTAAGACTTTCATGTCTATTTTTAGATGTCAACATGATGGCATCTGGGAATAATATAACCCCAAAATAGAGGGAACACCTGTGGTCTATTTCTGCTTAATTTAATGTAGGAAGAACTACTTTATTGTGGAACTTTGAGGAATGAATTCACACCTTTAATTCAGATCTTTAATCAAGATGTAATCTGCACCATTCCTTCTGCTGGAAGCCTATAGAAGGACATGGAAGAAGGAAGCTTTTACTCTTTCCCTGCTTGCTCTCTCCTTGTTAGCACATCCATTCCTTCACTGACATTAGAGTCTACTTCTTTAAGATTACAGCATAATATTGCAGACAGCTGAGACACTCAGTCTAAGGACTGAGAAACTACTAGATTCTTGGACTTCCCATTCATTTCCAGCCATTGTTGGATTAGCTAGAGCACAGGCTGTAAGTCATTCTAACAAATCCCCTTTTAATATAAAGATTCATTTTTATAACTTCTGTTACTCTAGAGGCCTGAAAATACACCAGGCACATAGAGAGGACATTGTAGAAGAGTTCGGGTCTCATAACAGTCTCAGCTCACTTACAAATTCTCCATGGCCGTCTTCTCTTAACCTTAGCATTCCTCAGGTTCTTGCTCACTTCAGAGTACTCAACCCTCCTCCTCCACATCATCCTGATCTAATTCCTTGGCATGCTTTATTTCTCCTATTATTGAGTATGGATGTTAAGGAGAGGAAGGTCCATTCTTGGGCAGTGCTTATAAAGTGAGTGTTCAGCTCTCCATGGGTAAAGTAGTGAAAAGACTCTAAGGAAACAGAAACAATTTCCTAGCATTAGAAAGAGGAGGTACTGAATGGCTTCACCTGTGTCACAGGAGAGACTCCTGGAAAGAAATCTCAGCTTCTGGTCAGTTTAGGGAGAATTTATTAGCAAGGAGGCAAAGGCTGTTCCTTGTGACATCAGGAGTACCTTCTTTGGGAATTCTGTTGTATCCTGGAGAACAGAGCTCTTGGAATCCCCTGTGATGTCAATAGTGTTGTAGCAACACCAAGTGCCTTTAGGATGTTCGTTCAATGCCTATACAGTTTGCCTATAGACATTGTGTAAAGAATTAGACATCTACTTGGGAGAGAGAATGGATTTTGTGTGATACCAGAGCAAGGCAGAAGAAAGCTGACCGTAGGTCTCACTGGAAAGAATGGAGAAATCAATGGTCCTGGGGAAGATGCAGTGAGTTCAGGGAAGGGTCTGGGGAGCTTTCTGGGTGTGATGGGCTTGAGCCTGCCAGAGACAATCAGGAACTGGGAGCTTCTGAGAAGCAATAGGCCTATCCTGCTTCTCTGGGTTACTAAAAAGCAGACCCAGATCAAGGGTTCATGATGGTTAATATGACATAGTCAGGAACTGACAATCTGTAGTCTTTGTGCTGGGGACCCTCTGCTCTCACTCTGAGTGGGGAAGGAGACACAGAGGAATGTTTAGATTTCAGTACCATCATTGCACTTCACCCCCACTGGCGTCCTTAGGGTGTGTGCCAGCAATAACAGGGACAGGAGAGTGCCCTGGCAAAGCCTGAGCTTGTCTTACTTTACATTGTAGACACTAGCAGGACTGAGGTACCAAGTGCTGCTGTCTTTCAGTGACCCCCTAAGTTTATGACTTCCCAGCTGTGGGTGGCACCCAGGTATCCAGTTCAGCCTGAGAACTGTTAGATTCAGTGGATTTGGAATGACACTGTCCCCTTCTTACAGGGTCTAGGTGTCCTGGGCTGCCAGTGAAGATGGCTTTGTGAATCTGTTGACTATATTCTACCGCTGCATGGATTCCCAATTAACATGAGACTCTGAAGCATCATGCAAGTGATTTGGGCATCCCTATACTACTTGAGTACTTGTGAGAGTAGCAATTATCTCCAGGATTATGTCCAGGAAAGGACTAGGCTGAGGTCTCTGAAGCTTGTGCATCTTAGGTCACCCTGTGCAGGGAGACAGGGGAAGCCAGGTAACTTCTGAGACACCCATCTCCCTATGGAAAGATGTGAGAACTGACATCCACAGAGTGAGAGACTCAAGTCATCTTTCAGAACCAGCTAGGGCAAAGACTCATCTGTGAGTCACTTCCTGATAATCCTTTAGTGTGTCAGGATTGACTGAGATGAGGTAATGTGTAGGGTGGTGGTGTCCATTGTCTTCTAGAGTTGGTGATTACCTAACCTTTTCTAACATGGTTGTCAGTATGATATAACATCTGAATGGACATAGTTTACCCCACATCACTCATTTTTCTGGGGTCTACCAAGTACACTTCTGAAGCCACAGTCTAGACTTCTGGTGAATTTTCAATCCACCTGAACATGGTGCTAGCTCTTCATTTTAGGACTATCAGTAAATTCAAAAGTGTGAAGTGTGGCTCTGGGAAAGGTCTATGGTAAAGGTCCCCTAATAATCTGTCCTCGTGTGCCCTTTGCCAGCCTCTCTCATGCTCCGATGCATATTGTAATTTAAGCTGGCTGTGTCCCCTTTCCTAAAGGCATGCACATTGTCACAGGAGGCTCCAGATCAAGGAATTTGGCTTTCATGTAGCTCTAGGTGAAGTACAACAGCACTGACACACTACATACTATCCCTATGACTATGACACATTTGATTTTCTGTAAATGCTATTGCATATCTGTGTGTGGCCTCTCAATAGCCATTCATCTTTCTTCAAACTTTAATGCAGGGATGGCCCATCATTCTTCATGGGAGTTTTTGCTCTTGTGTCTGAGGGTTCCCCTGGGGAACCCTGGTTCTTGTATCTCCAGCCTGACATGTCAATAGTTAACACACTTTTGGTTTGTATGATGGCTGGAATGAATTCTGCTGAAGTTCAGAGGTAATTTTCATCAACTATGGTACTTATCTTTGTTCTGACAAGACACCCCAATCTCCCACCACGCTAACAGCCTTGTGCATTCTCAGCAATGTGCTTGTTGCTTTCAGGGGACTGAACTTTCCTCCTCACTATCCTTAGTTACCTAGAAACCTGTTTTTCTTGTGTTATTGACTAGAGGTTTCACGAGTTGGATAAGCCATTTCCTGGGATGTGTTTGGAAGTGAATCTTCAACTTCCTGTCCATGATGTAGTGAATATATTATAATGAAGCAAAAAGAGATCCCTGGGTTTGTAATGAGGAGGTGATGAAGGTCTTCCCTTACGTTTTTCAGGAGGCTCCTGAGAAGGGCAATATGGCTTCCAGTAAATTGCAGAAGATGTAGTTTGTAGGTAGGTGAGGGATACTGCTGGTGAACCCAATAGTTCCTTCTCATGACGAGCTATTATAATCTGGGGATTTCTTGGCATTCTCTTGATGTCACCAGTGCTGTGGGAACACCAGGTGACTGTGGGGTATTCCTTCACTGCCCATAGACATGTTGGCAAGACTGAGAAGGTTGCTTGGAACAGAGAATGGAGAACATGGGGAGACCAGAGAGAGGTGGAAGGAAGCTGGCTTCAGTCTCACTGTAAAACATGGAGAAATAAATGGTTCTGGGGAGGGCACAGTGATTCCTAGGTGGGAGCTTTCTGGAGGAAGTGAAGCTTGAGCTGGGCCTTCCAGTAGTGGGGCTCAGCATCTGTGAATTTCTGGGAAGCAATGGACTTATCCTGCTTCTCTGGGTTTCCTAAGAGCAGACCCAGAGTTAACAATGTCTGATGGTTAGTTTGGGAGAGCCATGAATTTTCAAACCTGAAGTGGCTTTTCTGTGAGATCCTTAATCTCATTCTGAGTGGAAAGGAGGGATAGCAGGGGCAAAGTGGTAACTAATTAGGTGATCTTCTCTGGGTAGGGTGTTGCTGCACTTCATCCTAGTGGATTCCATCAATTTCCATGGGAATCTGATGCTAATAAGAAGGGAGGGAAACTCCCCTGACCATCAACCAAAGTCTCAGACATTCAGATACTTTGGTCCTGGACACATGTGATGAGGACTTAGTACTGCTAAGCTGTAGGGACAATAAGACTTGCTTGGACCACATCAGATATGAGGTGACACTGTCCTTCAAATCTACATGACTGGGCTATCTTATGCCTTCCAGGGCTGGGCAACTGCATTAGAGAGGGAGACAAATGCCCAGCCATGGTGGTTGAGGACAGATACATAACTCATGGAACCAATTTGAGGATAGCTGCCCTACTCTTTGGGGCCCTCAGTGGGTCCCTAGAATTTCCTCTTCCCGGGGCTTCCTCTTGGGACTAGCATGGATTCTCCTGGCCCTATGCCATTCAAGTGTACAAGTTCACTTTCCTTTATCTTCCTGCAGGGACTACTGGGAAGACACCAACCCAAACATCCACCTCCACTGAGCAGGAGCAGCAGATGACAAAGTTGGAGAAACTTACCCTTCACCTACAGAGTATAACATAGGAGCTAATTGAACTGCATGGAATCCTGGCCAGTTATACAGACAAGGAATTGCAGAACAGGTAGTCATTATGTGCACTTCTCTGCTGACCATCTTGACCCCAAAGTGTATAGCTAAGCTTTCCTGAGGAACAGGAGGCTGAACCTCCAGGGTGTCCTGGTGCCTAAACTAATTTTCCTGAGTACACTGGTGAGGCAGAATTTGGAACCTGGGTAGGTGTGAGATAGAGACACAGGCCATTCAATTAATCCAAATGAAAAGCAGAGCCTGTAGCCTGAATTACAGTCTGGGGATAGGGACATTAGTGTGTGAGCTCTCAACATGCATTTCAAGAGGCCTTGGCAGGTGTTGGCTTCTGGGAGATGCTAGGTTCTGTGAGTTTGTGGTGAGTCTTTGTACTTGACCAGCAGATGATTGTGTGCTGAAGGCTCCTGGCAGCAGCTGGAGGGGCCTGGTCCCATTCATCCATCTCAGTTTGTGGCTATAAGGTCTGATGCTTTTCACTGCTTCTCCCTTGTCCTCCTCCTTATACTCGGAGGCAGTTCCACCTCTCAGCATTTCATGGGCATCCTGACTGTATGTGGTGTGTTTGTGTGTATAGGAAGTAATAGCCTGAGGCTTTTCTCAGCTTCTTCTTATACTCTGAGACAGTGCAAACTCCCTTCATTTCATGTGCATTCTGAGTATATGTAGTGTGTGTGTGTGCATGTGCGTGTATGTGCATGTGTGTGTTTGTATGTGTGTGTGTGTGTGTTTGTGTTTTAAAAGGCATGAGGGTGCGTGTGTGTACTGGAGGTCTAGGGTCTGTGGCAGGGCCTGAGGATTTGCCATTTTCACATTTTCCAGGGGATGCCAGTGATGACACCAGGGAGCTCCACTTTGAGAAGCTTGGCCACTGTTCTCACTTTGATGGAACATTGGAATCCCCTGTGGAGGGTTTTTTTTTTTTTTTTTTTTTTTTGGTTTTTCGAGACAGGGTTTCTCTGTGTAGCTTTGGAGCCTGTCCTGGAACTCACTCTGTAGCCCAGGCTGGCCTTGAACTCACAGAGATCCTCCTGCCTCTGCCTCCCGAGTGCTGGGATTAAAGGCGTGCGCCACCACTACCCGGCCCTGTGGAGTTTATAAAGCCTTCCTGAAGTTGGGACTCCTCCCTGGAAATACTCAATGTATGCTCTGGTCCTCTGTGTATAAGGAGGAGTACCCAGGCATGGGAATCCCTGTGGTAAAGACAGGAAAAATGTCACCATAGGTTTTCCATGGCACCAGATATGTGGCACAGACTCCCAGGATCTTCTTAGAGAGATAATCTATAGCTCCAAGTCCACTGAGGGTGCTCATGCATCCTGGATAAGTCCCTTGGACAACCTTCTTCTTCTGGCCTGAGGACATGATAGGAAGTTTAGTAAGCACCAGGAGGTCCCAGTGTGTAAGTGTCAGGCTGTGGCTTCCATGGGGCTGAGGAGTCCAGAACATAGCCTGATTCCACATGATCCTTGTGGCCTGTGTTCATGGGGTCCTTTTCTCCTGGGACCATGACCTACCACAGGCTGAATTCTTTTGAGATGCTGAAAAAGGAGCATAAGCAGGTGATGTTGGACTTGCAGAAATTGCTCATGGAGATCAGTGACGGTGTGAACAAGGTCAAACAGCTGATTGAGGAGAATGTATCTTACAGGTATGTGCCGGATTTATCTTGGGGGACTGATTCTGCCGTCTTTCTCTTTCACCCTAGTGAGGGCTCTGGTTCTTGCCTGTCTGCCTCTTAGCAAGCAGTCTGACATGTTGTCCTTGGCCTTGTGCCCCTTGGACTCAGTTTTGCTAAGTGTGAAAAGACACTGAGCCCCTCCAAGCAATGTCCTGCCATATTCGGGAGACCCTTGATAGAAAAATGTTTTGTGCCATGAAGAGAGTGTCAGGTATCCTAGTACCTCTGGGGCTCTGACCAGGGCTTCACAGAGCTGCTTTCCATGGTAGCCATAGACAGAATTGATTCTGGTTGGGACTTTTTCCCTCCTTCCGAGAGTGTTTTCCCTCTACCTGCTCCTGCTTTCCCAGTATCATGGACAGTTAAACACAGGTGTGGGCTGCACCCTCTTCTCAGGGGGACAGGATCCCTTTTGGCATCAGGGTTTTCAGAAGTACTTTGAATCTTTATGGAATTTGGTTACTCTCTGGATTTGGCCTGCATCTAAGTGATGCTGGCTTGGCTACTGAGAGCTCCATTCTTGGGCTGTCTGGGAGTCTGGGACTTTTCAGCCCTGGTGGTACTTGGGCAAAGGAGACTGGCTGGGGCTCACCATGTTTTGGCGGTTGTTCAGTTACCTCCACAGCCAGGTCCTTCGAGATTGAACTCAGCGGAAGGAGAGTGTACATGTGTTGAGACTGAAGAACAGACTGCTGTGGAAGGAGCAGATTGAACTGCAAGAGTCCTGTGAGGAGCTGAAGAGGCTCTTGAAGGAGGCCCATGAGATGATCTGTGACCCTTCTGCTGAGCAGCAGCAGGTAGGCTGAGACAGCGGAGGCAGGTGCCCACCTTCCAACCATAAACATATAGACACACAAATAACCATCCACCCATCCATCCAGACTCCCACCTACATACCATCTAATTGTTGATTTCTGTGATCACTCCCAAGTCTTTCTGGCGAGTTAGCCTCTTGCAAGAAACTGGATAATTGTCAAGCAAACCCTCTTGTTCTCCTAGAAGCTGCAGTACATTCAGAGAGCTGGGTCAGTCACATATCACACACCTACATGTCATTATGATCAGAGGGCTGCTATGCAGGGAGGTACTTGGGAACAACACAAAGCTTTCATTGATGATGTCAGTGGTCTGTGGCTCATTTGCTTTGCAGGGGTCTTGTGAGATCACAGGGAGGAAGCAGCCTTCAAGGACTAGAGCCCAGTGCCAGTGCCAAGTGAGTGGTTCTCATTGTCAACGTTTTGGGTGGCATGTGGTCTTCTCCTTTCTTCCTGAATCCCAATGTGTTCTCTTCCTCATGACAAGTGCTGAATGGTCAGTTTCTCCACCTTGTTCATGTCCAGATCCTGCTCAGTGAGTGGAGAGTAGAAATGATGCCTTCCCAGTCATTCGTGGAGGTAGATTAAAAAACTATATTTACATAATTGAATATCATAGGGCCAGGAGAGGTAGTGCTAAGTTTAGGGTAAAAAGGCCAAGGAAAGAACTTGACCATGAAGCCTCTGAGACCAGGGCCAAGGAAAGAACATTTTGACCCTGACCTGGGCCAGGAAAAAGAATCCTATCAATCTCTGAGCTTGCCCCCAAATCAGTTCACAAAAGTCTCATCAATCCCAGGTCAAACTGGAAAGCTCCACACCCCCAAGAAACCCCTTGTATAGACTGCCTTATGCTCAGTTCCTTGTGGCTTTTCACCAAAGCAGAGGAGCCACCTTCTTGGGGTTTCCATCTCAATAAGTATCTTGTGTGAGTTATGTTGTTTGGTGTGACTTTGTGGAATTTCTTGTCTCCTGATTTCCAGGATACTTTTCAGAGTAGAGCTGTAACACTTGCATTGGGAAACCTCCCCCTACCAGAGCAGAGCTGTTAAATTTGCACTGGGGAAACCTTGCCTGCTGGGGCAGAGCTGTAACACTTCTGTTGGGGAAGCCATTCCCCCTAAAGCTGTAATACTTACAATAAGTCCCAAGTAGAGGCCTGGGGAAGAAGAAGTGCTTGGAACCTTAGTAGCTCTGAAAGAACAGGGCAGCTATCTTCAAGCTGGGGCACATAAGCCACATCTGGGTCCCCCACCACAATGGTTAGATATGTGCCTCAACACCCACTGCAGTCCCATGGGCCCTGGAAGCCATGCTGGTTTGAAGTACAACCTCAGCTCATATCTGATGTGGTGCAGGAAAGTCCTGGAGTCCATAGTGCTTAGCAGCACCAAGCCTTGACCATCTGTGTCTAGTACCAAGAGGAACTGAATGGCTGGAACCTTGGTGAATGCCCAAGGGAGTTAATATACCTGTTATTATAATTAGATATCCATGGAACATAAAGGAATCTGCTGAGGGTGAAGTTCAGTAACACTCTATCCTGACAGAGATTCCTCATCTATCATTCTGTGCCTCTTGCTGCCCTGTTTACACTCTGAATGAAATTAAGGAGGTCCCCAGGCACAGTAGCTGCAGACTTGATAATTTCTAGATCTCTGCCAAACTAACCCCAGAAATCCTTTTCTGTGTCTGCTCTTTAGGAACCTAGAGAAGCAGCATAGCCCCATTGTTTTCCAAAGTCTCCCAGCTGCTGAGCCCCATTCCTGGAAGGCCCAGCTCAAGGCCTTCCTCCTCCAGGAAGCTCCCCATTCCCTGCACAAGACTCACTGAACCTTCCCCTGGAACATTTATTTCTTGATGTTTTACCCTGAGACAGTTGGCCAGCTTCCTTCTGCCTCTCTCTCTTCTCTAGTCTGTCCATTCTCTCTCCCAAGTAGCTTTCTCAGTCTCACCAACATGTCTTTGTGAATCCCAGAGGAACTGTACAAAT
Source organism: Peromyscus californicus insignis (assembly GCF_007827085.1). Classification (NCBI taxonomy): domain Eukaryota; kingdom Metazoa; phylum Chordata; class Mammalia; order Rodentia; family Cricetidae; genus Peromyscus; species Peromyscus californicus. Next base: position 90,993,467 of record NW_026294413.1, read on the forward strand.
GCCCTAAATGGCAGTTGGGGTTGCCTCAACAGTGGTGACATCAAAGAGGATGCTCAGGGCTCTCCAGGGTAGAATAGAATGTTCAGGGAAGGTACTGTTAGGGTCACTGCCAACAGACTTCACCTACGTGCCACTGAGCTCTTCCCTAATTAACCAATAGTTGCCCTTTCCAGGAGCATTCCCATGGACACAGGGGATGCCATTCTGCACCTCCTCCTTACAAAACCAGAGGTCTCTCTCTGCCTCATTAGAACCTTTTCATTCCTTATTTGTAGAGAGTTCAAGACTCACTTTTCAAAAACAGCCCAGGGAATGGCTCTTCCCTTCCTAAGATCTCTAATCAATTAGTTGAGAAATAAAAGTTTCTAGGAAATGAGGTTAGAAAGTGTACTTGTTTGACCCCAGAACAAATGAGTGACATGAGGTGTACTGTGTCCTTTTAGATGGTGTATTATGCTGACAAGCCATGATAGTAGCCAAGGTTAGCTATCTCAGGAATACCTGATTCCAGAAGCCAAGGGACAGGACATGCCCTACACACTGCTTCATCTCAGGCAAACATGACACACAGAAGCATACACATTCAGAAAGTGACTGGCAGATGAGACTCTGCCCTAGCAGGATCTGAAAGCCCAGTGGAGTCTCACCCCACTCCATGGCTATCAATTCACCCACCCCTTTATAGGTAGGGGGTGACTCAGGTTTCAGCTACTTCTTCTGCCTCCCTGCACAAGACAATCTCCTTGGGCTGATTCACAGTTGCACAGAATGCGACTTGGCTTCAGAGTCTTCAGTCCTCTTTTGTCAGAGCCAGAAGAAAACTGGTACTATCCACAAGCACTTAGGGAATGGGGGGCGGGTGTCCAAGTCACTTCCTGGATGCTTCAGACCTACATATTGATGGAAATGTCATGCAGGACAAAACTTAGTCATCAGATTCACCAACACTTCCTCACCCTGTGCTGTCAGGAAACGGACTGTCTCTGTCCTCATACACTGCCTCTAAAAGCTCTCAGGCTACACTGGAGATCTGGGTGCCACCCATGCAGCTGGGATCTCAGACACCTTAGGACTCCCTGGCAGACAGCAATGCTTGGTGACTCCTGCCCTGCTAGTGGTTGTGATGTGAAGTATGAGAACCTCAGGCTTTGCCAGGGCAGTTTCCTCTCCCTGTTTTTAGTGCAACAATTCCTAAAGGAATGGAGTGGGGATGAAGAGCAGTGATGGTACTAAAATAGCTCCCCTGACTCCTTCCTCACTCAGAGGGAAAGCAGAAGACCTCCAGCAGAGCAGTCTGTAAGCTCCTGGCTCTGCCAAACAAACATCAGAAATCCTTGACTCTGGGTCTACTCTTTGGGAACCCAAAGAAGGATAGGCCCATTGCTTCCCAGAGGAGCTGCTGAGCCCTCTTCCTGGGAGGTCCATGTCAAGTCCAACTCCTCCAGGAAGCTCCCAACCCCCTGTCGAGGAATCACATTGCCTTCCCCTGGAACATTGATTTCTTGCTGTTTTACACTGAGGCCAAAGCCCACCTTCCTTTGGTGTCTCTCTGGTATCTCTGTGCTTTCCATTCTCTCTCTCTAGTATCCTGCTCAGTCTTTTCAACATGTCTTTGGTTGAAACACATAGGCACTGGACAAATGCCCCAAGGGTCATTGATATCTCCACAACACTGGAAATATCAGAGATGATGCCAGAGCTCTCCAAGATACAAGAGACTTTCTGGGGAAGTAATTGCTAATGTCACACCTTACAGTCCTCACCTCCCTGCTAACTATCTCACACCAAACTGACCTGCAGCCAAGGTGCCCTTTCCAGGAGCCTCTCCATTATCATAGCAGAAGGATAAGAGAGAAAGTGTCACCAGCTAGACACAGATGGAGCACTGGGTTCAACAAGATCCTGCCCCCTCAGTGAGCTGAAATGAGATGGAGGGCAGGAAGGCTACAGGGGCTGCTGGGACTGCTGCTCACCTGTGCCCTCTGAGCACTCCTGAGGCCCATGATGCCTTTCAGGTAGAGAATGGGCATCAGGCAAGACTGTGTCTTCTCCAGCACAGCATCCAGGTACTAGAAGTGGTCCTAATGGCTCCAGCTATAATCTTCTTTATTTTCCCAATCCCCTGCCACCTCCACAAAAGTAACTTGTCAATGAAGAGGGAACTACTTCTCCAGTTTTATAAAGCAGCCAGAGGGAGCTTTACAAACTCTCTCTGATGCCCCTGAAACTGGTGGCAGGTGGGAGCTTGCCATAGCACCAATAATTATGCTGGACTCAGATCTGCCAGCACTGGTGTGCAAGATAGCAGCTGCCGTCCTCTTCCCCACAGACCAAAGCACAGAAATATGGCTAGAAGATTCTGCTAAAGGTCTAAGTCCCTGTCCTCTTGCTGTGAAGAGACATCATGACCAAGTCAACTCTGATGAAAGATTTAATTGTGGGCTTGCTTACAGATTCAGAGATTTACTCCATTACCATCATGGTGGCACCAGTGCTGCTGCAGCAGTAGCTGAGAGCTACGTCCTGATCTGCCAAGAGAGAACTGGGCCACCCCTGGCTTCTGAAACCTCAAACCCCAACCCCCAGTGACACACTTCCTCCAAAAATGCCACACATCCTAATCCTTCTCAAATGATGCCACTCCCTGATGACTAAGCATTCAGATATGGGAGCCTATGGGGACCATTCTTATTTAAACCATCACAATATCCCTGTTCCCAATGTGAGATAGATCTCATCCTCAGCATAAGTCACTAGGCATCCCTGGATGGCTCAGATGTCTTATGCATAAAATAGAATGATAATCCTGAACACAAATCCTGTAGGAGAAAGATGCCTTGGATTTTTTGGGAGCCACCCGGTACTTCCCCACTTCCTGGTACCCTCTAATCTATGTTCACCTGCCATATAATACACTTCCTCTTACTTTGAGCATTCCAGAGATCTGGTTACTTTCCTTTTTATTACTTCAAGGAACCTGGCCTCCAGGCAGGTAATATGCTTACTATTGAAGGTGGTGCAATTGTTACAGCTCTGGAGGGAAAGGTATCCTGACTTGTAGGGTAGTCAGGCTGTGCCTGCAAGTGTTATAGCTCTGGAAGGAGTGGTATCCTGACTTGTCAGGAAGTCAGGCCATACCAGCAATTGTTACAGCTCTGGAGGAAATGGTATCCTGACTTGTAGTAAGGCTATACTTACAGCTGTGAAGGGAGGAATCCTGGATACCTACAGCTGTGAGGAGAAAGTACACTGACTTGTTGGAAAGTCAAGGTATAATTGAAGCTGGGATGCAGTGGGAGATGGTCTCCAGATAGGATGTAGCAATGTTACTTCCCTCTGAGAGAGAGTCATTACAGATCAGTTCTGCTCTGCCCCTTCCCCCTCAAGAGAGCTTCCCAGCAGAGGTATCCTTTTCTTCTGCTGCTCTGCTCCCCTATATGGTGATATTTTATTTGTACTGAAATTTGATTTTATTTGTATGTTAATAAATAAAGTTGCCTGGGGGTCAGAACTAATAGCAAGCCATCGCAGAAGCTGGGCGGTTGTGGTGCATGCCTTTAATCCCAGGACTTGGTAGGCAGAGCTAGGTAGATCTCTGTGTGTTCAAGGATACAGCCAGCATTGGAGACACACACCTTTAATCTCAATACCAACCATAGAAGACCTGGAGGTCTGTACAGACAGGCAGTGACTAGGAGCTCATGTGGTTGGTTTTACATCCAATGAGGAGGCTGAACAGAAACTCTATAAAAAAATAAAAGACAGAAACAGGAAGTGGGTCTCTTTCGGTGAGGTCGGACCACCACGATAGTGAAGGGTAAGGTGTTTAGCTCTTAGCTATTGCTCTGACCTCTTGGCTTTTATCTCTGTATTGGCGCTGTGTTTCTTATTTAATAAGACGGTTGGTTACTTCTACACCCCTATGGAAATGTCCCAGCAGAGATACCCTTTTGTTTTCATCTCTAGCCCAAGGTGTTACTTCTTCTGGTTTGCTCTGCAAAAGAAGAACCCCTCCCAGAAATGTAGCAATATGCTCAGGCTCTGACATAAAGTTGTTAATTCTGCCCACTACCAAGGGAGCTTCCCAGCAGAAGTATCTGTTTCTTCTTCTGCACTGCTCTGCTCCCAAAGGAGCTTCCCAGCAAGTGAAAGATCTACCTTCACCTAAAAATCTTTTAAGAAAGAGATTTATTTTTGAAGGTGGAATCCAAGAGAAGAGCTGCCTCAGCTGATAAATGAACAGACATAGGTGCTTAGGGATGGAGTTTTTTTCAGGGAGAAGATATTTCTGCTCAGGGATTGGTTGGTTTTCCTGCTCAGCAATTGGTTGCTTTAGTTGGTCAAGGACAGAGTTGGCTCTGGTTTCAGGGCCAAAGTGTGTTTCTTTCACTGACCCTTTTTAGACTTTTGGCTCTAATTTCAGGGCCAGGGTGTATTTCTTTGACTGGCTCTGGTTCCAGGGACAAAGTGTGTTTCTTTGGCTGTGGTTTCAGGGTCAGGTTGTGTTTCCTTGGTTCTGGTTTCAGGACTAAAGTGATTCTTTCACTGGCTTGGGTTTCAGGGCCAGGGTATGTTTCTTTCACTGGCTCTGGTTTCAGGGCCAGGGTTGGTTTCTACAAGTGAGCTTCTCCAGAGGTCTCTACACAACAAGTCTTGGTCCTGGCACTCCTCTCTACTGATCAGAAAGAAAAAGAAGCTCATAATGTTTGTGGGAAATTCTGACTGTTTCAGGTCATCCCTATGAGGAAAAGCAAGAGGTCTCAGAGCAGGCACACACACACAGACATGAGTGACCCTGGGAGCTTTCCAACAACAATCTAATAGCAATTGCTTGGGAAAACAGTGCTGTCATCCCATGGCATTTGATTTCTCTGGTTTCAAGGATTGTGAACTGAACCTGCTGTCTAAGCTTCCTTTATTCATGCAGGCAGCTTCTCTCTCCCTGGAATGACGTCTACCCAAGACTGTCACAGCATTCAGAAGGTTGATAACTACTGCCAATGATGGTCTTGGTGACATGCAGATTCCTGAACTTTGGCCTAGACACTTTGGCCAGGCCAATAATATAATAAGCCTTCTCGGCACACTGTTCACTTTATCAGTAAGACTCCAGTGAGCCAGGCCCACATGAATCTCCTGTAGGAAGTATCCAAGATGCTTATGACTGTATGTAAGGTTGGAGAGCATCCCTGACTCATACCTAATGCTTTCATGTCCAAAGGCCCAGCAATTGTCTCCAAGGCCTTGGCTCTGTTGTGTGGCTAGGGAGGGTTCTGCCTGCTGCAGGATCTCCAGGCTGGTCTATCAAATAAGAGACTTCAACTCCCCAAATGCTACATGTTCTGGGAGACAGAACCAGACAGCACACAGGGTCAAGTCAGGCCATGTTTCCACATATTGCTCTGTCAGCTCTCTCTCCACTGTGAAGACAGGCTGTTCTTCATTTTTATTTATTTTATTGTCTTAGGGATTGCCTTAGGGAGGGTCTCTTGTAGCCCAAGCTTGCCCAAGACTCCTGATTTTTCTGTTACTACTTGTCTGGTGCTGAGATCAGTGGCATGTCACCACACGACCATGCCTGGTAGCTCATCTTTATTGGATGTTCCCTTCAGTATTACCCTTTGTGCCTGCTGACACTTATAACCTCCATAATTGTCAGCTGAATGAAAATATTAAGAGAAGAAAAAGAGATTGTTAACAGCTAACAATAAAATAAATAGAATGCAATAGTGCTAAATGGTAGTGGAATGTGACAGAGACAGTAGGGAAGAAAGGGGGAAAGACATTGTCTCCCCTCTACTGTCACAACATTGTCAATGTTTCCTCACTGAGGGTCTCTATGTTGCTAAAGTTTTCCTGACTGGCCCACAGTCAGGACAAATCTCTCACCCGCCAGTCCCAAGCCGCTCAAACCCGATCAAGTAAACACAGAGACTTATATTGGTTACAAACTGTATGGCCGTGGCAGGCTTCTTGCTAACTGTTCTTACAGCTTAAATTAATCCATTTCTATTAATCTATACCTTGCCACGTGGCTTGTGGCTTACCGGTACTTTACATCTTCCTTGTCCTCATGGCGGCTCGCAGTGTCTCCCCTCCCAGCTTCCTGTTCTCTCAATTTTTCTCTCTGTTAGTCCCGCCTATACTTCCTGCCTGGCCACTGCCAATCACTGATTTATTCATTGACCAATCAGCAACACATTTGACATACAGACCATCCCACAGCACTCTATCCATTTAGAAAACATCAGAGATGTGTGTGTGTGTGTGTGTGTGTGTGTGTGTGTGTGTGTGCGCGTGTGCTTATTGACATGCACAGATCCAAGTCTTCATCTTTCCTGTATGTGAAACAAACCTTCCAGAACATCCAAAGCCTTTGTGGTCTCCCCCAGCAACATTCTGGCAACCTCGTGTTCTTTCTTCCAACATTTGTTTAGAAATCTCGACAGAAACATGGTTTTTCTTCATCATTTCCCCATAAATGTCTGTGTCACTTGACAAGACTAGGTTGAGAGTTGCCAGGTATGGAATTCTGTTCTCAAAACTTGAATACATTTATTCATCTGTATATTTATATGTGTGTTTGCACACATGTGCCAGAGCATGGTTGTGGGTCATTGGACAAGTTGCAGCCATTAGTTCTCTACTCTCACCATGTTCATCCCAGGGTCATACTCAGGAGTTCTGTGGATTCCTTGGCTCTGGGTGGTGTATAGACTGCTCACAGCTAAGAGGAATATGGATGACAACAGAAGGCAATGATAGTGACCTGGACCAAATTTGAATCATTCAGAACATGTCATCCTCATTAGAGGAGTCTGTTAGCATCAGTGAGGCACGGGCAAGCCATATAGACTGTCTTGACATTCACAACAATGTATGGGCTCTTGGAGAGAATAAGAAAAAGACCATAAATGTTAGTGAGGCATCTCTAGAAGATGTGTTGAGGCATTTGGGGAGTAACAAAGGTTAGCAAATCTACAAATTCAAGATGACCACATTCTCTTAATCTGTTTTTCTCATAATGATTTGATATATATTTCTATGGTTCCTTGTTGCCAAACTAAAATAAGAAAAAGTCCAAAATCACTCGAATGAACATGTAGTAATATATTGATATGAGTGCATCAGATGGAGATATTCTAGCATAAATGAGAAATGGGAAGACAGTTGTCTTAGTTTCAGTGGGTCAAGACCTGGCACCCCCAACTACATGCAACTCAGAGAACAATTTCTGGTAGATATTTTTTTTATTCTTTCTATCAATAAGGTGGGTCCCAGGGATAGAAATGCATGTCTCCAGGCTTGTCTGCATTACCTTTACCTGCTTAGACATTTTCCAGTCCATCATCAAAGCCACAGATTTTAATAAGCTACATATCTCTGTATATGATCTCTGTGTATATCTATCCTACTTTGGAAATATTTATCCTCAAAATGAATGTTTGTCACAGTTAACGAAGGGCAAGAATTGGAGTTGGGAGAATTTTAAAGCTTCTACGATAACTAAGAGTTTGATGTATTTCACTTCATAGGATGTAACAGGGTGAATTTTCCATCCCCGTCATAAATAATGTACTAATTTTGAACCTAACATATTGCACATGCTAGGGAAGTATTCTGTCTCCAAGTTGTATTCCTGGCTTGTAACTCCATTCATCTGCTACAGCTACTACAGGGCAGACATCAAGATGGGCTTTAACTGTTAATTTAGCCCTCATAAGAATGACCATGTGAGTAACTGACAGAATGCATTGAAGACTAGGCATGTTTATCTGACATAGAAGAAACACCCCAGTCCACATTACACACTCTACACAGTTTAGTCTGAGAAAGTAAACTGTTATCTCCCTCCACAAACACAAGGAGAAGAAACTGTGTTAATCTATCTGTAGCATTTATTAAAAGAAACAAAGCTATACTGAGGATTCACATGGAAGTAAGGCATGACTGAACATAGGCTCCTTCCCAATAATGGAAAGATGGACAGGGAAACACATGCTGCAGTTCAGTGACTGATAATGTAGGATGAATGAAGTCTCAGCTGGTTCCAGTGTGTCTACAGGTATTATGTCAGAGTCAGTGAAGAATGAGAAAGTGACAAATGAAAGGAAGGAACTAAAGTGAACCACCTGCTTCTCTGGCTTTAGAGATCTTAAAAGCTATGGTTTGAGAGACACAGACTTGAATTTACAAGGATAATTGCTTCACACATTAACTCTCTGACTTACTGTGAGTCTCAGGTCAGATCCATTCCAGGAGAACTTCAGAAGAATAAAGCCCACATCTGAAAGAAACCTTTCCTCAATACACTGTGACTTCTGCTGTGGCGAAAGTGTAGCATCAACCATCCCTCTCCCTTTCAAACCTTGCAGAGACACACTCTCCGCCAGAGGCATGTGGCTTTTGCTGCAGATACCATCCACCCAGACAAATGTGAAGTTTCCACTTAACACTGCTTAGCTGGTGCATCACAGGTATATCTTACCCCATCTCCATCCCCAGGCGGGTCTTAAAAGTCTGCATTTCATCTGATGGGCCTACTCTGCATTGTCATCTAAATGAGAGGTGACATATTCTGCTCCAACTCAGACTTAAGAGATGCTGAGCGATGATCCTGAACCCAGGAGCACTCTGCTTGAATGCCTGGCATCCCAAGTAATCTCCCATGCCTACCTCATGGTCCTGTCCCTACAATTCTCCAGAAATATCTCTCTTTGGTTAGGTGTAATCCAGTCCAACTAATACACTAGAGAGGCTAGAAGGACAAAAGTCAAGTGCAGGGACTGGAGAGATTACTCATCCTTTAAGAGGATGTGTAGCTCTCCCAGAGGACCCAGAAATCAGCTAATAAACTTCTGTGACTCCAGTTCCGTGTGGAATCCATTGCCCTTTCTGGCTTCAGTGCAAACTGATTGCTTGTGGTGCATAGAAAACAGACAAAATACCCATATACATAAGTACAAGTAAATGAATCTCAAAGATTTCCATGCAAAATGAATGGTCAAGGCAAGAGCACATTCAAAAGACCACATCTCAATATGTCTAGAAGGTTACTACCCCTGCATTGCCACTGTCACTGGTGCTGTATTTCAGGAAAAGGAAGGCAGATATCTATAGGTTTCCTCATTTCTTCTACACTCCTGTAACAAATGTTCTCACTTCCTGAGATGCATTAGAAAACATAGGTGTATTTCTGAAAAATCTGATATGAATGATCACGTCATGAACATGTGTGTATCTATTCTCCGTTTTTTGAAGTAGCTAGACATGTGAAGTCAGGTGTTTTATATGGATCTTTTTCCATCATGAAGTAGATATTCATGGAGTAGGCCATGTGATTCACACCCAAGATACCATCTTGGTTTGTAACCCTGTCTACCTGAGAACTCACAATGTAGCCTAAGTTTCCTGGGACTTTGAGAGATCCACCTCTGTCTGTTGAGTTCTAATGTTACAGGAGTGTGACACCACACCTGACTACAAAGCTACTTTTGGAATGAAGAGAATGTACGAGGTTTATCTGTCCCCTATGGGAGAACTTACCCGGTTGGAGGAAGGCAGGAGGTGTGGGGGAAATGTGGCAGGCAGGAGAGGGAGGAGGGATGAGAGTTGGATCTGTGGTTGGTAAGTAAATTCAGTAAAAAATTTAAAGGAAAGAATGAAGAGTTGGAAATCATTTTTATTTGTGAAATTAGAGAAATTTGACTGAATAGGGCCTTAAAGGGGTGTTTAGTATATCCAATGTATAGCTTTAGCAAAATATAAAATCAAAGAAAGAACAAAGCACCAAAAAATTTAAAAAAACAGCAAAACAAAACAAAGAACAACAAAACCTAAATTCATGCAAACCCCAAAACAAACCAAAACTATTTACATAAGAAGCTTTCTCTTCATGCAGATATACTGCAGTCTGTGGCTGGCTTTGGATAGAAGTTGGAAGACAACCCTGAATTGAAATAACCTCTTCAAGACAAGTGTAGTCATGCCACTTTGGGGCGTCTAGGTTAAGTCCTTGCCAAAGTTGATCTTATGCCATGTTGGCCATTACATGATTCTGTCTGCCAACATGTGTCTGTGTGCCCATTCAAGAGCAAAAAATGACACGGGGAGCATCTGTTACCAAAAGACATAACAGCTCATGGTGACATCCTTCGTAAACCATCTCTCAGAACAATTCACTTCACCATCACCTGTGCATGAAATTGAGTAGTTCCCGCACTGGACTGGAGTGAGAATATGATGCTTCCTTTGTGTGGTCTGTCTGGATAGCAGAATGACAGCAACACAGTCTCTGTTGACATATCTCCCTCGACATATGAAGGGCTCAACACTCAGTCAGCTACCAAAAGTTTGTAGCAATAAACTTTCAGAGTAACTATGAGTGGAAACATATTCTGTCTCCATGTTGTTGTGGCCCTCACTGGGAACACTTGCTGGTAGATGTCAGCTTTTTCTGCATAACTCTTGGTGTTTATTTTTTTGAATCTCAAGCATCTTCTTGATGGTTTCTTTATTCCATAACTAGTGAGTCAATAGACACATGGATCAGATTATGGATGGATGATCTTCAGGGCAGATGATATTTGCCTCACTGGTGATTTCACAACTAGTAGTACATGTCTTGTTCTGAGGAGGCCTTGATCATAGAGTGGAGAATGTCAGGGTTTCTAGTTGACTATGGATTCCTTCAGCCTCCTCAGTTCTCATAAAGGGTGCTGTGAGAGAGGAAAAGGCAATCAGATCTAAAAACAGCCTTGCTAGGTCACTAGCTAGATAAATTCAGGGCCTATTCACACATAGGAAAGCAGAATCAAGGAAGAACTCCACCCCACAAATGCCGTGTTGCTGGGAATGGGATGTCATGATGGCTCACTTGCTTATGACACTTATTGCTCCTGCTGCAGCAGCTCTGTCGGCAGGAGGCTCTCATCCTGAGCTGTGGATTGTTCCAGCCCATTTTGGAGATTTTCTGACCTAGAGGAGGAAGTTAGTAAGGGCAGAGTCCTGGTGGGGATCCACCACATCACCTGTCATTCAGTGATATCACAAAAACTCAATTGTGCTGGACAGTCAACACTGATCTTTGGCAGCAGTCATTGTATGTACACCTAAGGAATAAGTGTCACAGAATAGTTGGGCCTTGAGTTATTTTCTGCCCTTAACAAGTATCAGATGTTGATATGAGTACTATATGTACTGTGCTCTAATGAGAAAGACCTGGACTTTTTTCTACAGTATAGAGACATCATTTAAATAAAAGGAGTAGCATATTAAAGTCATATATAATAGCACAATGGAGATACACAGACTGTTCATGATGAGTTTCTCATCAACTACCTCATTTTTTTCTTGTCCAATTTCTGTTTATTTCTGTCTAGGCAGTGTTACAATATGCATCTCTGGCTGACTAAATAGATATTCTAGGATGGCTACAAGAGGCCTGAGATTTCCTGCCTGTGCTCCCAAAGAGCTTGGATTAAAGACATGAACAATCACATACACCTGTCCTTATTCCTGATTTTAATTGATATTATTTTATTTTCCTCTCCATGTTGTACAATGCTATCACAGGTTTGATAGAGAAAACCTTAAAATTCCAAGCTGTGTTCCTTCTTTTCTTTTTTAGAGGGATTTCATGAGTAAGGGTGGTAAATATCATGATAAGGATATCTACAGAAACAACTGAACCAAGCTCAAAAGAACTCAGGAAATTTAGACTGACAGTTTGACCTTCTGCATATGGGCCACAGTTGTGGAGCTGGTTGTGATTGAGGGGCCCCTGGCAGTGTGATCAGGATCTATTCCTGGTGCATGAGCTGTCTTTCTTGACCCCATTACCTATGGTCAGACACCTTGCTCTTGCTTGATGAAGTGGGGAGGAGTTTGCTCCTGCCTCAACAGAAGGTATCAGGCTTAACTGTCCTACCATGGGAGATCTTACCCTGTTGGAGGAGAAGATGAAGTGTCAGGGAAGAAGGTGAGTGGGGAGTGGGAGGAGGGAAGAAAGTGGGATCTGTAGTTGGTATGTAAAATGAATAAAAAATAATTTTTAAAAGACCACCTCATTTTATATACATAGACTTTTACAACTTTGCAACCAGGTAATACACAAGATGGAGCCTGTCATGCTAGAGCAGTATTTCTTGAGCCATGTGTCTGAGAACATTGTCACTGCATTGTCTCTGGCAATAAACAAGAAGAGCTGTGTTATCCTTAGGCCTACAGCTGGGAATCTACATCCTGGCACTCTAGAGGAGTCTGTTCAACAACCCTCGGTGAATGTTCAGAGACATCTACCTGGGTTCATCCTGCCAATGACTAAACGTATTATATCCCCAGTACACTTTACATGGGAAATGCTCAAACAGTGAAGACAGCCAGTGTGACATCAAATGGTGACAAGGGAGCAAATCTCATCCCACAGGTGCTAATCCTGAATAAAAATGTAATTTCAGTCAGATATGGTGAGGCACACCTTTAAATCCCATCACTTGGGAGGCAAAAGCAGTCAGAGCTCTGTGAGTTCAAGGAAAGCCTGCTGAGAACATACCAGAGAGATCAGAATGGAGTAATGGGACACAAGTGTACAGACCCAGGGAGTATCAAACATATTGTTTGCTGGACAGGAGTTCTTGTTGACGGGACCAGGATAATACTCTGAGTTCTGAGTTGGTCTACCCATGCTTGGAGCAGGGAGTCTTGCTGATAAGCAAAAGCCCACAAAGGACAGAGAGCCCTGGTACAGGGGACCCAATTTGTTCCATACTCCAACCTCAGCCTGGGTTCCTACCTCATCTGGGAGACAGTCAAATGATGCTGCAGCTTTATTGCCAGGTGTTTTTGCTGTGTGACCAGCTCCTTCTGCTTCAGCAAGCTCTGGAGTCTCTCTTCCATTCTTTGCTGCTCCTGTTCATTACAAGATTGTGTCCTTATTGGAGGTTTGAGTATACTATAGTCAATGCATTCTCACACATGTGCAAGTACACACACAGAATTCCAAGAGCTTATTGGTCAGTCAATCTCACGAAAATTCAAGCTCATGGGCACATGAGAAAGCCTGCTTGAAGTTCATAAGACAGAGACTGACCAAGAGAGAAACCCAGTGGTCTCCTCTAGATGTCATCCACATGAAATATACACTGCACTCCCACATGCCTCTATTACACACACACACACACACACACACACACACACACACACACACACACACACCACGGAGAGACAGAGAGAGACAGAGAAAGGGGTGAAACTAAAACAACGAAGTGATAGAGGAGCAGTTATCTTTAAAATAAGCACACCAGCCTTTAAGCAAAGTCCCCACACTCAGCTTTCCATTCCTGGGAACTAAAATCGCCTATGGGGGAATACTCTTGAACTAGTGGAGATGGTTAGAAAAATTTTTACTCTTGAACTCAATTCTATGTATAGCAATCCTCCCATCATAATGACATGTAGCTGTGTGATGAGTGATTGACCTGTTTCTCCCCATTGACTACAGGTTCAAGAAGAGTATCAGGGATTGCATGCCAATGACCAAGATTCTCAGAGGAGACTCACTTCTCAGAAATACTAATGCACAGACACAGAATGAACAATTTTATGACATGAAGTGGGTGGATGGATGGGTGTATGAATGAGGAAAGTGATGAGATAGAGCACAGGTGTCTGGATGGTTAGATTTGGTAAGGTTACATAAGTAAATGATGCTGGACCTAACTGTGACCCAGCTGCCTGTCCCTACCTGCTGTTGCTGGTTCTGGAGGTCACTGATCTCTTCTTGATCCTTACTGAGCACTTGCAAGTCACCCAGGTGGTGCTTCACCATGACCCAAAACTCCAGTATGTTCTCCTTCTCTTGCCTCAGCATATCCAATTTCTTTTTGAGCTGACTCTGCTCCATCAGGAGCCGGCTCTGCAGATCACTGGAAACACACTCCAAATAGTAAGACCATGTCAGCCACCTCTGGTCACCCACAATACCATGCTTCAACAACCCAACCCTATGCCAGGTTCACAGGAAGAGGTAAGCAAGAACCTTTAACAGTAATGACAGTTGCACTCAAGGCCAAAAACAGAGAACAGTTATTTCCTGCAAGAATCAAACTATTTCTGAAACCCCCCCACCCAAATAACAGAAATTCATGCACTTCCATAAACAAGAGGAGTACTCCACCTGTCCGAATCAGTCCACTGTCAAGAGGAAACACCAGAAGGTAATGTGCAAGTACACTTGGGGAAGTAGGAGACCCAAAGGGTGCATAGATCCTGTATCAGTCAGCTCCTGCCTGACAACCCTCTCCTGAGGACAATTGCTCATCTAACCAGTGGTTCTCAGTATGTGGGTTGTGAACCCTTTGGGATCTAAGGAGCCTTTCAAAAGGGACACATATTAGATGTCCTATGTAGACATTTACATGTCTACATTAATTATTAACAGTGGCAAAATAAACTTAAGACAATTCTACAAAATAATTTTATGGTTTGGGGTCATCAAAACAATGAATCAATGTATTAAAGTATCACAGCATTAGGAAGGTTAATAACCACTGATCTGGAGGCTACTGAATGACAATATGGTGCTTGGAAGAGCTAGTAGTCTCTTTAAACCTTAGCAAACCTAAGTAAAGAGGCATAAGTCCAAAGGCTGCTTGCTAATGCTGCTGGCTAAGAAGCAGAACAACTAGAAGCACATCTGCAGACCCTGCAGTTCAAACACAAAGAAAATTGGAGTTGGCTCCTGTACAACAGTTGGGGTCCCTGCCAATATAAGCACTTACCAAAGGAAGACTTTCCCTTTGGTCAGCTCACTGAGCTTCTGTGAGGCCTCCAAATTCTCATTCTCAAACTTCTGCAGGGCTGACATGACCTGCTGATGTTCCATCTTGAGCTTTTCCCAGAAAGGATTTGGCCTGTGGTAGGGCCTGGGCCCAGAAGCAAAGAATTCCATGAATACAGGCCTCAAGTTTCACATGAATTCAGTGTATGTTCTATATTACTGGAATTAATAAGATGCCACAAATGGCTCCTATGTACTGGGACCTCTGGCTGATTATTACACTTGCTCTTCTGGTCCCAGGCCAGCAGAGTCAGGGTGTTAAGAGGGATGCAGCTGGGACTGAATATGCTCCCTCAGGAGTCCTGCACAGCTTGCTATGGAGTTCCCACGAGTCTATCACAGGTCTGGGCCCACCAGAAACTGTGATGTTTCTGCTGTCTTCAAGTAAGAGATTCTCATTCCAGGGTGCTTACATTGCCATGGCGGCTAAAATCACATCATGAGCATTTCAGAGGATGGGACTCAATATTATGACAGCTTCATAAATTCCCGGAGGGCATTCCCAGTTGACACCAAGGTGAACACACTGACAAAGGGCTATGCTACTCAAAATGGGGCTCCCAGTACACCAAGTAGACAACACCTAGATACCGAGACAAGCAACACTTCATGTCCAACCATAGACCCTTGATTGTAGGGTGAAGAGGGACACATATGCACAAACACACAAACACATAGATACAGAAAGTTGGAGGAGAGAGAGAGAAAGAAACAGAGGGAGAGAGAGAGAGAGAGAGAGAGAGAGAGAGAGAGAGAGAGAGAGAGAGAGAGTCAGAGGGAGAAACTGAGAGAGGGAAAGGTGATAAAATGCTCTCATTGAGATGACAAATTAATGCATGCAATTGTGTCATCTTAGAGAGGACCAAGAGCAGCAGACATCAGTACCAGGCCTTGCTGTCACATATTAAGATGTGGTACAAAAACTCTCCAGCTGCTACTAGAAGCATCCAGCACACAATGTCTTTCCAGGCAAGTAAAAAAAAATAACAGCATTCTCACACTAGCCACCACTTGACAGGATCTCTCCAAATACATGCTGGGAATTCACACACTACTGCCTCAAATCCTGAGTTATGTGATTCAGGTCACAGGCTCTGATATTCATTTGGAGGAAGCAGAAGAAGTCTATGTCCCCATCTCACTCCTGTCCATTATGTCAGGTTTTGCTTCAGGGAAGCATTTAGAGAAATGGTGTTGGGTAAAGGGACACCCAACCTCCCAGAAGCCTGTTTCTTAGACAAAATAAACTAAGGGTGAAATTGTGGAACCGAGACAGTCACCATGGAGTTTGAAACAGTAAATACCTGTTGTCCAAGGATCCTTCGGTTACTAAGATGAGGCGATCTCTCAGATCATTGCGTTGGGCGGTCATCACCTGGAGCTGAGTGGTCAGGCTCTCCACCTTCTGCTTCACTTGCTTCTTTGTGAGGCTGGTTGGAGTGGGTGTTGGCTCCTTGGAGGCCCCTGTGGGGAGATGAATGAACACAAGTGAATGTGCATTGTGACAAGACATAGAGAATGAACAGGTCACCCTGAGACCTGAGAAGGTGTTTGAGAAAGGATGTAAGCAAGCAATTCAGTGACACCCCAAAGAATTTTGCCCTGGACTGAGATGCCCCCGCTAGGCATCTTAGGTCTCCCATCTCTGTGACAGGAGATAGGTGTCTCAGCCAGCTGATTTCCTCTGCTCCTTTAGCACATGTTTTAGGTAACTAAGGAGAGAGCCTCCTCAGGCTTATTAACAGCTCTGCACTCCGCAATTAACTTGGCTGCAGGGTTCAAATGCAAGATAAAATTGACACAGTCCACAAGCCTTCCGGTCTTTAAAGATGCAAAAATATCCTGACTGGTCACTCTGAGCAGATGGCAAAAATGGAGAAGCTACACAAGGGCAGAATATGGTCACCATCCTCACCAAGACACCTCAGTGACAAAGGAGGGTGCATAGAGCTGGTTGGCTGTAGATAAATGAAGACACTGAGGTTGAAGTATATTGATGACCTGCTTTTTGCTGGGCACAGCTCACTTGAACTTCCTACCCTAATGCTGTCCTTTTTGTCCCCTCTCAACCCCTACCCTCCTGTAGGATTGAAAGGCAAGATCTCCCAGCACAACAGCTTTGGCCTTACTCGCTCCTGATTTCTGGGACAGACAAATTACTCTTCTGGAATCCTTGAATTTCAGGAGCCACGACAAGCAGGAAAGTCCAGTTGGTTCCCAGAGACTCCTACCTCCTGTGTCCCATTACTGGAAGATTCAGCTCAAGCCCATGTCCTGCAGGAACATCCCAATTTCCTGCCCACAACTTACTGTACCATCTTCTGGACCATTTCTTTCTTGATCGTTCACATTGGTGCTGAATTCCAGCTTGTGTTTGCCTCTCTCTGGTTTCTCTTCCCTCTCCTTTCTCTCGACCCAATAGAGTCCTGAGTCTTCCCAACATGTTCATGGCTGAACTGTAAGGGCACTGAACCAACTGTCCAAAGGCAGTTGGTGTTGCTACAACACAGGTGACATCAGATAACATTCTAAAGTCTCCAGGATACAATACAATGTCCAGGCATGAGACACCCCTGATGTCATGGGGAACTGACATTGCCTCCCTGCTAACCAGATCTCCTCATAACTCTTCACAAGTCAGGTTTCCCATTCTAGGAATCTCTCCTGGGACTCAAGAGAAATGCTTCAGTACCCTTTTGTTCCATAGCCAGAGATTGCTGTCTGATTTTTGGGAAATGCCTCAGTACTTCCATGAGGGAAAGAAAGTGAGTGTTCATCTCCTATTAAAGTATATATCCGGAAGGTAACAGTATTATAGACATTGATGTGAGGTATGATTCTCCACAAGTACCTGCATCTCCTTATTATCAAGAAATGATAGACTTAATGATAATGAAAAGGACACTTTTTAAACAACTTCCTGGTATGGAGCAAAAAACAGAAATTGCAGCCAGTAGATAATATGCAGCTTATTTGATTTAAATTGATGACCATGGCAGATTGCGTTAGCATGTTACATGGGATCTATAAATAATCACTACCCAGTACATCAGCTTTTAAGAGTTTCTGAAAATGCTCAATGGGTATGACCCAAAATTACATCTAAAAATCCTGTAGAGTTTGCTCTTAGTGATTTTACAGATTGTTCTTCAAAAAGACGAGGAGCATTTATTTTATACACAAATTCTTCACACTCCTCAAAATGGATGGTACCTTCCCCTGACTGTACAGATCAAAGGTAAAAACTTACTATATTCCATCAGTTTGTAGCTAGAGTTTTCCTGCCTGGCCCACAGTCAGGACAGATCTCTATCACCGCCAGTCCCACAGCCGCTCAGACCCAACCAAGTAAACACACAGAGACTTATATTGCTTACAAACTGTATGGCCATGCCAGGCTTCTTGCTAACTGTTCTTATATCTTAAACTATTCCATTTCTATAAATCTTTACCTTGCCATGTGGCTCGTGGCTTACCAGCATCTTCACATGCTGCTTGTCATGGTGGCGCCTGGCAGTGTCTCTTAGTGTATTTCATGGTTTTCATCTACAATTATTCTTTCTTAGCTGTCAAGTATCAAGATGTCTATCCTCAGAATTGGCTCACTACAGGCATGCAATGAAGCCTCTCTCTAGCTAATCAATTGCAGAGCACAACCTGTGTTTAGCACGGGGCATTTCCACAAAAATACAATTGTGTCTTATCTAAAACTTGGCTTTTTCAAATAGCTCTTTATAAGTGTCCATGCTGGGACTCCTTTTACAACTTAAAATTGGTAATGGTCCTGCTTATACTAGCCAACACCTTCAAGAATTTTACACTTTATGGAATATTAACCATGTTACTAAAATCCCTTACTAGCCATAAGATCCAACTGTTGTAAAATGCTGTCTAATAATTAAATTGGCAAGTTTCAAAAACAAAAGGGCAATATTTCTGAACATAGGTAAAACTACACACAATACCACATTTAGCCAAGTTAATCATTAATTTTTCCACTTTAAAGTATAATTGTTTTCTGCTTCCCTTAAAGCATTTTGCCTTAAAGTATACACAGACTAAAGAAAATGTTAAGTCAAAAGATAAACAAACTAATCTATGGAGAGGGCCTGATAATCTAATCTTGAGGCAAGGATATGTTTATATTTTTGTGGGAAATTCATGAAGTCCTAGATGTCTTTCGATCTGACCAGGATAGCATCTCCAAGACCACCTAATAATGAAACAACTGAATGTAGACAACAAACCCATGAATGTGGGATGGAGAGTAAACCTATCTTTAACTAGGAGCAAGAGACATCAAGATGCTTTCTGATCACTGAGATTTTGGGGTGAAAACAAGGACACTTATATCACTGAATCAAGAATAATGTTTTATTTCTTGACTCTATTACATGTTAACACTAACCTTCTCAATGAAAGATATATTTTGATAAGAGGAATAAAAGGCACACCTATAATTGGAAGCACTAAGATGTGGTTTTGCCATGCTAAGGTTCATTTGTAAGTTTTTATAACCAATCCCAGGAATGGTTACTGGAATATAAAGAGAGGTGTCAAATATGGCGTATATAATCTGTAAAAATACTACTACAGCAAAATATTTGCAGATACTAATCAAGAGATAGATGAAAAGATCAATAACCAAGCAAGGGTATTGGTAGAGTGAGTGCACTACTTTATTAAATCTGACTACTACTCACAGTCATGAACACTACACCAGACCTTACTTTGGGAAGCCTATATCAAAGGATTTTGCAGAGCTCTCACTGAGGCTAATTCATTTCAGGAGACACCAGGTAAACATTCCATCATTGAGATTTTAAGAAAAAATTGTAAGAAAACTTTTCCTGATAGAAGGAGTCCTAACGCTTCCCTTCTGGACATGAGAAAACAGTAGCTGACATTCTGCTCAGCAGGGACCTGACTCCTTGCACATTTTACCTTGTTCTGACCCACTGGAGTAATAACTCTGCTCCTCTGACCAGCACTATCATCTTTGTCTACACAGGGGACAATTCCACCTCAATACAGGATTTGGGAAAGCTCTGATCAGTCTGGAGGAGGCAGGAAGTTCCTGAACACCCTGGATATCTACAGTTGCTAGTCTATAACCAGGAACAGTGATTTTTCATTTGATGTCTTTCTTCCACAAGACTTAGTAACAGGTCAAATGATTTTTACCTGGGAAGCACTGTGGTATAATCTTTAGTTCTTCTAGTATCAGGTCTCTTGACTAGCTGGGTAAATAACTAGGGCTTGACAGAAAATGGCTACAAAACAAGCAAGAGAAATAGAAATCAGAGTTATTTGGGTTTGTAGGAAGGCACCAAATGGCTGAAACGTCTACTGAGATTGTTCAATGTTGCTACCTCATTCAAAATTTTTTCTTTCATGTTTCCTATAACCATGAAGCATAACAATGATGCTGGGGCAATGTGAGTGTTAATTTTTAATTACTCTTATATTTACACAAACTAGAGTCTCCTGGGAAGAGAGAGCCTCAATGAGGAATTGTTTAGATTAAGTTGACTTTGAGCACATCTGTTGGAGATTATAGATTGTTAATCAGATGGAGATCTCACCCTAAAGTATGCAGAACCACTTCATTGCTGGGACCTAAACTGTGTAACAGTGAAGAAGCTGGAGCATATGCAGAGGCAAGGAGGCAGCATGGCTGCATTTCCATCTCTCTGCTCTTGACTGTGGATGTGATTGACACAGTTCCTGCCTTGATATCCCCCAAAATGGACTATTACCTGGACCTGTGGGCTAAAATCAATTCTTGTCCTGCTGTGCTTGGGAAATTAATATAAAGAAGATGCTAAGAAACCACTCTGTGACACAGGGGTTTGCATAAGTCAGGGAAATGGGAAAGTAATTCATGACATGCTCAACAGCAGCGTATCTGTCCAAAAGCAGGAGGTCTTGTTTTTTCCTGTACCCAAAATGTGTTTCCCTATCACAGATTTATAAAGAGACACCCATTGACTCAAACATCATCACCTTGTCAACCAATCGCTCTTGGTAGTGTCTTCCCTCTCAAGTACTATTCTAAATTCTTTTTTTTTTTGTTTTATGTTTTTTTTTTTTTTTCCCCGAGACAGGGTTTCTCTGTGTAGCTTTGGGCCTTTCTAGGATCTCGCTTTGGAGAACAGGCTGGCCTCAAACTCACAGAGATCAGCCTGCCTCTGCCTCCCGAGTGCTGGGATTAAAAGCATGTGCCACCACTGCCTGGCCTAAATTCTTTTCATCTATAAAATAATACAACATTAACTTCAATGTAATGTATTGTTCTACGGGTTTCCTGACTATTAAAATTTGGGGATATGGGGAAATGGATCTGAAATCACACTCCTAGAGATGAATCTCAACCTTATTCTATGTCCTTCTTTGGAGGTCAGGAGAAGCTCCTTAAAGGTCAGATCAGGGAAGTACCTCAGCTGCCAGGTATGCCGAGTGTTAGTAATGTGTGGCAATGTGTCCACTAATTACCTTAGGCCAGAGATTAACCCTAGGGCTGATGCACACACATGCTTGTGAAGAACTCTTGGTTGCCCTCTAATTCTGTGCTTCTTCAGCAAGATTTCTGGGAACAGATCTTTGACAAACTTCCTTCTTCAGAAATAAATAGAACTACTTATAAGGGAAAAGTCATTTTGATTTTGTCCTTCTCCTTCTAGAACATGTGACAGCCCCTTCTGAGCAACTTCAAAGGGCTATAGAAGGAGGCTAAGGTCTCGGCCCAGGAACTGCAATAACCGTAGTTACAGGGACAGAGTGCAGGTCTGAGGAACAGAGTGCAAAAGCCAGAAGTTCAAGGAGGAGACAGCAGGGACACTCATGAAATGCTCTGTTATGTGGTTGCCATTTTAGCCTCTCTGTATGTGAATTTCTTCCACCTAAAGAAAGGAGGGTGGAGATGGACCATGGAGGTAGGTGCTGCAACCAGGAACAACTTGTAAAATAATGTCTTTCATCATTGGGACTTTTAATGGACACAGAAACAGGTCTTCTTAAACTATAGCCCACAAATTGCTAATGGATTTTGTTTTTGTTTTGCTTTTGTTTTTGCTTTTTATTCTTTTTTTCCAGCTCCCTGCATTCTCTTTCCTTTACCAGCTTATGGCTATTGATTTTGTTATGTGAATTAATTCACACTTTAGTAGGCAGGACCCACAGAAGACTCACTCACATGCTCTTTCAATGGTTGCATGTATTAAATATGCAATACACGATAATTCAAATCTTGGCATTAAATCCTTCTTGAGCAATTTAACCACAGCAGCCATAGTTGACTATTTTGTTAGAATATAAATAATAGATAGAACACATACAAATAATGGCATTTCGATGTGATAAGGTAAAGTTCCTGCAAGGATACACACCATGAGTGCGAGCTCTTCTCCTTCCTCTGCTCTATGCCTTCCACTCTCAGCTCACTCAGGACAAGCCTATCATCAGGAACAAACTCCGATATATGGTGATATTTTATTTGTACTAAAATGTTATTTGTATGTTAATAAATAAAGTTGCCCGGGGGTCAGAGCTATTAGCAAGCCATAGGAAAGCAGGGCAGTGGTGGCGCATGCTTGTAATCCCAGCACTTGGTAGGCAGAGCTGGGTAAGTCTCTGTGTGTTCAGGGATACAGCCATTATTGGATACACATGCCTTTAATCTCAATACCAATCATGGAAAACCTGGAGGCCTATACAGACAGGCCATGACGAGGCGGTCATGTGGTTGGGTTTACATCCAATGAGAAGGCAGGACAGGAACTCAATATAAAGACTTTAACACAGGGGTAGCTCTGGTTCAGAGAGGTAGGACCACTGCAGGAGGAAGGGTAAGGTTTTAGCTCTTAGCTCTGACCTCTTGGCTTTCTTGTTTGCATTGGTTCTGTGTTTCTTATTTAATAAGAAGGTTGGTTATATCTACACCCAGAAGAACCCCTCATTGAATACACACTCATGAATCAGTCACTTCCACATCAAGAACACAGTTCCAAAGGACAGCACTCACAGGAATCAGTCACCATCTCTCTTCCAGTGGGAACTCAGCCCTCAGGGAGGGAACTGAGCCTCACCAACCAGTATAGGATTTTCACATGCTACCATGTAACTTCCTAAACCGAGCCATTACTTCCTAAAGGAAAATGGGTATGGCATTGTGCATAATTCACAGGTAATCTGGACCAGAAAGGATACTGACCTCCAGGAAGCAAGAAGGAATAAAGCACAGAGAGAATAGACACTCGTGATACTTAAATGGATAGGCAGGATCAAAACTTAGGCTTTGTAACCCCAGTGTAGAATCTCTTCTTACTGATTTCAACTTCTGGTGAGGAGTTTGAAAAGAGGACCAACCATATCTTTCCAAAGTGTTCTACCACCTCCACATGACACAGGACATCATGTCCCACTGAGGACAACCAGGACAGGGAAGGAAAGGCTTCTGCTATTGTTATCATGCTATTGTTGCTTGAGAGAATCAGAACAGAGGCAGTAGGCATAAATTCATGTCCAGCCACAGATCCCTTCCCCGTGGGCTAAGAGAGAAGGTGTCACCCTGGACATTCAGGTAGAGTAGTGGCCACTACCAGATCTAGACACACTGAGTGAGCTGCAGAGAGAAGAGGTGGGTGGCAGTCCAGGGGAGCCCCAAGGAACTACTACTCACCCATGCCCTCAGTGTGCTGTGGCAGTCTGAAGATGCCCTTCAGGCAGAGAATGGGCAGCAGTTGAGGCTGTATCTGCTTCAGTGAAGTAAGCAAGTCCTGGAATTCATCCTGCCTCTTAGGAGGGTGCACCTGGAGCAGCAGCTACTCTTTGGTGTCCCCAGCCTCCTTATCAAGCTGCTTCCACTTGCCTGGGCTCAGAGCACCCACTGCCTTGAAGCATGGCCTTCATCTTGGTCATGACCTGGGCCAGGGTCTGAGGCCAAATGCCTAGCAGTTCCTGGTGCTGAGTTTCTATACTGTCTGACCAACCTGCCTTACCTTGCCCAGCTCTGTGGGATGGCACCAGGGCTATCAGAGACCTTGGTGCTGAAGGCTGAAATGGGTGGCTTTTTAGTGTACTGATAGGCCCCAGACAACAGGGGCCATGGGCTGGAATCTATGGGCCTGGGTCTCCAGAATTCCAGTGGTGCTCAACACGTACACCATGGGATCCCAGGCATAGCCAAGATGACTGAAAAGGCAGGAAGATTGGAAGAGGAGGAGGATGTGGAAAAGACAGAAGGGACCCTGGTGGGGATGGTAGCCATGTGGGCCGTAATGAGCAAAAACTTATTTAAAAACATATGATAATGTATAATATAGAGCAGCAACAGTAAAATGATGTTTAGAATGATTTATTTTGAGTATAAGATGCAAGGGTCATCTCCTTATTTTCTTGGCTGCCTATAGTGGGTGAGGTTTAAACTCTATTCATCCCAAATGTCAGCCTACTCACTGGTTGAATTGGCATAGCTCTAACTATCACTATTCCCAGAACACTAGACAAATTAGGCAGGATTCTGTGTTAGACCTGTGCTTGACCAACACAGCTCTCCCTTACCACACACAGCAATAACTTCATATATTGTCTTGTTGGAGAAAATGAAGTCTCTTCAATGATCTATCTTGAATTTTTGTCATGGTGTTTTATTATCGTGACAACAGGAACTTCTTGATAACAGATTTCCCATTTCCACAATAGCTTTTACTACATTTACTATTTATACTTATTATGCTAGTAACAATTAAATAACTTTTTGTGGGGTGTTTTTTGTTCTAATTATTCATAGTTAATACTATCATAAATACTGACAGAAGAGGAAATACTGATAACTACGAAGTTGGTATTTCCCTTTTACATGGAAACTTGTCATTATGAAGGCTTTAAAAGATTGTCAGATTTTTTGGCCAAATACCCTAACTGTCATGATAGAACTCTCATCCAGTGACTGGTGGAAACAGATGCAGAGATCCACAGCCAAGCCCCAGGTGGAGCTCCAGGAGTCCAACGGGCATGAGAGAGAGGGATTATATGAGCAAGAGATATCAAGACCATGATGGAAAAAGCACAGGGCCAAATAGCCAAACTAGTGGAAACACATGAACTGTGAACCAACAGCTGAGGAGCCCCCATGGAACTGGAACAGGCCCTCTGGATAAGTGAGACAGGTGATGAGCTTGAACTGTTTAGGAGGCCCCCAGGCAGTGGGACCAGGACCTGTCCTTGGTGCATGAGCTGGCTTTTTGGAACCTGGGGCCTATGCTGTGACACTTTGCTCAGCCTTGGTGCAGGGAGAAGGGGCCTGGACCTGCCTCAACTGAATCTACCAGGCTAGGCTGACTTCCCAGGGGAGAACAGGCCTTGGAGGTGGTGGTAATAGGGGGTGGATTAGGTTGGGAGAAGCCTGGGTGTTTGGAGAAGGGAGGACAGGGGAATCCGTGGCTGATATGTAAAATTAAATTAATTATAAAACAAAAATATTTATTAAAAAATAAAATAAAATGACCATACAGGTATCTCTGAACTGAGAACTTGGCCAGAGGCAAGGGGGAAGAAACATTCAGTTCAGATTTCAAAATAAATTCAACAGAAGGATGGTGCTGGTTGTAAGAACAACACAGGGCAAGCATTCATTCCAAGCCAGTTCCTCTTTATTCTCCTGTTCTACTTTATATAAGTGCATTTTACTTTCAGGTCACTTTTGAAGAAAGAGAAAGCAATACATTTTCATGGAGAAATGGAATCAGAGCTCACGTGATTTCATTTTGTTAGGATTTTTACCACAAAATCGCACAGGCCTACTGCTTTTGCTGCTCATCATCTCCATATTCTCTGTGGCCTTGCTTGGCAACTCAGCAATGATCCACCTCATTCGTGTGGATCCCAAACTCCACACGCCCATGTACTTTCTGCTCAGTCAGCTCTCTCTCATGGACCTGATGCATATCTCTACCACTGTTCCCGAGCTGGCATTCAACTTCCTCTCTGGCCAGAAAAGCATTACCTTACTGGCTGTGGAGTGCAATCCTTTTTCTTTCTGAACATGACAGGTTCTGAGGGTTTGTTCCTGGCCTCCATGGCCTATGACCATTTCGTGGCCATCTGCCACCCTCTTCATTATCCTATTTCCCATGAGCAAAATGATGTGTCTGGAGACGATCATAGGATCTTGGACTCTGGGCTCCATTAACTCCTTATCACACACAGTCTATCTCCTTCACATTCCTTACTGCCATTCTAGGTCCATTAACCATTTTTTCTGGGATGTCCCTGCCATGTTGCCCCTGGCCTGTATGGACACTTGGGTTTATGAGTACATGGTATTTGTGAGTACAAGCCTGTTTCTTCTACTTCCTTTCCTTGGCATCACAGCTTCCTGTGGATGGGTCCTTTTTGCTGTCTTTCATATGCGCTCAAGGAAAGAAAAAGGCCTTCATGTTCAACTCACTTAACTGTGGTGACATTTTACTATGTATCTTTTGTCTACACTTACCTTCATCCCAGGAGTCTCTGTTCCCCCACAGATGATAAGATTCTGGCTGTCTTCTACACTATCCTCACCCCTATGTTCAACCCTATCATCTATAGCCTGAGGAATAAGGAGGTCCTGGGGGCCATGACAAGAGTCTTTGGGACATTCTCTTCCACAAAAACTTTGTCATTTCCTCTCTACTCATATTTCAGTCCCTGGAGAATGACAGAGTAGTGTTGCCTTTTGGAAATGCAATGTGTCCCCCACACATGTCATACTTTTCTGGTGACTTAACACTGGTTAAGATTAAATAGTATGTTCATTATTGCACACTAGTACAATTATTCACATGTTTAATTAATAACATTATAGTCAATTATATCAATAACAGAAATTCGGCAATTACTATTCTTACATAATATGACACATTATACCTTATGAGTGTATAAATATTACTGTAAAATAATATTGTATGCTGATATTGATTTGTTTCTACAAAATTAACAATAAATTGCTTTGATTATATATTTTGCTTTCATTCTTTTCATTATTAAAAGTTTATGTATATTGAATATTTAAAAAAGATTGTCAGAGTTTTTAATGATTATGATTTGTAAAAAAGATTCTGAGAATTGATCTATATCAAACTTTTAAAGTGACAATTAGTCTAATCTTTAAAACAACACTTGGGGTAAACTTCATTTACTCATTCAATAAATAGACTGTGAGTAGTCACTTACTGCATGCTAGGCCATTACCTAACCAATGAGGTTACAGTGGTAAGTAGACCAACACCTACTGGAATTGAAGTATACATAAATTACAATAAATGAGACAGGCACACAGATAGACATGTGGTAGTTAGAGGACAAAAAGCAATTTTTCTGGACTGTAGGGGAAGATGGAAGGAACTTAAACGAGTAGGACCAAGTGGGAGAAGCTGAGAGCATGGCATATAAGGAAAATGGAAGGAAATATAAGAAAAGCCTTGTTCAGCCTTGATGCATGGGGGAGGGGCTTGGTACTGCCTCAACTGAATGTGCCAGGCTCTGCTGACTCCCCATGGGAGGAGCCCTGACACTTTTGTTGGAGGGAATGGGGAGGGTGGGTTGAGGGAAAACCTGGGGGAGAAGCAGAAGGAGGGATGAGACAGGGCTCTATGGTTGGCATGTAAAAGGAATAAAAAAATGTCTTTAGAAAAAGACTTAAAAAAAAGAAAAGAAAAGCCCGACAAAAAAGGTTCAAGAACAGGAAGATGCTGGAGTGTTCAGTGTCACTTCCCTGCAGGGAAAGGGACAGAAAAATCCAAGTTCAAGTCAGAGATGAAACAGGAGCCAGATCTATCTGTGTCAGGAGACACTGGCAGGTACTGTGAGTGGAACTGGAGGCAAGTGGGTTCTTGGTGAGGAACAGTAGTCTGACTTCTGTGTGGATGAATTCCTCTAACCACAGGACAAGGCAATGGGCTTCACTCACATTTGCCAGCTGTGATGATTGTATTTGTATAACAATGCTTTCTATGTAAGTAGAAATGGGATTCAACTATGTAAATGATTGTGATACTGAGAAATGCCTGCCTATGGCCTTGAGTATAACCCATCACAATAAAATATGTTCATCATGAATGTTAGCCCAAAAGAGAATTTGTTTTGTAAGTCAAACATGATTATCTATTTTCAACACATGTCAGAGTCTTACTTATTCTTTTCTCCTGTCTCCTTAATAACAGAATCCTAGCTGTTAGTATGCACACTGTGTCTCTGTAGAGTGGGTTCATTTACCTTGTGCTACAGCAGCAGTCACAACAGCTGTAAACGCATGCAGCAGAAGCAGCTGCAGCAGAGGCTGGAGCCTCTGGAGAGGAAGCAGAAGCATGAGAAGCAGAAACAGCAGAAGCAGGAGCAACAGCAACAGATGTGGAAGTGGAAGTGTCTTGCTGTAATCCTTAATGAAGACAAACATTTGATGCCTTGATAGAGTTCAGTGGAGAAGAACTGACAGTGTCTGTCTTGGTCCATCAGTTTACACTTTGCACGCTGCCTATACCAGGTAAACCTTGCTACTCCAAATCTTGTATTGGTCTGGGCTTAAATGTGTTGAACTGCAGAAATATGGTGACTTTTATATCAGTGTCATGATATGTTTACAAAGTGTGTAAACCACTGCCATTTTGGTTTACTAGATTTGCATATATATTCACTATCTACATTTCATTAGTGATATTTTGGTATGCTGATTTATCATTTGGATAACTTTTTAAAAGAAAATTTCATTGGGGGAAAACCACCAAATATTAACAATACCTTGAGTACAGTCACAATTTGTAGAAAACTGATTCCACAAAGTATGTTAACTTTAACTGACATACTTTGTTACATTCAAATCCTACTTCATTCAAAGTAGTGCAGATTCCACACAGGGTGCTCCAACTGTACCTACATACACACTAAGTGACTACTCATTCATGCACCATTACCATTTTACATTGAAAGATGACAGTACAACTTTGGACTGTCATTCAACAAGATATATTTATGTACTACAGACCATTTCAGCACTAAGAGATGGCCTCTTCATAACATGCAGAGTTATATAAAAAATGGTAAAAAATATTTTCCATTTCTACAGTTGAACCCCTTTGGCATTCCAATTATATCAAGCACTAATGAAATCTTTTCTGATTGAGGAAGATTTAAGGCAAGTTCTGGCCCTATAAAGGCACTGAGATGATTTCCCCATTATTGATACATGTCTTTATACTCAATGTCACAGTAGATCTGGTCGATTCAACAACCATTTTTTTTTCTTGCTGGTTTATAAAGCTGGAAGTAGAAAAGCAAGCCGCATGTGAGCCAAACTGCAAAGTATGTGGTCGTTCCTTTTTCTCTTTAATCTGATGGGCTACAACCATTCTACATTCTAAGAAAAATTCAAAATGCTCCTCAAACTACTTCCAGAGATTCTAGATTGCATGATTTCCTTTCAATACCGGGGGAGTGACACATGCCTTCATTCCTAGCACTTGGGAGGCAGACAGGCAGATGTCTGTGTATTCAAGACAATCTTGGTCTTCAGAGCCATGTTGGTGATAGTCAGGCCTACACGAAAAACTCTGACTAAAAAAGCAAAACAAAAGGAAAACACAAACAACCACAACAGCAAAACCGGGAACGTGCTTGGTAGCTGCTGGTGTTTGGCTGATTTTTCTAACATTGTTTCAATCTCATCTGAGACCTGAGCAAGTGTTTGGTCTGTTTTCTTCTTCCTGCATCACAGCTGCCCTGTTGTGGAAATTTTGTTCATCCATACAAAAGGTTTGTTGGCTTTTATGTGTACAATAACAAAACTTTGTAATTACTACTGCTGCTGTTGCTGATGATATTAATGAAGATACTGATGATGATGATGATGATAATAATAATAATAATACTGAAGGAGAACACCGAAAGGGAAGGAGTGGGGCCTCCCAAGAGTGTTTGAGGCCAACGCCTGCAAGTTGGCCTTCTTAGTGCCATCCCAGCTCAGTGGTGCCTGCAGCATCTCTCCCATCCTATAGAGGGAGGCCACTTGCCTCAGTACTTGGAGATAGAGAGGTGGGTGAAGATGGGGTGGCTGAGACCTGGGTCCAGGCTGGAGGAATCAACACTGTTGAGGAGCCTGAGCTTTGCAAGAGCTGTCTTGGTCCCATAAATTCTGCATCTCTGGGCAGCGCCTTGATCATGGGCAGATGGGATAGACAGGAAGGCAGCTGGAAACAAAGTTAGGCCAGGATATGCAGGTCAAGAGAGATTTAATAGGGGGCAGCACCTTGCATGACATCCCTGCTCTCTGCTGTGGTAGTCAGTAGGATGCAACCATAGCCTCTAATTGTTGGGTCTAGTTGGTCTAGCATTTGATGAGATGTTTGGCCCTGGTGGGAGGGAAAGACTAATTGTTATGGGAGGCCATGCATCTGGTTGCTGAAGGGGCACCACGGAGGCACAGCAGGTTGGGGGCGCCCAGGGGAGTAAGTTCACTGAAATGGAGCAGAAGGAAGAGGTAGATTTGAAACAGGATAAATTTAAGGAGGATGAGCTTGACGGTGGCATGCATGAAGTAGGTCTCTCTAGAAACATGGGCCATTCCAGATCCCTAGGCTGTTGGTGCTGGTTGGACTGGGAGCCTGAGAAACTGAGGCTGTGCTGCACACCAAATGCAGGACAAAAGCTCACAGGTCTGTGGAGGGGCCCCCACCCCACAACTTCCCACAATGGTTCGGGCTGCCTGGATGATATGGCAGCCTGGACCAGAGGGCATGAGGTGATCTGTGGAGGGTGTAGAATAGTCTTGAGCCTCCCAGCACTGGTGTCATTGTGGGCTGCAGCTGATCTGACCATCTTCAGCCCTTCTGACACTGGAGCCTCCATCTAACCTGGGTGTGTTTCATTTTGCTTGCTGTCTGTCTCCCAGGGAGGTGGAAGCAGTGTGAGGTTTGATTTGTTGTCTAGTGCTCATCCTCAATGCTAGCACAGGACCCACTGTATAGTAAGCACTTTAAACATGCAAGTCAGAAGTAGGACATGGTGGCCCATGCCTTTGATCCTGCACTCAGAAGGCAGAGGCAAGTAGATGTCTGTGAGTTTGAGGTCTGTTTGTCTACTGAGTCCAGGATAGCCAGAGCCTCATAGGAAGACACAATCTCCAAAAACAAACAAAGAAAGAAAAAGTGAGTTTGAGAGTTGCATCAGCAGTTAACAGCACTGGCTGCTATTGTGGAGGATGAGGGTTCAGTTCCCAGCAATCATACAGAGGCTCAAACACACTCTTTCAGCCTCCTCAAGCACCAGGGACACATGCAGTGCTCACACATACCTGCAGGAAAAATACCCGTATACATAAAAAATGTAATAAACATTTAAAAGGGGAAAAAATTAAAATAAGATAAAAATGCAAGTCAGGGCCTTAGGAAATGGCTCAGCATGTAAAGAGGAGTAAATCAGCAGCTCTTCCAAATTCTTTTTTGATCCAGGGATAACCTGGTGTTGAGAGATGATGACAGGTAGATAGAAGGATGGATGGATGGATGGATGGATGGGTGGATGGGTGTGTGGGTGGATGGATGGATGGATAGATTGATAGTAGATAGATGGATAGATAGAATTATAGGCCTATTATCCTGATGAACATATAAACACAAATTCTCAATAAAATACTTGCAAATAAAGTTCAGGATTACATTAAAAAAGATCATCCACCATGGTCAAGTTGTCTTCACCTCAAACAGGCAAGGATAATTCAACATACACAAATCAACATATTTACTACACCACATAAAATGAGTAAAGGACAAAAACAATATGACCCTCTGAATATATGAAAAAAAGCCTTTGTAAAACCCAGCTTTCATCAATGATAAAAGTCCTGGATAATCTAGGGGTATAGAGAATATAATTCAGCATAATAAAGTAATTGTACAACAAGCCCACAGCATCATCATACTAAATAGAAAAAAACTCAGAGCAATTCCAAAAAGGAGGAAGAAGAAAAGGATGTTCACTCCTTCCACTCCTATTCAATATAGAACTTGAACTCTTAGCAAGAGCAATAAGACAAGTGGAGGAGATAAAGGGGATACAAATGGAAAGGGAGAAGTCAAAATGTCCTTATTTGCAGATGATATGATTCTAAACAAATAAAACTAATAATTTATCAGAAATCCCTTAAGCCTGACAAATAGATTCATAAAAGTGAACGACTGTAAAATTAACACACAAAAGTCAGTGGCCTTCCTGTACACCAATCATAAACATACTGACAAAGAAATCAGGGAATCAGATCCACTCACAAAAGGCTTAAAAATGTATAACAAGACATTTTATATAAGTACACTTTAAAAGCAGGCTATTAATAAAAAGTGCTATGGAGTACCCAAGAACAATCCTAAATACATGCAAGACCTTCAAAGCTGATGTTCTGAAAGACACTAAAGACTTAAATGAATGGAAGTTTTAAAAGTTTTGTGGATAAGTAGGTAATAGAAAAGGTCAATTTTGCTAAATTAATAATACTAATGCAATATTTACTGAATTAGAAAATGTGAATACAATACATCACCCATTTCTGTGGAACTTCATAATGTGACCATACATGTTCTATTATTGGACAAAGGATAATTTTTAAAATGGAACAGGCAGGAACATCCAGAGATAATTTTAGAAGGGTAAAGTAGGGAAACATGTCATATTAGAGAGAAACATAGCATATGAGATAAAAAAATAAAAAAAAACCACTTTAATGGAGATATGTAAGCAGTGGGTGTGATTGATAGAGTAGATATTGCAACAGACTACAATGTCCAGAAAGTTTGTAATTGTTGAAAAAAGTGGCTACAGTCTGGAAGGAGAAGGACGGGCTATGAGAGCATGCCCTGACAACATGCAAGTGGTCTAGTTAGCTTTCTATTGTTGTAATAAAAGTCCAAAGAGCCAAATTGGGAAAGTGAAGGGTTTATTCATCTCACAGGTTGCAGTCCATCATCAAGGGAAGCCAAGGCATGATCCAAAGGCAGGGCCTTGAAACCACAGAGAATGCTGTTTACTGCTCTGCTCGGCTAATTTTCCTCTGAGGTTCAGGTTCATCGCCTAGGAATGCACTACCCACAGAGGGCTGAGCCATCTCCCATTGGTTACCAACAAGAAAATGCCAAAGAAGCATGCCTGCAAGCCAGTTTGATGGAGTCAAATCCTCAACTATGTGTCAAGTAGACAGCCAAGATTAGCCATCACAGCAAGTCAGAAGGGGAAAACATAAACCTCACTTCTGCAAAGAACATTGACCCTTCATGAAAAGGATTCTAAGTCCATAGTGAAATTTCAACTGTAGGAAGGATAATTTAAAAGGATTTATGTCAAAAATGAAACAATAAGTCAAATAATGAGTGACAATAAGTCCAACTCACAAAGGAAAAGATGGTAAATTTGACTTCTTAAAGTTCCTTCTGGAGGCTGCAGGGTGGACATGGGGAGGGGCTGTTGGCTGACAGCACCTTTGACCATCCTTCCAGTGTTTTCATGGAGGAGTTCTTATCAGAAACCCTGCCCTTTACTACAGAAGCTAGGTCCCAAATACAAGCCTGAATCACCAACTGAATGCCAGAGCTTATGTTCTAGAGAAATGGAGGAGTCCATTCTGCTTGATGATTTGGGGAAGGCTGCATCCCATTTTCAGAGGCATGGATGTTGAAAGCTTCTAAAGCTGCACCAGGCACATTGTCTATGGTCATTACTCTTGGTGACACACACTGCAGTGCTCACACTCATCATGATAATGTCAGTGGTGAGCTCTGTAACATGATTTAATTCTGGAGTATGATTTGTTTCCTATTGCTCCTGTCTCCATCCAATCCTGCCTCTTTGACCATCAAAGAAACTTCAAATTTTAATAAATCATTTTTGTTCTTAAAGTAGCTGGAGGCTTCTAGCTCCTGTTTACAATGAAGACCCCACAGAAGGCTTTCCTGGGTCATCCTTTTAAACTGGAGTTTTCCCTTTCTGAGAATGCATGGAGTAAGCAAGATGTGTTCTGGAGGAGTTCGAGTCCAAATTCATGTGGCTCTTCCTGACACCCTGCTCTCGAACAGGTACAGTCTGTTGTTCTTCTCTTTTCTTTAAAGAGAACCCATTTTCTGTCTCTTGGACCCTTTTTCATCACAGTTACTACCAGCCATAACATAATGATTTGAATTTCAAATCTACAATTATAGAAAGAGACCAGATTGTTTTGTATCTGGGTTTCTAGCTAATCGTCTCCTAAGACTGGTATTTCATCCTATTATAGCCAGACCAAAAAAAGGCCACTAAAAGTCATCATGACTATGAGATCTACAGGTGACTCAGATGTGATTTTTGATTATTGTCACTCCTTCCTTTCACTCTCTAAGTGAGCCTTTTTCTCATGAGTATTAGTGAAGGGGGAATAAGACTGTGATGACTATTCTTGGTTTTCAACGTGACTGT
This sequence comes from Peromyscus californicus insignis, assembly GCF_007827085.1. Classification (NCBI taxonomy): domain Eukaryota; kingdom Metazoa; phylum Chordata; class Mammalia; order Rodentia; family Cricetidae; genus Peromyscus; species Peromyscus californicus. The sequence continues at coordinate 91,027,773 of NW_026294413.1, forward strand.
ATCTGGATTAACAAACAACAAAAAATAGAGGGCACACCTGTGGGAGAGGTCTGCTTATTTTGAAGTATGAAGATCTAATTCTAGTTTGGATCTTTGAGGCATGAAGTCACACCTTTAATTCAGATCTTTAATCCAGATATAATCTGGACCACTGCTTTTGTTGAAAGGACTTGGAAGAATGAAGCTCTTACTCTTTCTCTGTAGCATGAATCTTCAAAGTTCTTATTAGTAAAAACAAACCTGGACTGGTTATTGGGGTAAATGCTGGAAGATCAGAGAAACAGAACAAGCCACAGCTACCTCACCTCGCCATTTTCTCAGCTGATCCTGTTTACTCAAGCTGGAAGCCTTTGAGTCCTCATCCAAATGGATCTCAGCTGAACTGATTTTTGAAATCCTAAAATCTTAACGAGCTCAAGTTCCTGGTCCTCACGCCTTATATACCTTTCTGCTTTCTGGGATTAAAAGCTCACTTCCTGGGATTAAAGGTGTGAGTAACCATGCCTGGCTGTTTCTAGTGTGGCCTTCAACTCAGAGATCCAGAGGGATTTCTGCCTTTGGAATGCTAGGATTAAAAGTGTGAGTGCCACCATTTTCTAGCCTCTGAATCTAGTGGCTGTTCTGTTCTGTAACCCTAGAAAAGTTTATTAGGGTGCACAATATTTTGGGGAACACAATACCACCACATTTCCCCTTTTTGCCTAAAATTAAAAAAAGTTTATAACTAATACAAGAAAAACTATCCAATAAGTATATACAATATATACAGTCAAGAATTACTTTAACAATATCTAGTTCACCAACATTTGACAGATTCAGACAAAAAACTCCATTAATATATGTTAACAATGTCCAGTCCAGTAACATTTGATAAACTCGGACCAAAAAAATTTCATTACTTATCCTATTTAAAACAAGTAGTTCCTTTTTAAAAGTGGATTCAAAAATTGACCTTTTTATCTTATCATATTCATATTCTCTCTTTTTCCTTTTCATAATAGATTCAGTAATCTACCTTTTTGTCATTTTTATATCTTCCCCTTTTTCTTTTTAGAGTAGATTCAATGATCTACCGATTTATCCTATTATTTCTTCCTCCTTTTCCTCAGAGTAGATTCAATGATATACCTCATATCTATATTCTCTTTTTCTTTCTTCCTTTTTTTTTAGGCTTTAAGCAGCACCGTTAAGCTGAGATTCGTTCTGGATGAGGGCTGAGAGGCATCCAGTCTGAGGAAACAGGATCAGCTGAGGAACTGGCAAAATGAGGTGGCTGTGGCTTGTTCTGCTTCTCTGATCTTCCAGTGGTCAGCCCCAATACCTGGCTCCAGATTTATTTTTATTAATAAGAACTTTTAAGATTCATACTACATATCGCTGCTTGCTCTTAACTTGTTAGCACAACCATTCTTTGACTAGCATTAAAGCCTACTTCTTTAAGATTCCAGCATATACTGCAGACCAGCTGAGACATCCAGTCATGAGGAGTGGGCATCTACTGGATTATTGGGCTTTCCATTCACAGCTAGATATTGTTGTATTAGATAGAGCACGACCTGTAAGCCATTCTAAGAAAAAACCTTTCCATAGAGAATCATTGTATTGCTTCTAGAGAATGCTGGTTAAGACACCAGGCATGTAGAGAGGACGTTCTAGAACAGTTCGGGTCTCATAACAGTCCCAGCTCACTTACAAATTCCCAACAGTCACCTAAACCATAGCCTTCCCCTGGTGCTTGCTCACATCAGAGAACTCAACCCTCCTCCTCGATGATCATGATCGAATTCCTTGGCATGATTTACTTTTCATATTATTGGGTATGAATATGAGAAGGGTAAGTGCCAATTTTAGGCAGTGTTTATAAAGTGAGTGTTCAACTCCCCATGGGTGAATTACTGAAAAAAATTCTTATGAAGCAGAGAGAAATCTCTAGCTTTGGAAGGGGGAGGTGCTGAATGATTTCCCCTGTGTCACAGGAGAGACTCCTGGAAAGGAAACCACAGCTTCTGGTCAATTCATGGAGAATTAATTAGCACAAACTCAAAGGCTTTGCCCCATGACATCAGCAGACCCTTTGCTGGGCATTCTATTGTATCCTGGACAGCTCTTGGAATCCCCAGTGATGTCACTAGTGTTGTAGCAACACTGACTGCCTTGAGGACATTTGTTCAGTGACCACAAGCTTGGCCTCTAGACATGCTTTCCAGACTCAGAGGTCTGTTTAGGAGAGGGAATGAACTGCATGGAGAGACCAGAGTGAGGCCGAAGGAAGCTGGTCCTAGGTCTCACTGGAAAACATGGAAAAAATGGTCTGGGTAAGACACAGTGAGTTTTGGCAGGGGCTGGGGAGCTTTCTGGATGTGGTGGGCTTCAGCTTTCCAGGGCTAGGACTAAAGACGTGGGAACTTCTGGGATGGAGGCACAGAGAAATTAATGAGATTTCTGTACCATGACTGGATTTCACTGCCACTGGAGTCATTTATTTATGTGCCAGTGATAACAGGGAAAGGAGAGTACCCTGGAAAACCCTGAGGTTCTCATACATGATATCATAGCCACCAGCAGGGCAGGAGCCCCCAAGTGCTGCTGTCTTCCAGTGACCCCTGAGGTTTCTGAATTACCAGCTGTTGATGGCACACAGGTCTCCAGTTCAGCCTGAGAGCTGTTAGATTCAGTGGAACTGGACTGAGACTGTCCCCTTCCTGCCAGCTGTGGGTGTCCTGGAGTGTCAGTGAGGATGGCTTTGTGAATCTGACAACTATGTTTTGTCCCTGCATGGCTTTTCCATTGACATGAGACTCTGAAGCCTAGAGCAAGGGACTTGGGCCTCCCTACACTACCCAAGTGATTATAACAGTAGCAATTATCTCCATGCATCTGAAAGCACATGGCCGAGGGCCCCTCAACCAAGGTGCATCCTCTACAGCTGTGAGTAAGCCTTAAGAGGCTGTCCACTGGGTCCCCTTGTGCAGGGAGACAGAGAAGACCAACTGACTTCTAAGACATTCACCTCCCTATAGAGAGATTGGAAACTGACATCCACAGAGGGGAGACTCAAGTCTGGGCTTTCAGAACCTGCCTGGACAAAGACTCATCTGTCAGTCAGTTTCTGTGCATCTTTCAGTGTGTAAGGATTAACTGAGATGAGGTAGTGTGCAGGGCAGGTGCTGTGCTTTGACTTCTAGAATTGGGTATTACTGAGATAGCTCACCTTGTCTAGCATGACTTGTCAGTGTGATATAACATCTGAAAGGACACAGTTTGCCTCACATCACTCATTTGTTCTGGGATCCACCAAGTACGCTTCTGAACCCACAGTCTAGACTTCTGGTGAATGTTCAATCCAGACCAAACATGGTGCTAGTTCTTTATTTCAGGACTATCAGTAAATTGAAAAGTGTGAAGTGTGGGTCTGGGAAAGGTCTATGGTAAAGACCTAATAACCTGTCCTCTTGTGCCCTTTTCCTACTTCTCTCATGCTTTGATGGATATTGTAATTTAAGCTGACTGTGTCAGTTTTCCTAAGGGCATGCAAATTGTCACAGGAGGCTCCAATCAAAGAATTTGGCTTTTGTGTAGCTCTAGGGGTAGCACCACCACAGTGACACACTACATACTATCCCCATGACTATGACACATTTGATTTTCTGTGAATGCCTTTGCACACACATCTGTGTGTGGCCTCTCACTCACCATTCATCTTTCCTCAAACCCCAGTGCAGGAATGGAGCCTTACACTTGTGGGAATGTTTGCTCTTGTTTCTGAGGGCTCCCGTGGGGAATTCTGGTTCTTAGTATCCCCAGGAAGACACGTCCCTAGTTGATCTTCTTTTGGTATTTTATGAGGGCTAGAATGTATTCTGCTGATGATTCCGGGTAATTTTCCTCATGGATTATGGGACTTACCTTTGTTCTGACAGGACACCCACAATATCCCACCACACCCACATACTATAACAGGCTTGGTGATTTTCCATAATGTGCTTGTTTACATCTGAAGACTGATCTTTCCTCCCCACCATCCTGACCTAATACCCTAGCAACCTTTATTTCTCATGTTATTAATTAGAGATCTGAGAAAGTGATGAGCCATTTCGCCAGATGTATATGGAATAGAGACTTCAAATTTCCATACTTGAAGTAGTAAAAATATTCTAATGAAGCACAGAGAGAGAGAGAGAGAGAGAGAGAGAGAGAGAGAGAGAGAGAGAGAGAGAGATCACTGGCTTTGTAAAAAGGATGTACTGAAGTTCTTTCCTTATGTTTCTGGAAAGGCTCCTGAGAAGGTCAACATGGCTTTTTGTGCATTGCAGAAGAGCTAATTAGTAGGTAAGGGAGGGCTGCTCCAGGTGACCCTAGAGGTCCCTTCTCTGAAATTCTATCTTATCCTGTAGAGCCCTTGATATTCTCTGTGGTGTTACCAGCGTTGTGGCAACACCACATGTCTGTGGGGTATTCGTTCAGTGCCCATAGACATGTTAGCAAGACTGAGCTGGCTGCTTGGGAGAGAGAATAGAGAACATGGAGAGACCAGAGAGAGGCAGAAGGAAGCTGGCCTTTGGTCTTAGTGTAGAGCCTGGAGAAATAAATGGTTTTGGAGAAGGTACAGTTAGTCCTGATCAGGGGATTGGGAGCTTCATAAAGGAGGTGAACTTAAGCTGGGCCTTCCAGTATGGGCCTCAGCATCTGGGAGCTTCTGGGAAACAATGGGCCTGTCCTGCTTCTCCGGGTTTCTTAAGAACAGACCTAGATTCAAGAGTCTCTGATGGTGAGTTTAGGAGAGCCATGAATTATTCAGGCTGCAGCTGCCTTTCTGGGAACTCCTTCATTTCATTCAGACTGGCAAAGAGGGGCAGGAGGAACAGATGGACTAATGAGCTGTCCCTGTCTGGGTAGGGTGTTGCTGCACTTCATCCTAGTGGATTCCTACAGTTTCCATGGGAATCTGACGCCAATAAGAAGGGAGGGAAACTCCCCTGGCCATCTACCACAACCTCAGACATTCAGATGCTTTGGTCCTGGGGAAGTGTGATCAGGATTTGGTGCTGCTAAGTTCTAGACACAACAGGACTTACCTGCATCACATCACATATGAGCTCACACTGTCCTTCAAATCTGCATGGCTGGGATAGCTTATGCCTTCCAGATTCAGGGAACTGCATTAGGGAGGAAGACACATGCCTAGCCATGGTGCTTGATACTGTAGCAGGGACATTTGGAGTAGCTGGTGGCTGCCAGTAGCTTTGAACTTCCTTGCAGTGTTGTGGTGGAAAAGTTCCCATCAGAGGTCCTGCTTCTTACTACAGAGGCTAGGTCCCAATACAAGCCTGAGTCAGTCATCTGCCTGCCAGAGATTATATTCTAAAGAAACGGAGGAGTCCATTCTGCTTGATGGTTTGGGGAAGGCTCCATCCCATTTTCAGAACCATACATGTTGCGAGTTTCTGAAGCAGCACCAGGCACATTGTCGAATGCCAGTATTCTTGGTGACACACACTGCAGTGCCCAGGCTCCTCATGGTGGTGTCAATGGTGTCTATTGGTTAAAATATTAAGGCAACTCCACATAGTTAAAAGGGAGGTTTATTTTGTGGGGTAATTTACAATTGAAGCGATAGGTTACAGGGTCTGGGAAAGGTGTAGTGCAGTCCACGGTGTTCTCAGGAGAACTCTGTTTGGTCTACCTCCAGCGTTCAGCATCCAGGAACCAAGAGAGCCAGCCCATCTGGTCTTGGGTCTTCAGGGGTCCTCTCTCGGCTCTGCCTTGCAGGCGTGACAGTTGCCGAAGCCTCAGTGAGGGTGGTACTTGCAGATCAAAGCTGGAACAGTTACCCACTACAGGTGTCATCTCATGAACAGAATTTGTATATTGGTGCTGTTGTCTGAAATCCCACTTGTATGACCCTAGAGAAATTTCAAATCTAAATGAATCCTTTTTGCTTTGAAAGCAATAGGAGGCATCTAGTTGTTGATGACAATGAAGTCCACACAGTAGTCATCCCAGTCCTTCCTCTTTTAGGAAGGAGGTCCCCCCCCAAACCCCCGCATCACAGGATGTATAGAGTAAGCAATACATAGTCTGGAGGAGTTCAAGTCAAAATTCACATGACCCGAGACACCATCCTCTTTATTACAGGTCCAATGTGCTGTTATTTTAGGCCTTTCTTCTTTTTACTTAAAGAACACCCAGGTTTTACCTATGGGCACTTGTTTTTAACCACAGTTACTATCAAACAAAACATAATTATTTGAATTCCAAATCTTCAATTATAAAGAAAGACCAGATTCTTAAAGTACTGGGTTTCTAGCTGCTTCCCTGTTACTCAAGAAACCACAGACTGGAATTTCATCCTATTTCAGCCATGCATAGCCATAAAGCAGCCACTGAAAGTCATCATGACCATGAGATCTACAGCTGATTCCCATGTACCTGTTGATTATTGCCACTCCTTCCTTTACATCTCTGATGGAGCCATTTGCTCAAGAATATTAGTAGATAGAATTAAGACTTTGATGTCTATTTTTAGATGTCAACATGATGGCATCTGGGAGTAATATAACCCAAAAATAGAGGGAACACCTGTGGTCTATTTCTGCTTAATTTAATGTAGGAAGAACTACTTTATTGTGGAACTTTGAGGAATGAAGTCACACCTTCAATTCAGAACTTTAATCCAGATGTAATCTGAACCATTCATTCTGCTGGAAGCCTATAGAAGGACATGGAAGAAGGAAGCTTTTACTCTTTCTCTGCTTGCTCTCACCTTGTTGGCTGCATCCATTCCTTCACTGACATTAGAGCCTACTACTTTAAGGTTACAGCATAATATGAGACATCCAGTGTTTAGGACTGAGAAACTACTGGAGTCTTGAACTTCCCATTCATTTCCAGTCATTATTGGATTAGCTAGCTCACAGGCTGTAAGCCATTCTAACAAATCCCCTTTTAATATAAAGATTCATGTTTATAACTTATGTTACTCTAGAGGCCTGAAAATACGCCATGCACGTAGAGTGGACATTCTAGAAGAGCTTGGGTCTCATAACAGTCTCAGCTCACTTACAAATTCTCAATAGTCACCGTCCCTTAACCTTAGCATTCCTCAGGTGCTTGCTCACTTCATACAACTCAACCCTCCTCCTCCACATCATCATGATCTAATTCCTTGGCATGCTTTATTTCTCATATGCTGTGGGATGGTCTGTATGTCAAATGTGTTGCTGATTGGTCAATGAATAAATCACTGATTGGCAGTGGCCAGGCAGGAAGTATAGGCGGGACTAACAGAGAGGAAAGTTAAGAGAACAGGAAGCTGGGGGAGAGGAGACAGTGCCAGCCGCCATGAAGAGAAACAACGTGTAAAGATGCCGGTAAGCCACGAGCCATGTGGCAAGGTATAGATTAATGGAAATGGATTAATTTAAGCTGTAAGAACAGTTAACAAGAAGCCTGCCACGGCCATACAGTTTGAAACCAATATAAGTGTCTGTGTTTACTTGATCGGGTTTGAGCGGCTTGGGACTGGCGGGTGAGAGAGATTTGTCCTGACTGTGGGCCAGGCAGGAAAACTCTAGCAACACTCATATTATTGAGTATGGATGTTAAGGAGAGGAAGGTCCATTCTTGGGTAGTGCTTATAAAGTGAGTGTTCAACTCTCCATGGGTAAAGTAGTGAAAAGATTCTAAGGAAGCAGAGACAAATTCCCAGCTTTAGAAGGAAGAGTTACTGAATGGCTTCACCTGTGTCACAGGAGAGACTCCTGGAAAAGAAATCTCAGCTTCTTTTCAGTTCAGGGAGAATTTATTAGCCAGGAGGAAAAGGCTGTTCCGTGTGACCTCAGGAGTCCCTTCTCTGGCAATTCTATTGTATCCTGAAGAGCAGAGCTCTTGGAATCCCCTGTGATGTCAATAGTGTTGTAGCAACACCAAGTGCCTTTAGGATGTTCGTTCAATGCCTATACAGCTTGACTATAGACATGTTGTCAAGTACACCTTGTTGTCAAATCACCTGCTAGTCAAGTACAAAGTCTCACCACAAACTAATAGCACCCTGTATTTCCCACAAGCCAACACCTGTCAAGACATCTTGAAATGCATGATGAGCAACCACACACTATTGGTCCTATACCCAGAGAGTGATACAGGCCACAGGCTCTGCTTTTCATTGGAATGAAGCAGAACAGCCTGTGTCCCCATCTCACCCCTACCCGGGCATCAAGTTCTGCCTTTCCGATGCACTTGGGAAAATTAGTTTGGGCATGAGGACACCATGGAGTTCATTCTTTTTCTGAGGAATCCTGGGTTTGACACAGTGGTCTCAAGACAGTCAACAGAGAATTAGGCATAACAACTACCTGCTTTTCAAATCATTGTTTGTATTATGGTCCAGGATTCCAAGTAGTTCATTCCTCTAACAGGTCATCATCTGTAGCTGAATGGTCAGTTTTTCCACCTTGTTCAACCCCAGGCCCTCCTAAGTGAGGGGAGAGTTGGGATGATGCCTTTCCAGTAGTCCCTGGAGGTAGAAAAAACACAAGGGTAATTATATATTTAAATGGCATAGGGCCAGGAGAGATAATGCTAAGTGTAGAGTAAAAGGGTCATGGAAAGAACTTAACCATGAAAGCCTTAAGACCAGTGCAAGGAAAGAACATTTTGACCCGGACTTGTTCCCAAGGCCATGACCAGGGTCAGGAAAAACAATCCTACCAGTCTCTGAGCTTGCCCCAAGATCAGTCCACAAAAGTCCCACCAACGCCAGGCCAAACTGGAAAGTACCCCACTCTCAAGATACTCCATATATAGCCTGCCTTCTGCTCAATTCCCTGTGGCTTCTCACCCAAGCAGAGGAGCCACCCTCTTGGGGGTTTCTCTCCCAATAAATATATTGTGTGAGGCATGTTGTGTGGTGTGACTTTGTGGTATTTCTTGTCTCCTGATTTCCAGGATACCTTTCAGAATAGAGCTGTAACACTTGCATTGGAAAAATTTCCCCTACCAGAGCAGAGCTGTTACATTTGCACTGGGGAAACCTTGCCTGCTGGGGCAGAGCTGTAACACTTCTGTTGGGGAAGCCATTTCCCCTAAAGCTGTAATACTTACACTAACTCCCAAGTAGAGGCCTGAGGAAGAGTCTGTGGAGCCCAGAAGGAACAGGGCGGCTATCCTCAAGCTGGGTCACATAAGCCATATCTCTGTTCCCCACCACAATGTCTAGATATGTGCCTCCATACCCACTGCAATCCCATGGGCTCTGGAAGTCATAAGCTAGTCCAGCAATTCTGGTTCGGAGGACAACGCCAGCTCATATCTGATATGATGTACGTTAAGTCCTGGAGTTCGTAGTGCTTAGCAGCACCAAGCCCTGACCACCTGTGTCTAGGACCAAGAGCAACTGAATGGCTGGGAGCTTGGTGAATGCCAGGGGACTTAAACTGCCTGTCAATAGCATCAGATATCCATGGAACATAAAGGAATTTGCTGAGGGTAAAGTTCAGTAACACCCTATCCTGACAGGGATCCCTCATCTATCATCCTGTGCCTCTTGCTGCCCTGTTTCCCCTTGGAGTGAAATTAAGGAATTCCCCCAGCACAGTAGCTGCAGATTTGATAATTCCTGGATCTCTGCCAAACAAACCCTCAGAAATCCTTCTCTGTGTCTGCTATTTAGGAACCCAGAGAAGCAGGATAGGCCCATTGTTTCCCAGAGTCTCCCAGCTGCTGAGTCCCATTCTTGAAAGGCCCAGCTCAAGGCCTACCTCCTCCAGGGAGCTCCGCATCCCCTGCACAAAACTGACTGCACCTTCCCCTGGAATATTTATTTCTTGATGTTTACCTGAGACAGATGAATAGCCTCATTCTGCTTCTCTCTCTTCTCTAGACTGTCCATTCTCTCCCAAGTAGCTCTCTCAGTCTCACCAAAATGTCTTTGTGAATCCCAGAGGCACTGTACAAATGCCCTAAATGGCAGTTGGTGTTGCGTCAACAGTGGTGACATCAAGAGGAAGCTCAGGGCTCTCCAGGAAACAATAGAATGTTCAGGGAAGTGACTGTTAGGGTCACTGCCACAGCCCTCACCTATGTGCTACTGAGCTCTTCCCCAATTAGCCAGGAGTTGTCCTTTCCAGGATTATTCTCAGAGACACAGGGGATGCCATTCAGTACCTCTTCCTTACAAAGCCAGAGATCTCTCTCTGCCTCATTAGAACCTTTTCATTACTTATCTGTAGGGAGTTGAAGACTCACTTTTCAAAAACATCCCAGGGTATGTCTCTTCTCTTCCTTATGGTCTCTGATCAATAAGAAGAATGTTCAGGAAGTGACTGGCAGATGAGAGACTACCCTAGCAGGATCTGAAGCCCAGATAAGTGGCCCTCTGTGGCTTGCTGTGGGATGTTCTCTATACTGTGAATGTATTGCTATGATTGATTGATAAATAAAATGCTGATTGGCCAGTAGCCAGGCAGGAAGTATGATAGGCAAGACAAGCAGAGAGGAGAATTCTCAGAAGTGGAAGGCTGAGGCAGAGAGACGCTGCCAGATGCCAGGATGAGAAGCAGAAGTTAAGATACCGGTAAGTCACCAGCCACGCGGCAAGGTATAGATTTATAGAAATGGGTTAATTTAAGATATAAGAACAGATAGCAAAAAGCCTGCCACAATCATACAGTTTATAAGTAATATAAGTCTTTTTATGTTTACTTGGGGGACGCAAGTGGGAGAGATTTGTCCCAGGGAGAGATTTCTCCCGACTGACTGTAGGCTGGAACACAGGAAAACTTCAGCTACAGTGGCTATCAGTTCTACCAATTCTCTATAGGTAGTGGGTGTCTCAGAGGTCAGCTGGTTTCCTCTGCCTCCCTGCACAAGGTGACCCACAAGACAACCTCAGTGGGATTATTCACTGTTGCCCATGATGTGACTTGTCTTCGGAGTCTTCAGTCCTCTTTTGTCAGAGCCAGAGGAAAACTGGTACTATCCACAGGCACACAGGTGGTGTGGGGGTTGCCCAAGTACTTTCTGGATGCTTCAGACCCCCACATTGATGGAAAAGTCATGCAGTACAAAACTTAGTCATCAGATTCACCACCCCTTCCTCACTGACAGCTCAGGGCACTCAGAGCTGCCAGGAAGGGGACAGTCTCTCTCCTAATGCACTGCCTCTAAAAGGCAGATAACTATGGATTCCCTCATTTTTTATACTCCTATAAACACAGGTATATTTCGAAAAATTCTGATATGAATGATCATGTCATGAACATGTGTGTATCTAGTCTCCTTTTTTTTGAATAGCTAATCATGTGAAGTGGTATGTTGAATATGGATCTTTTTCCATCATGAAGTGGATATTCTTGTTGTAGGCCATGTGATGCACACCCAAGACACCATCCCTGTTTGCAACCCTGCCTGGCTGGGAACCCACTAGCCTAAGCCTCCTGGAACTTGCAGAGATCCATCTCTGCCTGTTGAGTTCTAAGGTTACAGGAGTGTAATACCACATCTGACTACTAAAGCTACTATAAGACTGAAGAGTTGGAAATTGCTTTTTTATTTATGAAATTATAGAAATTTGACTCAATAGGGGCTTTAAAAGGGCATTTAGTATATCCAGCATATAGCCTTAGCAAAATATAAAATCAAAGAAAGAACAAAAGAACCAAAAATTATCAAACACCAAACAAAACAAAGAAAATCAAAACCTGAATGGAAACAAACACAACAGCAAACCAAAACTATTTACACTGAGAAGCATTCTCTTCTTGCAGATTTAGTGGCACTATCCTATACCCTGTGGTTGGATTTGGACACAAGTTGGAAGACAACCATATTTGGCATTATGGTCTCTTCAAGACAAGTGTAGTCATGCCACTTTGGGGCCTTTAGGTTAAGCCCCTGCCAAAGTTGATCTTAAACTATGTTGACCACTATGTGATTCTGTCAGGCAACCTGAGTTTCTGTGCCGATTTAAGACTGAATAAGGACATGGGGAGCATCTGCTACCCAAAGACATAAAAGCTCATGATGGCATCCTTTCTAAATCATTTCTCAGAACAATTCACTTCACCATCACATGTGCTTGAAGGTGAGTCGCTCCAGCACTCGACTGGAGTGAGAATATGATGCTTCCTTTGTGTGGTTTGTCTGGAAAGCAGCAACACATTCTCTGTGGATATATCTCCATCCACATAAGAAGAGCTGAAGACTCAGTCGGCTAACAAAAGTTCATAGCAATAAACTTCCAGAGCAACTATGAATGGAAACATATTCTCTCTCTATGTTGTTTTGGCCATCACTGGGAACACTTGCGGGTAAATGTCAGCTTTTTCTGCATAATTCTTGCTGTTTTTTTTATGTCAAGCGTTTTCCTGATGGTTTCCTTACTCCATAACTAGAGAGACACATGAATTAGATTATGGATGGACCACTTGCAGGGTGGTTGATATTTTCTTCATTTGTGATTCTATAGTTAGAAGTACATGTCTTGTTCTGAGGAGGCCTTGACTGTAGAGTGGAGAATGTCAGGGTTTCTGGTTGACTATGGCTTCCCTCAACCTCCTCAGTTCTTCTAAAGGATGCTGTGAGAGAAGAAAAGGCAATCAGATCTAAAACAGCTTTGCTTGGTCACTGGCTAGACAAATTGAGGACCTATTCACATATAGGAAAGCAGAATCAAGGATGAACATCCACCCTACAAATGCCATGTTGCTGGGGAAGGGATGTCATGGTGGCTCACTTGCTTATGACACTTAGTGCTCCTGCTGCAGCAGCTCTGTTGGCAGGAGGCTCTCATCCTGAACTGTGGACTGTTCCAGCTCATGTAGGAGTTTTTCTGACCTGGATGAGGAAGGCAGTTAGGGCAGAGTCCTGGTGGGGTCTGCCATGTGACCTGCCAATCTCTGACATCACAAAACCTCAGTTGTGCTGGACAGTCAACATTGAACTTTGGCAGCAGTCATTGTTTGTATCCCTAAGAGATAAGTGTTCCAGAATAGCTGGGCCTTGAATTCTTTTCTGCCCATAAGTATCAGGTGTTTATATGAGTAATGTATGTTCTGTGCTCTATGAGAAAGAACAGGGCTTTTTTCCTACAGTCTAGGGACATCATTTAAACAAAAGGAATAGCATATTAAAGTCATACATAACGACATAGTGGAGTTACACAGACTGTTCATGATGAGTTTTTCATTGACCAACTCATTTTTATATATAGACTTAATACAACTTTGCAAACTAGACAGCTGAATAAGGTCATGTGGAAAAATCAGCTCTCTCTCCTGCAAAATGGAGCCGGTCATGCTAGAGCAACATTTCTTGTTTCATGTGTCTGAGAACATTGCCACTGTATGAACTCTGGGAATAAACAAAAACAGCTGTGCTATCCTTAGGCCTACAGCCTGGAATCTACATCCTGGTACTCCTGAGAAGTCTGTTCCACAACATTCTGTGAAGGTTCTGAACAATTTTCAGCAGAGACATCTGCCTGACTTCATCCTGCCAATGACTAAACTTATTATACCCCAGTACACTTAACATGGGAAATGCTCAGACAATGAAGAGGGCCATTGTTATATTAAATAGTGACAAGACTGTGAATCTCATCCGTACAGGTGATATTCCTGAATAAATATGTAATTTCAGATATGGTGGGACACACCTTTAAATCGCCTCACTTGGGAGGCATAAGCAGTCAGAGCTCTGTGAGTTCAAGGAAAGCCTGCTGAGAACATACCAGAGAGATCAGAAGGGAGAGACGGGACACAAGTCTATAGAACCAGGGAGTATCAAACATATTGTTTGCTGGACAGAAGTTCTTGGTGACGGGACCAGCATAATATTATGAGTTCTGTGTTGGTCTACCCCTGCTTGGAGCAAGGAATCTTGCTGATAAGCAAAAGCCCACAAAGGACAGAGAGCCCAGGTACAGGGGACCCAATTGGCTCCATACCCCAAATTCAACCTGGGTTCCTACCTCATCTGGGAGACAGCCAAATGATGCTGCAGCTTTATTGCCAAGTGTTTTTGCTGTGTAACCAGCTCCCTCTGCTTCAGCAAGCTCTGAAGTCTCTCTTCCATTCTTTGCTGCTCCTTTTCATTAGAAGATTGTGTCCTTAGTGGAGGCTTGAGTATAATATAGACAATACATTCTCACACAAGTACAAGGACACACAGAGGATCCCAAGAGCTTGCTATTAAGTCAGACTCACTAAATTTCAATTTCATGGGAACATGAGAAAGCCTGTTTCAAATTCATAAGACAGAGACTGACAAAGAGAGAAACCCAGTGGTCTCCTCTAGCTGTCATCCACATGAAATATGCACTGCCCTCAAACGTGCCTCTATTTTACACACACACACACACACACACACACACACACACACACACACACACACCCCAGAGAGAGACAGAGACAGAGAAAGGGGTGAGACGAAAACAACAAAGTGATAGAGGAACAGTTATCTTTAAAATAAGCACACCAGCCTTTAGAAAAAGTCCCCAAACTCAGCTTTCCATCCATGGGAACTAAAATGGCCTAAGGGAGCATACTCTGCTTAGTCAGTCTGTGTGGAGGTGGTTAGAGAATTTTTTACTCTTGAACTCAAGTCTGTGTACAGCAATTCTCCCATCATAATGACATGTAGCTGTATGATGAGTGACTGAACTGTTTCCTCCCTTTGACTACCAGTTCAAGAAGAGTATCAGGAATTTCATGCCAATGACAGAGATTCTCTGAGGAGACTCACTTCCCAGAAATACTAATGCACAGACACACAATGAACAATTTTATGTCATGAAGTGGGTGGATGGATGGGTGTATGGATGAGGAAAGTGATGAGATAAAGCTCTATCGGTTAGGTAGACTGGGTAAGGTTACATAAGTAAATGATGCTGGACTTAACTGTGACCCACCTGCCTGTCCTACCTGCTGTTGCTGGTTTTCGAGTCCACTGGTCTCTTCTTGGACCTTACTGAGCACTTTCAAGTCACCCAAGTGGTGCTTCAGTAGGTCCCAGTCTTCCAGTAGGTTCTCCTTCTCTTGCCTCAGCATGTCCAACTTCTTTTTCAACTGACTCTGCTCCATCAGGAGCCGGCTCTGCAGATCACTGGAAACACCCTCTGCATAGTAAGACTTTGCCAGCCTGCACTGGTCACCCCTGACTCCATGCCTCAACAACCCAACCCTATCCCAGGTTCACAGGAAGATGTAAACAAGCACCTTCAACAGTAATCAGAGTGGCACTCAAGACCAAAAGCAGAAAACAGCTATTTCCTGCAAGAATCAAACTATTTCTGAAAACCCCCTAAATAACAGAAAGTCATGCACTTCCAAAAACAAGAGGAGTACCCCACCTGTCCTAATCAGTCCACTGTCATGAGGAAACACCAGCAGGTAATGTAACAAGGACACTTGGGGAATTAGGAGACCCAGAGAGTGCATAGATCCCATAGCAGTCAGTCCCTGCCTGACAACCCTCTCGTGAGGCCAATTGCTCTTCTACCTAACCAGAGGTTCTCATATGTGGGTTGTGAACCCTTTGGGATCTAAGGAGCCTTTCACAAGGGACACATATTAGATGTCCTATGAAGACATTTACATTAAAATTATTAACAGTAGCACAATAAATTTAAGACATCAGTACAATATAATTTTATGGTTCGGGGTCATCAAAACAATGAAGCAATGTATTAAAGTGTCACAGAATTAAGAATGTTGACAACCACTGATCTAGAGGCTACTGAATGACAATATGGTGCTTGGAAGAGCTAATAGTCTCTCTAAACCTTAGCAAAACAGAGTAAAGGGGCATAAGTCCAAAGGCTGCTTGCTAATGCTGCTGGCTAAGAAGCAGAAAAACTAGAAGCAGATCTGCAGACCCTGCAGTCCAGAGACAAAGAAAATGAGAATTGTACATTGTACAACAGTTGGGGTCCCTGCAAAGACAAGCACTTACCAAGGCATACTTTCTCCTTGGTCAGCTCACATAACTTCTGTGAGGCCTCCAAATTCTCATTCTCGAAATTCTGCAGGTCTGACATGACCTGCTGATGTTCCATCTTGATGTTTTCCCAGAAAGGATTTACCCTGTGGTAGGGTCTGGACCCAGAAGCAAAGAATTCAATGAACACAGGTCATATAGCAAATGAATGTAGGGTGTGTTCTGTACTATTTCAACCCATGAGATGCCACTTCCTGGCTCCTATGTACTCAAACTCCTATGAGCCTCCAGCTGCTTCTTGCACTTCTGGCCACAAGTCAGCAAAGGCAGGGTGTTAAGAAGCTGGGACTGAATGAGCTCCCTCAGGAGTCATGCCAGCTAGCTTGCTATGGAGTTCCCACGAGTCTATCACAGGTCTTGACCCACCAGAAATTGTGATGTTTCTTCTGTTTTCAAATAAGAGATTGTTATTCCAGAGTGCCTATATTGACATGGAGGGTAAAAATCACATCATGAGCATTTCTGAGGATGGGATGCAATATCATGAGAGCTTCATAAATTCCCCCAGGGCATTCCTCATTAGCAGCAAGATGAACAGACTGGCAAAGGGCTATGCTGTCTAAAATGGGGCTCTTAGTCCACAATAGAGAGCACATCTAGATACTGAGATAAGCAACTCTTCATGGTCAACCACAGACCCTTTATTGCAGGTGAAGAGGGACACATATGCAGAAACACACAAACACATACACAAGAAAGAGGGATGAGAGAGAGAGACATAGAGACAGAAAGAGAGAGAGTCAGAGAGATACAGACAGAGAGAGAGATAGAAGAGAAAGGGAAACAGAGACTGAGAGAGGGAAGGGGGATAGAATGTTCTTAGTGAGCTGCCAAATTCATGCATGCAGTTGTATCATCTCAGAGAGGACCAAGAGAAGCAGACATCAGTACCAGGCCTTGCTGCCACATATTAAGATGTGGGACCAGGCCTCTGCAGCTGCTACTAGGATCATCCAGCACACAATATCTTGCCAGGCAAGCAATACAAATTACAGCATTCTCACACTAGCCACCACTTGACAGGATCTCTCCTATTTCATGCTGGGAACTCACATACTACTGCCTCAATTCCTGAGTTATGTGATTCAGGCCACAGGCTCTGGTTTTCATTTGGAGGAAGCAGAACAGTCTATGTCCCCATCTCACTCCTGCCCATTATGTCAGGTTTTGCTTCAGGGAAGCATTTAGAGAAATTGTGTTGGACAATGGGAAACCCTGAAGGTGCACCCAGCCTCCAAGAAGTCAATATTTTAGACAAATGAACTAAGGGTGAAATTGTGAAACCAAGACAGTCACCATGGATTTTGAAACAGCAAATACCTGTTGTCCAAGGATCCTTCAGTTACTAAGATGAGGCGATCTCTCAGATCATTCCATTGGGCGGTCATCACCTGGAGCTGAGTGGTCAGGCTCTCCACCTTCTGCTTCACTTGCTTCTTTGTGAGGTTGGTTGGAGTGGGTGGTGGCTCCTTGGAGGCCCCTGTTGGTGGATGAACACAAGTGAACGTGCATTGTGTCAATACATGGAGAATGAACAGGTCACCCTGAGACCTGAGAAGGTGTTTGAGAAAGGATGTAAGCAAGCAATTCAGTGAGACCACAAAGAATTGTGCCCTGGATTAAGATGCCCCTGCCAGGGGTCTCAGGTCTCCCATCTCTCTGAGGGGAGATAGGTGTCTCAGCCAACTGATTTCCTCTGCTCCTTTAACACATGCTTCAGGTAACTAAGGAGACAGCCTCCTCAGGTTTATTAATAGCCCTGGACTCTGCATTCAACTTGGCTTCAGGGTTCACTAGTCTGTTGTTATCAAAGCCAAGATAAAATTGACACAGTCCATAAGTACTCAGGTCACTAAAGATGCATAAATATCCTGACAGGTCACTCTAAGCACATGGCAAAAATGGAGAATCCACACAGGGGCAGAATATGGTCATCATCCTCACTAAGACTCCTCAGTGACACCGGAGGATGCATAGAGCTGGTGGGCCGTAAATAAATGAAGCCACTGAGAATGAAGTACATTGATGATGTGTCTTTTTCTGGGCTCAGTTCACTTGAACCTGCTACACTAATGCTGGCCTTTTTGTCCCCTCTCAACCCCTACCCTCCTGTAGAATTGAAAGGCAAGAGCTCCCAGCACAACAGCTTTGGCCTTACTCATTCCTGACTTCTGGGACAGACAAATTACTCTTCTGGAATCCTTGAATTTCAGGAGCCATGACAAGCAGGGAAGTCCGGTTGGTTCCCAGAGACTCCTACCTCCTGTGTCCTGTTACTGGAAGATTTACCACATCCATGTCCTTCAGGAAGATGCCAATTTCCTGCCCAGAACTTACTATACCATCTTCTGGACCATTTTTTCTTGATGTTTTACATTGAGGCTGAAGGTCAGTTTGTGTCTGCCTCTTTCCGGTCTCTTCCCTCTCTATTCTCTCTACCCAATAGAGTCCTGAGTCTTCCCAACATGTTCATGGCTGAACTGTAAGGGCACTGAACAAACTCCCCAAACGCAGTTGGTGGTACTACAACACAGATGACATCAGAAAACATTCTAAAGTTTCCAGGATACAATAGAATGTCCGGGAAAGAGACCCCTGATGTCATGGGGAACTGACATTGCCTCCCTGCTAACCAGCTCTCCTCATAACTCTCCAGAAGTCAGGTTTCCCATTCCAGGAATCTCTCCTGGGACTCAAGGGAAATCCTTCAGCACACTTAAATTCTCTGAACGTTTGGAAATGCCTCAGTACTTCCATGTGGGAAAGTGAGTGTTCATCTCCTACTAATGCATATGTCCAGAAGGTAATTATTATAGAAATGTATGTGAGGTATGATTCTCCACAAGTACCTGCATCTCCTTATTACCAAGAAGTGATAGACTTAATGATAATGGGAAGGTCAGTTTTTATGAGCAAGGGACATCAAGGTCATGATGGGAAAAAGTACAGAGATAATCAGCCAAACTAGTGGAAACGCATGAACTGTGGACCAATAGCTGAGGAGCCCCATGAGCCTTCACCCAGTGACTGATGGAAGCAATGCAAAGATGCACAGCTGGGGGCCAGGCCGAGCTCCAGGAGTCCAATCGATGAGAGAGAGGAGAGATTCTATGAGCAAGGGACATTGAGATCATGGTGGGGAAATGTATAGAGATGGACAGCCGAACTAGTGAAAACACATGAACTGTGGACCAATAGCTGTGGAGCCCCCATGCTACTGGACTAGGCCCTCTGGATATGCGAGACAGTCGTTTAGCTTGAACTGTCTGGTGGGCGCCCAGGAAGTGCGATCAGGATCTATCCCTCGTGCAGGAGTGGGATTTTTGGAGCCCAGTGCCTATGGTGGGACACTTTTTACTGCCTTGGTGCAGGGAGGAGGGTCTTAGACCTGCCTCAATTGAATGTAACAGGCTCTGCTGACTCCCCTAGGTGACTTTGCCTTGGAGGAGTTGGGAATGGGAGGTGAGTTGTTGGGGGTAAGGCTAGGGGACGGGAGGATGGAGGATAGGAGTAATCTGTGGTTGGTATGTAAAATGAACAGAAAATTTAATAAAATAAAAAAAATAAACAACTTCCCAGTATGGAGCCTACAGAAATTACTGTCAGAAGATAATATGTAGCTTATTTAATTCAATCCCCATCTCCCACATTGGAGCACAAACTGTCTTTAATTCCAGTTCCCGGATATCTGACACCTTCACACACACACACACACACACACACACACACACACACACACACACACACACACACACACACATACATATACATATATATATATATATATATGCAAGTAGAATGCCAATACACATAAAAATAAATAAATTTTTAAACAAAAAAATAAATTTGTTTTATTTTGTTTATCTGTATAGTGGTCGTGCACACTTTTGATCCCAGTACTCAGGAGGCAGAGGCAGGAAGATCTCTGTGAATTGGAGGCCAGCCTGATCTATAGAGCAATTTCCAGCACAGCCAAGGCAACACAGAGAAACTGTGTCTTGAAAAACTGTACAGGAGGAGGAGGAAGAGAAGGAGGAGGAGGAGGAGGAGGAGGAGGAGGAGGAGGAGGAGGAGGAGGAGGAGCAGAGGAGAAAACAAGCCAGGCTGGGAAAACAGCTCACTGGGTTAAGTGCTTTCCACACAAGTGTGAATCATACATTTGAAACCGAGAACCCATGTAAACCTGAGTGTGGAAGCTGTTGTATCTCTAATCCTAGTGTTCCTATGGTGATCTGGGAGACAGAGACAAGAGAACCAATAGAAACACAGCCCAGTTTTCCAGACACACACAGTGGCAAACAAAATAAAGAGAACCAACTTAGATGGTTCAGCCGGTAAAAGAACTTGCCATCAATCCTGATGACCAAAGTTTGTTCCCTGGAACTCGTGTAAAGTTGGAAGGATTGGATAGACTCCCAAAGTTCTCTGATCTCCACATGCAAGCAATGGCATGCACACACCTCTCCCTACACAGACTAAAAGTACAATCCAAAGAGGCGCAATCTCTTGGTAGAAGGTAAGAAGCAACACCTGAGGCCATCCACTGACAACAACACCCATGCTCACACTCACAAATCACATATACACACATATCACACACAAACACATACCACACACATACCACACACACACACACACACACACACACACACACACACACACACACACACACACACACACCACAGTTTAAACAACAACAAAATTACCCAGATCTCCTTCACTGTCTTACAACTCATTCAGACATCTTTAAAATACTACCTGGTAGACATATGAATTTTCAAGTTTGACACTAAATCCAGTGGACCATCAGAAATGTATCTAGACCAGAATATCCAAGTCTCAAGTTCTAGTCATCTAGCCTTGGAAGTCTGTATGCATGCTTTAGGAAAACACATTCTGGTCATCACTGCTCTGTATAAATTCTTGGTCAGTTCTTACCTCATCCCTTTACCTTCTCCCATTCTAAAATTGTCTTGAGCCCCATGACCATGACTATGACAATGCTGAAGTATCCCAGCACCGGTATCATTGTGGGCTGCAGCTGATCTGGGCATCATTAGCCCTTCTGACACTGGAGCCTCCTTCTAAGCTGGGTGTGTTTCATTTTGCTTGCTGTCTGTCTCCCCAGGGAGATGGAAGCAGTGTGAGGTGTGATTTGTTGTCTAGTGCTCATGCTCAATGTTGGCACAGGACCCACTGTACAGTAAGCATGCGAGTCAGAAGTAGGACATGGTGTCCCATGCCTTTGATCCTAGCACTCAGAAGGCAAAAGCAGGTAGATGTCTGTGAGTTTGAGGCTTGCTTGGTCTATAGACCGAGTTCTAGGACAGCCACAGCTACATAGTAAGACACTATCTCCAAAAACAAACAAACAAAGAAAAAGTGAGTTTGGGAGTTGGATCAGCAGTTAAGAGAACTGTCTGCTATTGTGGAGGATGAGGGTTTAAGTCCCAGCCACCATACTGAGGTTCAAACACACTCTTCCAGCCTCCTCAGGCACCAGGAACACATGCAGTGCTCACACATACCTCCAGGAAAACACCCATATACATAAAAATGAAATAAATATTAAAAAGGGAAAAAACAAAAATTAAAATAATATTCAAATGAAAGTCATGTGCTTATGAAATGGCTCAGCAGGACTTGTTTGTTCAAGACTTGTTGCACAAACCTGGACACCTAAGTTCAATCCCCAGAATTTTCTTAAACGTAGAGTGAAAAAAAATGAGACTGAACAAAATTGTCTTTCTGATCTCCCCATGTGCTCATATACAAAATAAAAATTTGTAAAAATAAGAAAGAGGAAAGAAATTTTCAAAAAGGAACATAAAATAACTGTCAAATCAGATTGGAGGTATGGCTCTGTGATAGAGATCATGGAAGGGCCTGTTTCCATTCTCAGCACCAAAAATAAGGCACACTAAAATATGGAAGGAAGTGAATTCAAGCTCTAATTCCCCTTAATTTAGCATCAAGGTGAGGGTCCTGGAGCCCAGAAGACCTGCCTAGAATCCCTGCCTAATTGTTTGAGGTCTCTATATTGTCCCTCATCTGACCTGGAGCCGGGATCAGGTGGACACTTTGCTGCAGAATCTCCCTAATCAAGGGCTACAGAAACCTGAAGCCTCTTATCATTGAACTTTTCATAAAGGCCCCATTTCAATTTTGCCAGAGAGGGTGCTTTATAGAGCTGGATCCAGGACAATATATAGTGACACTTCCTCTCTTCTTCCCCTCATTTCTGTCCGAAAACCTGGCCCCCAACACAAGAATCAGAGCCAAATGCTTCTAGCATAGACCACTATGATCAGCCTCTCCATTTCCTTCTTCACCTGTTTCTTGGTGAGGAGGGTTGGGTAGGATGATGGCTCCATTGCAGTCTCTGTGGGTAGATGAACACAAGTGAATTTGCATAGTGACAAGGCATAGAAGATGGACACACCGCCCTGAGGCCCAAACACAAAGATCATGTCTGGAACCAAGTGACAACCCAAACATTTTGGGCCAGGCTGAGATCCCTCCTCTGTGGACCTTAGCTCTCCAGTCACTCTTTACAGATGTGGCTATGTAAACAGTCAGGGGTTTCCTCTGTGTCCCTACACATGCTTCAGGGGAACAAAGACCACCTCTTCAGGAATATTTTAGAGGCACAGGATGTAACACAGTCCAAGCCCCGAAGCCTGCCTGTGGTTTCAGCAGCCAGGAGAAAAATGGCACAATGCACAAGCACTCAGGTGTTGTGCTCCAGCTCCTCTGCCCCATTACTGAAAGGCCCAGCTCAAGCCCACCTCCTCCAGGAAGCTCTCCATCTCCTGTCCAACACTCATTGTGCCTTCTCCAGAACCATTTTTTTGTTCCTGTTTTACTCTAAGACTGAAGGCCAGCTTCCTTCTCCCTCTCTCTGGTCTCTGGACAATCTCTATTCTGTCTCCAAAGCAGACTCCTCAGTCTTGACAGCATGTCTAGTGATGTACCCTATAGGCACTGAAGGAATGCTCTAAGACAGCTGGAGTGCTACAACACTGTGAGATCACAGGGGAGGCCAAGAGCTCTCCAGGATACAATGGAATTTCCAGAGAAGGGACTGCTGATGTCATGGGGAACAGCTTTTGTCACCTTGCTAATTCATTCTCCCTGAACTGACCAGAAGCCCAGGTTCACTTTCCAGGAGCCTCTCTTGGAACAAAGCAGAATCCATTCAGCAACTCCTCCTTCCAAAACCAGAGTTCTCTTAGCTTCATTGGAATGGCCATAGTGCATCCCAAGTTGGGAACTTAGCTATACTATCCAAACACTGTCCAAGAATGCCTCATTCCTTCCTCAGTATACCTCAATTCATCAACATGAGCAATTAACTACTATTGAACCACAGATGATACCCCAACTCCTTTCATTCAGAGTTCAAATTAGGATGGAGTTCAGCCACTTACATACCTGATGAGTACCTTGGTATACTGCCCAATGCCCAGATTTGTTATAAGACTGGATATAGAAAGGCAATGTGTCGCTGTAAGTAAGAGGTCCTGCCCAAGACCTCTGACCATAAGAGACTTTAGAGGAACCACTCCTCTTCTTCCTCAAGACTGCTAATGATGGTGTACAGTCTTCAACTGGGAGCCACAGGCTACAGAGCCCTTCAAAAGGGACTCACATTACTAGGAAACTACAAGTTTCTGTTTCCTTTGCTTTTAAGGCAGTTAAATTCAAATAGACAGTGCCTAGCCAGGGACTAGCCATCCCACCCTGGACCTCACATCCTAGGTGCTTTTCCAGGAATGCTTTGAAGCTGGTTTTCTTGGTTCTACAGCTTCTGGTTTCAAAGTAAAACAACAACAAACACTGTATATCTCTCAGACAGAACAAATAAATAACAGTAATGTGTTTACTTGAGTTCATCAGTGGCTAATCATCCCCGAGGAGTGGGAAACCAGGACTGTGACCTGGCCTCTGTGGATCTAGACAGACTGAGGAACAGGCTCATGTTAGCATCCTCTGCAGAGACAGAGTGAGATGGAATGGACACTGACCAGGCTGAACCACCGTCCTGAGCCCCTGCAAGTATGGTTACAAGCAGACTCCTAGTTAACATTTCAAGGAGCTCCTGTGGAGGCCATGGTCTTTGTCTGACCCTGTGCACCATCTAAGGTCAAGCATGCATCTGTCCAAGGGATATGAAATTCTTCCATTCAGCATTTGACAGGACAAGGAGCCATGTTCAGGAATGGTGACTTCCTGCCATAAAATATGTGACAAAAATAATGTAGAATTCACCTGCGTGAAATATCAAGGGCCCTTCTATGTGGTTTTGGGTGTATGTTAACCTTATGCAACAGCTTGAAGAGCCCAGTTCCTATATTCATTGGATTTATGATGATGATGCACTTGGAAATGCCTGCAACCATCCTGAACAGAGGTCAGAGAGCTGGATTCACAGAGTGGAGGGAACATGACTGAACCAGGATTGCAGACTTGGGGTCTGAGGTCCAGCTCTACCACATAACACCTGGCTGAACCTGGCTCATTTTCCTTCCCATGTATATACCCTAGGGGGATTGCTGTGGGATGTTCTGTATGGCAAATGTGTTGCTCTGATTGGTTGGCAAATAAATCACTGATTGGCCAGTGGCCAGGCAGGAAGTATAGGCAGGACAAGGAGGAGAATAAAGCTGGGAAGAGGAAGGCTGAGTAAGAGACACTGCCAGCCGCCACAATGACCAAGCAGCATGTGAAGATGCTGGTAAGCCACGAGCCATGTGGCAAGGTATAGATTAATGGAAATGGATTAATTTAAGCTGTAAGAACAGTTAGCAAGAAGCCTGCTATGGCCATACAATTTGTAACCAATATAAGTTTCTGTGTTTACTTGGTTGGGTCTGAGTGGCTGTGGGACTGGCAGGTGAGAGAGATTTGTCCTGACTGTGGGCCAGGCAGGAAAACTCTAGCTACAGGGCATGGCCAAGGAACACTGTCTCTGGAATGACAGTGCCTGCCTCAGACCAGCAGATCACCAGAAGCCAATTTACCTCAAGCCAGTTCTCTGCAACAGGAGTAAAGAGCAGGAGATAGACAGCCTTTGAGAGAGTGCTTAGGCATCAGGGTCCCTGCACATGATCAGGAGATGGTGACTTAGCCACCTGCATTCCTTAGCTTAGTGCCCAGAAGAAAAGATGCCAATGGGGCTGGAAGTGCAGGGCCAGGGGCAGCTGTGTCCTTATCAGAACACTGAAAGGCAGGCTGCCACTGACTTCCAGAAGGATGTCCTCCACTCCTGGCTGCAGTTCAAGTCTGTCTGTCTCTTTCTTTCTTTCTTTCTTTCTTTCTTTCTTTCTTTCTTTCTTTCTTTCTTTCTTTCTTTCTTTCTTCCTCTCTCTCTCTCTCTTTCACTTTTTTCTTTCTTCCTATCTCTGTCTTTCTATTTTCTTTATTTCTTTTTGTTATTTTTGGTTTATAGAGACAGGGTTTATCTATGTAGTCCTGGCTCCTGGAACTACCTTTGAAAATCAGGCTTGCCTGGAACTTAGGGATCTTTCTGCCTATGCCTCAAGAGCTCTGGGATTAGAGGTGTGGGCAACCACTACCCAGGAACAGTTCAAGCGTCTAAGGCTCTGTGCTAGGACTGTGATTCTACAGGAAAGAAGTAGGAGGTAGATGCATTCTAGTTTGATGACAAGGACAACTCCAGAACAGAGAGGCAAAGTGACAAACTAACCCAATCACACAGTGAGATCTAACCCTGGACTAGAGTGCTCCACACAGAGTCAGGGGGCATTTCCAAGTAGGGTGGCAGACAGATGCTGTACCCAGGCTACAAAGGTGTAGTTGGTGGATGCTAGGATTCAGTCCTGGTGTCTGACATGTATACTGTGGCTTGTGCATGGGCTTCTCTCATTCTAACCCTCCTCACTTTTCTTAAACTTCACTTTGGTGTAGTTTTGAAGCCAGGGTCTCACTGGGTAGACTTGTCTGACCTGGAAGTTGCTATGTAGAAGAGGCTGCCCTGAGCTCACAGAAATCTGCATGCCTCTGCCTCCTGAGTCCTGGGATAAAAGGCGTCCATCACAAGGCCTGGATTTCCCATTACCTTCTCTCTCTCTCCATCTTCCCCCTTCGTCTTTCCATTTTCTGTCCTACATGGCTCTTAAAATGATGTTCAGTGCCTCACTAGGAAGCAGGACCACAGATACCCCTACTGCTATACTTGGAGGCTCTTCCACTGTCTACCTTCTGTCAATCCTGGACAACATGTAGGCTGTTAGTCTATGTGGCCAAGTACAGCTTCAACGACTAAAAGGTCTCCACTGGCTCAGGGTCCATATTTTCTTTTTGGAACTGAAGAACTGTCTGCACTGAAATGAGCTCACAGAATGGAAAGAGGGAGGGCAGGGTGCCTTAGCTGGGCTCTGAAGACAAATAATCCATTCATCCTTTAAGCCATAGGTCGTCTACACTGCAAACCTACCACATACTCAGTCTTTCTTGCCCAAAGTAAGCAGCATCAAAGAAATGGTCAGTTATCTTCTCAACGGAGGCCAGCATCAACCCACTCTCCTTCATGTTGGCCAGGCCAAACCTGGTAATACCCAGGTGTTCACCCTGTGCAAGGGAAGATGGTCAGTTGAGTCTCAAGCCACTCCAGGAAGTTCAAAACCAAACCAGGAGACATTATCCCAACACTAGAACCAGTAGGAACAGCCAGGCAGCTATTCGTGGCACCACTAAAAGCAGGTGGTTCTTAGTGCAGCTTCATAGCCATTGGGACTTGATGATCCCAAGGACAAGGAGCCTGTCTCTTGTCAGTTGTACCCAGATGCTGTGCCACCCAGAATTAAAAATCTGAGTTTTAAAAGGGGAGTTGCTTCTCCTTTCCTATGATCATTAAGCTGATACTAGAAACAATTTAGCTAATTCAAGAAACGAGCGAACATACAACAGATCCACACAGGACCGCCACTGTCAATATCTTCTCATGTGAGGGAGGACTTCGTGAAGTCTCCCCTGAGGATTTACAGCCAGGTAATGGCTGTTGGGGTGAGGACAGACATACTCTTCAATGTTGTAAACACTGGTGAGGTGCTCATGGTCCAGTATATTACATGTCCCTCAATCCTACTGCTGCAAGCAGCCCTAATGTCAATCATTGGGTCATTAAAATAGGCATTCATTCATTCATTCATTTATTCATTCGTTTGTTTATTGGCCTTAAGATAAGAAAGTACAGCATTTCACTCTGGTTTTGAGAAACCCACCAGAAAGGGAATTTTTTTTTCTTTTTTGATTAGCGCGCCCTGGTGCATTCTATTCAGGTGCCACTAGGTGGCAGTGTAGCAGGAGGTCGCAAAGCAGCATGTGCAAAGCCTCTCTAGACTCCCGCAGCGCAAGAGGAAGTGGCACGTGCAGCGCTCTACGGTGGCTGAGGGAGGGCTGCTGCTCTCTGAGCTCTAAATCCAGCAGTGCCCGGGAAGCTGCAGCGACAGTGGCTTCTGTAGTTGGAGCCTCGAGAAGGAGCAGTTCCGGGAGACGGTTGTAGCTAAGAAAATGTAAGAGGCAGCCTGCTGCTGAGGCTGGGGTCCCGGGTCCCAGAGGGTTCCAGGTGAGTGACAGCTGTGAAGAGAGAAAAGAGAGAAGTTCCAGGATGGGATTTCAGATCTTTCGGTCCCTGAACTGTGGTGGAGAAAGTGGGATGGACTGAGCAGTGTCGGAACGGGCATCCTGAGCAAGGATGCCACCTCCCGAAGCCCCGTGCTGACTCCTCTCAGGAACCTTTCCCTGGTACAAGGAGACAGTGTGTGCTGACCCAAGGTTGTCAGTTGTTATGCCCACATCACGTCCCCAAAGAGACCACTGAAAACCATGGATGTCCAGAATGCAAAAGTAAAGTTTATTTCTGTTACAAGCCGCGAGGCAGGGAACTCATCCCAAACACTCACTTGTAGCTGTGAGGCTGGGAGGAGCTCTCCTTTTTTGTAAGGCTAGCTCTTAAAGGCAAAGACCACCTAATTAATTCCCCCTCAACCCCCTTCCCTCTCCCTGAAAGAATTAAACGTTAGAAAGAAGAACGATCACCAGTCCCAGACCCCCCCAAACCCTCAGCCTCAGCAGAACGTTAGAAAGAGGAACAAGCACCAGTCTCAGACCCCCAAACCGTTAGCCTCAGCAGAAATTATTTTTATGATATTTCTTATGGCATCAACAGAATAATTTTGTGACATTATCTGGGTCTAGCAGAATATCCTGTGGCTATTCTAGGAAGAAAGGCAGCCCCATGGAAAGTCCCTATAGCTATACTCCCCGTCCCTGGTACTGATTTTTAAACTAGCCAATTATGTATTGCCCTGAATGCTATGCTAATTTTGTGGGTTTTGCCTTTAAAAGATGCCTGCAATTATTGTTCGGGGCTCCTCTCACTGAATAGTGGAGGGGGCCCGTTTGTGCAAACAATTAAATAAAGCCTCATGCTGGTTGCATCAACTGGTCTGGAGTCCGGGTTTCTGGGGCATCCACCGGAGAGGGTAGTGCCCTGAGTCTGGGGTCTATCATCTCCAGTTAGTATCAGTTCCTTTTTTCCCAGTCTTTGATCTTTTGTCTGTTCAGCAACTATGTCAGGAGTTTTAAGAGCTGTCTCTGGAGTTGGGATATTTTATGGCCAATTAGCCCACCAGGTGGCTGAACATCCTGACTTTGTAGTTGGTATCACCATCTGGGAACCTGAAACTGGCCTGAGTTTTATCTACACTAAGATATCCTGGTTTAAGCTTCTGTTTGTCTGTAGGGAATAGAGTGTGGGGTCTTACTGAGGTTTCACATTCCCCACTTTCTTTGTTCCTGATGGGGCTCAATCATGGGCCCCTAACTAACTTCTAACTCAAGGGGTTCTTCTTTATCTTATTCTTCAGGGTTAGCATACAACTCGAATCCAGTCGTGTCCACCGGTGCATACCCTCTCTGCGCCATGAGCTGGATTGTGTATAGTCTTTCCCCCATATATTGGAGAAGTTTATTTATGACATAAGGCCTGAACGTGATGGCCACAAAGAAGAGTATTAAGGGCCCTATGAGGGATGAGACCAGTGTAGTAAGCGAGGGGGACTGGGAGTACCAGCACTCGAACCAGCTCTGAGTGACTTCATGTTCTCTTTTTCATTTGGCTAACACCTCTCGTACTTTGGCCAATTTTAGGATTCTTTTAGGACTCCTGAGTGGTCTATGTAAAAACAACACTCTTCCCCTCATGTGGTACATAACCCCTTATCCTTTAAGAAGATAAGATCTAGCCCTCTCCTATTCTGCATAACCACCTCTGCCAGGGAGGATAGGGAGTCCTGGAGGTGCGAGATAGAATTTTCTAATTTTTCTATGTCTTCATCGATGGAGAGACAGGGGCTGCAATAATGCTGCTGTTAGTTATTAGGGATGCCACCCTGGTCCCCAGCACTGCCAGGCTAGCTCCCAACAGCACTGATAAGGTAAGGGCTGTAACTGGCTCTCTCTTATAGTGGCTAAGATTGACAGGCTCAATCAAATTATGTATGATATAATTTGATATAATGTATGACAGGGGCACAAGTCTGACTAATAACAAAACCCCCAGGTTTTATTGAGGACCGCAATATGTGCACATAGACTCAGTCCGGAAGTACATGCCCACCAAGTATCCTCTAAGGGCAACAAGTAGCCAATCTTATTTCCAAGTGGCTGAGTATAATTGCAGTGAATTTGATATTCTAGTGCGATCCGTCCCACGCATAAACCCTGGCCCTCTACCTGTTGGAGTGTTAGGGAGGCCTTTGTTTGCCAGCGGCACTGTTGGGGGTCAGCAGTAATGCTATCTTTGCCCATTACTGCTACTCCCTCGTAAAAAGGGGGTTGTGCATCATAACAAAGCCAACAGGAAGTTGTTAAATTGGGCCTTGAGGCATTAAGGAGCACAAAGGACTTCTGGAGTAGGGAGAACAATGGATCCCTGTCCATCTGCCTGGGAGGAGGTTGGGTCCTCCATAGGGAGTCTATGTGGTTAGATTCTGTGGTGGTATAATCTAGAGGCTTTTCAGTAATGCTGTGTCCCTCAGGCATAGTATGACTTGGCAGAGGAGGGAGGGGGTTGGGTACCGGGTTCAGTATCGTGTTGGGTCTCACTGCTGTTTTTACGGGGGACAAAGTGTGCCTGATAGTGAAAGTGAGTTTGGGATCATGCCCAGAATGGTACAGCCGTAGTCCCCACATTTTCCAGTGGTCCAATCAGCCCTCTTTCCCTCTTCAGTGAACTTAATTATTAAGGAGTCACAACAACCTCCAGGGGTTACCCAGGGGTGATTGGGGAAGCATTCCTTGTCATAGCAGGGGCCACAGTCTACCCATCCTATGCCTTTCCGGCATTTTCCAGTTCCTGGCATATTCCTATCCCCCCAACTCATGGTAATCAAGTCAGTTTTTATCCGTGCCTCCCATCAAATGTATCCAGTTCTTCCACAGTCCCAAGTGGCACAGTAGGCTAGCCCTGGGCCCCCACCTTTTTTAACTTGGTCCTGGTTCTGTGAATGTCCAGGGCATACATAAAAGTGTTGGTCCCTAGTTCTCTTTCTCTGGCCAGGAGTAGCACACCTGTACCCAGGGAAAGGTTCCTGGTCCGATGGGTCCCATGCCTCTCTTACCAGAACATAGAGGTCAACATACAAGTCCAGGAACCAGGTGTCCTTGGGTTCTCTGGCTGAGGAGCTGGAGTTGGCAATGACACCGGTTTCTGTGTTAACTACCAGCCAAGTCTGGTTCCACGGCACGTGAGGGTTGCTGGAGTGGCCCGCGCCCTGGAGGGCTCTCATGAGCAGGACCAGCAGGAGCAGGATAGGCTTCACTTTAGGTGGAGCTTCAGCTTCAGCAGGTTGGAGGGGTGTCTTGATGCCTCCCAGGTCTCATCTCAGTGTCCTGTTGGAGGGGCAAGCAAGCCTGATGGTCGAGCATGGGAGTGGTGGATCCAGACTGCAATGCTGTCCACCTTGAGAATGGTGGGGATGGTCAGGATGACAACGTGGGGCCCCTTCCATCTTGGTTCCAAGGTCCTGGACTGGTGTCTGCAGATCAGGACCCAGTCCCCGGGCTGGGTAACTATGGGGCTTAGGAGAGGAGGAGGCCTGCAATTGGGGCCATATGTCTGCTTGTTCTTGGGACAGAAATTCAGACTCTTAATGAGATCTGCATCCTCCATCTGCACCACCAGTTCTGTTTGTAGACTAGGTATAAGAGGGGGTGGCTGGCTGTACATGATCTCAAAAGTGGTTAATTCTAGCTGGTAAGTGGAATTCCTTACCCAGAACAAGGCATAGGGGAGGAGAGCCACCCAGTCACCGCCAGTCTCTAAGGCTAATTTAGAAAGGGTCTCTTTTAGGATCCAGTTCATCCTCTCGACTTGTCCAGAACTTTGGGGCCAATATGTGCAGTGTAATTTCCACTCGGCCCCTAATGCAGTAGCTATCCCTGGCTTACTTGTGAGATGAAGGCCCTGCCGTTGTCTGACCCAATCAGGTGGGGGAAACCAAACCTGGGGAGGATTTCTTCCAGTATCTTTTTTACCACCATGTGAGCCACCTCATGTCTGGTTGGGTATGCTTCAGTCCATCCTTAAAAGGTGTCTACAAAAACCAGTAGGTATCTATATCCATATTTACCTGGCTTAATTTCTGTGAAGTCCACCTCCCAGTACATACCTGGGCGAGTCCCTCTCTTCCAAGCTCCTTTTTTTTCCTTTTATCTTGTAGGAGTTTTCCAATTGGCAAGCCTTACATTCTGTTATAATTTTGTCAATAAGTTGATTGGCTTGACGAATTTTTAAGGGGGACCCAGAGATCAATTCTCTCAGCTTCTGGGTCCCTAAGTGAGAAGTCTGATGGATACTCTGGAGCATACATTTTCCTGAGTAGGCTCGGGAGAAGCACTTTTCCTGTGAGTAGCTCCACCATCCATCGTTTTTATATACTCTCTCTACCTGAGAAGCCTAGGCTTCCTCATCTGAATTATAATGTGGTGTGGGAGGTAAGCCGTAGGGGCCTGTATCTGCCATAACAGGTAGAGCCACTGTGATCTCTAATAAGGCTGCTTTCTTTGCTGTCTGGTCTGCCAGGTTGTTCCCCTTTGACATGGCATCTATCCCCCTTTGGTGGCCTGGACAGTGTGTTACTGCAAGTTTCTTTGGGAGACATAGTGCTTTTAGCAAGTCCAATATCTCTTGTTTATTTTTAATAGCCTTTCCTTCGGCAGTGAGCAGCCCCCCTCCATGTATATTGCCCCATGGATATGTAGCGTAGCAAATGCACACCTACTATCCATATAAATGTTAATCATTTTGTCTTTGCCCAGGCTTAGGGCTTTAAGTGAGTGCTATCAGCTCGGCTTTCTGGGCTGAGGTGCCAGCTGGTAGAGCTTCTGCCCAAACATTCTTACAGGTGGTGGTCACTGCAGCCCCAGCTTACCTGTGTCCATTTCGGGCAATGCTGCTCCTATCCGTAAACCAAGTCTCTTCTGCGTCTGTCAGCAGTGTGTTGTGGAGATCAGTTCAAATACAGTGTACCTGGGCTAGAATCTCAGCACAGTCATGGAGAGGGGTCTCTAGGTCTGGGTCTGGCAGCATGGTGGCTGGGTTTAGAGTGGTCGGTGGCTAGAATGTTATTCTGCTTGGATTTAAAAGCAGGGCTTGGTAATGAGTCACTCTGGCATTGCTCAGCCGTCTATTGGGGGGTTGCTTTAGAACTGACTCTAAGGCATGGGGGGGTAACAACCACGAGATTCTGTCCCAGGGTTAGTTTATCAGCATCTTTGACCAGCAAAGCCATGGCTGCTATGATGTGCAAGCATGGGGCCACCCCGCAGCTACAGAGTCCAGTTTCTTTGATAGATAGGCAACAGGTCTCCTGCATGGCCTGACATTCTGAGTCAGCACCCCTTTTTCCACTCCTTTTCTTTCATCTATAGAGAGGAGGAAGGGCTTGTTGATGTCTGGGAGGCCTAGGGCTGGAGCTTCTACCAATTTTCGCTTGATGGTGTCAAAGGCAGTTTGCCTCTCCTTATTCCAAGTTAGAATCTGTTCCTTTGTGGCCTCATAAAGGGGGCGAGAAATTTCAGTGTACCCCGGAATCCAGAACCCCGCAGAGCCCAGGAACTCTCTGACTTGTCTGACTGTTTTAGGTACGGGTATCTTTAACACCGTTTCTTTTCTGGCCTCTGACAGCCATCTTTTTCCTTGTTTTAGTACATACCCAAGGTAGGTTACCTGTTTCTTGCAAATCTGGGCCTTTTTCGTGGAGGGTCAATAGCCTAGTGTCCCTAGTGTTCTTAGAAGGTCCTTTGTTCCCCTGAGGCATTCCTCTTCTGACTTAGTGGCTATTAGTATATCATCTACATATTGTAAGAGAGAGACATGGGGGTGCTGGGAGTGATACTCACTTAGGTCTTCATGGAGGGCTTCATCAAATATGGTGGGCAAATTCTTGAATCCTTGTGGCAGCCTCGTCCATGTCAGTTGCCTGCTTATTCCAATATCTGGATCATACCACTCGAAGGAAAAGTAGCCCAGGCTGCTCGGGGTGAGTGGAAGACCAAGGAAAGCATCCTTTAAATCCAGAACAGTATACCATTCCTTGTCTGGTAGGAGAATACTTAGCAGGGTATACGGGTTAGGTACTGTGGGGTGAATATCTATTACCCTTTTGTTGACTTCCCAGAGATCTTGGACTGGGTGGTTGTCATTTGTTTGTGGTTTCTTAACTGGTAGGAGGGGTATGTTCCATGCAGACTGGACAGGCTGTAAGACCCCCCCTTACGGAAGTCACCTTATGTGGGGGGTAGTCCCTTCTTGGCCTCTCAGGTCATGGGATACTGGCGGAATTTTACTGGGTCTGCATTAGGTTTGAGTTCCACGTATATTGGAGGCTGACGTTTGTTCAGCTCCATTCCCCGTGTCTCGGCCAAGACTCTTGGAAACTCTTGGAGCCAGATGTCCATACTTGGCCTGAGGGTGGACTTTCGCCTATGGAGGTGGTATTCCTCCTCCAAGGGCATTGTTAAAAACACTCCTATGTCTTTTCTATCTGGTTGTTCGATGTGAGTGCCTGCATCTGTGAAATGGATCTGTGCTCTCGTTTTGGTGAGCAAATCACGCCCCAGCAAGGGGTATGGACATTCAGGAATAACCAGGAATGAGTGGGTTACCTGTCCCACTCCCAAGTCCACCATTCTTTGGGTAGTCCATTTATAAGGTTTGGTGCCCATTGCACCCTGCACCCAGGTCTGTTTCCCTGACAGGGGGCCCTCAGGTGTCAGAAGTACTGAGCTTTCTGCCCTCGTATCCACTATGAATTGGATAGGTTTCCCCTCCACTCTCAGGGTTACCCTAGGCTTGGGGAAGGGAGCCAGGCCCCATCTCCCCTAGTCACTGTCTTCTTCCAGGGTGGTGAGGATGGGAGTATGCTTCCCTGGCCCCGGTGACCTGCCTCTCTTATTCCTGTTCTTGGGGTACTCTTTAGCCCAATGTCCTTCCTTACAATATGCATACTGGTTCCTCCCTAGTTTAGACTGAGGTTTCTTATCTTTTCCACAGTTTCCGACCTTGGTGGCTAGGAGCACTCTCTCCATCTGTGCCTGTTGCCTAGCCAATATCTTGGTTAGGTTCCTCTCTTGCCTACTGTCTCTCTTCTTTTTTCTTTCTCGATGTTCTCTTTCCCTTCTCTCTTCCTTTTGGTCCTCCATTTCTCTTTTATTATAAACTTTTTGCCACTGCCACTAGGTCCCTCAGACTTCTTTCTCCTAGTCTTTCTAATGACTGTAGCTTTCTCTTAATATCTGGTGCTGCCTGATTAACATACGCTAGGATAACTGCCTGTTGTGTTTCCTCAGATCCCGGCTTATAGGGGGAGTACTGTTTAAAAGCCCCCATCAACCTCTCTAAGTATGCGGCTGAACTTTCTTCATTTCACTGTCTTATGTCGTCAATTTTTGCCGTATTAGTAGGCTTGCATGGAGCAGCCTTGAGACCTGCTAACAGAGCCTGGTGGTAGACACGGAGATTCTCCTTACCGTCTGCCGTATTGTAGTCCCAGTTGGGGCGGGTGGGTGGAAAAGCGCCACAGCTAAAGCACGATCTGTTAGAGGGGACGCCCATGCGTCCTGGAACTAACTTCCAAGCATTCTCCAGGATCTGGTTCCTTTCCTCAGTGGTGAAGAGGCCTCCCAATAATTGATATACATCATCCCACGTGGGATGGTGAGTGAATAAAACTGTCTCTAATAGGTTAGTTAAGTCTTGGGGGTCCCTAGAAAACAGCATATTTTGGGCCTTCCAATTATACAGGTCACTAGTGGCGAACGGCCAATATTGGAAGGGTTGGTTCCCAAATCATCTGGAGGGCCAGCAGGCCTGAGGAGAAGAGCTGATGTGGAGTCTGGTTGAGGGGCTGACATGGAAGGGGCTCCTGCCCCCTCCTCCTGTGGTAGACAGAGCTGCCCCCCTCCCTCCACTCTTGACAGCTGTGGCTCTGGGGCCTGCTCCACAGGAGGCGCTGTGGGGTGTGTTTGGGGAAGTTGAGGAGATCAGGGGGGGCGGAAAAAGTTCTGCTTCAGGAGATCCTCCCTGGAGCACAGCAGCAGGCTTCTTCGTCCCTTCTTCCTGATTCACTGAGGAACTCCTGGGCTTGACTGCCAAGACCTGAGTGCCTTGAACGTGCTGTGGGGGCAGAAATAGCTTTACTCAGGGAAGGGGTCCACCTTCCCTATCTATCAGGCCCCTCCAAGTAACTGTATAGGAGACTTGGTCAGGGTGGCCAGGGTTAGGGCGAAAAACAATCTCTACTCAGTGGATGGTAGCAGCATCAAATGTTCCCCCTTCTGGCCACCCAATGTTGAAAGTTGGGTAAACAGAACACTCAGCTGAACAGAAAATGACCCATCTCTTCTTCTTAACAATCACGCTGTTGTTGCTTGCAGTCTCCTGGAAATCCTGCCAGTGAGCAAGGGTTAAGTCTAGGGGTAAAGTCGGGGTATTCCCCATAGAGGAAGAAGAAAGTCAAAGATAGTAGCTGAAAGAGAGAGAGAGAGAGAGTAAAGTAACAATGACCACAATAAAACACAAAATGACTCTAACAATTTCCCAGTTCCAAGTACAAGCTGGCACTTCCTCCTGTGGTAGGGGAAGATGCCCAAAACCACTCCTAATGGGTCATCTAATGAACAGGAGAGGCTCCTGGTCACTTTCCAGAGGAGGCTGCTAAAACCAAATGGTCACCTCTGAGGTGGCCCCAAATGGCTCGGGAACAGGGGGTCCCTTGTCCAAATTGGGGAACGAGACGTCTCTTTTTCACTCCATGTTCACTGTCTAGACACGTCTGCCCCAGTGAGAACCTGCAAAGTACAAATCGGTCGACCAGTACAAAACGAAAGTAACAAGACGGAGACACAGACAAGACAGAGAGTGCTCTTGTCATGTCAATGGACCTCTGGACCCTTGAGGGTCCCAGTGGGGTCTCTGGGTTTCCTGGTCATCCCTGACCAAATGTTATGCTCTTGGTCCCCAAAGAGACCACTGAAGAATGTTGTGATCGTGTCCCCAAAGAGACCACTGAAGAATGAGGATGTCCAGAATGCAAAAGCAAAGGTTATTTCTGTTAAAGCAGCACAGCAGGGAACTCATCCCAAACACTCACTCCTAGCTGTGAAGCTGAGAGGTGCTCCCCTTTTTTTGTAAGGCTAGCTCTTAAAGGCAAAGACCACATAATTCATTCCCCCTCAACCCACCTACCTGCCCCCAGTTAGAATCAGTTCCTTTTTCCCCAGTCTTTGATCTCTCATCCTTTTAGCAACTATGTCAGGAGTTTTATGAGCTGTCTCTGGAATTGGGATAGTTTATATCCAATTAGTCCAGGTGGCCGAACATCCTGACTTTGTAGTTGATACCACCATCTGGGAACCTGCAACTGGCCTGAGTTTTATCTACACTAAGATATCCTGGTTTAAGCTTCTCTTTGTCTATAGAGAAAAGAGTGGGGGTCTTACTGAGGTTTCACAAGCTAGAAAGTGGGTTCACAGCAGCTAGGTGGCAGGCTGAGATCCAAGCTCCTATTCTGGGCCCTCTGCTTCACAGATTAATTATTAAACCATAGACCTTCCTTATGAGTTTTCACTTTGTTTGTTTTTAAGGCAGATCCATTCATTTTTAAGGAGCACGAGAGAGTCCTGACACCCGTGTGGAGCACTAAAGATTTCATAAGAATGCAGCATTTGCTGCTTGGTCTAGTGGAGAGCAGTCAAATCAGCCATGGTTGCAGCAAATGCAACGACACACAGAGGGGATAATGGCAGCACACGTAATGTGGTACTCAAACATACCTGCAGGAACAATACTCATATACATAAAAAATGAAATAAATATTAAGAAGGGGGAAAAACAAAAATTAAAATAAGACACAAATGCAAGTCAGGGGCTTGTGAACTGGCTCAGCAGGTAAAGAGTAGTAAAGCAGGAGCTCTTCCAAATTCTTTTTTAAGCCAGAGATACCCTGGTGTTGAGAGATGAAGACAGGTCGGTAAATAGATAGAAAGAAGGATGGATGGATGGATGGATGGATGGATGGATGGATAAATAGAGAATAGACAGATGAATAGATAGATAGAATTATAGGCCTATTATCCTGATGAACATATGAATACAAATTTTCAATAAAATATTTGCAAATCAAGTTCAGGATCACATCAAAAAAAATATCTACCGTGGTCAAGTTGTCTTCACCTCAAACATGTAAGGGTAATTCAACATACACAAATCAATGTATTTATTACACCACATAAAATGAATAAAGGAAAAAAACAATATGACCCTCTGAGTATATGAAAAAAGGCTTTGTAAAATCAAACTTTCGTCAATGATAAACGTCCTGGAGTATTTAGGGATATAGAGGATATGTTTCAACATAATAAAGTCATTGTATAACAAGCCCACAGCAGCATCATGCTAAATACAGAAAAACTCAAAGCAATTCCAAAAAAAGAAGGAACAAAAAAAATATTCACTCCTTCCACTCCTATTCAATGCAGTACTTGAACTCTTAGCAAGAGCAATAAGACAACTGAAGGAGATAAAGGGGATAGAAATGGAAAAGTGAGAAGTCAAAATGTCCTTATTTGCATATGATATGATTCTAAACAATTAAAACTTAAAATTTATCAGAACTCCCTTAAACCTGACAAATAGATTCATAAAAGTAAAAGATTGTAAAATTAACACACACAAATCAGTGGCCTTCCTGTATACCAATCACAAACATACTAACAAAGAAATCAGGGAAACAGTTCCACTCACAAAAGGCTTTAAAATGTATGACAAGACATTTTATATGATCACACTTTAAAAGCATGCTATTAAATACAATGTATCACCCCTTTCTATGGAACTTAATAATGTGTCCATAAATGTTCTATTATTGGGCAAAGGATAATTTTTAAAGTGGAACAGGCAGGAATATCCAGAGATAATTTTAGAAGGGTAAAGTAGGGAAGCATGATATATTGGAGAGGAGCATGACATATGAGATGGAAAAAAATACTTTAAGAGAGAAATGTGAGCAGTGGGTGTGATTGGTAGAGTTGATATTGCAATAGATTTCAGTGTCCAGAAACTTTGTGAATGGTGAAAAAAGAGGCTACAGGCTGGAAGAACAATGGGCTGTGAGAGCATGCCCTGAAAATATGGCAAGTGTTCTAGTTAACTTACTATTGTTGTGATAAAAGTCCAAAAAGCCAATCTGGGAAAGTGAAGGGTTTATTCATCTCACAGATTGCAGTCCATCATCAAGGGAAGCCAAGGCAAGATCCCAAAGCAGGTGCTTGAAACCACACAAAATGCTGTTTACTGCTCTGCTCGGCTAGCTTTCCTCTGAGGCCCAGGATCACCTGCCTAGGAATGGCACTACCCACAGAGGGCTGAGCCATCCTTCATCAGTTAGCAACAAGAAAATTCCAAAGAAACATGCCTGCAAGCCAGTTTGATGGAGTCAAATCTTCAACTCTGTGTCAAGTAAACAGCCAAAATTAGCCATCACAGCAAGCCAGAAGGGGAAAACATAAACCTCAACTTACTGCAAAGAACATTGACACTCCATGAAGAGGATTCTATGTCCAAAGTGAAATTTCCATTGTAGGAAGAATGATTCAATATGGTTTATGTCAGAAGTGAAATAATCAGTAAAATGATGAGTGATTATAAGCCCAAGCCACAAAGGAAAAGTTGGTAAATTTGACTTCTTAAAGTCCCTTCTGGAGGCTGCAGGGTAACATGGGGAGGGGCTGTTGACTGATAGCACCTTTGAGCA
Organism: Peromyscus californicus insignis; assembly: GCF_007827085.1. Taxonomy (NCBI): domain Eukaryota; kingdom Metazoa; phylum Chordata; class Mammalia; order Rodentia; family Cricetidae; genus Peromyscus; species Peromyscus californicus. The sequence continues at coordinate 91,067,111 of NW_026294413.1, forward strand.
TCCTTCCAGTGTTTTGGTGGAGAGGTTCCTATCAGAAGTCCTACCCCTTACTACAGAGACCAGGTCCCAAATACAAGCCTGAATCACTAACTGCATGCCAGAGCTTATGTTCTAGAGAAATGGAGGAGTCCATTCTGCTTGAGACCAGAGTGAGGCAGAAGGAAGCTGGTTCTAGATCTCCCTGGAAAACATGGAGGAATAAGATGTCCTGAGGAAGACTTAGTGAGTTCTGGGAAGGGGCTGGGGAGTTTTCTGGATATTTTTGGGCTTGAGCCTTCCAGGGCTAAGACTCAGGAACTGGGAACTTCTGGGAGGCAATAGGCCTATCCTTCTCTGGGTTCCTAAAGAGCAGACCCAGATGAAGGATCCATGATGATTAGTTTGGCAGAGTCAGGAATTGACAAGGCTGAAGCTGCTTTGCTGGGTACCCTCAGGCTTTCACCCTGAGTGGGAAAGGAGGCACAGAAGAATTAATGAGATTTCTGTACCATAACTGTGATCACACTCACTGAAGTCCTTTCATTGTGTGCCAGTAATGATAGGAAAAGGGGAGTACCCTGGCAAAGCCATAGGTTCTGATACTTTACATTATAACCACTAGCAGGGCAGGATCCACCAAGTGCTACTGTCTTCCAGGGATCCCTAAAGTTTTGAGTTCCCTGTTGTGGGTGGCACATAGATCAGTTCAGCCTGAGAACTGTTAGATTCAGTGGACCTGGAATGAGCCTGTCCCCTTCCTGGTATTTCTGAATGTCCTGGAATGTCAGTGAGGATGGCTATGTGAATCTGGTGACTATGTTCTGCCCCTGCATGGCTTCTCCATTAACATGAGACTCTGAAGCATAGAGCAAGTGACTTGGGCATCCCTTTACTGCCTGAGTGCTTGGGGACAGTAGCAATTTTCTCCAGGCTCTGAAAGCAAATGGCTGAGGGCTTGGAGCCAATGTGCATCCTCTGAAACTGTGAGTAAGCCCTTAAGAGGCTGTCCACTGTGTCACATTGTTTAGGGAGACAGAGGAAACCAGCTGACTTCTGAGACATCCACCTACCTATAGAGAGATGGGAGAACTGACATCCACAGAGGGGAGACTCAAGTCTGGGCTTTCAGAACCTGCTTGGGCAAAGTCTCATCTGTCAGTCTCTTTCTGAGCATCCTTCAGTGTGTCAGGATTAACTGAGATGAAGCAGTGTGTAGGGCAGGCGCTGTGCTTTGACTTCTAGAATTGGGTATTACTGAGATAGCTCACCTTGTCTAGCATGACTTGTCAGTGTGATATAACATCTGAAAGGACACAGTTTTCTCACATCACTTATTTGTTCTGGGATCCACTAAGTACACGTCTGAAGCCACAGTCTAGGCTTTTGGTGAATTTTCAATCCAGACCAAACACGGTGCCGGTTCTTCATTTTAAGACTGGGGTAAATTCAAAAGTGTGAAGTGGGCCTCTGGGAAATTCTATAGTAAAGGACCCCTTTAATCTGTCCTCTTGTGCCCTTTACCTGCCTCTCTCATGCACCGATGGATGTTGTTATTTAAGCTGGCTGTGTCACCTTTCCTAAGGGCGTGTGCATTGTCACAGGTGTCTCCAGGCAAGGAATTTGGCTCTTGTGTAGCTCTAGGTGAAGCACCACCACAGTGACACACTACATACTATCCCCATGACTATGACACATTTGATTTTCTGTACATGCCTTTGCATGTCTGTGTGGAGCCTCTCACTAGCCATTTGTCTCTCTTCAAATTCCACAAGCACTCAGGCAGGAATGGAGCCTTACACTTGTGGGAATGTTTGCTCCTGTGTCTCAGGGCCCCAGTCCTTATCATCTCCAGCCTGACATGTCACTAGTTGATCACACATTTGCTAACATCATGAGGGCTGGAATGTATTCTGCTGATGATTTGGGGTAATTTTCCTCATTAACTAGGGGATTTACCTTTGTTCTGACAGGGCACCCAAAACCTCCAACACACCCACATATTATAACACTCTTGGGTATTCTCAACAATTTGCTTGTTCACATCAGGGGACCGATCTTTACTCCCCACTATCCTGACCTAATACCCTAGCAACCTTTATTTCTCATGTTATTCATTAGAGATCTGAAGAAGTGATAAACCGTTTCATCGGATGTGTTTGGAATAGAGACTTCAACTTCCCATACTTGAAGTAGTAAAAATATTCTAATGAAGCAGAGAGAGAGAGATCCCTGGCTTTGTAAAGAGGAGGTGTTGGAGGTCTTTCTTTCTGTTTCTGGAAAGACTCCTGAGAAGGGCAACATGGCTTTTTGTGCATTTCTGAAGAGCTAGTTAGTAGATAGGTGACGCCTCATGGAGATGACTCTAGTAGTCCCTTCTCTGGAAATTCTGTTGTATCCTGGAGAGCCCTTGGTATTCTCTGTGATGTTACCAGTGTTGTGGCAACACCAAATGCCTGTAGGGTATTTGTTCAGTGCCCTTAGACATGTTGGTAAGACTGAGCAGGCTGCTTGGGAGAGAGAATAGAGAACATGGAGTGACCAGAGAGAGGCAAAGGAAGCTGGCCTTTGGTCTTAGTCTCAAACCTGGAGAAATAAATGGTTTGGTGAAGAAAATGAATCCTGAGCAGGGGATAGCGAGCTTCCTGGAGGAGGTGAACTTGAGCTGGGGCTCAGCATCTGGGAGCTTCTGGGAAGCAATGGGCCTATCCTGTTTCTCTGGGCTTCTTAATAGCAGACCCAGAGTCAAGAGTCTCTGATGGTGAGTTTAGGAGAGCCATGAATTGTTCAGGCTGCAGCTGCTTTTCTGGGAACTCCTTCATTTCATTCAGACAGGCAAAGGGACAGGAGGAACTGATTGACAAATGAGCTGTTCCCCTCTCTGGGTAGGGTGTTGCTGTACTTCATTCCAGTGGATTCCTACTGTTTCCATGGGAATCTGATGCTAATAAGAAGGGAGGGAAATTCCCTTGGCTCTCTACCAGGGCCTCAGACATTCAGATGCTTTGGTCCTGGACACGTGTGATCAGAACTTGGTGCTGATAAGCTTTAGGGACATTCGAGACTTACCTACATCACATCAGATATGAGCTGACACTGTCCTCCAACTCTACATGGCTGGGATACATTATGTCTTCCAGGGCCAGGGGACTGTACTAGGGAGTGAGGCACAAGCCTAGCCTTGCTGGTTGAGGACAGAGACATAGATCATGGGCACCAGTTTGAGGATAGCTGCCCTGCTCTTTGGGAGTTTCACTGGGTCCCTAGCATTTCTTCTTCCTCGGGCTCTTTGGAACTCATCATGGACTCTATTAACCTTAAGCCATTCAAGTATACAAGTTCACTTTTCTTTATCTACCTGCAGGGACTACAGAGGAGGCACCATCCCAACTCTCCACCTTCACTGAGCAGGAGCACCAGATGAAAAAAATAGAGAAACTCACCGTCTGGCTAAATAATATGACCTGTGAAAGAAATGAGCTGTGTGAAATCCTCGCCAATTACACAAACAAGGATTTGAAAAACAGGTAGTCATTATGCCCAGTTCTCTGCTAATCATCTTAATACCACAGTATCAAGCCCAGGTTTCCTGAGGAACAGGAGACTGTACATCCAGGGTGTCCTGGTGCCTAAACTAAACTTCCTGAGTGCATTCAAGATGCAGAACTTGGACCCTGGGTAGGAGTGCGATGGGGACACAGGCTGTTCTGTTTCCTATAAATGAAAAGCAGAGCCTGTGGCCTGAACCAGAGTCTGAGGACAGGGACAGTAGTGTGTGAGCTCTCAACATGCATTTCAAGATGCCTTGACAAGTGTTGGCTTGTGGGAGATGCTAGGTCCTGTTAGTTTGTTGTGAGTCTTTGTACTTGACCAGCGGATGATTGTGTCTGAAAGCTCAAAACCACTCCATAGGGAGTTTATCTTCTCGTTGGCAAAAAAAAAAAAAAAAAAAAAAAGTCATTTGGGCAAGAAACTGTTCTTGTCTAGAATGCTTGATCAAGTGGACATGCAGGACCCATAGGAAGGTGGCCACTGAACTTTGCTTGGTGAAATGGTCCTTCAGGTTCCTGCTTACCAGAGGAAACTGCCAGACATTCTACAGGACACAGAGAGAAATGATTGGGAGACTCTAGGCGTGTGGGCTGAAGACAGATGCCTCAACTTTACAAAGGAACATTAGGTGACTGTCCATGCTTCCAGGTGTCTCTGTCTACCCTGCAACACTCCCAAAGTTACTTGTGTCCTTCTTCTCTTTCTCAGATAATATTATATCCTTCTGGGCCCTTTGATGTAGTTGAAGCTAGATAGTTACAATTTTCCTTAGTTATGATAACAGATAAGGTAAATATAAAACCTTAGACTCACAAATATTAGATAGATATGTTCTTTAATATTGTAACTGTAATTCTTGCTTGATAATTGTTTTGTTATATGTAATTTTAGTATGTTAAAGTTAAAACCTTCCTTTTTGAAAAAAAAAGAAAAAGGGGAAGTGCTGTGGATGATTGATTGATAAATAAAACAGTGATTGGCCAGTAGCCAGACAGGAAGTATAGGCGGGACTAGCAGAGAGGAGAATTGAGAGAACAGGAAGGTGCAGAGGAGGAGCCACCAGCTTGCCATCCAGGTAGCAGCATGTAAAGGCAGCAAGTAAAGCCATTGAACACGTAGTGACATAGATTAACAGAAATGGGCTGCATATAAGAGTAAGAGCTAGACAATGGTAGACTTGAGCTAATGGCCAAGCAGTTTAAATAATATAAGCATCTGTATGTTTATTTTATAAGTGGGCTATGGGATTGCGGGGCTTGGTGGGACCAAGAGAGAAAAACTCTAGCTACAGGCTATTATGCAGGGAGCTACTTAGGGAACAGCACAAAGCTTTCATTGATGATGTCAGTGGCCTGTGGCTCATTTGCTTTGCAAGGGTCATATGAGATCACAGGGAGGAAGCAGCCTTCAAGGACTAGAGCCCAGTGCCAGTGCCAAGTGAGGGGTTCTCATTGTCAACGTTTTGGGTGGCATGTGGTCTTCTCCTTTCTTCCTTCATCCCAATGTGTTCTCTTCCTTTTGCCAAGCTCTTGGTCATAGTGACAGAAGCCTGAGTACCACCTTGTCAGTCCTTTTTCTGGGCATGGTTCTGGACAGTTCTCCGGGAGCATCCTGGAGCTTCCAGTCTGGAGCTGCCTGGATGACCATAGATGTGGGTGGACTTTGATAGGCTGAGGGTTGGTGTGACAGATTTGAAGCTTCAAGAGAACATGTTCTCCAATCTCATCAACATAGTCTGACTAACTTGTGTGTTCCCCTAGGAAGTTTTAGGCCCAAAGGGATGGATTGCCGTATTGTGGGTCTCAGTTGAAACACCTGATGTGCATAGTCTAAATTCAGCTGTTTATTCAGCATGACGTCCTCTTCACTTTTTTCTTCTCACTTCTGATTTCTGTGGTCTGTGTATGATCTATGCAGACGTGTGTAAATGTGTACATTGGTGGGTGTGTTCAGAGACTACATAATAAAATCCCGTGTTGTCATCTGTTGCTCACTCCCTTATTCCCTGGAGCTCAGGTCTTTCTCTGAACCTGATATTTTCTCTTTGGGCTAATCTGGCTGTCCAGCAATCTTGGGATCTCCTGTCCTCCAAGGTAGACCTTCTGTCTTGTTTATTCTCATCCAATTCCTACAAGTTTCAATTGCTCAGAAAAAGGAAGGATGTAGTAGCTTTCTTTTTCTTCATTTACTTTTATTGTTTTGATGTTAATGTGGTTTCTAATAAATAACAAAAATCAAACAATACAGATGTTTTAAAAATAAACAGTAGGCACAGAGCTAAAACCACAGGAAATGCCTGGTTTGTCTCATTGACTTCACAACACAGAATCCCACAGTGCATCTTCTTGTTGACATTGTGTTTTGACTACATCATGTGCATGGCTGTATCTTAGAACATTTCCCTCTCATAGCTGTGTAGAGTGCTGCATTCTTGAAAAGCTATGTAGGTCACTTCACTGGCCTCTTTCTGACTGACTTTGGGGCTATTTTCATATCACATGCACTGCAACCTGTTACAAACTTCCTAGGTTTTGACCATGGGTCACTTTCTTTCTCTTGAACTAGGCAGGGTCTTCTGTGGAGGAGCCAGGGGAGGTTTAGTGAAGAGACTGCGATGGATCAACTTGGAAGCCGTGTGATCAGTGAGTCTTGGGATAGATAAAGCTCATGAAAGTAAAAGTAAGTGCAGGCCAGGGTAGCAGAGCCTGGCTGAGTCTAAGAGCCTTGTAGACAGCAGAGTGGACCCACTTCCTCCCCCTGCAGAAGACTTTCTTAAAGGCAGCCTTTTCTACCTGGACATTCTGGGATCAGAAGTGTGTGTGTGTGTGTGTGTGTGTGTGTGTGTGTGTGTGTGTGTGTGTGTGCTGTGTGTGTGTGCTTGTGCTGTGTGTATGCTCTGTGATGCATTTCTGTACATCTCTGTTTGTGTGTGTGGACCTATATGTGTGTTTTTTGTGTCTCTGTGTGTATCTGCTGCCTCTGTGTATCATGCTGTATGCATGATAGTGTCACTTTGTGTGTGTGTGTGTGTGTATGTGTGCTCATGTGTGGTTGTCTGTGTCCATGGTTCCTGTATGTATAGCTTTAAGTGCTGATGTGTGTATGTTTGTGTGTATGGATGCTTATATGTGCAAGTATGTGTTTGGATGCATCAATATGTTCACTTTTTTGTGTATGAAGCATCTTTAATGATAATAGAGTCCAACTTTGTTGAAAAAGTACTGTGCACACTCACTTTTCATCCATCTAATATTGTATGCTGCTGCCCATCTTTCCACATGTCCACTTTGCTCTCTAGGACAAAAAGGACACAAAACTACTCTAAGTCAATGGTTTTCAGGTAATTGTAGAGGGAATAATTCCCTAGCCATGCTGTGGTGTGAGAATGGGGCTGTCTCTGTGCACACCCTAGGCTCGTGATGGTCTAAAGCACTCACCACATGCTGTAGCACTCAGTAACTGCTTTTCTTCAAAGTTCTTCATTTTGAGTTAAAATCAGCCTCATGGAGGGTTGGGAGCAATGAGGACTCTCAGACATTGCTGGTGGTATAACATAATATAGCACAGTGAGAAGCCACAGACTCTTCTTCAGAAAGTTAAACTGAAGTTCACAGGTGAACCAGTGATTCCAGAATACGAAGTAGGTGTCCAAGGAGAAGCTAGGGGACATTAGTGTTGTAGTAGCATTCCTCAGAGTAGCCTAAAAGTAGAAACTATCTAGATGTCCATCATTCGCTGAGTGAAAAAGTACAATGTGATTGAACCCTTCCATGAATTATTGTTCAGCACGAAATAATACATGCAATCATTTGGCCCTGATATAGTCAGCCTTTTGTTGCTCAAAGAAATCCTTGACACAATCGCCTTACCAGGAGGAATTGTTGATTTTGACTCCTTGTTGTGGCAATTTTCTAGGTTCCTGGGCTCTTGGGTTTTCTAGTTTCCTGAGCTCATTTGCTCTGACATGAGGCAGCCTGTGGTAGAGGGAGCTTCTTTTGGGGAAGTTGCTCACCTTGGGGCCAACTGGGAATTAGTGAATAAGACCAGTGAGCTGGTCCAGTTGTCCTCTGCTGGGGAACATTCCTATACTGCACAGCCTGGAGAACTTCCTAAGCAGGGTTGGCTAACCAACTAGTACCCCAGAGGTCCACATGTCTGTGCATTAGGATCACAGGATAGGCACTTCAATGATTGAGTTGCCTGTTTCTCATGGCCACTGTATTCTTCTCTCATCCTACAAAAGTAAATATTCTTCTCAATAGTATCCCTGGTGATTGTTCCTTATATTAACATTAGCTGGGAAATTAAACATGTTACTGCATTAAAGTGTGCTTGTATGTGTGCACACATGTACTTGTGTGTATTCATGAGTTTGTTTGCATGTGAGTGAGAGACCCTCCACTGAGAACACAGTCTTCTAATAAACAGAGGCAAGAGAGCCTGGATGAAAGACTAAAGGACCTGTTGAAGCAGGAGGAGCTGGTACCCAGCAAAAGGACATGGCAGAAAAGATGCAACATCACTTCAACGTCTCTGAGATAAGGTAGGAGCACAAGCCTGGTGGAGCAGTTAGAACCATGTAGGTCACCTGTACCTGGATTTCTGTCCTTTTGGGGGATTATTCCAATCTGGATGGCTCTCAGCCAGAGCCAGGGAAAGAACACCTAAGGGTATTGTGCTGGCTCAGTCAATGAGAACTTCTCCAGAAAACACTATGTTTGATTGATCCTTTGTGTTTCTGGGGAGTGTGTATCCCTTATTCCTTTCTGAGCTCTCTGGTATCTTCTCAGTACCTTGTCCCCTGTGTCTCCCCACAAATCTCCTTATGGCAGTCCTCAACCTAGCAGGAGGAGGGTTAGTTGTGGAGGACAGTGTGTGCTCCTGCCACTTTATTTTCCTTCCAGAACATCGCCTTTAAAGAGAAGTTCCTACCTTTGGACAGATCTGCATGCAGCACACTCCTGCAGATTACAGGTTCTCTGCAGTGTGCATCTGTTTCCTGTGAAAAGATTTTTCTGTTAAAAGAAGATTTAGGGGTTGAGGAGTTGAACCTAGGCAGGTTTGTATACTGAAGGAATAATCAGATCCTTCACTGCTTTTACTTTGTAGGATCTCCTAGATGGTCTACATTCAATTTCCCAGGCTGCTCACATTCACCTGGTATCTAATCAAGGCCATGCATTTTCTGACAGTTTAATGTCGATGGCTTTGGTAAGCTGACTGAGCACTCAGCCCTCTCTAGGTGGAGGGAAATCTGTCATGGAAGACTGTTGATGTCAAGCTGTTCCTGACAGACTACACCAAAAACCATAATTTTCATTCTCCAGGCCAGTGTTGAAGCTGACTCCATGTCCTGCACAAGTGTTCCTGAAGACAATGCACCACAGAGATCTTCACTGTCCCTCATTCCCCGGGTTAGTCACTTTTTCCTGCATATTTAAAATCAGTGGGTATGTCTCCATTTCTCAGCCTCAACTGAATTGCCTGGTCCTGAAAAAGGATTTATAGAAGACATCTGAGTCATCTTTGATGTTTTTTGGTATGCAGATGCTGCCCACATATTTGTGGAGTCTCTAATAAGTGCACAAGTGTCTGTATGCTGAAAGAATCAAATAGTGACCAAGACATTACAGGATCAGCAGTGGGTGATAATTTATCAAAAGCTTCCCAGAGGGACACAAAGAATGCTCTAGAAAATCTCTCATTCTTAGTCTGAGTAAGGGCTTGGCCTACAAAGCCTGCAGGAGGCATGGCTACAGTAGCTTTGAAAAAGGCTTTCACATTCACTGACTGCCTTCCTACCATGTTTCCAAGGCCAGCCACAGGCTGTAGGTCTGTGCTGCTAAAAGTGCAGCAAGAGAATGCTGCTGACCTTAATTGTTTTGTTTTTTTTTGGTTGGGTTTTGTTTCCTTTGGGTTTTTTTGTTATAGATTGAGATTTTGATATTTATTTTTTCTTTCTTTTGATCTTGTAGTTTTTTGGGTATTTTGATAAGGCTGTTTACTGTTTATATTGACTTCTCCCTTTAAGCCCCTATTGAGTAATATTACTGTGTTTTTATTAATAATAAAGTGATTTTGAACTTTTCTGTCTTAGAACCTATTTCTTTGGTCAGGTGTGTTGTCTCACTCCAGTACCCCAGAACCTCCTGTAACATCAGAACTCTTGTGTGCCCATCTTGGGCTACAGAGTAGGTTCCCAGGCAGCCAGGGCTACACAGAGCTTTGCATGTGGATGGTGTTGTCAACTCCATGTATTCCCATTGCATGAAGGAATCCATACTTCATCCTTGTGGACATATATTTAGCTATCTCTAGCTATAGCATTCTGTATACCCACTTCATGATGTGATCATGTGCACCACATTCATGAGAAATACAACAGTATTGCTGTAAAGTCTCTCAGGAAATGAGAACATTTACTAAAGGAGTATGAAAGAAATCCATGGCCTGCTTGCCACCTAGAGCCATGATGATGTCCCTGCCTGGTCTGCTGCTAAGGGTCATGCCCTGTCCATGGCCCTGACACAGCTGTGGGAGTCTGTGTTGATACCCATGTATCATCCTCTACCACTGAGGGCCTGGCAGCCACCTGCAGTCTTGGACACCACCTGTGACCATGTTAGTGTCAAAGGGATATGCCCCAAAGGGGACATATGTGTCTTAGAAGCCTGTGCTGCCCCCTAGGACCATAATGACATCAGGGCTGGAGCTATTACTGAGGGTCATGTCTGGGTCTATGGCCCTGTTGCAGCCAGGGTCTGTGTTGATATCTCAGGCATCTGTTGTCTTCAAAGATGCTTGGAATTTGGGCTACCACCATGGGTCATGGTGCTAGTGGGTCCCTGCCAATTTGTGTGACCTTCATTGCCAACCAGAGCCATGATGATATCCAGCCCTGGGCTACAACTTTGGAACATGTCTGGGTCCATGCTGCAAACACAGCCAGGATCATTGTTCATATCCACAGCCTGTATGACCACCAAGGGTCACACAGAGGTAGGTAGAGGTCTGGGCTGTCACCTAGGACCATGATAGTGTCTAAGTTGTGTGTTCCTGCAGGAGCCATACAGATCTGACTGGCCTGTGCTGCCACCAGGGACCCTGGTGTCCTCGAGGCCTAGGCTGCTGTCAAAGACCATGTCTGGTCCATTGCCCTGCCACAGACTTTGTCTATGTTGATGTCAGTGGCTCCTTTTACTACTGAAGACAGGATAGAAACTCAAAGAGTTAACCCCATACTTCGCTGGCCTTAGTACTAGTGACATCTGAACTTGCCCCTCACCCACTGCAGGACTGGGGAGAGTGGGCTCTGCACCTGGACTGAGCAGTACAGTAGAGCTGACCCTGTTGGTTGTGGTGTCAGTGAGCTTGCCCTGAGACTGTGAGAGCAGAGGAACTGAGTCTACCCACTTCTGCCTTGTGTTGGCCAGGGTAAGGGAAAGATCCCTGCCTCACCTGATCAAATGCCACCTGCAGCTGGTGGGAGAGTGGGACTTTGGGCATGAGAACAGAAGAGCTGGGTCAGCCTCTCACCAACTGTAGGAACTGGGTTTGTGGGCCTGGTACATCACCTCAGCAAAGCACTAGAGCTGTCCCTTTACTCTGAGTGTGGGAAAGTCAGATTTGAGTGCATGAGAACAGGACAAAGGGCCTCTCTCCATTCTGCCCATTGCATGAGTTGACCTCGGTGGGGCAGTGCTGGAGAGCTTGCCTGGGTGGAGAAGATGAAGGAAAGCTGGCAGCCTGACCATCCCAGGTACCCCCAGCCAGAACCATGGCTATGAATTATCCAACCCTAACGTCATCTTTATCCCTGGACTGCTGGAGCAGGTAAAGGGCCCAGTTCTGAAGATCTAAAGCTGCAGGATCTCTTTGACACAAGGCATCAATAGGATATCCAAGAAGAGTACAAGTGAAGGTCCATCATCTATAGTGTAGAGAAGCCAGAGAGGCCAGGAACACTTACAAGAAAAGATGTATGGACTAAAGAGTATACTGTGTGACTCACTGGGCCACACTAAACTTCCTTGCCAAGACTTTTGTTTGTTTGTAAATTTGGGTTTTCAGTTTTCCTTTAAATTTTATTTTGATTAGGACAGAGCTCAGATGTGATGGAAAGGATAAGGGGAAAAGTTGGATTGGGATGCATCATGTGAAACCAACAAAGAATAATAAAACATTTAAAATAAAAAAAAATAGAAAAACCAGAGCTATCTGCCCCTGGTTTCCTTAAAATATAACATCAGTGAAAAACCAGACTGTAGACAGAATGAATTCCAAGATACGTTGGGACTTTTTTGGCCTCAACTACAAATGGGTTCAATTTCTTAAAAAATTTATTTCTTTTATTTATATGTATGGACATTTTCCCTGCAGCAGGGCTGCATACCACATGCATGCAATTCCACCAGAGGCCAGAAGAAGACATCAGATTCCACCTGAACCTGGCGTTATAGTGGCTTTTTAGTTGCTCTGTTGGTCCTTTGGGAGAGAAACTACTCAAAATGCAGCAGCCATCTCTCCAGACCCTGCACTTGACTTTTGTCCTTCTAGCCATGTGTGTTATATTAGTTTGACTGAATCACTCACAAGCAAAGAGAAATTTCAGGAGACCAGAAGGGACAAACACCTGATGTAGGCATGCTAATTGTCTTAGGATACCAGGCATCCATGCAAGGCGTTGGTGGGTTCAGGATCCTGCTCCAGCATCACTTATTGTCAGGGTTGGAGCAGATCTCTCACACCTCATCCTGGATGACAATGAAGATTAGGGCCATCTGATGAAATGCAGAATTGAGAAGACACTCCTGGTGGTGGAGGTATGGATAGGAGTCCCTCTTGATGGTCCAGCTAAGCAGTGTTGGGAGGAAGCTTCACACCAGCCAGAGTGGATGGAGCCTGCAGCAAAAGATACGTGCCAGTCTTGAGGAGCATTTCTGTATAAGGCTAGGAAAGGAGAGGGATGGTGGATGGTGCTCTTTAACCCAGGCTGATCTCATTGTGTCCTGAGGAAGGGTTTCTTCCAGATGAGTGCTTTATTTTTATGAAGCTCCCCTGGACCAGATCTGCCTTCTGAGACTGACAGTGAATCAGAGAGTTAATGTGTGGAGGAAGTAATCCTGTGGGACAACAAACTGGTGCTATCAAACAAGGGTAGAAAGAATCTACTCTTTATGAATAAAGAACATAAACACACAGAGCATCAATACAAATACAAAGCTTATGAATTCCATGGATGACATGATCAGCTGGAGAGACGGCTCAGTGGGCAAAGGTAGCTTCTGCTAGGCCTACAGACCTGAGTTACTTCTCTAGGAGTCACATGATTGAAGGAGAGAACAAACTTCTGAGAATTGTCCTCTGATCTTAGTACAAGTGTAGGTACATGGTCATGGTCCACAAAAGCTAATACTTTCTATTCCTAAGGCTTTCTATTTCTCATTTACCCTAGAATCTTTCCATCTGAGGCACTCTTTTAATTATATTACTCTGCATTCCATTTGAGAGATTTGGGACATTTGCTATTTTATTCTTGTTGCTGAGATGATATAAGATATAAGAAGGCCAACACAAAGCATCACCTGAAGAATGGTTAAGGGAAGGTGGCCACTGGGAATTTATGACATAGCTGAGACACAAACTACTCTAGAATGTCTTCTCTACATGCCTGGTGTACTGTTCAGGGCTCCCTAGAGTAACAGAAGTTATAAAATGATCCTCTCTATGGAAAGAATATTTGTTAGAATGGCTTACAGGCTGTGCTCTAGCTAATCCAACAATATTTGGCTATGAATGGAAAG